>NC_132935.1:50612558-51239558 GCF_034638445.1 Ciconia boyciana | reverse complement strand
GCTCAAATACTGGCTTTTTCCACCCCTGCTTTGGCCAATACAAAGGCATTCATATTGTCTTCTTTCCCCCTCTGTGTCTCTCCCCCCTGCACCCCTCCCCATCGCAGACAGGCACAAAAACAAGCGCTTGCATCCTTTTTTTTTTTTTACTAGTTCAGCGTTCAGTGTTGTTGACTCTTTTGCCAAAGCGAGAAACACTCTTTCCCTGAAGTTACCTTGTTTCAGGAAGCACACAGAGGCGACAAAAACAAGGCTGTATCAAGCCGTCTCAGACCAGTCTCATCGGTAACTCCCCTTTATTTCCATTGCTGTGTCACACAGGAAAATCAAGCCGGAGCAGAGAGTATACACTGACTTCTTAAAATATTTTTAGGCTACTTCAGCTATCCTTTCTTACTCCCTCTGTGGAAGAAGTGTGCAACAGTTTAAATTGGAACCGGGCAAAATGAAATTGCAGTTGAACAGGACGCGTAATGCCTTTGCAAAGATGACCTGTATCACGAGGTCTACTACATTTCACCGTTAGACCTGCACAAACACCAACCTGAGGTTTCCAGGCACTAATGGCATCTGATTTCTGTGGGTCTGTTCCTTAACTCTATAGAGCTATCCTTTAAGAATTTGTACTCCAGCTTCTAATTTATATATCCTGATTTTCTTTCCTGCTGCTGCGTATGAATGCTCCGACACAGAAGACAGCTAAATAGGAATTGTGTAAATATGATTAGATGATCTTTTTTATTTCTTTGTTTTTGAGAAGACTGAGTTAGAATAGTGGTAAAGGAAAACAACTGTCTTAAATTAATTACTGTCCTAATTTGAAAAATACCCTTCCTTTTCCCAGTAATTAATTTCAGTGCAAGAATTCAAAAAATCAACTGCAGTGAAATTTAATCCATCTCTATAAATGCACAAGAATGGAAAAACATGCAGCTTTTCATAGGCTTCTAGCAATACACAGAAATGCGTGTATAAATTTCCAAAAAGCAAATTAAAAAAGCCCGCATATAAGAGAAGCAAAAAATCTTGAATTAAAACTCTCCATTTGCTACTGGTGCATGAGTTATATAGTATCAGATGTCACTCACTTTCGCTTGCTCCAGCCTAACAGCATATACAAGTGGGAAATATTAGGTACCTAGTGAAAATGTTACGTGATGCAACTCAACAGCAATTTCATGATGGGAGTCTCTTTACAATGAATAAAATGATTTCTGTATTTATATTTTTCAAATGTTCTAACAATACAAGATCTTGATACAGTAGATTAAACAGAAAAATAACAGTTTATGAAATATGACCTCCAAAAAACTAATTGCAGAAGAAATATTCATTCCCAGTCCAATAAATCCTTAATTTTAAATGTCAGCTGCAAAACATAAATCCCTTTAATAGATTTCAAACTGTGGTGACAAAGTTGTAATTGTAGGGTCCAGCCCACTCAAAATCAGTCCAATGCTCTCGCTTTGCATTAGCCAGTCTTCTGGTTATTTTTTTGTTGTATTTTAATCTCATCTCCGATCTTTTAGGAATTTTCCATTGCATTCCTGAGCCTGGTTCTGGATTACTTTTGGCTCAGGTTGAATTGAATCTTGTTGCTATTCCTCAATAGATGTCTGAAGTGCGAAGTCTACTTGATCATAACTTTCTGTGTGGTTTACTGCAGGGTAGCATGCACATAAAGACCCTCAAGTCATGTGAAATAGGAGCCTTGACCTCAAGACACAATGAAGTTGGCTAGTTTGGTTGTAGCTCAAAAGGTCACTTTTTCTGGGACTGCCTCTGAGGGCTGTTTTAAACTAATTCTTACCTTTGATTTTAACTTATCATTTGTTAAAAAAGAAAGAAAGAATGAAAAAAACCCCTCTCAGTTATTATAATTTCAACAGTTTGACTGGCATGTATTTAACATTATGGACATATGAAAAGACAAGGTCTCTACCTGCGGAGCTTACTGTGTAAATTAGACAGAGAGCATTGTGAATAATAAAAGCAGACAGAGGAGAGATTTGTATAAGTATGTGGGAAGAGTGGGGAGGTGCATAGAGAAATATGCAGAGTTGAGAAATATTCTACCAATTGACACTGATTATGATACTTTTCTTGCTTGCTCTATTTTCATGTAAGTATGGTAATAGTTTTGTTTTTCTCTATTTGCTTGCTTGTCAGTGAGCTATTCCATTGCAGAAGCTTGCCTTCTGATTTCTTTTTCTGTTCTAGATTCTAGTACTATAGGTAATATAAGTACATCTTTATTCTTTTTCTCAGCCATAGAGAACAACACTGAAATCCCCCAAAATGTTATATATACTACCCTTGGCGGTTTTTCGACAGCAATCCACAATGTCTCGATGCTGAAAAGTATGATTCACTATTAATAGAAAATATAAATGAACTTGAAATTCTGGGCTTCTGACACTGTCATCCCCTAACAAATCTCTGACACATCTTTAGGGGTTTTTGTAATAAAACAAAAAAAAGAGTATTTGCTGTCAATTTCTTTTTCCTTATGCTTAGCTGCATTAGACAAACAAAAATACAAAAAGAAAAAAAGAGCCAAACAGCTTCTTCCCACTGTTCTTTAACAAAGAGGATGCAATACTACACAGGCTTTATTCTTTTTAGCTGTTGAAAGTGAGATGCTATCAGAAACAGGAATATCAGAAAAGGTGATGGATCAACCCGAGAAATTAAACTGCAATCAATCAGTAGGACCAGATGGTATTCTTCCGAGAGCTCTGAAGGAACCGAAGACCAATGCAAGTGAGCTGCTAACAAAAATATGTAATTTATCATTAAAAACCGCTACCGTACTGGAGGACTGGAGAGTGGCCAAGGTTGTACCCATCTCTTAAAAAGGTGCTAATGATGATCCTGGGAATTATAAACCAGTAAGTCTTACTTTAGTACTAGGAAACTATTCAGAGAATCAGTAAAAGTAATATGCTTAGGCACACAGATAGCAAGGAAAAGCTGCAATGCTTCTACCTACATTCTCTCAACCCTCCTAGAACTACAAGAAAGAGTTAATTAAGTAGTTGATAAAATAGAACCAGAAGACACAATTTATTTAGTGTTTCCAAAAGCTTATGGTAAGGTCTCTCAAAAGAAAAACATAGCAGCTCCAGAATTAAAGTCCATCTGTGATGTAAAAACTGGATAAAAGATGGAAAGCACAACCCGAAACATCAGAACAATTAGAATTTTGCCCCTTGAAAGCATTTTATAAACACTGGCAGATTACCACAACTTCCTAATGAACTGGTTATATTAGAGGTGAAGTAACTTACCTGTAATTGTAAAAGCAAGCAGTGTCAGAACCAGGACTTCAGTTCATGAGCACCCAGGTTCCAGAGCTGCGTTTAGACGACTAGGCAGCATCCCTTTCTCTAGGTACTGCAGAAGAATCGGTGGTCAGTTGAAGCAGAGAAAGAGGTTAACTCTGAATTGCCCCTGGGATCAATAGCGGCAATAAAGATGGGTTTGTTCAACTTATTCATTAGCAACCTTGCAAAAAAGCTTCTGAAATAAAGACGATAAGATTTGTTTTCACTACAACAGTCACAGACTGCTTTCTGGTATTTAGACTCAACGCCCATTGCTCTAAACATGAAAATTTATGGGAGTATTTTTGGTGGTTTATTAAGTTAACTGAATTTAGGCAAAACTTGAAGAAATTCCAGAGCAAGCTGGTGAACTAAGATAAAATGGTGACATGATGACATGTAAAATTAAACAAACTAATGCCAAGGAGTGCATGCTGGAAAATATTTTCAAGAACTGATAGCTATTAATTAGCATGGGAAAATCTAGCCATCAGTCACTGAAAAATGCTATCCAGCATATTGCAGGAGCTTAGAAAACATCCAAAGCAGAGAAGACACTCAGATACACTAGGAACAAAAAAGGTGGCTAAACATAAAATATTACGATGTGATTTCATGAGTAAAAGCTGCATTTCTGGACATTCTGTTGCATTTTAGTCTGTGGATTATAGGCAAGACACAGCAAACCAAGGAAAGATACAGAGAAATGCAGTAAACATGATTAATGAAGTGGGGGACAGGACCGAGTTAGAAGGCAGATTTAAAAGAAGAGATCATTTAATTTAGAAACATGAAGAGGATGAGGAGTTTTAGGACCACATAAAATTTCAGTTGATGCAGAAGAGCTCAGGTGTTCCTGTCTGTTCTCTCGTGTTTCACAAAAAATAAGTGGGAAGCACATTTAAATGAATATATGGAGATGCTTTTTTCATCAGAATATGTAGTTAAATCGTGGGATTTATTGCTGCTGCATAGGATTGAGGAAAACAGCTTTGGGGCAATTGCTACAAAAAAAAAAAAAAAGAGGAGGGAATAAAAGATTAGAAAACAAAAACAAAAGCAAATGAAAAGAGGAGGACTAACTCTTTGTCATATCCTCCAGTTCCCTGAGACTCTTCAGCTGCTCTTCCACACAAAGAGCACATGGGCATATGCAGGTTTGGTGAAAGGGCATCTCAGGTTGCAAAGGAAGACCCAAGACACAGCCGTCCTATGCAACATGGTTTCCCCTCTAAAACCATTGCTTTTTCAGGCAGAAATCCAAATAGCTGCTGCTATAGGTCTCCCTAACTCCCACTCCTCAGCCTAAACAGCCCTCTCGGTCTGGGCTAAGGGACAGAATGAGGGAGGAGGAAAGAGCGGCCAAACTTGGAGCCCAGCTCCCCTACGAAGCCTAGGACTGTGCTGCTTGACATCCTTTCCAGCCCTGCCAGCCTCTCCACAAGCATGCAAACTGTACTCCCCTGAGAGGGGAGAAAGCAGTGGGAACTTGATGTGATTCTCCTTGTGGAATTTCTCAGCACTTTTTCCTTCCTTGGGATTTTTCCCAAGAGATGAGAGTATTTAGCCCTTACTTAGCTTTACCAAAGTATTAGGCGTTTATTTGATTAAGTATAGCATCTGCAGCCTCACTAGCTAGAATAAAAATTATAAGGGCTATCAATCCTCATACTTCAGGGCATAAGCTGATCACCAGCTGGGGTCGAAAAGAAATTTCCCTCTGTGGTATAGTATTGCAATTAGGTGCGTTATGGGGGGTTATGCCTTCCTCGGCAGCCTCAGGCATTGGCCAGTATGAGAGGCAGAGAGATACCAGACTAGGTGGACCACTGGACTGCTCCAGTATGGCAATTCCTTTGTTCTTGGGGCTGAATGTTTCTGCTGCCGAGCCGCCCTACTTTGTCATAATGTCAAAATCCAGCATTAATTATAATTCTGAAAATGAAGGAATATTCATGAATTATTATGTTGGCAATAACCGCGTGTAATACAATACAGACAAAAACAGTGTCTGCTGCAGAGTAAAAGGAAGTTGACAGCTTCGAGCACAAGGCAGTTTCTGTTTTCAGTTACCCTCCAGAACTCCTTGCACCCGAGAGTCAACACCTTTGAGAATAATAAAGTAATTACAATTTTGTTTTATAGTATTCTGACAACAAATTTGATTCAATAGTGTCTGCACAGTTCAGACAAAGCAAAACACTCCAACAGTTTGACTGTGCAATGCTGATATTTTTTATGAGCTCAAATTTAATCACCAAAATGGCATGATGGTCTTGGTGAATGTATTTTAAATAAAATTTCCTTCTGTAGTACTCTGGTTCCATCAGCATTTTGATAGAACTCAAAAAAAAAAAAGAAAAAAAATCCAATAGCTGCTTTATTCCTGTCATGTTCTCTTTCTAAAGCAACTCTCGGAGATGATTGCAAGAGTACATTAAAGGCATGCATTTTCGAAGTTAGTCAGTTGTCAAAGTGATTCTGAGGGTTGACAATCACATTTAAGACAAACATAGAAATCTGAAAGAAATGCTTACAAGCAACTCCGTACTCTGGGCAATGATTTAGTTTGGAAATGCATCCAGTTCAAGGGTTAAATGAAAGCAAAAGCAATCACTTCAACCATGTTTTTGAAGAAAATAAAACAGCTTGATGTAAGCTAAATGAAGGGGGTCTGTGACTTAAAAGGAATGGACAGATAGAGAAAAAGGTCAGAAGATTAAATTTTCCCTAAGGGAAAAGTCATTCTTTGGAATCATTAACCTCCTTCTAGGTCACTACTGAAAAAAACAGCAGGAAATCCTACTGCTCCTAGAAAGATGGGTGCATCGTATACCGCCCACTGACCTAGCAACTCTATGGCAAACATAATTGTGCTTACAAATTCTCCTCCAGGCGTGCTTGGTTTTACTATGCCCATTTTAAAGCAATATGATCTTTTAGCTGAACTCTGAAGTGTATCCATAAAGACAATATTCTAGGGGCTTGGGATGTTAAGAAGAAGCATCACTCGCTTAAATGTCTTTTCTTTTAACAGAGAGAAATCTAGAAGCGGAGTTTGTGAATTTAAAAGTTGGTTAGTGATAAGTATTATCCATTCGCCATTTCTCTTTAGGACTGAAATTAATCATCATCATCATTGTTTCGATGCATTTTAGTGGCTTTTTACAACCTAAAACATATTGTCAGGACGCCAGGACCAATTGTATGCTTCAAAATATCTTTTTGTCTCAAAGAACCCACATCAGAGTGTGTTTTCCAGGTTTTATTGTAAGCTGATTCTGCTCTCTCCTAGAGAAGCCAGAGAGTAAACATTATACCAGAGAGGAGGACTGGGCCCTCATATAAGAAATACAATCTTCCATAAAGCATTTGGAGGGCATTCTGTAGCATTTATCAGACCATATTCAGATGAACAGTCATACTAATATCGATGGAAACAAGTATTTTGTCATGGTCAAGCCCCAAAATAAGTGAGGGAAACTACCTCTGGTCAATTTGCACCACATGATACCATGCAGAAGCACTCACATCTTCATCGAAATGTGACCTCTTTTTCTTCCCCTCTTGCAACAGAAATAAAATTCTCGATCAACATAAATGCGAATTCATACTTGTTTTTGACAGAGGCCCCAATCCAGCAAAGGCTGGCAAGGCAGTTGGATGGCTGTAGCTCTGCAAAGCCCCTTGTCTACTTGGAGACTGCAGGCAAAGCCTGTATCCTGCTGCAGAATCAAGGACTTAATCTTAAGAATTTGTATTACTGGAAAATATTCTGGCAACTATCTTAAAATCTTTTGTCTCTGGTCAGCAAAACTTCAAAAAAAGCATATTCAGAAGAGAATTTTAACATAGAAATAAGACTTCAACAACTTAAAAGGATGTTACACAGTAAAAAACATGAGAATCTTGGGTCATCTATTAAGATGTCTCAAATCTCAGGCCCTCTGAAAGAACACTGAGCAATACTTTTTCTTAATTTGATGTTGTCTCTTTCCATTATTTTTACATATATGAAATTGAAAAAAGAAAAACCCACAGAAAATATCACAACCAATTTACTGCCCTGGAAGAAGAAGGTGCCTTGATTAGCTTTAATTTCTGAAATTGTGCATTTCATAAAAAGCCACTTTTCACATGTAAGCAAGATCTTTCAAGATTTCAGAAGACAATGACATGACCCCTAGAGAATAAAGGCATTGAAAGAAGCAGCTAAGAGAAAGACAAATAAAGCATAGTTTGTGGAAATTAGCACCCTTTAGAAAGCCTACATGAGGACAGAATCACACGGAGTTCACATTCTTCAAGAAATCATAATTTTTACTCGTGTTCACACAACGACTAAATAGCCAATAAGCAAGAATCTCTTCCTAAATGTTAGCAGCCCAATTACCTAATGTGAACGGGGTACACGGGTAACAATTTCCTGATATGTGTATGGCAAGAAAGAGAATCATATGCCTCACTTGTTTTCTAGCCAAAATGCATTTCTGAGGCAGGAAATCAAAACCACATCACAAACCTTCCAAGCAGACTACACATATTCAGTCTGCCAATATTAGTAACTGTCAAGAGACTGTCAGACTCAGGGAGTCACGGCTACCCCAAGCAGTGCTTCCCCAATACCTCCTCCCCAAAAGTGTGTTTTTGGATCATGCTTTGCTAGGAAATAGTGAGGAAATATTACAGTGGCGTTGCAGCTGCTTAGAGAACTCCCCAAATTTAATGCAAACGGCACTCCGAAACAAAGCGACCAAGGACTGTTGCAGCAGAGCCCTCAGCTGAGCAGCAAGATGCAAGATTTATTATGGCACAGTGCAGGGGATATCTGAAAAGGAAGTCAAATCATTAATGTGTCTTTTCCTCCTTTTTTACCCCCGTCTTCTTTTTTCTTTCTAATTTTTATATATATATATATATATATAATTGTTTCTTTCCTCAAGTGAAATGGCATCTCAAATGATCAAAAATTTTAGGAGGTGAGGGTTTCCTAAGATCTCTTCTACTTGTTTTTCCTCTGTTCCAGTGTTGTCTACCCACAGGACTCTGAAATGCTGAAATTTCAGCAGTTCATATGTCTGCCTGCCCACCTCTTTTATTAAAGGGTTGTGTTTCTTTTCTGTCAACACCTATTCTTTAGCACACATCTCTGCTATCATTCAGGAAAATGTTGGCGTAGCCTTTTTTTTTTTTCCTTCTTTTAAATTAATTTCTATAGCTGGGCTTTTCCTTTTAAGTCCTTAATTTCTGTCATCGGTTTCAACCCCAAAGTTCTCACTTTCGCAAGACAATGAGCTATTTTCACACATGTAAAACGCTCTGTAAAGTGGAATCGCAGATGTCACATTTACATGTTTATGTTTTCTGTTTCTTTTTTTTTTTCAGTCTGTCGCTCAGTTCAGCTCTCCAAGTCCAAGGTATTTCAGTGGAGCTGAGAGACTCTCTCAGTTCCTCTGCCCAGACCTCTAGCTTTACAAAATAAGCAGGTATCTCAAAATACGTGGCAGCTTCCGTTCCAAGGATAAAAGCAACCGCCGTAAAATCCAACAATGACCCCCTGCACAAACGCTCGCAGCCTCTCACACACGTGACCCGTAAACCAGTGCAGTTAATTTTCCATACGGTCTTGTCCCTTTCTATGTGGAAAAGAAAAAAGAAAAAAGAAAGAAGGAAAAAAAAGGCTGTGAAAGGTGAGTTTTGAGGAAGGAATTCCTCTGAGGCTCCTCTTGCCGAGATTCCCTGCCAGGATTGCAGGGGGCAAGAGAAGACCTGCTTTTGGCTCAGTGCGGTAGAGGCCGTGGGATCTGCCCCCAAATCTGGCAGCTCGGTGGGATGCCGTGACCCCTCACCCTGGCGCCTAGGCAGCTCGGCCCCATTGTTCCCGGGGGCAGGCGGGCTGGCCAAGCTGGGAAGGGGGAGAACGTCGCTGCAACTTTTGCGGCGCTGGGAAAGGTGACCACCTCCACGTGGAGATTCGGAAGACGCGAGCTGGCCCATATTTATTGATATTACTCAGGATTTCTGGGGTGCTCAGGTAATATGAAAAAGATCCGTGTAAGTAAAAAGATGCAGGCACTGGAAGTGGCATGTGCAAATTTAATTTGCCTCCTCCAAGCATTCTTGCCTGCATGTACATGAGCTCATGATATTCTCTCTTCAGCTCAGGGAAACAGAGAGCCCAGGAGTGAATCACTCTACCTCGAGCTCCAGTTACTTGCCCCACGCTAACCTGCAGCTACCCGCTTCTCAGACTTTTCAAAGGTTTCTAATTTGGCCAGATCGGGGTCTTTTTTCACAGGAACAAAAAAAGGCTCATTGCTGTCACCAAAAGTGACACCTTCCCCATACATCTCCCTCCCCCTCCTGCACATCCAATTATCAAGTCTCTTTTCCAAAGTATGAGATCTCTAGAGCTTCTCAATGAAGGGTTTGTAATAATTCTTTTAACATGGCAAAACACCACATTATTCCCCAAACATTAATGTTGCATGAATGCGAGACTTCTTTTCCCCATGAAATTTCCTTTTTGATTTTACAAAACAGAAAGTGCAATTTAAAACAATGCTAATGGAGCGCCTATATTCCATAATCTAAAATTATTTGGTGCAGTGTCAAGAACTAGCTTGCTAAAATGCTTGTCTGAGGAGCCCACCTGACCTTGAACAAGGGCACTTGGACCCTTTCTTTCTTGACAGTGTCCTTCTGAGTGCCCAGTAAAATACACCACATCGTATTTGGCCACTTGTGTCCTGAAAGACCAGAGCTCTGTATTTCAGACCTTTTTAACACCTTATAAAATACCACTCAACCACTTGGCACTAGCTAAATTCCTACCTATTAAAATGATCACATCCTACCCATGGTGTCTTTCAGTTGCTGTTTGGGACAGGGACCTTTTTGCCCTCTGTGGTGCTTCATTCAAGCACAAACCTCTAAACTCTTGAACAACCTGAGGTGCTAGAGCATTTACTGGAGGAGAAGGCCATGGTACACTCAGGAACGCAGATACAGAAAAGGCAGAGAGGCTGTAGAAGTTCTCATACCTCTCATCTCTTGGAGATGTGAAGTCGAGGGGTGGCTGCTTGAAGGCTGCCCAGCAAAACAGATAGCCAAGGGAGGATTTACTGAGGAAAGGCAACACGGATATGCACAATCAGCTACAATCAAAATACATGATCTGAGGAACTATATTCTTTCTCGCTGAAACCAGCATCTTACTGTTTCTGTCTTTGGAGTTAATATTTAAAGACTAGAGCTGTAATACACTCCAAGACACTTTCTAATTTCCTTTCATGGGGTCACTTTACTATATATTCTTGTTTATATAAGTTGTAAATGATGTATCTGGTACATCCTCCTTGAAAACTGAGTTTTTAACCAGTTCGTGTCATTATTAAATCCTAGCACTACATTCCACATTGACATCTCATAAAAACACCTCCATGCTCAGTTTTCTGCTTGGGTGTCATCACTCAGTGATCATGAAAGCATCAAACCAGATACTGTTCCAGCAGGTCGGTGTAACTACGATTTGGCTAAACAAAAATAAAATAGCTTTTCGTGCTTATTGATCTTGATTTTTTTGCCATTTTTATGCTTCATTGACTATAAGCTCAGTAAGGATGTGTTTTGTAAAAGGAACTGAAGTTTCTCTTCTCAGTGGATTAGACATTTCACATTTTAGCGACTCCCACTAACGTTTCCATTTCCCCCTCCCAAAAGCAGCCCTTTCCAATGACTTAAAAAAAAAGGTTGATCTTTAAGTAATACATATGATATTAGTTTTTCCGTTTTAAAATAATCACATTATTGCAGACATTTTAATAGCTGTAGAGGTTGCTATGTATTAACATGATTCATGGTCCTTGACAGCAGTGTCTCTGAAAATCCCACAGGAATGCAAAATACAAAACTCCACACACGTTCAAATTTTACTGCCTGCAGCTAAAAGAGGGGAAAAAAACCTTAAAACTGTTGAAACCCTTCAACTTTAAAAGCATTAATAGATGGTCCCACGGGATTAAATCTAAATCTTAATGTGTAAAAATCAAGTTAATAACCACAGAGATTAATATGGTTGCATTTGATTATTGTGATAATGCAAACAATTAGTACTGCTAAAGTGAGATATATTAGCCTCCTACTTGCCCCACACACATCTGCAAAGCATTGGAAATAAATGGAAATAAAACATTTTGCTCTGAAAGGTTTTTCTTTTTTCTTTTTGCCTTTGTCTTATTTTCTTTGTAGCTGACTCATTTTAAAATTATAATTGTTAACATTTTATTATTAAGCTTCTCTTTTTATAAGACTGTCATAAAATTGGTTGCCATAATCATCCATTCCATATTGTCAGCAAATTATGCATTCCTCACCAATACCAGTAAATAAATAAATCTTCTAGATAAATGACGTGGCTTTTTTTTCTGTCTTTTCAGGACAAAAATGCCATACAAATGTATTAACCTGAGAAAAATAAGAACTTGTTCCAGTCCACTGTGAGTCAGTTGGTTTAATCCAGAATGCCCTGGGAACAGAACCAGGCATCTAATCCAATCTATATTATAGGCGGAGTTGGAAGTGCCACCTATACTTAATGCTTGACACTTCCCATTATAAAACCCTTTTTTCAGTTGCATATAACTGTGCCAGACTTTAAGTGTTCAACTAAAATTCCCCATGCTGGATGTCTGCCTCACTTTGATTTATTTGTTGTTCTAAAATTTTAGTGAAAATAGTTCAGCAATTTCCAAGAACAAGATTATAGAAAATACATTATTTTGCCCACACCAAAAAAAAAAGTCTTTGCAACTGTTTAATTGATTAACTCTAATATATCCAACCCTTGGAGCACGGACATTCTGTTTGGCATAGAAGAGGACCTACCCTGATGTCAAGAATGTGAAAACAGACCCACTGTTTGGTTGACCAACTGGCCAAATCCTTAGCCTTTGCTCAAGTTCAGTAGATAGTTCTCAGGAATTTGGCAGCGAAGTCCTCCAAAGGCTCTGTCCCAAGCACGTGCCAGCCCCCAGGTTGCAGGCTCTGAGCAGAACTTGCCCCACTATTGCTACTCCCGTATACTGTGGTTGCACGTGTTTAGGCACGGGATGCAGGACAGCAGGAAATTGGAGGCAGAAACCTGACAATAGATGTCAACAATTTGAGAGTGTGGAAGAAAGACTGTCATCCTAGCTTGGTGAGGAACATACATGTGGCAGGACAGGGAGCTCAGGAAAGGAGCCCGGGAGAGCAGCTTTGTGACTTACTGCCTTGTGGGATGTGAGAAGGACTGAAACTAGGATGAGGAGCAAGAAGATGAGAAACTGGGACTGGGACTGAGGTGGGCAAACGCAGGCTGCAGGTGAGAAACCCAGTGAGAAAAACTTAAACTGGCTGGTGGCAGAGGAAAGGGGTCTGGGATTCCCAGTCATGGGACCAGGGAACACTGGGCCAAGGGATTCAAGGGGTGGAGAGGGAGAGAAGGGGCCACTGGCTGCTCATCTCCAGGACCTGGGATGGACCCCAAGCATCTGGGGTCATGCCTTATGCACCCATGAAACCACCCACAAAGCGAGTGTCTCATTCCCCTTAAGCGCTTGGAGTGCATACAGGATAGCATTAGTCACCTTCTCCTAGCTCGAGCGGCTGAGGTCAGCTCTGTGATTCTAAAGATTTCAGTCCTGCTGCTGACCCACCATGATGGGACTTCTGTAGGGTTTTCAGATTGCCTTTTTAAAGTAAGATACAGGGTAGTACGTACACAGAAAGTTTTAAAGGGCTGGTATCACACTATAAGGCATTCAAGGTGTAGGAATAATTAAAATTACTTATGCAGCCCTAATTTGCCCTCCTCTTGTTATTTGTCTTCAGTATGATGTGGATGGACTTGTCTGAGGATCAGTTAGGAAAAGTAGCAGAGAAAGACCAGCACATGATGTGTTGCAAGGCTGGAGGATTAGGAAGAAGTATGCAGGAAGAGAAAGGAGGGCTTCCTAGTTGATGTATTTTAATGTTGTCCTACACAGAGGGGTAGGTCCTTGCTTATTCCTCATCTGCAATGCTGCGGGAACACCAAGACCCGGCTGTTCCTATATGGTCACTTACTATGTTTTGAGACCATTTGACTCGACACTTCAGCAGTCCTTCCCAAACGCCAGTCGCTCACGGCTACATCTGAGCTGTGCACTGACAATATACATGGCTGTGCAATGCTGAGTGCTCTGACAAACCAGGGTGTAGTGACTTAGCTCGGCCATCTATAATTAGTGTGAATGCTGGCCTTAGTTAAAGTCTGGTTGCCTCAGTTCCCCTTTTGAAAAATGGGAATAACACCAACCTACCTCTCACATGAGTGTTGTGAAAATGAATGAATTACTATTTATGAAGTACTGTAATGATGAGTGCCCATGAGGAACAGCCCATGAGGAAATTAATTATTCTATCTTTGGAACAGGGTTTGAATAGTGAGCAGTAAATAGGATGTAGGGCCATTACACTGAATAATGAGAATGAAGCAAATGAATAACATCCACTCTGTGCAGTGAATGAGACGGGCGCGATGAAGAAAACAGTAGGAAATCATGTGGTTAAAGACCATATCAAGGTGTACGGTAGGAGAAGGTAACTCTGCCACATACCAGCCCTGGAGTGCTTGGGTCCATGTCATGGACACCCCAAACCCGTCCCAGCTCGGACGACGGAGATGTGCCGTACAGCCTCACATCCCCTGTGATCTCGCCTTCTCTCTCCGATGGTTCCTAACCCAGTTTCTGAGTCCAGCAGCCCCAGTCTCCTCCCATCTGACTCATAGCTCTAGTTTCCTTGCTCGGCCAGGCCCTGACTCAAAAACCCGTTCAGCTTCCCTCCCTTCATCCACAGCCATTAACCCCAGTTCCTACAAAAACAGGAAAAAGCACATTCCTAACATCGAGACACCTTCCTCTACCAAAATCCTAGCACAGCTCAAAAGCAGAGGGATAGCAGAGCTCCAAAAAAAGACAAGGGATAATCAGAAAATATGCACAAATACACGCAAATATGCAAATACACATACATTTTCTAGCCTCAGCAGCAGCTATAGCTTTAAAATGTCATCAGAAATTTTCCAAAATTAGTTCAATACAATTTCAGTCCAGTACTTATTTGGAGTGATATAGGTTGGAAATTACAACCGAAAATAGGATTTTCCTCTAAAATATATCAGAAACCACAATCGCAATAGCTGGCAGTCCCTATCCTTCTTGCATAATATTGTTAATATTGAGGTGTATAAGAAAGAGAATTCAAATGCTAGTTTCCTCGACTCTATAGCTGGAGGACAAATATATCTATACGGTACACTATTTTTTTCATAAAATTACCTCAGAAATAAGAAGCAGTCAAATCCAAATCCGAGTGTAACTCATCCTAATTCCAGGTATGCCAAACTTTAAAGAAATCAATGAAAAAAATCTATGAATACCTTTTAGCTAGCAAGCTCAGGTTTGAAAATATGTGTTTTCAGATCAGTTCCCCATTTGTTTCATTACCTTTTAAGCCATATGTCTCTCAAGATAATTTATGCCAAGGGATAAACCAAGATTTCTCATTTTAGGTGCTGAGTTTGAAGCTCATCTCTGACTGAGATTCTCTCTCAAATTCGAGGTTTTATAAAGGTTAAGTTTGTCAACTTTGGAATCGGCTGCAAAGGATTAGTGACTATTTTGTAGCATTGACATTAATGGCGCTATTGTGCTCAGCGAGAGAAAGAAAAAAGAGAAAAGAGAAACATTCAGGAAGGAATGCCTCTTCATGCTATGCAAGCCAGTCGGTGAAATGGAAGGCAAAACCCCAAGCTTTTGGCTAAAGCTGGCTGGGTGGGAGAGCCACCAGACCAGCAGCTGCACTTCCTCCTGGCTGTTCAGAGGCATATGCATAGTTGATGCCAATGCGACCCTTTATGCAAGATAGTTGAGGGGTAAGACATGAGCAAAGGAGCAGAAAATGAAAAGGGAAAGAGGCCTGGCTTCATCTCCCCAAATAATTATTCCTACCTTGGCAAAGAAATAAACAGAAGGAAGGAAAACAGCGAACCAAGCTGAGGCTCTTTTGTTCTTCCACCTTGACAAGGATGCAGCCAGGAAAGATAAATACCACCCAGCAGCAACGGTTGCAGCTCACAGAGCAATGGAGTAGCTATACAGTCAGGAGCAAAGATCAGAGGCTCTTTAATATTGTGACATTCTGCTTTCTGGTTGTGCACTGCAAAACCAATAATGTTACGTGGCACACATGGAGCTTCATGTAACTTGTGTCACAAAAGCAGTGTTCACACCTTCAGCATGTAATTGGGGTGTTCGTATTATTAGCTGAAGTGGAAACCCATGAAACTTGGTGATTGGTTTTTCCACAGATAACCCAGACAGGCACCACTACTCCACTTTTGCATGCTAGCCAATACCTAGTACAAGTGAGGTGGCATGGTCTGCCCCAAGAAGTACGTTGAATCCCCTACCCTTGTGAATAAATGACTCTGATGATCTGCCAGACCCTGTCTCCATTTCATACATTTCAGTCTCGTAACACTGTCCCAGCTGGTCACTCCATACCTTGTAGCACTCAGGCAGTACGAGCCTCATGTTCATCTTTGAATTCGTGACACCTGCTGCCCTGCTGGTCAGTGCTTGGTCACTGTGGTGAAGGTCCATGTAGTCCTACACACAGTAGGCAGAAGGAAAGATACATATCAGAGATACAATGCTGACTTATTGATACACCTTATTGATACTTCTTGATACTTAAGATACCCCTGCTGACTTATTGCTAATGGTGGGGCAAGTCTGTTCTAAGAAATTAATCATCTCATGTATTGTTGCAGCATCTCTTGGACTGACTTGCCCTGGAATCGTTGTTACTGGGAGAGACTCTACACACAGAGTTTGTGGATGAGCAGATCCACAAACTCCACGCTTGCCGACCTTTGCTGTGACATATCCTGTCATAATCCAGTACAGAACAAAGACCACTTCATGACAATCATTTAACTTAATTAGCACCTGAAATGTGTGGGCAAGGGCACGGAAGGAAGATAGTCCATCACCAGGGAATCCCGACAGGGTGAAAACCCAGGACCCATTTGCATCCAGGGTGCATGACCTTGGCATCATCTAACCCAGCCAATTCACCAGTCTATCAATCTACACATATTATTTACTTGTTCCAGTGCAGCAGTGTGTTGTTTGATGCAACTGCTGCCAGTCCCTATTTCATCCCAGCTAAACTCCCATTCTGCTTTCCATGCTGCACTGATGGCTGGGGCAGCAGGTTAGGCTTCTTGGAAATGGAAAACATCCTAAACCAGCCAGAAAGTGTGCCCTGGCAGCTAGTAAAAATTGTCTGTTAGCCATTATCATTGAGGAATGGGACACAGCTGTCTCACTGGGGGTTGCTTTTGGTTGTTTTTTCTTCTCTCTCCCCTTCATTGTTCAAAGATTTCAGGGGTGAGGACCATAATTCCTTTTACCCTAAGGTGCCAGGTTTGTAGTGTTCCCATGGATGGTTTCCTACATCCCCCAGAAGTTTGTAGGCACGAACCAAGCTTGGTGTGGGGGACACCAGGGTTAAGTGATACATTGGCAGGAAAACTGTCATCACGATAAGGGCTAAGTCAGGTGATGAGGGCAGAGGGGGGGCAAGGGAAATAAGGCAGCTGGGTGAATGGGTGGCTGAGGTGGGGCCTGGAGCAGCAGGTAGTGCTCTAAGCTGCCATGGCTGAGCAACAGGGCAGGAGTGCTGCAGATTCATGGGGGTCTCTGCTGAGCAGGGTCCTAGCTCCTCAGTGGATAGAGGAAGGTTGGACAGGGTGAAGGCAGGGAATGCAGGGGTATATATTATGGAAATGCAGCCTGGGCGGTGGGAAGTAACACCGGAGGAGGAGGAGGAGGAGGAGGTGCGGGGCTGGTTAGGTGAAGTCAATGATGGAGATGGTGGGCAGTGGTGGAGCGAATAGGCAGGGGCTGCAGAAGAGGTGCTCTCTCACCTTGCTGTGGCTCTGTGGTGCCTGTGAGCCAGCGATGGGCAGCAAAGCAGCACGGCACCTTCCCTCAGCTGCTGTCGAGGTCACTGGGAGCAATGCCTTATTGCCTCCTCGCTGCACCACAGGTGCCTGCAGTCCCTTTGAGCTGTGGGTGGAGGCCACAGGCAGAGGATGGGCTCCATGTCTGAGTACCCTGTAAGATGAGTAATACTTCATAACCTGATACACCCCAGTACTTGTGTCTGGAGAATTTGACACTTCTCTTTCATCAACACGTAAGAAGAGAGATGCCTGGATAACCTGGAAGGTGCTGTCTTTGGGGGAGACAGTAGGGACTATGAAAGAGGGGGCTTTCTCCCCAGCTGGCAAAGAGGAGGAAAACCCTCGGCGCAGAACCGGCTGGGTTCCCAGCCAGGGCTCCGAGCAGGTTCCCTGCCAGAAACCAGGCATTAGGGATCTTACCCTGGGGAATTTTGTCAGTGTCTGTGTATTTAGTCAGATTTTCCTGTAATAAAACTACATTTTAGGCACTCTGATTCTGATAACATGGGAAGTGACACATAATTTATGTTCCCAGAACTGTTTTTCCTGATCCTGAAGGAGCTGCTTCCCCAGTATTTTTCATGAACAAATCTCCTTCTTTTTGTCTTTCAGCAGTTTTTTTTTTTCATAATTTTTAACCACTGTTTCCAGTGCCCTTCTCCCTGGACTATGCCCAGCCACAGTGGCCTGGGTTTGTAATTATGGCAGAAACTTGTCTCATGACTAGGCGATGACTAGAGATAATTCCCCAGAAGAAACACCTACAGATGAATGCCATTTCTGCTCTTTTCCTCTCCTTTTGCTTGGATTTGTCAGGCTGCTGCTCATCCATTGCTTATTATTTTTAACCCTTCAGCTATATCTTTTCTTCTGAAATGAGATAATTCCAAATATTAGTGTGCATTTACAATATGAAAACATTGCCATATTTACCATAATACTCCCTAAAGTCCTAATGTGACTAATTCACAAATTAAAATCAGCCTACTTGCCTGTCCCTAAGTTTGTCAGTAACAACAGTATGTGGGTCTGACTTATTCTGTATGAATGAACAACAAAAACATGTGAACCTTTTCCAGCAGAATGGCAGGAGGTATTGTGCCTCTGTGTGATTTTACATTAAGCTGCATCTCCATCAGAGAGGAAATGCAAAGTCCTGCACTCAGCAGGAAAAATCGTTGGAGCTGTGTCTTTTCTTTTGGGGCAGTTTGCTCCATAGAGTCTAGTGTCTCGATGGCAAATTTGGGTGATGGGGGTTTTTTATGGTCAATATTTAAGATCTAGGGATTTAATTCTCAAATATTCATGAAATAATCTGGGTATAATTAGAATAAGACACTACAATTTTTCCACAAAAACACAACATGTATTTTAATGCATTTCTCAGAATTTTTTTTGATGTCTGTGTTGGAAGAGAAAATAACCAAATGAAAATAACTTAGGTACAGTGAGAACTGAGCTATGGCACTTTCTGGCACAAGTCATACCTCTCTTCAGGCTGAAAAGCTTCTCACAAGACACGTGTTTGGCTGTGACTTACCATTTCCAGGTTAGGGACATGGTTGTATTCCTTGATATGCTACAGACCATTAAACATTGCAACCTGTGCCACTCTTGTTTTTAAGCTAACATTTTAGTGCTAGTGAATTTGATTTAAAGGAAATCAAATTTAAAATTCAGCAAAGGAATGGCATGGCTTCCTTTAGCATGGCAAGCGCTGTATTTCCTTATGCTGTGCATTCACATGTACAGTGGCCTCTCCCCTCAGTGTGAATACAGGAGTTAGAACAACGTGCCAGTCTTTATGTGTGTGTGAGTGTGTGTGCGCACATGTCAGAAAACCTAGGCCAGGATATCATGCCTGGGTTTGTGAGCCAGTTGACGCATGAGCTAAAGGTGAAAAAAATGCCATTGCTCCAGTTCGGAAGCAGCAACCATAAGTCACCCTTAGGCATCCTCGTCTGGGGAGAAGGGAGAACGACACCGTAGCTGTGGAACGACCAATTCTCCTTGAGCTGTAAGAGCAGAACTGCTGAGGTGTCCTCTGGGGAATCCTCAGCAAACTCAATGGGTACTTTCAGCTGGCTTTCAAGTGACTCTGTGTAACTGCTTAGCCATAGCTCCTCTGTGGGATTGAGACTAAAATGTCTATGTGTGTGTGTATGTGTGTGTCTGTGTGTGTGTAGTTTATATTCACAGCAAATTTAGCAGTTCCATATTATAAGCAGGGATTAGCATTTCACCTTTTTTTTCCTTGGGAAAAAGCCAGCTTGAGTCTTTTTGGGAAAAAAGAGAACAGTAGCAGAAGGATCCTATCTCTGCCATCTTCACCTCTGCCCAGTGCTCACACATGTGATCTCAAGCACAATGTAAGCATTGCTGTTGTGAGTACACCTCTAAATGATGTAACTGAGATATTCCAAAGTATTCATTAATGTTTTGGGCTCTGAGTCAACCTCAAAGGTGCACAGAGGAGAAATGGGACTCCTGAATATTTTGGTCATCTCAGGGGGATTTAATGTAATGTGATATTTTTAATACCGCTATACATCTAAGTAGTGTCGGATATTAATTGTAGTTTTGCATCACTGACTTTAATCCTAGTAACTAACAAAAAATCTGCTTCCCCTTGATGGTGTTGCACCCTCAATACCCAGGCGTGCTGCACCTTGCAGGAACAACAAAGTGTTGAGCCATGAGCAAGCGAGCAAGAAATCAAGGACTTGATCATCTACTAAGAAGCAGCCTATTTATGCTGCTGAGATGTGGCAAAGTGGCTGGAACCTGTAGTTCTCTCCTCTTTTCCTTCAAGCCAGTGATGCTTCTTCTGCACCAGCTGCCATCTGTGACATAAAGTGGAGCCACTGGGCTCTCCAATGGTTATAATGATGCTTAGTCTCAGACTGAGTCCAGGATCAGGCCAAGGCTGCTTCAGGGACCCAGGAAGCACAGCATCATTTCTGGCTCCCACACAGCCTTCACCTGCAATGCACTGAGCGGAGTCCAAAATATATTTTGCATACAAATTAATGAGATACATGTATAGCACCCCTTAGACAGCTTTATTCTGTTAGTGCTTACCTTTATTACTGTGTAAGATACTCAGCTCTCATTGTCATAAATTGTGCTCTACTTTTGAAGGGGGAAAATAATTCCATATGAAAGATAAATAAATATGAAGAACAAAATGTTGCCAATTCCTGTGTGGCCACCAAAAAATGGCAAGTCATCCCATACATAAGTAAAACATCAGATCCTGACACTTGGTAATTAGAATCTTTCAGCTGACTTCGATATGCCCAAAGTCAGCACACCTGGGAACATCCCTGTGTCTCACGTGTGCATGAGGTGGTAGGACAGGGCATGCACCATTGCGGCTTAGGGGCTTCTACCAGCTTAGGAGCCTCTGGGGAAGGTGGTGTGGTGGCCTTAAAATCATCCGTACAAGCTAAGTACATTTTTACCTACAGCAGTATCCAGGTGATTCCGCCGGTGATATGTATTTTGCTTCCAAAGATAGGTAGCAAAGTTAAAAAAAATTGATGGAAAATAGCTTTCTGCTGCACTTGGCCAACCTAACCTGTGGGTTTCTGCCTTGTGATATGAAAGTGTCTGTGCTGTTGGCAGGATATTTGCAGTGTTTGATTTTGTGCATTTTCATACACACATATTTAATAGCCAAGGGCCACTGGTTCTCGCTGTGCCCAGGCCACTTCCACATTGCTCTGCCTCTCTTGACTTCAATTTGTACTGGAGTAAGTGACAGCAGAAGCCTGGCTCTGCTGCCTAGTCAGCCCCTCACCCATCTCTGCTAAATCACAAGTCGCATCCCAGCAGATTAAGGTAAATTTCAATCAACAGCAGTTTAAATGAGTAAATTGGGCGATGAACTGCAACAGCTGAGGAAAGGCAAATGCATCCATTTTGCCACTTCTGATGTACCCTCCAGGCAGGGAGAGGGGCAGGGGACCTGGGGGTAACCTCCCGCCTCACCCCAATGTGATTCACCAGGGCTTGTGAGTCACAGCCATTAGACATTAGGGGAACATCTTCTGTGAAGAGGTATTATTTGATGTGAGTGAAGGTTGCAGAATTGGATTCTATTGTAGGAAGGCTTTTAAGTTATATTAGCCTATGCCTGCGAAGCATTTGTGAAAAATGTCACTTTCTTTAAAAAAAAAAACTATTTGATTTAATTTTTTACAAATACACAGAAAATCTGAACCACCTGGACATTATAGCAATTCTCCAAACACACCACTTTCAGCACAAGTTCCCTCATTTTGTGGAAGTTTCCCAGTACTTTGCAGCAGTACAAACTGCAGTGATGGACGTGGACACCAGAGGTGACTCACATACCACAGGGGACACAGGCATCTTCTGGGCCATGCCATGGAGACCTCTGCTCTCTACAGGCAGAGTGGCTGTTGTTTGGCCACACGCAGTGGCTGTTAGTGAATTCTTTTAAATAGCTCATTGAACTAAGTATATTTATTAGACAGTTTAGTCTTTGATTGTAATTCCTGCTCTGCTTGGCACAGGTTCTGCAGTGTATTCAGATATTACACCCTTCTCGCCTGCCCTACAAATGTTTAATGATACATGGTCAAAGCATGATAGATGATACCCCAGTGCAGAAAAGGTAGACCTGTATTTACAGCAAAATGGCATTCTTGGGATATATGATAACAACAAAAAAAAAAAAAAAAATTCTATATTTCCTTACAGACTCATTTCTGAAAAGGGTGCTATTGTCTACCATTCATAACTAACTGCATTTATGAGTAATAGAATAATTCCTTACATGTGAGGATAAATGTACAGTATTATGGCATAATCAGCTAGGATGTATTTCAGCAGAGCTTTGAGTAAGTGAAACATTGCAATTCGGAGGTTATCTTGAAGATCAAATCCCCAGTCAGAAAGCTATATTGTTGCCTTCATTTTCCTTTCTCAACCCCATGAAGGCTTAATTGGCAGCTAGCTTACATTGTGATCTCCTAGCTTCTTAGAATTTTCTTTTTTGTAACAGATTTTTTTTAATGAGCATTTTCTCAAGGGAATTAATTATTACTTTGACTGGTATATTCATATATTTCTATCAAGAAGTTTTATAAATTACCAAACTCTTGACACAGTGTGCAACCATAAAAATCACAAAAAGTATCTGTAGTTCTTTGTAATCCCATTAAATCATTTTTTTCATCTGAAGCTTATTCTCCTCTTTGTTAAATGACAACATTCAGATTCAATTGCAGCTAATGTCTAATGTGCATGTGCTGTGACACTGCTATTGGATTTATAGAAGCTGCGCCATAAGAAGAAATACATGTCACAAAGTGAGAAGAGCTCGAATGAAAAGTTTCATCACTGCATGAGCATCATTTCTGCAGAGAGAACGCTCATTACAGACTTGACTTTTCTACCTTGTTTACATTTTATGCAGAGCTTTTAGAAACATGCCCACTGTGAGGCACTCTGTGGAAAAATGTAGTTTCAGTACCAGTCACCATATTAACAGGGGGCCATATCCTGGGGCCTCAACTCTGTCTTTAGACAAGCAAACTTCAGTCAGGTTAAGGACTGAGACAAGCCCAAAGGCTTCGGCAGTGACTTAGCCCCAGACCCTTAAGAAAGGAAATACTGCATAGCTGTGTTGCTCCAGAGCTGAGACCAGAAGCCGAACACAGCAGCCACAAGCCTGTTTATGAGCCCATCCCTGATCCACAGGGAGGGTGCTCTGTGCCCTCCCTACACCTAGCAAAACCCCTCCTTTGCCTCCAGGCGCATCTCTTTTCTTGGGCTCCTTCCTGCCATTGCCTAAAATTTGCACCCATCTTTTTTTCCTGGATGGAAGCAACTGTTGCAAAAGACTGTGGGTTTCAGGCATGTTCATCGTCATCTGCTGCCTTCCACAGAGGAGGGTCTGAGACAGGAGTCTTCCAAGCCCTGTATTCGCTTTGGGTTTGCTTGCAGTAAGCTCTCCATCTAGCTGGTCAGCATGAGGAGGAGCGTGGGGGTGCAAGTCCTGCCGACAGCCGGTGGGGAGGGCGAGCCCCCCCAGCTAAGGCCCTTGCCCACCAGTGCTCCTTCCACAGAGAGGACTGAAAGCCACCAATGCGCCTGAGTAAGAAGGCACCTTGTTCCCTTCTACTTTCTCTCCTTTCTGCCTGAACTGGCTTGCCAGAGTTAAAGTTACCCTCAGTGTTCAAGTTACAACTTTGTAACAAATGAAAACAGCAATTAAGGCTGCCACTTCATTCCTAAGTCACACCATTTTGTCTAATTGCAATATATATAATACATAAGATCATGCTGTGCTGGGGGATGTATATGCAATAACTGAACACAGTGGCATGATTTAGGACAGACTGGCTTTGAATTTCTTTGTGTGAGCAGGTGGTGTTTCTACACTGCCTCAAATATATTCAATGTGACACTATAAGGTCAAATGTACCCCTTCTGAGGGCCTGCCTTTATTAGTAGCCCAAATAATAAATAACAAAACACAAACTTCAGCCAAAGTGCTCTTTCTAGAGTTTCCAGAAGGAATTCCCTGGATTTTGGTCTCAGCGTGCCCATCCAGTGGGTATTTACACAGGTCTTATGTTTTAAGGGACTTCCCAGGACTACTTTAAGAAAATTGCAATAGGTAAACTAGTTCCTGCTAAGAAGTTACTGTCCATCAGCTGGGAGGGGGTAGCTGTCGGTGTGCTCCTTTGCCCACACCATCTGTCAAAGAAAGTATTAACTTACACCCTCATGTGCCTTATAACGGAAGAAAGGCAAACATAGTACCCATAACACCCACTTTAAGAAAGGGGGGAAAGTGCTTGCGGCAACTATGTGCCCTATTTTAATATAATCTCAACAGTATGCAGTCCCCTAGGACAAAGGCACTGAGGTAAATGAAAGATGGGACAGACTGCAATGTATGTTTGCCAAAGGCTGATTGTGGCAGAGTAACTGGAGAGCTTTCTTCCCTGAGATAACAGATTTTCTTGACTAAAGAAATGCAGTAGGTCTCATCTCTATGGACTTCTGAAAAGTAGGTAATAAGGTGCCACATGGGAAATTATTAGTTAAGCTGAAGAAGATGGGAATTAGTTCAAAAAGTATAACGTGGATAAGAAACTAACTAAAGGGAGATGCCAACTGCTTGTGTTGAAGAGGGAGATTCAGTCCTGGAATGAGGTTACTTGTTGCAAGGATGTGGGCTTACAAGGTTACTAGGACCTAGCCTTTATTTGTGAGCTTCATTTTGAAACTGTGGTGCAAAAAGTAGGACTGTGCTAAAAAAAAATAAAATTACTGGTCACAAAAATCTGGGAGACATCATAAATGCAGAAAGACCTAGAAGAACAGAACCACACCTGAAGTGCAGAACTATGTACTTGGAGGTCGTTTTGCTCATCAGCTAGAAATGGTGTTGGGAAGAGGGAAGACCGAGAAGTTCTTGTTGGTCACGCCCTGGCTCTAAGTTGGCGGAGTGATGGAAATGGTAGCCATAGTCCCCACACGGATAATAGTTCCCATAGAGGCACAGCAGTGTCCGCGGGACTACAAGGGGCCCTTCTCCAAGTTCAGCGACCAGCTCTGGGTCCCTGTGTCCAGGAGGGACGCCTGCCTCCTGGCAGAGGGGCACAGAAAGGCTACGGGGCATGAGGAGAAATGAGAACCCGTCTCATTTCTTGACTTTGGGGCCACACGAAAACATCACCTCTGCAGTCTAGTAAAACACAGGCTGAAAGGGAAGCTAACTGTTACCTGTAAAAACATCAAGGGGGTAAACGCCAGGCAAGAAAAATGGCTATTTCACCTGAAGGACAATGTTGTCACAAGTGTGAATATATGTATACAAATGGAATGAAACTAGGTTGAATATTAGAAGCAGATTCTAACAGTTAAAGACCTAAAAGCATATTGACTATTAGAAGCAGATTCTAACAGTTAAAGAGCTTCTAAAACAGCCTTTTGCCTGAAGTTGTGAATATTTATCTGAATACTTTTAATAGGGAACCTGATCAATTTATGAAATGGGATTATATGACAATAACCGTCTATGTTATAGCAGGGGATAAGGCTTAGTGACCAAAGATGTCTTTTCTGGTTCTCTGCTCCTATGAACTGTTTGATTTTCCCAGGTTTAAGATTTTATTTTTCTACCTAAGTCTGTTTGACAGACTCATTCCAGAAATTCTTTTAAAAATACATTGCATTAATAATAATAATAATAATAAAATGTTAAAAATGTATCCGGTTTTACCTACATGCTTGTTTGGTGATGATTTGTTTCTTGCCATCTCTATGCAAAGTTACTTGTGTTAAGGGGATTCTTAGCCTTTTACTTCTACCTTCAATGCAGTGTTAAAAACTGAGGGCCCAAGGGGAATAATGTCATTCTACTATGAAAAAATATACTAAATAAGGGTGGAAATATTCATGGAGATAACTCTCCTAAATGCAGATGCCATGGAAATATCTCCTTTTAACATTTGTGTCAAATGTTTCAAAGTTGGAGCAGTGCAACTTCATGCCCATTTTTGTCATTTGGAATTATCATATTCTGTCTTTCGCTATATCTGTACTAATCTTTTCCTCCCCAGATTGTCTACACCAGTTCAGGCTGATTTAGATCCTGTCCCCACACATTGCTGAAATGAGCCAACGTCAAGCCAGAACTTGCACAAAGAAATGAGGTGGGTAGAGACATGCTGAAATTTTAACCTTTCTGTGCTGGTACTACCTCTAGTCAAAAATAAGTGGAAAAAATGTTCAAATATGTGGTTTTAGCACAGGCCGATTGGTGGACATTTCAATACAAGGATGGTAAATTCAGTCCAAAGGCTTTCACTATGTGCACTGTCACCAAGACTGGCTTTTACACAGTGGTGTGTGCTAATCAGTGATTAGGGAATAAGGCAAGCATGACTGGTAAAAGATAACTGGAGAAAGCTCTTAAAAAATTCAAGGCCCCTTCCCATGTGTGATTTTTCCTAAATGACTTTGGCTTGCTCCTTCCTGAGGTGCGTTGTAGGGGAAGGGTTTGAAGTTCTCTGAATTTGCATGTCTTTGCTGGTCAAAGTCAGAATTCTTTGTTTCCTGTACATTATGGGAGCACATAAAGAAAAAAAAAACCCTACCCACTCACACACACACAAAGTGGGCCTAGGGCACTTAATATTTTATTCTCATGAACAAGCTATATAAAAAAAAAAAAGCCATCCTGTGATGTGAACCAGTGAGTTTGCCAGTTTGAGCTGAGGAGCTGGAGTGACTGAAGCAAATTGGTTTCCAGCAGTTGCGAGAGAAACCTCAGGAGATGGCTGGCTCTGCACAAGCAAGCTAAGCTGTGCTTTACAGTTATGGCATTAAAGTCCAAACATCACAGAAGTGAATGAGCATCTGAGGAAAGCTAATCAGAACTCCAGGTAAAGGACCTTAAATCTGCACTGCACAGACTTTGACCTAGACTTTCCTCTGAAGATTTAGTAAGTCTTGAACGTCCACAATGTATAGCAGAGTAAAATTCATTATACGGTGGTAAAGGTAATCAGCAGAGCATCTAGTTAAATTGTTCCAGGCAGAAGAGTGAAGGTAAAATATAGAGGAGCATATTAGGGTTTTATTTCATATTGCTCTGTGTAGGCTGAACACAACTTAAACTGCTTTATCTTCTGCATGTTTTAATCTTAACTCTTTCAAACCAGTGTGCGGTGACCACATCTCTTACAGAATGATACAGGGTGAAATATGAATTCATCACTACAGAATCACCCTTAAATGAGTAAACCTATCAAATTTATAATCTATATGCATAGAAAAATCATTATTTTACCACTTATTTTGATAGCAAACATTTATTTCAAAGAGCACTGTTATTAGCAGCCTGCTTTCAATTAAGAATCTGTTCCTTTATGACTGTTTTTTGAAGACTTAACATCATGCCTGTTATGTAAGTCTCATCAGCTTTTTGGCATAAGCATTCTTAGACCAGATGCAATAAGGTTTCATTTGGGTAAATTGTGCTTTTAGTAAAAGACACAGTTAAAAAAAATAAAACAGGTTTGTGTTTCATCCCATCTTTCTCACTGTTACAAGAGGCAGAAAAAAAGTAAAATTAATAATGAAAAGTAATGGTGATATTTACAATGATAATGCTAATTGTGCTGTGTGCTTGAGTGGTGGTGTGAGGTGAACATTTGTCTTTTATAACCAAAGCAGAACCATTAAACCTATTTCACACAGGCTGTTGGCCACCCATCCAGTGGCAATGCCTTTTAGTCACAGTTAAGCAGGCTACTTTAAGCTTTGTCATTTGTTTTACTTAAATTAAAAAAAAAAAGTCAAACTTTGCTTGCTAAAATGAATGTAAGTAAGAGAAATATTTAATTTCATTTTTGCGTGATACATCAGCCTGTTACAGCTGAAGCCAGAGTGAAGAAATGTGGAGAGGTAAGACCAACTCAGCTGAGGAGCAGCATGAAAACCCACTGCAGAAACATCCCCCCCGCCAGCCTCTTTCCCTCCTCCACACCCTTCCCCATCCCACAGCTGCATCCTCCAACGCATCCTCCCACCACTGCTCTGCGAGTTGCTGGGACTTCTGACCCATACATCAGCTATGCCCTCCTCCTCACTTCCATACCATCATCACCAGCCCCCTCAGGAGGGGGGACAGTCACCAGAGGGATGAGGTGCAGAGCCAGCAACGCTGCTTTGCGCATTGTGCAACTCAGTAACAGCAGAGAAATTCCTGTGCACCTGAGCAAGGCAGCTCCCCGGCTGCTCTGCTCTGCCTGGCTTGCACAAACCCCCTACGTGGAGAGGCATTGAGGGAAAGAGGAGGCAGAAGGAAGGATGGGGACTCAGATGCCCAGACTAATGCAGGTGTTATGATTATCATGATTTTATTGACAGTCTATCAGGTTTGGATGAAAAATTCAAAGATAATGCAAGTATGTTAATGGGAAGTTCTGTAGGATGTATTATAGGCATTGTAAGGCTGCCAGAGCAAATCCCATTTTAGTGGTGAATTGGGTGATCTGTTGCATTTTTAAAGGCCATTCGTCCTGAGAGATTATGAATTTATATTGCCTAAGGTTGTATTCCATCATTACAAAAGTGCTAGAATCCTCCTTAAAATTTGTTTTACCTGTAGCAGCACTGGGAATTTTGTCTCCTGCACTACATTCAGTAACACTGGCATTTTGACATTTGAGAGTTATCTTTTGGTTTTACCTGCCGCAGGAAAAAATTAGAGACACAACTTCTTTTAATAATGCAACTAGTGGTTCTACTTGTTCAGTAGCCTCAAGCCAATTACACCTTTATTTTCTATACAATCATCTTCACGTACAAAGGTCTACTGCGAAATGATTAAATTGGTGATCAAACTGTGATCTGTTTAACTTAACCGAGACTTTTCTCAGCAAAAGGGAGATGTCACTTTACACTTTCTCCAACAAAAATTTGTATATGCTATATTCTGTTAGTAGAAGGAAATGTAAAGATAAAGGGTAAATGTAATTACTGTACAGTACTACTGTGCAGTACTCTACTATTTCAACCAAAAATTGCCACGTATCCCCAATGTATCTCCTTTCAGCATAGAATCCCTTTTATTTACAGTCATTCTGAACCTGGGCTTGGCAACTGACTCGCTATTGTTTGTGTGAATTCAATTTTGGAAGAATTTAAGAGCTGATGTAACTTTGCCTGTATGCCTGCCCATTTTTCTGTTACATTTCCCTCTGCTATTCTAAGGAATTCTTTTGTTGCCAGGAAAGTTTGTGGAAAAAGTACCTTTTGAGCAAATGGAAGAAAATACTGTAAGGAGCAAAGCTTAAGCCCACTTCAGATTTGGCTGAGAAAGGGTAGAAAGGACGTGCCCCCAGGAAGGAACAAGCCCCAGCCATGGTGACTCACCGGTAGAAGAGATTTGCCACAAGGACTGATATTCTTACGTGCTTATCAACAACTCACATTCTCTTCCTCAGCCTGGCTTCAGACAAAGGATCATTTTACATTTCTGTATTAACTCTAAACAATCTCAGCATTCCTGGGTGTGCTGGACCTTCTAGGCCATCTTCTATAGGATCTGAGGGTATCTGTTGAAACACAGAGAGTACATAGACCTATTCGGAGACTATTCATCTAGACATAGTCTTCCTAGGCACTATGTATTTAACAAAATACCCTTTGAAGTAGCACAGCAAAGGCACTCTCTGTGTCCTTGATTCTCCCAAAAGTGCTTAGTTTTATTTTGTGTTTTCTTTCTCCTTGGACTTCAGTTATTGGTTTATAGAAAATGACAGGCAATATATTTCATTTATTTTGTACAAGTACCTATTATTTATGCTGAGATGGCAAAGAAAAATTCTAAAACATCCTAATCTCTTCAAATCTTCATGAAAAAAGGGTTTTGTTTGCTGTATGTTGGCTAGAAAACTTAGGAAGGTGTCTTACGCTGTCTTTTCAGAGGCCTTTCAGAGATTTTCTAGTAAATCCTGACCAACTGCCAGAGATGGCTTGACAAACGACACAAACTTTTGCAAGTTGTAGCTCTGTATGGATGGGAAGCGCTTACATCTGGAGGACCCCTAGAAGATTTATACCTGAAAATCATGGTGTGGTCCTACAGAGGAAGGCTATGAACGTGCTGACCCCTAAGTGCTGTTTGTAACCCACGCCCGACCCACATGAGGATTAAAAGTTGATGCCTTCCATGCAGGCTGAAGAAGCAAACGCTCAGCAACACAGAAGTGATCTCCAGCATATCTCCAGTGCATCCCTGAATCATCTATTGATAAAAAGATGTTTTACAAGTAGGGCAAGAAAGAATTTGTGTTGGAATGAAAACAGTTGGCCAACACCTCTGCAACCGCCATCTCAGTTAGAGACTCCTGTAAGTATAGTCTTTGGGGAATGTAGTTTCCTGGGGCCAGCACAGATGACATCTAATCGGAATCATAGGCTTGAATGAAGTTTGAGTGTCATCTATAACTGGGGACTATGAAGGTCTTTTAGCCATTACCTGGCATTACTGAAAGTGAAAAATACAATGGTAGAAATACTTAAGATTATTTTGAATAGGATATGAAATAGAGATTAATCTAAAGTGGGTGACAGGAAGACCATTAGATAGAGGAAAAAAAACCCATCAGTCAGGCAACATAAAAGTATAACCTATCTGTGGCTCTGTTCTGCGCAGCCGGTTGAGAAGTAGGGCTTTGCTGAGGACATTAACCATCTTTTAGGTTTTAGCCCTGTTTTGGTTTTTTGTTTATAACATTCTTGGGTCTGCAGAGCCTGGCTGTTGTGATAATGGATGTATGTGATTTGTAAAATGGTGGGCCTTCATAAAAGAAGTGAAGCCTTTGCAAGAGAATATTTACCAGGACTCAAACAGGATCTTGTAGCACTTATGCTTGATAAGGCGCTAGAGGTGGGGAGAGACATAAAACCCCAGATCTATGGGATGTTGTAACAGTCTTTCTGACGGTCAGGGAGTGTCAGTGACATGAGCCTGTTTCTCATCCTCTTAACACCAGATGGAAATGCCAGAAGTAAACAAATATTTCAGTTCTGTATAAAAGTCCTTGGGAAAGGCCAGGACAGATAAAATACTGGGGAGGGGGAAGAAGCACAATGGAGAATGAACCAAACAATAAATGTGACCATGTGCACTGTGAACCACCTGACTAAACCAGATGCCTCTGGAGAGGAAACGGCAAAATACCTTTATATCCCCTGGAGCCATCAAAGGAAGCCTGCAATGCAGGGCATCAGCGTTATCCTCTCAGGTTTAATATCTGATGTGTTTGCATCTGTGGTGGGGGAGCAAGGCAGAATTCCTGTTACAAGAACACAATAGTTATAGCTCTCCTACAGGCTAACACTGCGTGGGCCAATAGTTATATTGGGGCATATGCTGGACTCAGATGTGTCAGGAGAAGGCTCGGGAATTTTTTCCCTTGGTATTGGAAAAAGCAGTAAATGGAATAAATACTCTGGAGTATTTACTCCAATAAATGGAGTAAAATACTCTGTATCTTCTGCACCTTGAGAGGCAAGTTTCAGCCTTGTCTGAGACACGCTGCTGTTCATAAACAATGCTGTTAGTTCAATTTCATTCTCCTTCTGGTTCATCGTTATTTTAATAACTCTTTTATCTGCAATATTATTTTAAGACAGCGAGACAGCCGGTAAATAACTTGACAGTGTTCATTAAGCTTTCTGGTTGCAGAAAGTTTCTAATAACTCTACCAATGGGTCAGTTCATTCCCTACTCACAACAACTAGCAAAAAAGGACAGGAAACTCCCTCAAGGAATTTTCTACAGACGGTTCCATCAGGAAGGCATTAAGTGTATATTTATTTCTTGCCTCCCCCTGTTCCTCTTGGAACAGGCAAAGCGGTTCGGATCTGGGAACCAGGATATCTCAAGGGATCTGCCAGAGGTCAGGCATTTCTGCCTAGAAACCCAGAGTCTCTGTGCTACCCATACTCCCTGCAGTTCTTTCTTAGTCCTGGCAGTGCAGCTCCAGAACACAGCCAAGGCATGGAGAGGACTTCACACAATGTGTATTTACTTTTGGGTAGATTCTTGATTATTTCTGGATGAGAATCGCACAAGACATACCAAACCTCCTGGCCTGAGTATGCAACCCACCCTTTTTCCACAAAGTGGACACCTTCAGACTCAGGACCAGGCTGGAGAGGACCCTGCAGCCTCCTGTCACAGTCTGATTCACACACAAAATCACTCACAGTTTGTGAGGAGTATGTGACCTAAACACGTGATACCTTTACCAGCTTTCCAAAAGTTTAAAGAAAAAAAAAGTGATGTATATGACACTGTGTTCTTCTGAGATATTCAATAACATTGATTTGATTGGAAATTACTCAGAAGTACTCATGTTGTTTGTCATTGTCTCTTTGTTAGCATCACTGAATACATTTGCAAGTTGCTGACCCAGTTAAACTTTGGTTTTCTATGTCTCACTTCGCTGGGAAGGGGTTTTTCAAAAGAAGGAGGCTCTGGAGAGGAACAAACAGTGCTCCACAGTGTTTTGTAAACCTAGGGCACTGGAGAAGTCAGTCAAGACAAAATAACACAACAGTAAGATAGCACGGTGGCTTGAAATGCCAATAGAAATAGTGAATAGACCTCTTTTATATTAATTGCCAGGGGTCACCTGAGTAAGGAGTACAAGATTTGTCCCGTGGTCATGGTAAAGCTAGAGATCCCTCCAGAACATGTGGATGAAGGGTTGTACCACCAGAGGAAAAGGGATAGTGCAAATGGTTGAGGTATTTTATTCCTCTCCAAAGGCAGAGTTCTGTTTTCTTGAGGCCAGTTTGTCCCTCATTCAACTTCATTTTCTTTTCTCACAGTGAAAAGCTGTCACAGGTATCTTATCATCATATAAAATGCAACAGAGAATAGGAAAAAAAGTTTGGGGATAAATAATTGATTGCTTGAGGAGATACTGACAAGGAACAAGTATTTTTTCTGTAAATACATTATATGTTAGAAAGGAAGAAGGCACTGCTCTGGAAGGACAAGGACAAGAGAGAGATCCCAGCAGAGGGTGGGGGAGAGCACTTAGCAGTATTTTGCCTGAGGGGCAAGAAGTTTCTCCCCATAGGTGTCTATAGGAAAAAGAGTACTTTTGTTTGCTCTGTGATCCCTGGTTATATTCTTTCTAGCACTTCTGGGATTGTCAGCCAGGAAATCACCATGGGGGCAGCATGCCATCCTCCAAAGCAAGGAGGAGCTGGAGGAAACACTTTCACCACCCACCCCCTTGCAGTTCAGAAGACAGATGAGTAGCTGGATGCTTCTCCCACACCTTGCTGGCTGTGGGCTGAGGGATGGAAGTCAGCTGAGGGAAGGGCAGAGCCCAGGCAGCAGCACAGACCTCACCGAGAGTGCTCCAGGGGCAGACCCGGCTGCCTGGGACATGTTTGGCCATCAGCACCCTGGAGTTCAGTTTTCAAAGTGGGACCCGGGGACAGGCATTTGCTGGGTCTGGTCCAGTACCAGCAGTCAGAAATTGAACTCTTTCTTTCTATCTTGCATCCACATCTGAGCAGTACCTGGCAGCTGGGACAGATTCTTAGTATTGAATTTATAGAAAGGAAAGCTTTGAGGGCAAACTTGCTTAGCTGTGGGACATGGCAATCACAGGTTGCTGCAATTCCCCTCTCCTGAATAATTTATCTGGGGAAAAAAAGATATAAACTACAGTGTGCATTATAACACAAATACTGTATTTTGGAAAGGTAGACTCACAGCTCACAGTTTAGCTGGATTTTTTCTTCAGAAAAAAAATGTCCAAAAAGAAATTTCCTGGGCGTTTGCCAGAGCAACTTAGTGATTACCTCCCTACTACAGAAAGAGAACATCTTATTTAGTTTCACCCACTGGATTAAGATAAACTGGAATATCAAGGTCTTTTTCTTGGAATAATTAGTCCAGTGATTAAACTTGCAAGGGGAAGAGGACACTGTGCTGCCAGAACTAAAAATGTCTACAGCAGGGAACTATTCAAGAGACATTGCACTGTTGAGCCTGAATTAACTTGTCCCTTGATATGAGAAGGTAAGATCCTTGACAGGCAGGAGGAGAAGGAAAGATCAGAATCTGGCTTTTGTACCCGAGTAAGCCTCCTGGGACCCTTCCTATGAGTAATGCGTGTGTAGCCACAGAGCAGGAGAGGAAACGTCTCAGTTCAGGTCCATAGGTGCTGCGTGGTGGGAGGTGGGAGTGCCCTGATGGGAAGCAGTGGGCTGAGTCATTTCGCCAGCAACACCCCAGGCACTTTGTTTCTTTGTTTTTGCAAAGGTTTATGTTTTATTTGGTCTTCCCTGGTTGTTTTCTGTAGGCAGTCATCAGCCTGATGAGCAGCTGTTTTGATCTTCTTGTTAGGTGAAAGGAAACGCATTTGAACTCTTCACATAGGCAGGGATTACTTACCTGAGCTGAAGGAAAAGCCTGACTGGCTCAGGCTTGGATTCCCCAAGGAGAGGTTACTTGTCAAAATTAATGATAATGATACCTTTCAAATTAAGGCATCAGTCAATGAACATCCTCTGTTGTAGCAACTGTTTGCTATGTAAGGGCTTTTTTGGGCAAATGCCTTTGACTCATATCTGCTCCTCTTTAATCCTTTAGTATTGGAAATAGGAATTTAGTAGAGGGCAGAATTCCTCTTGTTTTCACTAACCTCTGAAGAATACAAAGCCAAGACCAGGAAATCCCGGTGCTGAAACAAAATATTTCATCTTTTATTTTTTCCTGACCCAGCTTGTAAAGTGTTTGGTGTCTTCTAATTGCATTTCTCACTTGCAGTATTTGCATTCTTGGCTGTAATTATGCTGTATCTGCTAAAAGTATTAAAAATCAATAATGTGCAGTTGACGTATAGACCATAAAAAAGTAGTATTGTTCTGGAGTGCAAAGAGAATAGGAAAGCAGATGAAATTCTTGCCTTCTCTTCTGGATAGAATAATGGTCCAAAGATCTATTTATATTTTACATGATTATTGGCTTTTCCATTCTTAGATTAATATTCAAAATCAATTCACATAAGGTTTGGATGATACTGCTAGTGAATGTAGTAAAATATCTGCCACAGAAAAAATTACACCTCTCTCTTCTTTGAAAGTCATAGTTAAAGGTGCTGATAGCAAAAGGGTCTTTGGCAAAGTGGAAATCTCAGCTGCAGATGGGAGGTTTATTGCCTTCCTTTGCATTTTATAGCATATTCTGTAAGTCAGCTGGGGAAAGCAATGGACATTTGCCAAAGCAGAACCCCATTTGTCTAATCACCAAGTATACCCACAAGCTCCGCAAGAGAATATACCCGTGAAGCTCTTTACATGACTGTCTGGAGTGTAAAACAGAAGAAATGAGGGAGCACTAGAGTTACTGTAAATGCTTGAGTATTTCTGCAAATGTACTTTTTCTTTTTTCCCTCGAAATGGTGCATGACACACTCATGCTGTTAAGATCTCTGCACTCACTTTATCTCCTCCCCCCCCCCGCCATGTAAAATAAACCTCAGAAGATACCAGGGAAATGGCAAAAAATCATAGAGAAGGTCTTTCTTAAGGCATCTAACCAAAAATTAAAGAAAGGAGACTCACCACCCCCCTTCTTTCCTTTGTACCCCAGGAAACCTCATTGAATTTAAAGCTGGATAAATTTACTGCATCTGAAAACAGAACAGATTCTGCTCAGCGCAACACATGCAATGGCAGAAAGGCATCCTCCAAACGCCCTGGACATCCTGAGCTGAAGAGACCATCTCTAGGGGTGAAACAGTGCTTTGGTCTCCGTGCTAATTCAGTCCTTGTCCTCTCTGCTGTGACTGCCAACAACCGTATCAATTAGTCGTACCAATTGTGATGGTGATTTCTGTGATGTGAACACCTGTCCTCTAGGAACTGGGCGAAGGCGACCAAACAGTTGTCAGATGGTAAGTGTAATGCTAATTGATCCAATCCATAGATCTGTCTCTATATAATGCTTAGTGCCAGAAAGTTACACAGCCAGACATCTGGCAACTAGATGACCATCTAACTCTCTATCAGTTTGACTTTGGCAGGCAACAAAGTTGGTCTAGTTGTGTATGCTGTGGGCAGCTTAAGAAAGTTAAAACACTGTTTTATGCCTGTTGAAGGCCTGTCTCTGTCTTGGTCTTTATTAAAATTATAATGCTAAAGTGTCAGTGCTTCGGTCAGTACCAATGTGTCTCAGATGTGAACGGATGACCTAAGAGTGAAAGGTTCCTTATCTAGGTTATTCCAGTTATGCTGTATCTGCTAAAATACTGAAAAATCAATGAAGTAGTGATAAAGCTAGACTGTAAAAAAAAAGCTGTTTCATTGTTTTTTGCCTTGAATACATTTACTACTTGTCATGATTGTAAAGCAAATGGGGCAGTGATGAAACCTTCTGATTACAGAGGGAATACTGGATTAATATTCACAGTCAGTTTATTAGCAGTTGCACTCGCAGCTTAATGTTCATGAGTCCTATATTTGGGAGCAGAGCGTTCCTTATGTTAAATGCAGTCAGAGTAGTAGCGCTTGCCTATCACACTCAATGCTGCATGTAGAAATGGTGTGAGCATTGTTAGTAAAATGGAAAGATAAATATGATGCTTTTTTCCATCTATTACTTATCCTCCTACTTTAAGTGCTGGCAGCTTTCTTGGAACACTAGATGGCAAAAATAAAGGTAGCTTCTATCCCAAGGAAATTTGAAAGACCAGTAATAGCACATGAGCACAAAGACTATTATAACATTCTATTTCATTCCTTCTTTTAAGATGTCGAAATAGAGCATGGATTAGTATCAGTGAGCTTCTGTGGACCTTAAAAAAGAAGAGCCGATACAAGGAGACAGGTTCCTAGTTTGCACGTGGAACATGCATCCTCTGCATAGACCAGAGCATGAGAAGATGTGTATGAATGCAGAAACGACATTGCAGGGTTACAAGCAACACCGAGGGAAGCATTAAGAAAGGAAATGCAGAGTGTAGACCTGCATGGAGCTGTGAGCGCTCACGAAGGCAGGCATGAGAAACTGGAATTTGCTGTGCTCAAAGATACTATGGAGGAAGGTAACATCGTTTAAAAGAGGGCGTAACAAGGTAATATTGGCAACTAGGTTTTGAATGGGGTGAACTGGATATAGGCTGCAGAGAGAGCAGAAAGGAAAGAGTTACAGGTAGCAGGGATGTGGTTATCAAAACCAAAAGAAAGTAACTTAATTTCTGGAGGCAGTGGCAGAAAGTGTTTTTGAGAAGCTGGAAGTCTGGGAGAAATAAAAGAGAAGTTTCAGAAATGGTCTTGTTATGGCATGAACAGTGGTAGAGGTCAACAGAAAGAGAGGAAGGCAGAGGCAGGAAGAAAACTTAGAAACACTTGCTTTTAGCAATGTGTTTAATCTAATGACAATAATCTACCAGAAAGACATGTACAGAGGCCCATGGGAAAAATGGACAAGTAGATTTGTGAGCTGTCAGCACTGAGATAAATCTTAAAGACAGGCCAGTCTGAGGTCACGCAGATGTGTATGTACATGCACAGAGTGCCCGGAGTAGGTGATGGACCTCTGTGAGGCTTTTTCCCAAATGATCAGCCCCGCATCCCCACCCCTCCTGAGTATCCACTGTGACTATTTGAAGGAACTGAGCAAGAGCTGGTGCTGCCCAGAGAGGCAAGGTAGAGCTGATGAACTCCACTCACCGTGCCTGCTCTCATTTCTGCTCTGTCCCTGCAAACAACAGTTGACTGACTGATAACATGCATCTTGCCTCTCTGTGAGGCACTGGGTTTTGGCTCTCACCGGCTTGAAACCATAGCCTCAAAACCCAGCAGTTAATGCAGGTAAAGATAAGAAGGAAATCAGGGAGTCATAAAAGATTCAGTCAAAACAGGAGAAGAGAGGAGAAGGGGCAAATGTAGACCAGTGCCTTTTCAGACAGGCTACTGTTTGCATTTCATCTTTGCTTTCACGACCTTTACCAGTGTTTTAAGGACGGAAGAATAGGTTTGCTGCTTTGCCTGAGTCACAAATCCACAAACTGGGGCACAACTTACTGTTTCAGCGTGTGCCAACCTGACGGTCCTGTCTTTGGGATAGCTGTTGGATGTGGGCGATTTTCATGAAAGTTCATTTTGCTTCAGAGACTCCCCAGGAAGGCGTCACGGCCAGTGTCCTTTCCTCACCTAACCACGAACGGAGTATCAAATACCAGTGAGCTTGGCCTGCAGAAGGCACTCAGTGCCAACGGCTGGAAACCACTTTTATTAGAAAGGGTAGGTCCAAACCATGCCCTTTGTACTCTCTGCAAAACACAGATAATTTGACAGGAGAAGTGAGTAATCTTTAATGTACTCATCCAAATCAAATATTTGTCTCTGTGGTTTTGGAGGCTATCTCTCCTACACCATCTGCTGAATAAGAGCTCGGCAAAGCTTGTACTGAAGGAGATGAGTAGTCCAGGGAAGAGGATTCCCTCTGGGTTTGCAGCTTCACACTTCAGCGGTATTTTCGCTGTGTGACTGGCACAAGGCAGTAGTGGGGTCAGCCTGTCCACCATCCCCAAACAGGAGGGAAAAATACGGTTTTGTTTGCACAAGGTTTGAAGGCGAAGCGATTTTTAAAACAACATCCTGCAACGCTGCTCTGATGCAGGAAGTGGCAGAGATGATTACCCTGAGTTTATAGCTCTGAAGATAATCTGACTTCGAAAAGCTCTTACACTGTAAGGAATCGATGACACCGTAATGATTCTGCTCCATCATTGTTAAGTCCCACATAGGCACAGTGTCATGAAAATAAGACATATTCAGACATGTTGAGGATAAGTTCCTATGTTTACCTCCAATATGTGAACAGGAAGCGAAACGACAGTATATCTTTTGCTTACTTGAGCTTCAGGACTGATAGATGGAAATATTCTGCAATCACCTTCACTGAAACTATTCCCCCTGAAGCTGTATCAGTTCACATTATAAGCAAAGTAGCAGGACTGGGCTGGGCCAGCCTTTACATGGGAAACAACTAAGAAAGACCCAAAACATTACAAGATTCAGAAGGTAAACACTCCTCGCAATGACTAGTGAACTGTTCTGCTAAAGCATATTTTTCTTCCGATTTCTTGAGGCATTTGTAACAATGCTGTGGCATGCCTGATGAAAGGAAGATGTTAACTCCAATGCTCTGACCCCATCTCCATCTTTCATCTACTCCAATCCATCCCTCCTACAGCCTGAATGAATTTTTAATGCTTTTTTTTTGGTGTCCTACCCTGAGTGCAGAGTGTCTGTATACTTAAAATGGCAGCCACCGTTCTACATCACAGACTGCAATTGTCACAGGCCACTGAAGACCTCTCAGCTGACAATAATTTTCAGTCATTTCATTAGCCATTCAGGCTCAACTTCAGCCAATGACTTGGACGTGACAGGTTTTGTAATATCGTGCTAAGCTCTGGAACCATCTAGCCCCAGATATTTTGGAGGTGTGTTTTGTCAACAAGGAAATTGAAAATGTTGGACTTTTTGTTTCTCTTTGATCTGTAAGGCACAGTTGGTGCATTCTTCGTGAACTTTTAAAATTATGTTGCAAGAGAATAAGCAATAATGTAGGAAGTATTTGGTATCACCCGATTCTCTCAATTTTCTTTTCCACTCATAAAAGCCTCAGTGCAAAGCCTTTCTCTCTTCAGCTTGACTGAAGCTTAAACTTTGTTCAATATTTACAAATTGCATTGTTAATCTGTGCTCAGTTTAATTTTAACAAACTTATTACGTCCTTTACCTTTCTGTCTTCACACAGGTCAAGTAGTGTAGCCTCAGAAGTAGTCAGGTCGTAAGTCATATCATGGGTGACATTAGTTAGTTTGGAATACAATGATAATTGCCACCTGCATTCTGCAGAGAGCCCTGGGGAAACCTTACTCAGACAACATGCTTCTCTCGTCAGCGCTGGGGTCAGTGTCTGAAGCAAACTGTGCACCCGTTATATCTCAAGGAGGGTGGCAGGCCGTCTTGCCCAGCAATCCTTGATGGTCACGAGGTTTTGTATCACTACCAAGACCACCACGGCAGTAGCAATTCTTTTTCAGGTTCACCTGGATAGCAGTGATAAAGTCTGTATGTAAAGCGAACACAAAAACATTTCAGGAGTAAGTGAACGGGCAATCTTTTGCGGACTTTACACCCAGCTTTACAAGCACCTCAGCAATGTTTAAGCACTTCACAGGTGGTCTAGTCACCACGGCAAGACCAGTGTGTTCGTCTGTCTTTTTCCAGGGACCGAGTTTTCTTTCTCAGCACAGAGCTGCTCAGCGGTCCTGTTGCCACATCCAGAGGCAGCCAGAGGAGCGGGTTGACTCACTTCCCGGCGGTCCCCTGGGTGCAGGAGCAGTCCTGCTGCACAGGGGCCACGGGCGGACCAAGGGCCATTGTCTCTGACAGCAGCCGAGGGGGGGGGATGTTTTAGGAAAGGGCGTAACAATGGGACAAGGCTACACCGCTACTGACCCGCATGTCCCAGAACTGACCTCATTATCTCCTTATCTCTCATTAGCTCCTCAAAAGCTGAAGCGAACAGCGAGGTTTTCTTCCTGACTCACAGCTGTGCGTGGTGCCGGCTCTGACTCAGGGCTTCCTAGGTAGGGCTCGCTCCTTTCTTCTGGGAAGATGGACAGGGCATGTCACCGAGCGCCACGGCATCCCAGACTCCAAAAGGCCTATTCATTTTGTGACATTAAGTTTGAGCAACCAAGGTCATGTCTACGTAAGGACTTAGTGGTTTGGTTTTTTTTTTAAATTTCCCAGTGTTCCTTATTCTGGCTTAGTTCCACCAGCGCTAGCAACATGAGGATCCCAGAGGTAAACCAGTTGCCAGCACAACTAATACCACATAATTTCATCCCACTCATAGCAGTTTAATCAATATAGCATTAAAAATTCTGGCAGCAGCCAGGATACAGTAGGGCTCCCCATATTACTTATATTGATGGAGACAAACTTGCGGAGAGCAGGAAACCTTCAGAGGGTCCTCTGAAGATAAACAAGGCCTAAGGGACAGCACTGGTTTGGCTGAGGGACCGACAACTGGTTCATAGGGGTCTTATATCGAGGGTGGTGTGCATTAACCCAGCTTTGGTGGGTAGGACAGGGAGATCACAGCCATAATGGTGTCACAGAGGGGGTGGAATTAGTGTTGTGCTGTGTTCATGCTGCTTTAACATTGCCTAGAATTTTTAAGTCAGTAAAAAAGGCACTTGTGTCCAAAATGCTGAAAATTGACTGTCATAGGACCACATCTATTAAGTGATAATATACTGTCTTAAGTTCTGATTTACACCAAGAGATTCTAGAAGAAAGAAAAAAAAAAAAAGAGAAAGGAAATAATTTTGAGTGGAAAAAAAACCCTAAACAAACAAATGAAGCAACTCTAGAAAAAGTCCCTCTTCTTTTGTGTGTGTCTCAAACTTCACCAGCCCACAGAGCATGTGTGATGGGCAAGTGAAAGAAGACCATCCCACATGCCAGCTATTCACAATACAACTCCAACAGCAGTTTTTGTCTGAGAGCATTGATGTCCATTTTATTAGTATGAATAAAGGGAGTTCTTTCACATTTAGCTATATCCAGAAGGGCAATAGTCCATAAATCAATACATGGCATGGCTTTGCTTTTCCAGTCCATCAGTGTAATTCTTTTGGCTGCCAGTGCTACTCTCAGGAGTCATCTCTTTTCCCATTTATTCAAATTATGTAGCGAGTTGGTGAATTCCAATACCAGCACTGCTGCAGCTTTGTCTAAATTGATTTCCAGGACTAACTCCATTTATCTAAGAACATCATTCCAGAAACTGGCTGTTCTATAGACATTTCACATCTAAAATATGAGGGTACTTTTGTCAGCACTGAATCTACAACTTTGAACACAGATCAAAGTCGATGAGTATGCACAGATCTTGTAAATTATTTTTCATGTTGGGCCCTACTGTTTTGGTCGACAGAGTTCTTCTGAGAGGCAGAAAACAAATGTATTCCAATCTTATGGTTTTCTCTCTGGCTTTTGGAAACTAGAGTTTGGTTGGGGTTTCTGATCCAAACCTGGAGACTGAATACAAGTAGCCAGCAGAACGAGAGCTTGCTCAGTATCCTTTATGGTAAAAGCACTGCTACACCTCTAGGCGAGTAGCTAATTATGTCACATCTGGTTGATCAGTTCTGGTGAGGACAATGAGAGTGCCAACTGAACAGAGATAATTTGTTGTAATAGACTGTCTAATCCACTTGCTGGCATATTTTATTAATATAGACATTCACAGATCTGTAAATGTGTAGAACATACAACACAGGATTATAGCAATGTATCTATATCATATTACAAATGTGATTTTTATGACTGTGTGAGATTACTGCAACTTTAATTATTTTCTTTCAGATTTTATTAGGATTCTGAGCTCTTCTAAAATAGCTGTACATGTAGCCATGTAACCACTGTTGTTCCACTGTGGTAAGATTTCAGAAGTTAAGTTCAGGAATAAGCCTCCTGGACTCATCGTAGAATATAGTAAATCAAGCAAACATTTCAAAGAATTATTACAAATGAGGATCATCATCTTTAATTTTGCTGGTAAGTCTAAAACTAGTGAAGCTGTGAAAGCTCCATTACATAGCATATGATTCTGTGCAGGCTTATGCTTGGTTTCTCTGGCTTCTTGTACAGTAGGTGTTTGTCTAGCATTGTCATTGCAATTTTTATTGCACCGCATGATGTGTGCAGATGTGCTTCATCAACATCCCATGAGGAAAAGATTCTCTGCTCAGTATCGTTGCTCCCAGATGACGTCTACCTTATAGAATAACTTTCTGGGCTACCTCCTCTGGGATCAGGTAACCATTTAAATTCTCTGGATTTTGGTGTGTTAACAAGGATTTAATTACAAAGGTAAGTGTATGCACCTGCTAAGGCAGTCCTAATTATTTGATAATGGGGCAATCTTTCTCAATACAACCAGGTTTTGTGGTGGTAAGCTACACTAATGAAGCACACTGAGAGAACAAATCCTCTCTATGTTAAAAGGCTTATTTAAATTAAAGAAATCTGTAAAGATTGAGAGGCTTTTTTTTCATCACAGATATTGACAACTGTGGAGCTAACGTTTATGGAGTACACCCATTACTGCTGGAGGACGCTTGGTAGTATTTTTGCCTTGTGTGACTTCATTAAGTAATATATGGCATCAGCTTTTAATGATCGTTTCTGACATTTTTATCTCATCTGTTGCTTTTGAAAGCTGGTTTATATCTAGAGCTACTCAGTTGGAACCAATCAGTAACATTTCAACAGCGCTACTGTATTTCCTTCATCCAATACATCTGCTGCAGGCCTGTGTGGTATGCACTGGGTCAGTATCGTGTTTTAGTTTTCAGAAACTCACACCTTATAGTTAGCCCTTTGCCAATTTACAGTTGCAGAAGCCAGAAGCTAAACTACAGTGTTAGAACTTTATAATCTCAGGCTAATAAAAAGAAGTGGGGGATCCATAAGCCAGATGGGTTCCAATGCCCCTGTCAAAAGCTATGTTGATCATATACCACTTGTTTTTTTGTTTCTTAATAACCAAAAACATGTTAGCATTAAAAAAGCAAATGCACTTGACAGCATCAATTCCATTATGGTTCCCAGTCATCTGCTTTATTGGGTTTGAAGGAATTTAGCCAGAGCGCTCTGTTTTCACTAGAATGTCATTAAAAACTTTGCAGCTTAGGCAAATGGTAAGCAATTTTGAGGGAAAATATTTTTTTTAACTCTCTCATTTTGCAGAAGTTTTTTCTTTTTTCATTTCTTTCTTTTTAAAATATTTTTGCCTTTTTTCTTTGTTCTTCTTTTGCACTAAAGAAACATCACTTTTAAAAACTTCAGTGCTTTTCAGCAGTGAGATGAAAAATATTGACAAATTACAGATGATGAAACATGGCCAAATTTTATTCCATTTGCTGCTGAATGGTAGTTGTGCCTGTGGAATGGATGAAAACAATTCAAAGTTCTAACCCTGAGGCAGACCCCAGATTATTGGAGCCCAAGCAGAAATTTCAGTATTTGGCCCATAAATATCAGAAGCTAAAAAAAAAAAATCAATTAATGCCACTGCTTAGAAACCGTGTACAAAATCCACAGACTAAACCTTGGATCTCTATTCTTTGACTCATCTTAGGCAATGCCTGTACAGTAAGTCCTCGCTTCTTCATCTGCCCTCTTTTTGCCCATCTTAAAACAAGAAAGTGGTAAGACCCCCCCCTCAAAATAGGCATGCAGGGAAGAAAAGGAATTTGTCTTCCTATGCAATCCAAGTAGCAAAGTGAATCTTTTCAGCCAATTCCTCAGTGCCCTAGTGATCGCTGTTATTAATGTGGCTGGGGGTGCATGCTGCTGATAATTACTGTTAGCTGGAATAATTAATAAGAATAATTGCTTGGTATGGTAAGAGAAGGGGAAGCTCTGGGAAGGGGAAGGAATAGGCTGGAAGAGTGATAGACTCCCTGAGCGCATTTTTATAGACAGGAAGTTCAGCAGAAAGCATCCTGAGAATAGAAGAATTGTCTGGATGCCAAGGACAAAAGTTAAGACATATAAGGCTTAAGTGAGATAGGGGTAGCCTGGAATGCTACAGTAAGATCCTATCATGGATGTGTAAGGGAAATGAGCAGCTATAGGTTTTAAAGAGGTACAATATATTAGGGATTACGAGGTGGTCTAAAATTAGTAGCGTAGGCTTTATTTCTGGTGCAGGACCACTTGAGACAGCCAGAAGTCAGGCAGAATAGAGAGAAGTGGTGCCTGTGAGAGAGGTTTTATGTAGTTTATCCCAGCTAGAGAGAGGACAAACTAGTCATTAGAAACAAAATACAGGTGCCAGGGGTATGGAGAATGACCACAATTTTGGTATAATAGGATAAATTTCCTGCACATTTTGCACTTAGGGAATGGCAGGCACAGCTCACAGGGCTGTAACAGGAGCAGCGCCTGCAGCAGGGCTGGATGCAGCCCCCGGGAGGGGGAGGCTGCTGGGTGATGCAGCTCTGCCCCACCGTGCCCCCCGCAGCACCCATTACTCCAGGCGACGCTGCTGCTGGACCACCACCTCCTCCGGGAGCACACCCAGCACCCCCTCTGCAAAGAGCCATGCTGACTGCAGCGCTTGCTGCCCCCAGCCCACCCCCAGCTGCCTGCTGACTCCTGCCCCAGCCCGGCCAGCTAAACTCTTCATGCAACTGCTCTCCATCCAGTCTCCAAGCACGTGAGCTTCAACAGCAGCTTGTTACTGGTCTTGATGGCTACATGAAGATGAGCTAGGGAAGGATCACGTTGAGCTGGGGGACCTGGAGGGGAGGGGGACAGAAGCTGTCCCCAGAGAGATGGTGACAAGGTCCTGGATGATATCCTCTTTGGCCAGCACAGCTGAGACCAGGACAGAAGAAAGAAATTGCCCCTGAACTCTCTCCTGACACCACCAGCCACAGTCCGGAGTCTTCCATGGGCAGAGGAAGTCTCTCTGTTTCCTAACCCTCAAAGGACAAACTCAGGAGCTAAAAATGCAATCCTTTTTATTTATTTTGGTTTTAATCCTTGTAGACCTTTAACATCAAGGATTTTTCACAGCTCTGCTGTGGTTTGTGTGAAGATGTCTTCTCCTTTCATTAGTTTAGAAGGGCACCTGTGTTCGCCCTCTCCTCCCCTGCTTTTTTCTGATGAGCTTGGTGCTGTCTGTAAACTATCCTATGCATAAATACCCTCCCCACCCGCCATACACTCAATAGGATATTCCTGTAGAAATCAAAGTAAACATGGATAGAGGAAACGCAAGCAAATTCGGGATGGCAGAGGCTATCTAGCAATCAGAGCAGTGATAATGTCATAAAGAACAAGTGTGCTCAGAGTGACTTTCAGTTTGGTGCTAGTCATAGGGGTATTACCATTTGCTAGAGACAAAGTATAGCATTTAATTCTGTCACAGGAGATAAGAAAAGCTTGTACGGACAAGGTGTGACTGTATATGATTTCACCTTCCTAATATAAATCTTTAAGGGAAAAGCAACTGAAACTGAAAAAGATAGATATAGTTAATTACTTCTGTCTGGCACAGGGTAAAATCCCATTACAAAGGCTTCAGTCTGGATCTTGTCTTCCCCCATGATGCATACTACATAAATTAATTATGGTCATATGACAAGAAGAGATGCCAGCCTACCAATGCAGAAGAGTGACACATTATCTTTCCCGAAATAATGCTGAAATTGCTGCTGCCACCATGGGCCCCATCCTGTTCCCATTCCTGCTTTAGTGGCTTCTGAAGTCCAAGGTCAGGAGAAATGATTTTAAAGGGGTATTACCCGAGCCTTTCCCCATTCCTAGCAGCCAGCCTCCAGAAGAGGATAGAAACTGTTAACAGCTTTTCCTTTAATGACTGAAGGGAAATGTTGGTACAGCACCAGTACAACTGGGTCTTGGTCTCAGATGGAGCCTCCTGGCTGCTACCCCAGGACTGCTGCCAGCTGAAGGAATTCCTCCCTTAACTTAAAAGGACACATTTTCTGTGTACAGTCTCTGACAAATAGAGAAGCCTCTAGAGAGGTAGGAATGAGACTGACATGAAACAGCCTTTATGTAAAGAACTTTCAAGCCCGTATCTGTGAGGAACACCAAAATGGCTTGTCCAGGGGAACATATGATAGTTTCTTTCAGGCCTATCCCATTTATTTAGTGATGAAGGTTTCTTCATCTGGCCAGGCCTTGGAGAAAGCAGTGTCCTAAGGATTAACTGGCTTGACAGAGCACGCAGAACCGCCAGCCAATTTGTTCGCAACATCCAAACCAGCACGACTAGAGCCAGATAGTTTAGCTGATACAGGAGTTTACCATGTGCAATTTTACAAAGCATCATTTTAAGAGGTTCATACCTATCCAGAGAAGCCTTTCCCAGGTGCTTGAATGCAGTCCCTTGTTCAGGTTAACTTCTGAGCACCCAAACTGCTACTGACAGCCTAACTTCCCTGGTGAGTGCATGTCCTTTAGTGCCGCAAAGCAGCTGCAGCAACAGCTCGGTTCTCAGGCAGGTGGAAGCAGCCAGGAGAAATCTGCGATGGGGTACTGCTGCCATACCAGTGTCCTCCCTCTGCCTCGGGGCAAAGGGGACTTGGCTCCTGTTTTGTCCCCTTGGAAGAGTGCCTTTTTACTCTGGATGTAGTGGGTAGAAACTGGGACAGGCAATGATACACTGAGCTCATGGTGAGGGTGGGTCATCTTCCCACCTCTGAGCAGCAATGCAAAGAATATGGGCAGCTGAAAGAGGTAGGCTAAATAAATAAATACATAAATAAGACCAGGTTCTGATCCTGCAAGATGCTGACTACTTCCAGGTAAGGACTGAGCACACAAGGGTCTCTCTGAAATCTGTGGGGGAAGACAGTGCAAGAAGCTGCACGTCCTTGTGAAATCAGACCCGCATGGCTGTCTTTCTTTGTATCATCTGCCTTGTTTCATCTGTTTTGGTTCCTCTCCTCCTTGGCCCGTGTCCGTATCACTTAAATCGCAGACACCTCGAGGTCAGAAGGTACCATGCGCAAAGGCATGCATTACATTAAAATCAGTGACTGAAAATAAAGATATTCTCCTAAAACTTTTGGGAGGATCGTGTGCTGCAGGATCCTCCCCTCCCTGCTACGATGCCTGCCTCCCGAGCGCAGCAAGAACACCCGCCCCGGTAGCTCCGCGCAGGCTGTTGGCGAAGGGGCTCCTGGGGGACGGTGCTCTGCAAGGCCAGCCAAACAAAGCACTTAATCATCTGCTTAACTTTAAGCACCTGACTAGCTCCATTGAGTTCAATACAACTGCTCACATGTCTGAAGTTAAGCACATGCTTAAAAGATTTGTTGGATTAGGGCCCAAAAGATTAAAGCTCTATAAAAGTAGCTGTGATCTTTAAAATGACAAAATGGCTTTCTCAATGGTAAAGAGAAAAATATTAACAACTCTGGAGAAATCTGATAGTAAAAAAAAAAAAGCCCTTTAAGTCTTTCACATGTATGTTATGTATCAAGAGGTAAGGAAAAGCTAATAAAAAATTTTAAAGGAGCTACAGCATATAAAAAAAAGGAAAGAAAACAAATACAAAGATATTTTTCTCGTCACCTGCAAGAGAGTGGAAATCAGTCAGGGAGAAAGTTAGAATACAATGGCACAGGAAATGAAAACGAAGAAGCTAGTGAAGGCTTTCTTTCGCTCCCACCTCCCCCCACCCTTTTTAAATGAGGTATTGACTGACTTCTTCAAACCGAATCTTAAAAAGGGAGACAAAGTTAACTACAGGTCAGACTGTGTCAGGGTCACGAAGGCCAGTGGAGGAAATTACCTAAGGAAACTAAAATCTAGGACATATCCAGGACCTGGAGGAAATGATGCTAGATGCTAAAAGACATCTGGAAGGAAATCTTTGATTTATTGTCATAATTTAAGTGAGTTCTTAGAAAACAAGCAACCACAGCATAAAATACAGGCGGGAGAAACTAAGCCCTCAAACCATCACCCTGCAACCTTGTGTAAGACACAGTACAAGGTATACTCAGAGGTTTTTCCCATTCGCCGCCAAGGCAAGGCTGAAGGCAAGAAAAGAGGGTAGTGAGAGCAGGAGAGACTTCGTCTCTAACCTCCTAAACTTTCAAGCAGGTTGCGGTGCGTGGTGAAGGGGCATGGCTACTGCGGCGCTCCGGACAGCCCATGATAAAGTGCCACATGACAGTCTGCTACTGAAGCTAAAAGCAGCAGGAGCTCAGAACAGAAGAGGGGAGAAGATAAAAACACAGCTGAAAAACAATGTCACGCTGCAGAGAAGTGTTGAGTGGGGCCCCCGCAGGGACCATTGCGTGGACCTTTAAGGATTTCATGTTCGCATGATTAACTAAGATGAAGAGGCCAGCTGCAAACTTTAATTTCCTGATGACACAAAGGGCCATGAACAATATATATATAGGGTTTGAATTTGTAATGGCACTGGACTAATACATAGCAAAGGCTATTCAGCGCAGACAAAAAAAAATGCTGTTGATGTTTATTGGTGCTTCATAACCAAACGATGAGGTTGTTTCCCAGCTAATTTTGCTCGTGGACAATCCCAGGGACACACACACACACAAAAGAAACAATGAAAAATAACAGTGAAACCAAAGAACAGAATGCAATTACCAACAAATCTTCTGTTATTATCAGTCTCAGATAATGATTAAAAATTATAAGTACTTCTCAAAACTGATCAGGAACAGACGCTTATAATTAAAGAGGAGTAAAGGCTGCTACAAGACTGTTTCCATGTGTTGGTCCATGGAAAGAAGAAGCTGGATGAATGATTATATCTGGCTGCTTTACATAAAGCTCATGCCTAAACATACTGGGGCAGATACTAGCCCTACTCTGGTGGTTCAAAGGTGCTGTAATGATGGGTTAGACACGTCTTTGGACCCACAGTCTCCAAAGAGCACAGCAGGTTCCAAGTCACTTAATCCACTAAATTATAACTGGCATACAGGAATAGAAAACATACTCTTCTTTTATGAAAAAGCAGGTCTCATAGTCATACACCATCAATGCCAGGCACTGTTTGCCTCTAGATTCTCTCTGCATATTCGGTTAGCATTCAGTATATATTCATATATATGTATTCAATATAGCAAAGCTAGCGTGCTAGTTTTGCTGTAGTGACTCCATATGCAGAGTCCAAGGTTAGGGAGTCTGCTAAGAAAACTTATATTGGTAAAGGCTACAACTCTTCTGTATTTTCTGCACTTCACTATACGAACTTCTTTAAAAGCCCGAGGAAAAAGCAAACCCCGCATTTTTCGTACATAACTAGCTTCACATAATTTAATATTATCTGTGAGTTGACAAGAAACAATTAACCTGTTTTGAGAAAATGCAGGAATTTATAGGAGCAATGTAACTCACGAAGCAATAATTTAAAACTGTCCTTCTAATGCATTTCACCAACCCAGAGATAAACACTGCGGAATGTTTCAAATTATACAAGAGTCTGCCTCAATCTAAGTAGGTTGAAGAGTCAGACTAAAAGCATCTCACATAAATTCAAACCACAGTTACAAATATGCCTACTGCAATACTGATACATGAGTAGAAAACTTTTGGCTGGAAATTTTTAGAAGGAAAAATGTCAGTTGATAAAAAGCAAACACTTTTGTAGCAGTGTGTTGATTTCAGTGAAATGTTGTTTGGAAAGAATAACTGAAATACTCCATTAAACTTTTTTGGAATGGTATGTTACTTTTTTTTTTTTGTCAAGGCACTTTTTCCTCCGTTTGAAAATTTTCTCTAACAAAATAGCTCAAATCAGAAATGGTGCATCTCAGTTCAGTCAATTTGTGAAGCATTGTTGTATAGGAAACATTAGGTCTTTTCATTTTCATTGTGTGCCAGAGCAGAAACAACAATTTCTCCCTTAAGACGACAAGCCCTGGTTCCCAAGGTGCCCTGGCAGCGAGCGTGGGGTTTCTGCTTGCACCGGCGGCATTTTCTGACCACCCAAGAGTTCCTGAAGACTGTGGATAGCTTGTCTGCCTGTGAGTACGGTCTGCGTTTCTCTACAAAGAAGGTTGCTTAGAGACTAAAGTACCCAAACAAGCTGGAAACGTAGTGGTTATTAAACCAGTGGCAATCTATGATAGAGAGCAGGTACCTGTCAAATATTTCTTGAATGGTCCTTGAAACCATCCATCAGGCCCTTTCTGAAATTACGCAATGGGTGGGTGTGCTAAATGAGAGACAGAAGCTCATCCTATACTGAAGCCTAGAATAACATTTTAATTGCCACTTAAATCACACTTAACCAAGTGCTGGGATTTGGGGCAGCAATCTTAGACTCTTAACCTATCCTCCTGACCAAATTATAAGATGAAAAACAAGAGCTCTCAGATATTTCCCTGGAAAGTATTAAGGATAAATAAAAGGTACCAAGAAGGGGAGAAAATGTTATCTTTCTATCACAGGTTAATAATTGGCTGGAGGTGTTTACCTGAGTTGTTGGTAATGATAGCCTCTGGCGCATCAATACAAGTGGAATACATGCTGTCTCGAAAGAAATATTGAAGAAAAACCTTTTATAGCTCCCCCTACCCCCAAAAAAGAGTGGCCTGATAGCAAGAGGCTGTTAAAGGTGAAACACCATCCTCGAGCCATTTATTTTTGAGTGGACCAGCCTGAGCACCCGATGCATGGTGTCAAGAAACCCTGTGCCAGTGTTACATGCATTCACATTGAAGGTGTCAAATACCCAGATGCTCGGGAGGAGTGGAGCAGGGGAGGAAGGGCGCACACTCCTACACATTTTATTTTCCCTGGGCCCTTTTGCAGGGCTTTGCCACAGCATGTTTCCTTTGTTTGGAGGGGTATTCCCTCACACACGGCTTTCTGCCAAGGCACTTCTGTGTGAAGCTCAGAAGAAAATGGCCCATCAGGTCCTGAATTCCTATCACTATCAATACTCTCCATATAATGGAAGTGACGGCAAGACTCCTGGAGTAACAGATGCTCCATATGTATACATGAAATTGCATCAAAGAAACCGCGCTGCTCTAGCCCTTCCTCACATCCATGGAGATTGAACTAATTGACGGGAATGAAAATAGCTGAACTGCGAATGTGAGCCAAGGAAGTGTTGGGGGTCCAAGAAAAACTGCTCTTGGCTTATGTCACTAAACAGCTTAAGTTTCAATTTTGAAAATTACTTCAGTTTTACTTAAATAATTCTGTCTGCCAAGCAGCCAATTTGGGGAACTGATGAATGACAATGTCGCCCCATCTGCACTGAATGCAATATCCATTTTATATGACCTGTAGCAAAAAGGGAGGAAAGCATTATATTCCCAGCTTCTCCCTGGCACTCGCTATAAGACTAAATGGGGATAGGGTAGAGAATTAATAAAAGACTAGTTTGCTCACATGGGAAAGGAACAAAGGAAACAATTGCCTCCTGCACTGGAGCTGTGCTGAGTGCATCGCTGCACAGTTTCTTCTGTCTGCATGCTTTGGGACTAGCACAGCCATATGAAACAAGTTTGATACTTTCGTTCTATACAGGTCTTATATAACACTAAAAAAACCAGCAGATGAAGTATGAGAAGGCTACAAGCAACCGCTTGGAAAATGGAACACGCGTGTCTGCAAGAAGGATGGGCAATCCAGCAGCAGGTTATCCATATACTATCAGGCCAAAGCTCCAAGAACTCAAATTAAAATTAAAATTTGTTTAAACCAAATTTGCCAGATTCTGGGTTGCCCCTTCTCAACTACCAGGATAGGGCATAAGCCAGGTATTCCAGTCTCAGAGACTGTAAGTGAAATATAAATATCCAGCTAGCTGAGTGAATAATTTTTACTTAATTTATGGGTTAGCTAGGCTGGGGTGGTGTTACTGACCTTCCACTCAACATTCTGACCTACATTTTTTCTTCCTATTTTTGTTTTTCCTCTTCTTGGAGACATAAAAATTTCAACACCAGGCCACCACCTAGGAGTGCAGACAAAAGCTTATACCTCAATGCCTTTCATCCCAATCTCTACATGTGGCCTCGGTGGTGGTGTGGGAACACCAGAGGGTTTTTTTTTTTCTTCTAGTGTGTGCCATCTTCATAGCCTTGGTTTTATTTTTTTTCCTTTTTTTTTTCATTAGAAGAATAAGGGTGCCAGCATCTTCTCACATGTCAGTATGATCGGTGCTATGAGATGCCTTGAAAATATTTTGGGTTATACCCTTGACATTAAAATTTTAGTAGGAAAAAAAATTAAAGCTTGTGTTCTGAGATTTACAATGCAATAAATCTACCCAAGGTCAGGGAAGACAGGTACCAGTTTTGGACCAGGGACTATTGAAATGTATTCTTATTATAACTTTATTTGAGTGCAATAAGCAATGAGTGGAGAACTACTCACTATGAAAAAACGAACCCCACGTGTAAATCAGATGACCGCATTAAAAAGATTAAAATGTCAATGGCTGCTGAAGTCCGAAAAAGGAGTCTACTGAGACCTATAAAATTATAACTAAGAGAGGGAGGTAGCCCTTAAACTTTTAACCAGATATTCTAGTGTATGAATGACCACATTAGTTAATTTTCATCATGACAATCTAATTTTGTATTGATTATTTGCTTTTATTAGTTGGCTCTCCTAAGAGATTAAAGTCTGAAAAGGCTCTTCCCCCGCACCCTTGGAATACTCTTTTTGAAAACCAAAGATCAGGCATTACAAAAAGCAGGCAGCCATCCTGGTTTTCACAGCGTTGCGTGGGAATTATGTCCATGGGGCAGCCTTGCGCTGCCGCATGTCAAGGTTCTCACTCAGGCAACTGGGAGTTTTATGAGGAAGGATGGAGAGAGGACTTCAAGAATTGGCCCCTGGTGAAGAACCTTATACAACACGAGCGTTGTGCTGCATGCACTGCCAAAGGCCCGTGGAGAGCTGTCTGAAACAGCAATAGACACAAGGATTTACGACAAGAAGCAGCAATTGCAATATCTGGCGCTAAACATTTAATCTATGGTTACAGTTTTTACTTCAGATCAGAGCTGAAGTCAGCAGAATTAAATCTTCAAGTGTATTTCAGCAGCCCTAAATCCTTCTGATACTGTTAACAGTGGCAGACTTCCAAAATGCATTCTGTTAATAAGACAGTAAAGTATAAAACCAAGTTATCTTCTTCAAGGAAAAATAAAAGGGAAGTAAGAAGAAAGAGTCTTATAAAACTGCATTTGTGGTGTCCTGGCCATTTTCTAGCTGAATTTCTTTCCAAATTATTTTTTTAACCTACTGTCCTTGGTGAATAAGAGAATATTCTACTAGGAGAGAAATTCTTCCCCCAAAGCTTCGATTTTTCCTCTTATTTTTACAGGTTAGAAGAGGTTAAGAAATCACCAATCAGCTGGTAACACGCAGTACCAATTCTCCATAGGCCAGCAAAAGGGATTCAGCAGCTGTTACCTTCACTTTTGCACTTAACATAACTTTTTGTTCACCTGCAGCTAAAGAAGATTTATGCAGAGCGCACTGGGAGGTTGCTCAACTCCCCAAGGCAACTCCATTAGCTTTCCCAGGAGCTATATTAAATGCGTATTAAACCACACACACACACAATCCCTTCAGCTAATGCACTGGTTCCAGCTTTAAACTGACAAAAGTGAGGATACTCACAGTAAAGGCCCAGATGCCATCCTTAAGTCCCTGCTTTATGTCCCAAAATTACAGAGTATATGGTAAATGAGACTGCCTGGTGCTCTGAGGTCCTTGTGGGCAAAATTAGATGTTATGTATTTCATGTCATCCTTTGGTCCAAATAAATGTCTCTGCTTCTGTGAGTTTCACTCAAACTCTTCTTTGGTTCATCCAACGTGGATTGCCAAGGACATTGCATTTGTAAGACCTGAATGCTGTGTGTATATGTGTGAGGGTTTTAATAGGCGATTAAAGAAAAAATAAAAGGCTAACATGTCTCATTTGGAGATAAGTGATCATATGAACCATTAACTCATTTGTGTTGTGCTGAATGAATGGAATTGTGGTGTACCTTGAGACCATGCACCTGAGTCTCTGAAGGTTAGATCACGGCCACATTAGCAAATGCTCTGGAAAAGGAGCTGTGGAAATCAGTGCCCCAACGCCATTTGCTCCAGACCTCCTCCCTGCAGAGGGCTAGGTAGCCGAGTGCCACTGGGAGCACACACGGAGAAGGAGCAGCTGTGACACCGGCCCTAGTCTGCCAGAACAGCGGTTCTGGTGGCGAAGTCCTTGAAAAAGTCAGGTGGGATTTAACAGCGAATGCTGATCTCATTGCTGCATTTTAAGCCTAACCGGTAGAATTTGTTGCTGTTCCCTGGGATGGTTATAAGATTTACCAGAATGCACATCCTACTGAGCTTATTGTATTCTGCAAAGCTTGGGAATAATTTTCTGTGCATTTCAGTTTCTGAAGGATCCCACTCTGTCCGGACTGGGAAAAGCTGTTCTCAAATGGAAACCACGACCGAGCTTGCTAAATGATGTCTTTGTCATGATGTCACATTAATCCAGGCTTCAAGCATATGAATGCCCCCAGCATGACCTCTGCTTTCCAACGAGGTAAACCCATGCAATGGGATTTGGTAAAGGAAGGGAAATGGGAAGTTCTCTGAGCTCTGACTCTCCCTTTGAGCAACCACCAAGGTCAGTGAAAAGATATATGTTATGCCAAAAATTGTATTTTAAGTATGTTATTAAATTTGTAAAACTATGCAGTAAAAAATTAGGATATGGGAGCCTGCCCAACCTTTTTTCCACTACCACAAGTGGGTGCTTGCACGTGATACAGTTTTCAGTTACCTGGCCAGGCAAAATTTTTTTCCACTAGCTCTCTCCTTCCCTTAACACAACCCTCCCAGCAAATGGGAACACTACATTCAAACTAAAAGAAATTCCTGTCAATTGAAGTGTATACTTTGCATAAGCATATTTCAGAAAATGGCTAATTTCTTCTAGAAAAGTTGTTCCTAATAGTTCATTTGAAGCAGGCAGCTATCATGGAAAATTTTGGTCTACAATGTTAAAGCTGAACAGATCTACAAAGAACTCAACATGGAATTTTACAAAGTGAAGTGTTGGCCATTTACCAGCCTTATAATTTTTATAGTTCTTAATAGAAATTTGTTTCCTGCAGAGAAATCATCAGAATCATTGCAATGCCTTGTAGATCTTCATGCCAACTTTTTGATACAAAAGCATTTTGCTGTGATGGTGGGAGTCAGATCATACTGCAAAGCCTACTCAGATTTTAACTGGGTGATATCACCTAGATTAGCCAAGGTCCTTGGAGAATTGCTCCAGGTCAGTCAAACTTTCTGCTTGCAGTATTGCCTATCAGCTGGTGTGGTGGGAGACACGGGGCACGACGAAGTGCTCCAGAGGAAGGGTAACTTGGGCAGATGGTGATGTCCATTCAGCATAAGCTGCTCTAAGGTGGGTTGAGGCAGTGTGGATCAGAACCAGGGAGCCAGAGCCAGCTTGATGACAACACTTCTCTTTGCTGTGGACACCACGGATCTAGAAAATCTGCTCACTCGTTTGTTTGTCTGGGCTTCCTGGCTTAGGACAAACTTTCATTAGAGAAAAGAACACAGAGTAAGTTTCAAAACCTTAGTAAAGGAAACATACTCAAGCCTTTACTCAGTTTTCTGCAAGTACGTAAGTCTCAGTGTCTTGAATAGAAATCAGAGGCATTCTTGCAGTGAATCTTGTGACAAAATGCTGTCCTGGGTTACTAATTTTTAAGCCATAGGTAATTTACAGAAACATTAAGTAGAGGCATGTTTTTGTTTGGTGGTTTAGACAGTGGCCTTTATAAGTTTGAAAAAAATTCTGCCAACATTTTGTCTGTCTCTTTTTCCATTTTTCAGTGAAAAGTTGTCAGAATTATGGGTTTTCAATATATTTCTCTGTTACAGGTGCAAAAGAATAATAGGAGATGATGTGGAACAGCTGGATAGTTCTATCTACATGATCCTATTTCTGTTCAAACAGCGAAAGATCAGTCCTGTAGAGCAACATGCATATCAAAAATAATTTAAAATAGGCTTAGGAAGGGAGAGGAGGGGAACACAGCAGGGGAGCCAGGCGCAAAAATCTGGGGTTGTTTTTCCAAATGTCCATCTTAGAACAAAGATTTTAGGTCTGTTATCGCTGAGGCACAAGGAGCAGATTTCTACAAGAATCTCTCGTTAACAGTTTGCAGGAGTCACTTCAGCCTTTTTCCTGGAAGTGTTTTGTGTTTCATTGTTCCTGCCCTGAGCTTGGTTTTAGAATAGCAGCCCTGAAGACCCTTAAATAGAGCTAGGTTTGTGGGCACAGACATAATTCCTACAGCTGTGCAAACAGTAAAACAAAGATAGCATCTTTTCTGTTGCAAGCCTGCAGATCGCTGAATGATAACAAGGCAGAGGATTTACAGTGGATTCAAGGTGCTTCTCTGCTCTGGAATTCCTTCTGACTCGTCAAAGAGATGACAAACAAGTCCCTCACTCCTGAGGTGTCACGTACAACTTCGAGGAGCATAAATATCCAGTTGCATTTCCCCTTTCAGCAGTTTATGGTGTGGCATATTTCAACCATGTATGTGGCATATCATTCACTGCACCTTTCTCACACCTATAGATAAGGTCCAGTTCTCTGGTGAGGAAAGTTCTGGGATGTTCTTCTATGTTCTGATGGACTTCAATTAAAAGTGAGCTTTTCTAATGAACTAAGTGAATAGAAACTAGTTCTGCAGTACATGCTATTATCCCTCTGTTTTTTATTTCCATATGGATTTCTGTAGGTCTGGCTCTTTTCTCTTTTTGACAGTCATACAACTCTCTTGAGCTAATAGAGTTACTCCTCAATGCTGTCTCAACATTTTCAGTTTTCTACATGTTACCAATTTTATACTAAAAGAACCTCAGGGCATTGTTGGTGTTGGCAATGGAAAAACTAAGGTTTTGGCAGTTTTGTGAGGTAGCTGGGTTTTGGCCCACAGGAAAGTCTTATGATTTAGGACTGTTGAACAGGCACATTACCAAGAGTTCTCTATTACAGTTATAAGCAAGCAGCTAATAGTGCTGACATTTACATGGTATGTAATAGCTGAAATCTAAGCTAGAAAAAGATACTGACTTAGAGAGAGTGAGTCATAAAATAACTCCAGGCCACCTTCCATGGCTTGGTACTCTGCATTTGGCCACTGTCTGTCTCCGTGGACAACAGTACACAAAGTCCGTGTAATACCATTGGGGAGAAGCCGGTTGTGTTAACAGCATGTTGCAAAATGCTCCAGCTGTGGTGATGCTGCATTCCTGCCCGGCAGCGTTCATAGTGTTTAGCAACAGGGGGGTGATGAGTCTAGGTCTTAAGATACTGCTAGATGCAGAGTGAAGTGGGTGGGAATTGACCAGTCCTCACAGTGGTGGTGAAGGTAATGGACACATGTTGACTGGCTCCGAATGCGATGTAGTTGCTCATCTAAAAATCCACTAGCCCAGAAGGTGTCTCATAGTGTGCTGTAGATTTTATTTTACACTAAGCTATGCTATAGCTTTCTCACAAAGATTGAGCCACTGACTTACAACTAAGTAAACTCCAGTTTCTAACGAAAAGAAGTTTGATTTCTCTTTGCCCGCCCTCCCCTCCCCATTGCTATTACCAAAATGTAGCTTTCTAAATCCAAATCGCCGTGAGGGTTTTTGGTAGTTTGTAAATTAAGAACAGAATATAGCCTCTAAATGTTTCAAAGTAAAATGAACCTATTGAAAGCATTAATTTCTATTAATCACGCTATATAATGGGCTGAATTGAGACGCTATATTTATTTCACTCCAGAGGAAAGATCTCCATAATTCAACTGCATCTTTGCCACTCATGAATTATCATGTCTCACTTTGCTTGTGGGATAAATAGATCTCAGTTATGTATGCTCTCTTTTCCTCTCAGTGTATCTATATATTTCTTGGTGTCAATTTTTATTTATATGCATATACCTGCAATGCTCACAGTGGAGATTGTTACTTTGCAATAAGTCGAAGCAAATCAATTTGGTCTACAAACACAATTTATTTTCCTACTGCAGCATTCTCCAGTATCATCGCAGGAGATACCTCCACAGCCTTCACTATAACTGTTAAAGTGTGCCACATGGCAAAGATGTGAGGGGGTCTAGCATTTGATCAAATTGACAGGGAGTGTCAGGTTCCTGCTGTTAGCTGAAACACCAGCATGATGGCATGTATTTGATGTCATTTCAATGCAGATTCTGACATAGGCCAATTTATGGTCCAATTTATGTCTTGACTCTCATACCAAGGCCAAGCAAGCTATAAAATGTAATAAGAATTTCTTCAATCAATGTCCAGAGGAAAAACAAATCACTTGGTTACTGACACAATATTACACCAACACTCTGGTAAAGTTCTCACAAGTGTGTGACATGCCCCTAAGCTACAGCAAACATGCAGAGTAAAAGGCTGGGCACGACAACATCATGTCCCTGAAACAGGAACTCCTCAACTTTACAGCCGTTGCCAGGTCAGTCTTTCATCCTTGCAGCTCTCCAGTTTGTTAAGAAGAAAATCCTTCTTTTTTTGCTTTCCCTTCTCTTCCCAGCTTCAACCTTTCCTCCCCAACACTTATTTAGTTCTTTTACTCTGTCTTGCACACTGTAGCTAGTTGTCTAACAAGTCTCAGCACAAAATACCCAAACAAGGTTGTGGTGGTCAGACACTGATCACGTAGCCTGGCCAGCAAGTCTGTTAAAGGCTTATATTTTTTCACTTTCAGATGCTCTCAAATCAGATAGAAACTTCTATCCTCCTCTTCAGCTCTTCATATCAAGACACTAACTCTATCTATCTCAGACAGCTGTTAGAAGAAGTTGTCAATGGCAAATAGGCACATACAGCACATATTTTTAATTGGATATGGGATATGGGATGATGTGTTTTTTCAAAAGCACAGTTACTGCCTCTATAATGTGGAACAAATGGTCTTGCCCTGTGGACAACATAAAGCAGGCATGAGAAAATGTGTGCGTGGTCTACACTGTATACCTTCGTTCCAATATTCCTCTGATTTTTTACACTTAGGACTGCGAGTATGAGTGTTTTTGGTTTTCTGTACTGAACCAGAACAGCTAACAGGGGACTTATTTTATTTGGGAAGGTCTTTGCCCTTGTAATTTCATGAAAGTTGCTGTGCAAATGGGACTGACTCTTTAGGTGGCTGTGAAAATTAAAACAAGGTGAAGGGACAGTACTCTACACCTGAACATTTCTCTGCACACATCAGAAAAATTGTCCTCTGAAGCTTGCCCAAGTATACCACAGGTACACCTACACTGCAGTTACACTGCCAGCAAAATGTCAATCTCTTCGCTGTGCAACAAATGGGCTCTGATCTGATGAAGGGCAGGGCTTGGGGCTTCATGTAGGTTGTCCTGTCCCATTTCAGAACTGTTGTGGGGCAGGGGCTGGGGCTCATCCTTAGCTGGCAGAGGAGCTGCAAGGCCCCAAAGAGCTTCTGCTGCCACTATGGTCCTGGCAGGCAGTGAGCAAAGCGGTTTGCAGAGCTCTTATACCTAGACATATAAATTCTGCCAAATGCTGTTCTCAGCACGACATCAGGGAAGCTGTATTGCTTGCACATGGTTTAAGCATCTCATACTATGACTATTTGCACCTCCTTAGGTTTGGTAATCTGGATATCCACAAAGGTTTTCTCTAATATTTCCCTGGTACTAATACTAAAATCTCTTTGGCCATAATTCAAGGTATGTTGTCCTTCTGTTAGCATCCCTCTGGTCTCAGAGCCAGCTCTTGCTGCTTGTTCTTACGTTTTCCTCCTTTCCCTGATGCTTTCTTTACTAACTTTCTTGTTCTGCCCTCATCACCTGAGTATGTCAACGTAGCACCTCCCAGTAGTGCAGTAAACAAAGTGAGCAATATCTGTCAAACATGAGTCAGTCTCTCTCCACTTCTCCAAAAGAACAGAACCATAAATGAGGAGTTTTGTTTTAACAGAGATTGTTACTTTGTTTGGGTTTTTTTTAAGAAAGATTCATCTTGTTTAATGTTTTTATGTTATAAAGGGCAAGCATGTGTGTTATATTGGAAGAAAAAAGGAAAGGACTGTGAAAAGAGTAGAAATTTCTTTTTCCTGAAGATTGTAAATTGTTGATATTTGATTTTGCTACACCTCAGAACAGCCTTCCAGTTTCAAAATTGCTTTCAACTGAAGATGGTTTGCTTTCAAAAAGACAACTCAAAACAGAAGTTATTGTAATAATAATTGCAGATGGGTAACACAATACATTTTTTCATTAAAAATGTCTCTTTGAGAAAGATTGAACCAAACATTCGTTTTGTTGCTAGAAGTCTCAATTGTCTCCTGCCCCAACATAGATGCAAATGCTGGTGAAATTTTGATCATGTCAAGTTGTGTTTTGATTGAAACAGGTTTGCCAGAAACCATTACAGAATAGCTTTTCTCATCGACTCTAGGATCCCTGAAAATGGAGATGGTTCCTAGCTTGTAGCCCTGACTGGACTCTGCCTCCTTGAATCCTGTACAAGCAAGCCTTGCTCTTCTGGAAAGAGCATTGCTGGGGCTGGGAGTAAAAAGGTTTCCTCTGTTTTGTCACCCATCTACTCCTTAGTGCTGTTTGCTACTGTATCGTTACTGATTGATTAGTTTGCACATTTCTTGGAGAAGAGGCAGTGGGCCATATTCAGGCTCTCTGCTGTGGTCCCTAAATTTAAAAAAGCAAAAGAAAACTGGGACCATCTGTTTACTCTCCCTAAAGAGAACCAGACAAGGTTTGGTTGGCCCGAAGTGGTCAACACTCCCTTGAACTTACGCAATATAGTAAGCACCTAAGACTGTCTTAGGCTCCATGATGTGACATTGGAATATGTCTCCCTGTGCTTTTATATGTTTTTGTAATGAGCCTGTCACTGTGCCGAGGTCTATCACAGTACATTTTGGTCATTGTACAAATAATAAGTGATGGCAAAAATAGGCATTTTTACATACTACAGTAACTCTTACTGTACCCATGGCTAAAAAACCACCATGGCATGTGCAGTTCAGTTCAGTGTTACACCTGATATAATTGCAAGCACTTGTGTGGGCAGGGGTGCATAGAAAGCTCTCGGTCCAAAAATCTTTCTTTTATCCTCATGGCAGTTTCTAGTATTATTATGCCGCACATGGTTCTAAAAAGCATATCTAAAATGTTCTGCTGGGTCTATATTTACAATGCCTGATGTAAAAGTGATTATCTACCCATAGCTTATATCACTGTGAGGTGGGGAGATTGTCTAATTGGCCCATTTCTCTTCCCACCATACAGTACCAATTTAGAGGGCTCTACTGTATACACTAACAACAGGGACATGGCACATAGACACCATGAGCAATATTCGAACCTATGTGAACTCCAAGGAGGAATCTGCCCTGGGAATTAAGTTGCGCTATCAGTAGTAACCATGCATCCTCAGTGAATGCATGATTGCACCCAGTCTCCCTTAAAAACTGAAACTAGTCCAATACAATCAAACATCCCCAATATACCTAAGAAAATCTGGCAAAACTAAATTTAAGAAGTTATTTTTATAGCCCTGTTTATAGCCCCTTTGTTTATGTAGAGATGGGTCAGCTGAATTTAAATCTTTAAACCCTTAAGTGTCACATACAATGCTAGCTTGCAAAAAAAAGTGTAAAAAAACCCAGTAAGGACTTGTTACACTTTCCCTTCCAAGCATGAGGTTCGAACAATCTTTTTTAAAAGCACATATAATTGATATCCACTTCTATTCAAAATCTAAATTAATTTCCTCTCTCTCTAGTGTACCGCCACTCTGAATACTTCCATCAGAGAGTGGTAAACCAGAAGCTTGCTGTGTTTGCACAAAATAACTGCTGCACTGCGCTGAAAAATATCCAACCTGCACTTCCGCTCAGACTATGTTGTTTCATGCTGTATGGTCAATAAGCGTATGGATAATCAGGAAGCTTGGCCCTCCTGTTACCCAGAGCTGTTTTTTCCTGAACCAAGAAGCCTCTGTATAAAACCACAATTTTGCACTCATGAAGAAATCACAGTGTGAACTAACATTACGGGAACCTGTTTGCCTCCTGGGATTAGATGAGAATTTTTCATGATATAAGGGATGACACTATCAAGCAACATAAATAAGTATAGTATAAATAAGTAAGTATAAAACATACTAATGATGTGCAATGATAATTCTGTGACCTCCTGTTTGCTTCATTGAAAGAGAACTGCAGAGGACTTCAGTTACAGTTCCCTGTCAGGTCAGGGTGGAGATTATGTGAAGAGTGCCTTTTCCAAACACAAAAGAAAAGGATATAAATTGAACTAGTGGGGAAGTAAATTGCAAAATATGTGCTGTGCGTTGTTATAGAGTCACTGTTTGAACGGTGGTGCGATAAACCAAAGATTGGCTGACACTTAGGGAGCAGCACCGACAAGGCAATATTGGCCTTCCCACCCAAAAGTAGCAACCTGGCCAGCTGGATGTTAATTTATCAGAGCTGGCAGAAAAGTGCTGGGGGAGACAGTAAGAAGGGAGAAGCGTCTTAGTAGAATATTCACCATAAAGAAAACCAGGATCGTGCTTTTTGCAGCCACTGGGGCAGTATGCTGGGAAAGAACAAAGGTATTGTTGCTTGGGGAGTCTTGTCTTTTCACAGGCAGCTTGGCCCAGCTTTAAACTGTTGTCCGTACCGTGATGTTCAAAACTATCTACTTGCATTCATCTTGAATGGTTCTTTCCTGGTAGTGAGCCTAAAGACCTTCCTCGTGCAGTAAAGCCTTTTGAAAGTTTGTCTTATATTAAACTGTCTTGATCAGGTAAGGGAATAGGATGGAAATATGTTTCTTCTATTTCCTTTTACTAATTGGGTGATCTTTGAACTCAGCCTTGGCTGGGGAGGAATTGAAGTAGCAAGGGGAGAACTGAGGAAAACCAGGGTGTCTTCAAATCACTTTGAGACACAAGAATATAACGCCATGGCAACAGCCTCCTTGTAGCAAGCATGCATGTTTTGCATATACAGTCTCCTAAAAATGACCAGATCTGGTTTTCTTCTCTGCTTGAGTGCGCACTTTGGAAACACTCCCAAGCTGCTCAGAGTTACTCCCCAGCGGAGCCACCAACTTCCTCGCCTGGGATTTTCCCTGAGAGGATGTGGAATTATCTCAGTATTTTGCTGTACTAACTGGACAACACAGGGCTTCGCCAAAATGTGTATGCTAACTGGACTTGATTTGTTGGGCTTACCTTGGCACATGTCTCTGAAATTTTGGCTCCTTTTGTTGTGTGCTCAACTGGACTCTGTGCCTTCCCTTTGCTTGCTGGCTCTGTAGGTGAAATCACAGGAAAAGCAAATCAAGATATTCCCATCAGATCTGCTGGTATGCTAAGCGCATCCACTCATGAAATCAAAGCTGTGACTGCATGTGCAGGTTCCCCTGACTGTGTCCATGCTCTTCCTTCTCATGTGGACAGTAGTACAATAGATAATGATGCTGATGGGAAACTTACGAGGCTTCAGTAATGGACTGGAGGTAGTTTGAGGGAGTCCACGTACTCAGGACCACTGTCTCAGGCTCTCTGCTGACTCAGGAAGACAGTTCATGTTTCAGGGTTATCTGGAGTCCCGAAAGACGTTTTCCTTTTACCTATGGAAGAGATTTTGGAGTGAACAGCTGCGTCATGAAAAAAGGTAAGAAAAAATAGAGAGATAGATTCATTGCATGTGATTCTTAGGAGTTTATTATGCAGCTGAGCATATTACTCTAGAACGAGGATCCCTGTGTAACCCATTTTCTACAGGAGATCGCTGATGGTTTAATATAAGGATAGTACACAACACAATGCATATAGGTAGCTGTGCAATGATCCAGTGATCCAGAGTGCCCAAGATCTGACTCTTCTTTGAGTTACACTCATAACAACTGCATGGAAGTTCATGGAATTACGCCAGTGTAAAATTAGTCTGGGATCATAATCATGCAGGGAGACTTTAATCAAGTTACATTCCAAATCAGTACTGAAATCTCCATAACAAGAAAGTACTTTTCTGAAAAAACTGTTTCTCCATGTTAGCACATATCTCCCTTTCTATAATTTTTTTCTGAAATTCAGGTTGGTTTATATACTGTGTGAATCCTTGTGTACTGCAGCCATCCTACACAGTATATAAAATGTTAACATTTGATTTTACAATCCATAGATCCTGCGGCTATGTTTTAGTATTATTATGTAGGAGGGGAAGGGGGAGGCAGCTGCATGATTTAAGAGGTGGGTGAGTTTCCTGGTACAGTTCACAGCTCCATCCCACAAGCAATTGTGCCAGGACATCTGAAAAATGGTATCATTTGCAGAGGGAGTAAGAAATGGTGGTTGGAGGCAAAGGGTGTGGGTTAAGCTAATACCAGTGACCAACACTTTACACTGTGATATCACAGCCCGAGAGTCTCAGGGAGAGGTTGCAGAGACACAGGACCCTTGGGCAGAAAAAGTGCCAGAGGGACATGCTTTCAGAGGAGAGAAGTTTTAAGCTCCAAAACTGTCTCAGGGAGAAGTAAACTATCTGCTAAGGAAGGAGATATGTTTCTATGGCTTGGAAGGGTACCCATCCAAAAGAAAAAGGAAGAAATTAGTCTTAAATTACATCTAGCCTAAGCTGGAAAGATACCTGGAGGAATCAGGAGACAAAGAGTAGATGCTATTTGTTTCATTAGAATTGAACACTTCTCATGTTAGTCAGAGTAAATAGTAATTGGTTTGTGAAACCTTTTGCAAAGTCTCTGTGCAATTCTACTATCAACTGAAGAGGTTAATTTCAAATCCAGAGTCCTCACAGAACTGGAATTCTGGAAAAGGAGGTATTTGGGGTATGGGAAATTAAAAGTGGCACTTCTGCTCCTGGGACATAGGCCACATGAACTGTGAAGTCCTATTTTTTGAGAGGATATAAAAAGATATTCTGGGCCCACGATGGGCAGCAGAGAAGTTGAAGAAAGAGCCAAAGCTATCCCTCCTCAAACCACCATCCACAGGGCCAACAAGTCAGTGTCAGGGACATTTAGCAGAGAGACAAGCGACAGGTTCCTTTAGGAACATTTTTGAAAGCTACAGAACAAAGCTACATTAATAATGGAAAAACTAACGGGTGGCTTGTGAAGAGCAAAATTATACAGTAACCCAGTATGTTACCAGTAGCCCAAGTATCTGCAGTTGTGTGAAGATTACTTCATTCAGTTTTCTTCAGATAACACCCATTCCTTTACATATCTTCCTGAATCAATGGAAGAACTATTTTTCACAGAAGAGCTTCAGAGAAACAAGCAATAGTTGTGGCCATTAATTTTATGAATGATTTGTTGGAAACTGCATTAAACGGCAACATCAGTCCACAAATGAGCTTTGAAATGTTCTTATTCTGAGTCTGTGCAGATGGGCAATTTGCTGTGTAATCAGTTTTCACAGCCACCCTTTCAATCAGGGTCACTTGTCTTATAACCGTGCTCTTGTTTTGCAGGTTTATATTTCACAACATCTCAGAAATGCTGCATGTACAAGTCCAGTGACCAAAAAAGAGATAACTCAGAAAATACAGCAAGATTATGTCCATAGGCACTTTGAATGGGGATTTCAACAAATATAATACTCTGGGAATGTCAATAAAAGATAGAGATATAGCCGAAGAGGAGCTATCTAGAAACCAGTAAGTGACAGAGCTTGAGACTATTATTCTAGCTACTCTATGAAACTTAACATTTGTGCTGTAACCCAAGTAAATTACAGCAGCGGTATTCTTGTATGCAATTAAAAAGAAGTCTCATATAAAAGTAGAAGAGTGGCATGGCAACTGTGTAAATCTAGGATGATGCCACGCAAAACACTTTATGGTCCTCCTAGCGTGTAGGTACTGCACTGGAGAACATACAGAGACTAACCACCAAAGTGATACAGAGATCAGAGTATAAAACATGGGAAAATATCAGAGGAACTGAATTTATACAGAGATCACTCACTAGGGACATTACCGTTATGTAGAAGTGTGTTTAATCAAGTAAGGGAATTCTTCACATTAGTACAAGAAGGTAGAACAAGAAGCAGCAGCCTCAAACAAAGGAAGAAAAAGTTTAGGTTAGATACCATGATTTTTTCCTTAAAACAGACAAGCGGGATATTAAAATAAGGCTGCCCAGAGGCAGGTTATCTTCTTAGGATATGAGCGAGAGTAGATAAAACTTCACATGAGAGGGGATGGCACAGCCACGCAAGGTGGAGGTATCAGCTTGGGCCCTGCCAACTCTCCTAAACCCATAAGCCCCTCTGAAAGTAGTGGAGAGCAGCGGCACACATGCTGTGCCCCTCGGCCACCCATAGCGTGAGCAAACTCTGGCAGCTGCTCTCAGGAGAGGGGTGACACTGGCTCACCAGCAGACCCTACAGCCTCTATACTGGTCAGGTGAGGCAGAGCCACACGTTTCTGAGGGTTTAGATGACTCAGGAGTTTTCTTCCAGCCCTTTGTCCTTGGTTCCCAATGGTCTATGAGTTACATATCTTACTTAGTATATAAAGGCTAAGATTATATTACTATTAATTCACTCTGTGATGCAATAAAGCAATGAAAGACCAAGAGGAATGGATAAAAAAACCCCAGCAAAAGGAAGACTTGAGTGTGGCACCTATATTAAAAATTTCTCATGTAGGAATTTCAAAGTACCTTAAAATAGTATAGGAATGTCTTGATAGACTAGGTTTGAGGGCATCTTCATTGTGAGTTTAGGATTGTCAGACTAGTTCCAAGTGGTGAAAGAACATGTAAATAATCTCAAGAAGAGATGCAGATTTTTCATGCTGCTGTGCACCATTTTCGGTTCCCTACACACAAATTCTGAAGGGCTTTTGTAGATTTTTTGTGTCCTTATATTAATGTCTATTAACTTACCAAGAGACTCTCCCTTTAGTTTTCACAAGTTTAGTTAAACAGAACTCGAAGGCTGAAGAAACAAAACTTCTGCTGTTGTAGAAACCTGTAGAAAGTACAAAACAGTATCGTATTAAGATCTGATACCTCAGACGTAAAAGCTCGACTGTGCCCCATTAGAAATCTTCCATTTCCAGTTACACCTTTCAGCAGCCCTTTCTAACCCTGCTGGGTTGTAAAATACTGGACCTTAAATGGGTAATTCTGTGTATGCTGTTAGTCCTGGGACTTGAGTTGGCTGTATTTTTTTGGAGGAGGTGAAGAGGAACAAGGCAGCTTCCACTTAAGAAGGAGAAAAAGAAATGTTACTCTGCTAGTTGCCTTTTTTGTTGTTGTTGTTGTTGTTTTAATGGCAACCTTTTTGAAGCTACTCTCAGAGGTTCAGAACATTAGAACACATCCAGGCAGAGAGATTAGCAGGCAGGATAGTGCAGGTGAGGCACTGAAAGACACAGGATAAATACAATTTATCACATGAATTTAACCAGAGCTAGAGGGCATCTCTCTGCCAAGTGTGATTTGATTCATGCGGACACATACACATGTACGTGTGCACACACAGACGTGAGCGTGTGCATGTGTGTATGAGAGAAATTTCTTCTGTGCTTTGTACTGAGGGTATTCACTGGAAATGATGTATGAAATGAAATCCCCATGCTCACGGCACGCAGGGAATATCAGACAGAACTACACAATCACTGCAGAGATGGGCTTTGCTATTGGCAGATCAAACGCAGCCAGAAGAGCAAACCAACCTGAAAGACTCTGGGGAAAACAAATATTTTTTTTAAAGTTATAAAATAGCGTTCCCACCATTTTAATATCATTTCTCCCATTTTCTCTCCCTCCGGCATTCCCCTGGGCAGCCAGCTACATTAGCTGAAGCCTTAGAGAGAGAAAAGCCCTCCCCACACAGGTTTCCCCTTAAAAGCCCTTCACAATGCGTTAGAATTACATTTTGAATAACACTTTCTAGCTTTTTTATTAATTTTTTAACATGTTTTTACCATCTGAGAGTTTCTTCGTAGCAACAGTAGTGGGCGGTCATATGGGAAACAGGGGGTTGTGCTCTTTTCTCCTCCGTGCTCGCAAGTATCACGCATTTGATGTTGCCTCTTTGAGAATTCAAAATGTATTAAACCATCTCCCAGCTATGCCATGAGTTGTGAGGGGAATCTGTGACAAAAGGAGTGGCTTTCCCAGGCCTTCCTGTCAGCTGATCTCAGGGCGAGAGCGCAGTGGGAGGGCCATAAGAAATCCTTCCAGGGAAGGAGCAGGTATGGACATACCCTCTTCTGGGGTGGAGGGGTTTCCCTCTACCCATCGCTGATGCTCAAATGCACCTTAGCATTTCTAGACTGCTCTGTTCGTGGTGAGATCATTTCAGCTTGGCTATAGATTGCTGAAGAAGGACGTTTATTTATAATACGCAGCGTAGGAAATTAGGCCATTGTACTTCTGCACAGGGGAAAGATTCATAAAAAGTCACACAGAATTATTCTTATATAAGTGACAATGACATCGTTGTAAGGAGGAAGCAGAACTTTATTTGTCTTACTTAAAATGATATATAGAGCACTTGTCTGTTTATTCCACTGCAAACAGCTTCTGCAAAAACAGCGGTAATTCCCTAGGGGGTTCTGCTGATAGTTATAAGTTACTTGAGCAAAATCTCTCAAGTGCGCTACTGCCTTACAGGTAGCCATTATTCTAGATTCAAAGGGCTTTTTGTTGTTGTTGTTTGTTTGTTGGTTTTTTAAAATTATGTTCCATGTAATATTGCTTTTTAAAATATAAATTGTGTCATAACACCACTACTTTTCAAGTAGGTAAGTATCTGTATCTAAATCAAAGGATGTACTGCCAAAGGAGAAACCAGTCAATAAATTGGCTTCATAATCAAATCTGGCTCAGGTTAAAGCAAAGTTAGTTTGATGGATTCAGCTGAAACCTAGTAAATAGCAGCCTACATAATTAAGCTGCTCTACCTTCATGTAGTCTCCCTGGAAGCTTATGGGCATCTCAAAGGCACAAGAGTGACAATCAGTAGCTAAGCCGAGGAAATGAACAGGCAATATTGCCCACCCAGACATCATTCCTTACCCCCCATTACCGTTGTCTCACCTCTCAGAAGGATTAGCAGAATTTGTCTTCAATTCTTTGACGGGACCACAACATCTTCTTCTAATTTAAGGATGGATTCTGGGTCTGGAAATCAAATAACTAATGTTATGCAACGGGCAAAAATCAACACTGAAACTTGGTCTTGCTCTCTTTTTCTCATTTACGCAAGCTTATGAGCCTATTGTCTATGAAGTCTTAGCCTTCAGCAGCACATTTAGAGGGTGTTTTTAAACAGATGACAGGAAGAAAAAAATAGAAAAGCAGGATTAAAAAAAGCCTTGTAGTCCTCACAAACAGTTTGCATTTTTTTCCAGGGAGGGAGGAAAGAGAGTAATGAACTATCTGATGAGGCCAAAAGGAATGGGAATTGGCACTGAAGCTGACATGGGTTTGCACCATATTTATTAATTAATTGCAATCATCAAACTATTTCTTCAACTAACTCAGCTTTCCATAGCCCATTTTCAGTCTTGATTGATATTTTTCTGGTTGTTCAGCAAGAAAGTGAAAAGTGCAAGGTCTGTAGTTTCTTTTTAGTGTTTTAGTCCCAAAAAAGAGGTTTTCAAAAGTTGAAAATGTGTGAAGCTTGGCTTAATGTATTCATTGGGAAAAAAACAAAACCAAATTAATTTCCAGGAAATTAATGCAATATTTCTAATTTACTTTGAGAAGTCATCAGCATTTCTGGACTATTTTTGGTTCTTTGGTGACCCAGGGAAAGTCTCTTTCACTATGACAAAGCTTCTTTTTCTGTAAAAAATGGTAATAATAATTACCTGCTTCACAGCAGTGCGGTAGATTCAGTTAATTAGTGTTTTCAAAGTGCTTTGAGATCCAAGGATGGAAGATGCAATAGAAATGCAAAGTATTATTATTATTCAGAGTTAACAACCAAATTTCAACCATTTGCACTTATCCATCTTAACAGCATGTACTCAAGGGAAGAAAACACATAACTTGTCAGCAGACAGTCCTCTTAATGTGGGTTATAAAACCACCTTCTTGATTACCATCTGGAGTAACATTCACAAGTGAGGGATAGCAGATGTGTGCGCATGGAGAGATGCATCTCACTTTCCCAATCCATTGGACACATCAGTGCTGCCATACTGTATCCATCCAGCCCAGTATTACACCTCTGACGCCAGCCAGCACTTGATGCTTAAGGGCAAACAAGAGCGACTCTTGCCTTTCCCTCCATCTCTTCAGGAAAAAAAAAACCCAAGCAAACTCCCCCTTCCTCCTTCCACTTCCCTCTTTCATAATAACAACTCAGCAGCCAACTGTGCAATGCTCTACAGTGGATGAAAATATCTTCCTGACCCCTGTGTGCAATTAGTTTCCTCCCAGGAGCATGAGATTTGATTATTTTTGCCGTTATCTTCGCTTGTACAGCCACAAGTGTTATTATCTCTTCTCCGTTTTTCAGATAGGGTTTTTTTTCCCTTGAAGATTAGCCTGAACCTTCCAGAGCCCTTGTGGTGAGGTGTCCCGCGGTGCCCCGCGGAGGTGTGCTGCCTCTTGTAGGGGGGAGCAGCGTCAGCCTGCGGTCGGCTTTCACGTCACTTCTGGCCCCTCGGACATCTCCAGAGACCTGCCAGGCAGGGATGGGGATCGCTACGAGGATGTGGAGGTGGAGGAGCTTCGTGAGCCATCTACAGAAGAGGAATTTGCCTGGGTTTAATGAGAAGAAATGGGTGTTCTGACTCTGCCGCCATCCTGCCCTGCTTTTTACAGGACGAGGAGGCAGGCACCTGAGAAGAGCCGTTCTGCAATGCTCACCCATGGAAAGCCAGCGCTGAGCACACGTGGTTTAGTGGAATATTAAATGCATGGTACTGGTGCCATTTTATTTACATACCTTGGGTGGGAATAAATTGAAAGCAATCCTGCCTTCAGAACAGGAATATCAGTCCTTCCAAGCACCATACAGCGTGCTAAAGGGTCCACCCCAAAAAGCAGCGCGGGTGGAAAGCAAGCACGCACAGCTGCTAAGGATGGTGTGGGCTGCGTCGTCAGAAAGACTTGTGCAATGTTATCCCCAAGTTCGGGGTTCAGGCGCAGCAATTCCCAGAGGCACCGTGTCCCAGATGCCATCCATTTCATGGCTGCTCTCTCCGCTGCTCTGTGTTTTATGGGCAGGTGGGGCCAATAAAACACCTCACGTATTCAGCAGGAGCCTTTCTGCTGACACCGGTGGGCTTTGGATCAGGCCCCCTGTGGTTTGCTCTAAGTCAGACGCTGACATTTTCAAACTTCAGAGGTGGAAGTGCTGGAAAACTTAACTGAGTGCCTATGAACTGCTTTAAGAAATGCACTAACAACGTATTTATTAAATGAGCCACTTCCTTATCTTACTTTCAAACTGCATTAAAGAGAAAAAGACTTATAGGGGACAGAAAACAATATTAAAGTCGATCAAATGCACGCAACTCTCCGGATCCCCAGGACGCCACTCAGGGTGACAGGCCATTTTAAGTCAGAGAACCTGTTTTGTTGCAATGGTCTCAAAAAGCAGGAGAAAAGGCTGGTTTGGCCTAGCAGGTCTCTTTGCACTGCCATGTGGCTTTTTTGGTGGTGAGCTGGGGTTCAAAGGAGCACAGTGTATCTATCACTGCCATAGTTAATCCTATCATTAGAAGATATAAACAACCTTCTCCCACATTAGCAATGTTTACCTCATATTGCTCTAGCATTCATTTTCACTAATATGATACAAAAGTGTAATCATATGTAAGTGTTTTTTAATGTTAAGTAAGTGAAAACAGGTGGGTAATTTACCACTGGCTCTATACAGATTGGAGCTGGCATTTCACAAGGAAAACGTTGGACTCTTTCTTCTGTGTTTTTCATATATAATTTTTATTTTCCTGGTGTCTGCTGCTACTGTTTATAATTTATGCCACCAAGTCAAAGCCATAAGTGCCACCATGATTTTGGAGCCAGCAGAATGAAACGTTTGTTTAGAAAGCTTTCAGTTAGCCATGGGATGAGTGGGTTTGATGCAGAGGCAGGTATTCTCCACTCGTATTTGTGTTAAGCCTGAACGTTTTGCTTGTGTAAGTTACTTAGGAACTAGTGCATGCTCCTGGGGCATGATCTATCTTGGAAGAATGAACCCTAAAATGGAGGAGGCAAAATCAGTGCTGACCAGTGGTTTGTGTTTTAAGATGGGGGACATGCAGGTTTCACATCAAATTTACTGGATACCCCATTTTTACTTTCACCATAGAGTATGTTCTTATTCATTCATTCCTATAAATATAGTAATGCCCAGAAAACCAAATGAAAGATATCACACCGTGAAAAAGAACGTATAAAAATGTGGACAGAGAGAGTTTTGACCCAGCAAGCAGCCCATCCAGCCGTGGCTGGTCCCCTATGTAAAGGATGGGAAGAGGCTCAGGAAGCAGTGAAGTCAATGGGCTTTGCAGGGTCACACAGGTCAGACCCCACGGGGAGACTCAGCGCTCCTGCGTCCGCCCCGCTGTACCACGCGGCCTTTTGTACGCAGGATCGGGCTTAATTTCCACTTCAAGAGAGTTTTGACTCCTAAGCTAGTGTTGCAAGATTATTTCTTTTTATCTTTGTTCCTTTTTTAGAATTCCTTTCTTTGAAATGTTTTGCTTAGTAGTAATTGCTGCTAAAATTTCACAGAACATTTGCAAAAGTGACAGCCTAATTCTAGAAAATTTGAAACATTTAAAAGGTATTTGTACAGAATTTTGGTGCTGAAAAGCTTTGTTGGTGAAGTTTTGTTCGCTGAAGTTAGCTAGGTAATTTTTGCAAAGCAGAGGCCTTAAATTTCAGTATGCTCCGCTTCCATGCATTTCCTTGCTATATTTGGCATAACTGGAGGAAAAATTGTATATCAGAGATTCTGTTTTAAGGCACCAGACGGGGATTTCAAAGGCCTTAGAAACAGTATGGAAAGTATTTGCTGAAAATTAAGAAATTTCCAGTGAAAACCATATATAAAAAAAAGCATCTGGTAGCTTAAAATGGTTATTCACATTTGCTTTTACACTAAATCAGGGCACTAATTAGCTCTCAGTGTGGCAAAAAAAAGTGGCATTTTACAGAGTCTCCCTGTTTCCTACTTGGATAGACCTAGATGTTTCCAGGTGGGCTGCTGCTCCACGGCGATCGGAGGAGTCTGCCCGTGAGGGGCTTCCCGCAGCCTTCTCTGGGGAAGCCCATGTGCCCACAGCCACTGTGTGCACATCCACTCCGGAGAGCTCGCAGGCAAGAAGGGCAACAAAACCAGCCACATGTGAGCGTGACCATGGATATTCAAAGCATCCCTCCTTTTGGGACAGTGGAAAAGGATGCAGAGCTCCACGGGGCCGGTGGGGGCTGCAGGTCCCTGCCAGCCGCCAAGCCCACGCGTGGAGCTGTCGGAGGGCAAGGACGACCGTCCCCGCTCCCAGCCCAGCTAACAGCTCCATTCCACTCCCAGCTCTCTCCTTCCTTTCCTTCGGGCTGTAGCCTTCCTTCGTTATTTTCCTCTGGGGCTGCAATTTTTCCCGGTTAGCCACAGACAGTATATAAAACACATTTCACTAAAGTTCTTCCAACAAAAACTTCATTGAAACAACTTTTAAAGTTGTGAAAAAAATAACAGGAAATTCACACTTAGGCCCTTGAGGATGAAACATGACATATGTCTTCCAACACATAGGCACAATGGGGTGCACTATAAAAGTAAATAAGGATCACACCATGGTGCCTAGCTGTTGGAGGACATGCCTTTTGCCATTAAGTTATCATTTCCTTACTATTTTGTCCAAACTCCCATGTACTTTTAATTGTTGACTCCAGTGACTAAATTAATCTTCTTTCTTTCTTTTATTTTAATAAAGCAATGTGTGACCTGCCTTAAGGTTAGAGACTAAAAATTAGCACAAGCATTAACATTTAATATACCAACCAAAATGAAGATTTACATTGCAAACGGATAGGCAGTCTAAATTTAGGCTGCTCACAAAATGAGGCTATACACAAATGTATTTCATTAATTATATATGTCTAGGAGAACTTAAATACAGCCAACATTTATGCATGCTGAGTACATGTGCCAAAAATGTTATAGTCTTGTATGCCGAATGCAGTTTTAATTTGCATGTGCAGTGTGTTTTTTCAATAAAAAGGGAAAAAATTTCCTAAAATCTGCACATGCTTTAATTCTCCATTTGAAGTATTGGCAAAGCAGATCTTCAGAGTAATAATCATAGACTTCATTATTAATATCCAAGATGTATTTCATTCATTTGAAATCTTCCCTTGTGAAATATTAGTACCCATTTGGACTCTTTTCATTCTCCAAAATGATCAGCTCTTGGGATTTCCTTCCCTTTGGGGGTTCTGGTGTATTTTTAAGGCCAAGTCATTCCTCAGAATATGGTAGAGAGGTAGAAACACCTTTAACTATGGTGGTTCATTGGGTTGTTCTCCCACATGACAAAATAGGACACAGACCATTGATAAAGTCACATTACCTGTTACTGGAACACATTTGTGAATCTTGTTTTTAGAGACCCATTTACAGATGACAGTGTGCACCCCCAGGAGCCTCAGGCTGGCATGAAAGCCAGCCTTGGTACGAGAAGAAACCTTCTTCTAGCTCTGCAGAGATTCATTGCACCTTGCAGTTCCTGCAAACCCTCAATCCTTACAAGCCCCATATTTTCGCCCAGCAGTGAAATAGCAACTTACTCTTGAGCTAAACTGAGGCACTACAGGATGACCATCGCTGTCAGATTAAAAAAGGTATCTCCACATTCCTACCTGACCATGCCCACTTTTCACATCGGAAAGGGTTAGCCATTGAACCGAAGACGCAGTAATCTGTTGCTATTTCTGGAGTACTTACCCCGATTGCTGTCTGGGAATAGGTGTGCTGCATTTGTAACCGATCCGATTTCCACGCCTGGGTCCGATCCACAAAGGGACATACCCTTCCACTCAGCTGGGGATTAGGGGCTAGAAAGGAAGATAACTGACAACATCAACTAAAGGGGAACATAAATATACCTGTGAATTGTGGAGTAAACAGCTGCTGAGTGATTAAAAGCTAAGTAAAGCTGAACCACTTAATCAGTTTTTAAAGCTGTTTGTTGCAAGCATCCTGTAAAGTGACAGATTTTTTTCTGCTATATAACAAAACATAAAATGAAAGGAGCCTTTCTTCCCTCATGACAGGTTAAAAGTGCTGTGCTGTCTTTTTTTCCCTGAGACTCTGAAGTGGTGTCACTTCAGGAGAATAGCTGTGCCCAGGAGGGACCAGCGCAGGAGAGGGGCCCATCTCCTCCCCGACTGGCACGCTGCATTGCAGAGACCCACACTGATGAGACTGACCCTTCAGCAAAGGAAACTGGAGGTTAAATACCAGAGATGAAAAATTCTCAGGGTCAAGTCTTTTATGGGAAAGCATGTTTTGCAAGAGCGTCCCCAAAAAGAGGGATGCGCGGGCTAGCATGGACAGACCGTGCTTCCAGTGATGAACACATGCTCCTGAAAGCCACCCCACACGTGAACGCTGCCCCTAGGGCAAGTGTCTGCTATAACCAGCAGATTGCAGACTAGCCCTAAATGGAAATAGTAAGTATGCTTTCTGTATTACCCAGAATAGTGCTAATAGCCTTTCTAGTTCCTGTACTATATACAGAGGAACCAGGTCTCTCACCACTGAAGTACTATGGGGCAGAAGGAAGTTGCCCATCAAAACCGAGAAATACTAGACACAAGCTTTACCACAGACAATCAGAAAGATGTTTATGTAGACAGTAACAAAGTTTCTAATCTATATCTAGCATCCTTTCTATTGCAAGGTCTTTTTATCCATTCCCCAGAAATGAGGCAAGAGGGAAAGTCTTACAGACCTGGTCCTTTGACTCCAAGGTTAGTACAAAACACTGTCCATGAAGGGAGCAAAAGGCATCTTCTGTCTTTGGAGGATGGGAGCACTTCCCCACAGGAAAAGAATGATGCCACTGCTTTATACTTAGGCTATCGGAAGAAAGCAGGGGCCATCAGATAAGGAAGGAATCCTTCCTCTCCACCCCTGCAAGAGCGACGCAGACCCAGACACCAGGGCTGAGCAGCATCTGCTTATCGTTTTGGCCAACTCCATATTAGCTCTCACGTGGTATCTGCAGAGGAAATGAGTGTACCTAGGAAAGCAGCTAGATCTCTAAAGTAAAAGAGTTTGCTGTTCTTATGTGAGGCTGTTTGTTGGGAAAGAGATAAGCAGAGCAGCCAAAACTTCAGAAAGAGAATCATGGGACGTGAAGGGTCCTTTCTGAAACTACTTGGAAGTCAAGACGCTGGGAACCAATTGTTGACATTTCTATCTTATTGCTAGCAGATGCGTAGCAAGGCTTGGTTTGACAAAGGGATGAGCATGAGATAAAGTAATAGGAAAATGTCCAAAGGAATTTGAAGAGGCATTTGGGGCTGGAGTGACATGGCACTTTCTATTTAAGAGGAGTTTTGATCAGAATCCTATCTGAATCAGACTTCAGGGCTGATGTTTGAAAAGGTTTGGAATTGCACTTTTAACTTTTGATTCAAATCAGCTCCAGGTCTGAACGAGTGCACATCAAGAACTTTTACACAGACAAACTTTGCTGAGTTTCATGTTGAATCTGCAGTGCTGGATGGAACCAACATTTATTAGCTTCTCTTTCATACCGTCTCTTAAACTCAGGACATCTTTCTGAGTGACAAAGGTTCTACCCTCTCCTTCAAGCCTCTCCTTAAGACAAATCTCCACTTTGCTTTTACAAAAGTTAAGCAATAGCAAGTTGGGGAAATAGGTAGGAAAAGGGAATATTCAATATATATAACTGGGCCTATTACAAAACTCCTTGCACATGCTCCTGAGAAATAATATGCTGTATACTCATCTCCCAGACTTTCATGCATTACTCATCTGCCTAAATTGTCTTCCTTCTGCATGTTAGTATCTAGCTCAGTGACTAAGGGTTTTCTGCTGTTTTGTAACAGCTGGGTGTGAGGACTGTATTAGAAGCAAAGTACTTGCACAGCGTAGCAGCTTTTCAGAGATGGCTCAAGGTGGGACTGGGCTCTAGACCTCACAGTCCCCCAAATGGAAGAGCTGGGTCCCTGAGAGGGGGCTCTCCCTGCTTGCTAACCTCTGCCTGGTATTTATCTATGCCTGGAGAAGAGGATGGGTCCCTCTATTTTTAGCTCCTTTTCTTCCTCCTGTAGCACTGGGGTGGCTTCTTCATGCCCTTGCTGGAGCTCTGGAGCTTTAACGGCCAGGTCTCTGCTGGGTGCTTCCTCAGAAGTGATCAGTCACCCCACTCCACCAGCCTCTCCTTCCCACCTCTCTGCCTGGCTTCATGGCTGTCCCTCAGGCAGCTCCTGCCTCTGTGCTCTGCTGCTGCTGACAGACTCTGCTTCTGTCATCTCGGTACTTTATCTCTTTCTGTGGATAGCAGCTGGTTATGGAGAGCCCCTGATGCTCTTTCTTCCCCCAGAGACGGACTTTCTAGGGTACATCTCTGACCTCAAGCTGTTTGTGGGTGGAAGAGTTGGTCCTGCTGGATATTTGGCTTTGCTCCCAAGAAGACATGCCTTCCCCGGGACCTTTTTCTAGAGAGTTATCAGTTTTTAAGTCAACCTACTGCTCTTATTCTGAATCACTGACCAGTTCCCCAGAAGACATATGGTTCTTCAGGTAGAGTGGGATGAGTACAGCAGCCCCAGCTGGTCTGACTGCATCCCAAGCATGGTAAGGTAGCATTATGACCGCTCTTTAAAACTGCAAAATAAATAAGAAATAGGGAAATGGTATTGACTTCACATTCAATGTCCCTTTCATGAACTGGGTCTCTTGTTTTATAACCCAGTACACCGCTTGTCCCTATAAATATCTCGGTGATCCAGTATGAAAAAAGTGTACATCAGAGGCGTGAGGATTTTGTCTTCCTTGTAGCTCACCGAGAAAGTATGATTTACAACAAGAACAGCATTGTTATACATTTAAAGCAGTCAGTCCTTGTAGTCAGCAAATTGTGATGGTAAAATATGAGTGCTGCCTCCATATTCTCTATGGTACCAGCGTGTGGGCTGCAGCCCCAACCCGAGCAGCGGGGACAGTGAGCATGAGAGGCAGGAGGGAAGCAGGGCAGGATTGCCGTGTCTGTCCTTGGACTAGACCAGCGTTCACAACGCCTTTCGTATTCTCTCTCCCAGTCCCTGAGAGCTGCTTGAAGTTTTAGGAGGGAGATGTTGGGATTGATATGGCTGCAATGATAGCTGTGTGTGCTGGGTATTAATGCACTTGTTATCATAGATACTTCAGGTTTTGTTGCTACCATAAGTGCTCTTTCAAGAAGAGTTATTGACGTTTACAGGCGTGGCCTTGCATACAGAGTTTTCGGCCATTGGTGGTCTTCTATATTAAAAGACATAAAGGATAACTTTGAATAACAACAAATTATAACACTTTCATTCCCAATTCAGCTCTATGCTAATTGTCTACAATGTGATGAGAGTCTCTGATAACAGCCTTTCAACAGCTTAAAAATACCTGTACTGCTTTTTGGGAGCTGCTCGCTGAAAATGTCTGCCTTCATGGAGATCCTTAGGAGAAACCTTATAACTTCAGTATTGCCTTAGTTTGTATTTGGACATCAAGCTAAGAAGGTTAAACTATGCACAGTCTGTGCACAGATTGCAACTATGCGAAGATTTAAGGCTGGAAAAATAATCACTGACTTGTTAAAAAGCTTAATTCAACTCCATGAACAGGAGAACTGGGATGCATCGTTTCTTTCTGGAGCTCCTTTCTGAGCTCCCATGCAGATAAGGCAATCTGCTCTCACACTGGAGCACAGGTGAAAATTTGTTCTTGCCTGTAGCAGCTGGATGTGAGCTCTGTATTACGAGGTTTGTATTAAAAGCACTCACATAGCATGCTAGTCTTGGAGGGTGGTTTCAGAGAGGGCTGGGCAGGCAAACTGCAGAAAACTAATATAAAGAGAAGAACATTCACCTAGAAATTTCTGTTTATCACTTTCAGAGTGCTGGATAGCCGTAAAGGTTAGACTCTAAAGGAGGAACCTTTCCTTTGGAAAGAAGACCCGATCTCTCGGAGCAAAGACACTGAGAACTGCACAGTAATGCACCTGGAGGGAGCCTGGAGCAGGACAGCAGGCCAAGGGAAATCTGTCCCTCCCAGCGAGGATACTGGTGCATGGTGAGCTGCATCACTCTTATCTAGCAACAGTCTGATGGACTAATGCCAACAGTGGCACTTAAAACACTATCTCTTCAAACACTCCCATGTCTTACTTTGTGCGCTGGACTGTTTTTATTTAGGGCTATTGAGACAGATGAAGAAAATGCATGAAATACTTAAAACTTACTCTTACTTAGTTGTAGGGGAAAATACCATTGCTAAACCACATTTTCCTTTTTTTTTCTCCCACCTATGTTTGTCTTGTCTATTTTGACCGTAGGTATCTTTGGAGCAAGTCCCATCTGCTAATCTGTGTTGACATTTCCTTGTAAAAAAGAACCTTTTTTTTTCCACTGGAATTTAGACACTTTCTTTACTACACACAGCTAGGAATGAAAAAGAGAAAGCTATGTTCACACAACTTTTGGTCTAGTTAGCATCACATGGGAATTTGCTAGATCAAAGCAAATTCAATATTCTTCCTTCAATTTTTTAGTCTGTTTCAGTACAGATGCTGCAATGTGAGCAGGCGTCAGTGTGACACAGTGCAAACTTAAAGATGAGAGGCTGTAAAGATAAACTCTATCTTGGCAGAGAAGGTCTGAGGGAGTCTTTATTCCCTCAGATATTCCAGGAAAAGTGGGATTCATCCCACCTGACTCTCAGCACTTATGTTGTAGACACGCACCTCTGGCTATGTAGGCACCGTTTGGAGTTAAAGGAAGGAAATAGGCATTTCAACAGCATGGCTCATTGCCCTTGTTTTTGACATCTACCTTAGGAACTGCAATTTGGAATTTTTTTTCTTCTCACAAAGTGGGTCTAGACATCTAGTTCAGATCTAGATGTTGAGACTGGGAATACCTAAAGCTGAACAGAGAAGTCTCAGTTCAGCAATGTATGTACCAGCCCCTGTATAATTTGGAAAAACACATGTGGACTGACGGAGGGAAGACTTTGGAAAAGAAACCATTATATCAATCTATATGTCCGCTGTGAGGATGCTACAGATGTGGCTCTGCAATAAGTGATACTGTTAATAAAGAGAAGGTTTATTCCTACGGACATGGAATCCATATGGTACATGAACATGATGCCAGTGAGATCCACAGGACACGAGGAAATGTGATTAACTGCTAAACACAATAACCTGGAAGAGGAGGAAAAGAGCTGCACAATCCATTCTCTAGAATTATCTTGGCATTGTTCTAATGACCCCCCTGATATTTCACAGACCTTGATGACATCCGTGATTGCTTGTACTCTCCCTCTCTCCATGGCATGTTATAGTTGTTGGTCTTCTGCTATTGTATCTATAATATGCTGCAAGGTGAAAAACTCTTTCAGCCTGAGTGAAGCAGATGTTCTGTTGATCCTTCTGGGTGAGCTGTCAATTGCAGGGGTGGGTACCTGCTCTTGGAAAAGGCTGGACAGAACGATACTGGTGATTCCTTAGATGTTCCTAGCTCCTGATGTTCCTAGCTCCTGGAAGACAGGACAGATACCAACCAAATATTGCCTTCATGGTCCAACATAAACATTGTGACAGGCAGTGCTCACACCAGGCAAAAACCTCAGCCTATGAACAGCAGGAAAGGGATAAATAATCATGTAATGTCTGAATGTGTCAACTCCCAGAAGGGGAAAACAATAGCAATGCTTGCAGAGTCTAAGGGCATGGAGCTGCCCAGTGGAGAGAAGACTGTCTACCAACAGGCTGTTGACAGATTTGGAGATTCAATTACCATGCATAGCAGAAGAAAGAAACTAGCCATTTGCAGCTATGCTATTAGACTGATGACCAATTAGATCCCAGCTGGATTGTATAACAGCTGCAAGATATTTCCAACAACACTGATAAGTCATGATATTAGGCAGAAGAAGTATGACCAAGTGCTGGCAACATACAGTCTAAACCATTTTGACACCAGTGGGAAATGTATGTTGCCGAAGAGAAACCAATAAACATGAGCCTTTATCACTTGACTTTTTTAGACGATATGCTGGGGGAAAGGGGAAGGAGGTCACCTACTGCTGGATCACTGGTAGAGCAGTGCATAGGTTTAATCACAGCACAACACCAAAATGCACTTTAGAGAGGAGGCATGGCCCAAGCCAGCATTCTAGCAGCTGATAGGGACATATTTCTCAGACGTTGGCAGCTTGAGGGCAACATGAATTTAGATCACCAAGTGAAGCCCTTGGAAAACATGAAAACACAGGATCCCATTGACTCTGGTTGAGCTTCTGCAGAAGGAAGCAGCAACACCACAAAGATGCTTCTGTACAGACACTAAGATTAGTAGAGCACAGATCAGCAGCCCTGGGACGATGCAGACACTTAGAGACAAACTGAAAGAAATCGTTGGAATGAAGTCCCTCTCCATTACCATCTGCTGAGAATAATGTCTGAGTTATCAAAGGTGAAAGTGTTACCATCGGTGCAGTACCAAGCCTGCTCTGGCAGACTCTTGAGGGAGGAGAGTGAGGTTAGCCATTCACCTATCTGACCATGTCTTGTTCACTTTTTTGGCAGGGTCTTATAAGGCAAGACCTCTGCAGGCAGGTAAATAGACTTCCAATTTAGAGCACTTCCAATAGGACCCACACAGAAGAAGCTGCAAGAGAGAAGAATTTGAAGGAGGCTCCAGAAAATCAACATATGCCCATGGGACTGTAATGTTAACAGAAATTGCTCCATCTCTCTTATTAGATCTCTTAATCAAAAACCAGCTTCATTTTACAAATGTGAACCTTTTATGTGGTATTACCCATCTGGCAATACACAGGACAGGCTAACCTAATAGTGTTAAATGGGTGCAAACATTTTTCTACCTTCCGATACAGAAGTTTCCAACCTGTGGCATGCAGTAGAGATAACAGGTTACACTTCATAGGCTCTTCTCCCTTTTTTTCAGCTGCTGAATTTCATTAAAATAAGGTTAAAATACATTAATTACTTCCCTAATATTCCTGTAATTGCTATTGCTTTGCCACAGGGAGGATATATGATAGGAAGTTGAAGAGGAGGTGATCTTTTTAGATGGCAGAATGGGAAGGGAGGTGTTCATCAGTCAGTCCTTCTATTAAGATGTGATCCGAGATGATAAAGAAGTTTAAGGACCCCTGCTGCTTTAGCACCTCTCCGTGTTTACATTATTGGAGCTAGTGAATGAACTGCTGAGCTCACTGAGAGATTGCGTTGTCGCTGAGATGGGCCCTTACTTTGACCAGTTCTACATCTTTGTAACACTGCTGATTTCAGCACAACCGCCCCTGATTTCCACCAGGATAAAGGAAGGGGGCCTTTGTCACCCTGCTTTTATGGAAATTGAAACCAAATCATACCTTTCAGTGCTGATTTTAATTTTTCAGAAGGCAGTGGCACAAAGCCGTCGTAGCACAGGAGGCAACAACCTTCCTGTGGCATCAGCTATAAACATCAAATGCTTCTGTCTGTCCTCACTAGTTTGTACCTCTCCACTCACTCCAGGAGGAATTACCTTGCTCCTGACTAGGTGCAGGGCTGGACCATACAGGCACCTAGCAAAGGAGGCAACATGTGCTGCTCAGCACTAAGGCAGCAGCTCACACTGCCGTCTCCTGACCTTCAGAGCCCCAACGAGTGGTGCAGCCTTCTCGCTCGGTGTACAGTGCTGCTGGTGGGTTGCAGAAGCTGCAGTCCTGAAGTGTGTCATTTCAAAATTCATCCTTAGCCTCATGTCTGGGAGAAGAGTTTGGATGAACGAGTTCACAAACGCCTGGAGGCTCTCCCATTGGCTCACAAATGGTCATTATTATAATTAAAAGGTGATTTTGCTGGAAGGTTATGCCAATGAACCTTTATTAAACATTAATAGGAGAAAAAAATCCTGCCCATTTGAATTCTGTTTATTGAATATACATATAAGCAAATTTAAAAAACCTTCCCCCCTTTTTCAGTATGTTTATTTCTGATAGTGATGTTGATTTCTGATGTGATAAAGATATAGCTGATTATAGCTTTTGTGCATGTATAAAAAGTGCAATGCAGTTTTGTAGGTGTGCTTAACCTGCTCCTCTCACTTCTTTCACCAGCCTGCTACATCTTTGTGCGTGGTGAGCTTCCTGGAACAGGAGCTCTCTTTGTATTTTCAACTGTGCTTCACTTATTTTAAAAAGGAGTCATTAAGTAGCGCAGCTGTGATATAGTAACAAATAATAAGGGCAGGCTTTGGAGGCCTTCGACCTCCAGGGCTTTCCTCTCAATCTGTGTTCAGCTCATGATGTTAAATTGTGTGAGACCTCACCCATTGCCATAACTCTAAGACAAAGCCTTGTTACTCATAAATTAATTTATAGATAGCAGCTATTTGAGTTGTAATATAAGACTACCAAAGTTGCTTTAGAAATGTAGGCATATCTCAGAACCAGGGCAGTTTTGAAAATCCTGCCTTATTGGATGCTTTTGTTTGTTTTGTTTGTTTATACTTCCTTCAACACTAATCTTTACAAACATTGTACACCCTTCTGGGCACATTATTCTTACTATGTGTGTACAGAGACCAACACAGTAGTGGGCCGTCTTCTTGTTGAGAAATACTGGGCACAACTTAGCAAACAACAGACCTACGGGAAATCATGATACCAGTAAGTGGATGCCCACAATCAGATAATTTGGTTCCACTTGTGGCCCTTAGCTGCAGTCCAGACACTGGTTTTTATGCTGTGGCTTCAGAGGAATCAGGGAAGTGCTCTTAGGGCACGAGACCGAGCCCAAAGGCTAAACATCTCCTTCTGGTGGACGAGTGTCAAGGTTTGGAAAGGAGAGGAGCGACCTTGAAGAGGACCGCAGACTGCTGCCTGATTCTCACAACAGAAAACAGGAGACTTTTTGAAGCCTTTCACAGTCACTTATTTTAATATCTAGGTATGTTTTGATTCACTTCCAAATCAAACAGCATAACAATATTCTGGAAATTAATAAATGTGAGTGTGAGGGATGTTTCTTGGCAAAATACTGTGCATACCTATTGCATAGCATAAATAATACATTGTGATAATTAATAATGATAAATAATAAATAATGCAGTCAGTTGCACACTGGGGACTGTGGATAGACCTACATTTATAAAAGTTGTAACTCTAAGATAAAAGGATAATGTTTCAAATGCTGAGCTGTGACACTTTGTATTATTGCACAATTCAGAGTATTTTTTCACTTAGTAAAGATATTTGGTCACCCATTTTTGTTTTTTAGAGCCTAACACCCAATGACAGCAAGGACAGTTACATGCCTGCATACCTTTGAGTGTCAGGTTTACATGTCTGCAAATCAATTCCAGTGACCTAAACTGCTCCCACGAAGCAGGAGTGGGCATACAATTGTACCAATAATTGGGTGTGCCCTTAGAAATAGGGACACAGAAAGGGAGGACTGATGTAGCTGAAAAGCAGACACAGAGCATTTGAAAATTTGTCATAACATAAAACATACTTAATATTTACCATCCTATGCTATTCATAGTCCTGTGTTGCCTCTCCTCTTTCACTGGACTCATTACTAGACCCCGCGCTAATAGGAAGTGGGAGAGCTGATTGACAGTTCATTGAACCAGATACTTCTTAAGAGGAAAATCGAAGAGGTTAATTATAATATCTCTTACTGCTTTAGTATTTCAGTGAGCCACAGTGTAAACATAATGTAAGCCTAGAATGGGAACCAATATTTTCCTGACACCTCCCCAAGCAGGCACTCCAGATTTTATGATGCTGAAGAGTCAGAGAATTCAGATCCTATTCCTCTGTATAGCAAAACAGGGACTTTCAAACAGAAAAATAAATTTGTTGGCTTTAACAATATATATTTTTGGTTAACTTAGCAGTTTCAAAAGTCCCTGCTTTCCCATGAATTCAAATGGGAGCTGAATTCTCTGAGTCCTGCTCTGCTGCAGACTGTCATGTTGGTAATCTGTAAGTCATTTATTTATTATTTTTCACTGTAAGTGCAGCACCTTTTTCAGTGATTTGATTTTTTGGTCAATTATATATAGTGGTTAGAATGGCCGTTGTATTCCACTGCTTTTTCATTTAAAAATACGTTGCTTGGTCCTCTGTTCAGCCAAGTACTTAGGCAGGTACCCAACTTAAAGTGCAGCACCATCAACACTGAGTCATCTGTTTTAAATTAGGCACTCTAGCTGAACCAGGATCTTAATTAGGCAAGTACAGTTTTAAGGACTCCTTTGCTTTTTGTCATGAGGCGTAACCCACCATCATCAATGGAAAGTTTGCTTGAGTGCAGACTGTCCCTGTATTTCCAAGGCGCAGATCTCCCCAGTGATGCTGTTTTATCATGTGTTTTTATCACTCCATCCCTAATGTCGTTCATTGCACAAGAAGAAGAGAAATGAAAAGAAAAATGCAGAGACAGGAAGGTGGTAATTTAGGGACTGTGCATCTGTGTGACAGGCATCCTAAAGGAGAAGAAAGAAAAACATTTAGGAAGTTCTGTATAGCCACTGCTCAACTACAAGACCACCCCACTGCAGGTAAGAAATGAGAAATTTTGAGGGCTACTGAGCACTGACTTTTCACAGTGGATCAACGCTCAAAGTTATTAAGCCCAGGTGTTTCTGTAATTGTGACACATTGATAAAATTCTGTGTTCACTGGCCCTCAAGCACCTCCCTCCCACCTGTGCAGTGGTCTGGTATTAGTATGCTGGGGCTGTAATGAAAACCGTATCATCAGCTGGGCTGTGTCAAACCCTACATTTTCCTCGTCTTGTGCATGCTTTTCTCCTTGCCTGAGCATTGGTCTGTGCATTTGTAGCTTATACATGTGTTTTGAAGGGAATCAGATGGTGGCTATTGATCATTGTCTGTGTGTAGTATCTCTACAGAGCTAGGAAGTTCTTTTTTCTGCATTTGTGCAGTATGAACTCCTTTTTTCCATCCCAACTCTAGGTTAGGATTCCAGGTGAGGAGGTAGTGGATGCGTGTTGTGCAGGAGAGAGACACAAGACACTGACGCTCCAGGCAGATTTCCATACAGGCTGAGAACTTGGGCTGTTCGCAGAGAAGGGAAGCTCAAATTTCTGTTTCTTTCATGTGGCAGTTGACACAGCATCCCTTGATCTTTGACCCAAGGTCTCCCGATATCCCTTTACACAGACATGGATTGGGGGCAGGGGGGGTGGAGAGGTAGGGGAAGGGATAGAGACAGAGAGATTGGGGGGGCGGGGGGGGGCTGAGAGAGGAAGGAAAGAAAGAAAGAAAGAAAGAAGGAAGGAAGAGGAAAGGAAAGAGAAAAGAAAAGAAAGAAAGAAATAGAAAAGAGAAAAGAAAAGAAAAGAAAAGAAAAGAAAAGAAAAGAAAAGAAAAGAAAAGAAAAGAAAAGAAAAGAAAAGAAAAGAAAAGAAAAGAAAAGAAAAGAAAAGAAAAGAAAAGAAAAGAAAGGAAAAGAAAAGAGAAAAGGAAAAAGAAAAAGAAAAAGAAAAATGGAAGAAGAGGGAATCAAAGATGTGACATTTTTAAGAGGAAGTAATAATTTTTTAATACCAACTGACACGCTTAGGAAAAGCCTACAAGTGACAGGTTACTTCGCATCCAACACAGAAGCAGCAAACTTGAAACTAAATACATGTTGAGAACATTTGTCTGAGTTTAATTTAATTATGTTAATCAATTAGACATGCTGAGAGAAAATAGTGGTTGGCACCAGTGTCACAGAGGGGACTTTCCCAGGGACTAAGGTTTCTTGCTCTTGTTCTAGCCTTGAGGAGAGGTTCGTGACTGCCCCGTGGACAGAGGAGCAGCTGGTCAGACATTACATGCTCTCTAATGCAGGGCTGGCTTGTCAAAAACTGAATAAGCCTCCTTCACCCCAAACTGAAGTTCCCGGAGCGGAGAGGGCAGAGCCACCCGAGCAAACCTTGCAGGAGACAGCTTGACTTTCATGGCAGCAGCACGGCACGCAGACAGCTCTCGACTTGGCTGGACCCTGCCTGTCCCTGCTGCCGCATGCGGAGGTCTCCCAAACCCAGTCCCCAATGGTCCCAGGTCTGCTCTTACTCCACACCGCACCACACTGGGTGTCCCTACAAGCCCAGCACAGTTAATCTGCCACCTAATTCATTGCTATGTGAATACTCAAGAGCTGACTGTAATATAATACCATCTTTATAAAACAGGATTTTATCGCTTTTTCCCTTTTTATAGTATGGGAGTGACATATTTGTTCCATTTCTCTTAGGTATAGGAGTCTTAGCCTGCTGCACTCAAGTTTCTAATTCTTTCCCCATCCCTACCTATGAATCATAGGGTTTTTCACCTCTTGCTCCACTTACGCACAACACGCAGCTGGGATACTTCTTCATTTACACTATTTTGCACATCTTTAAGAAATGCTGCCTATGCTACCAAGCCAACACACGTCCCACACAGATGTTAGAGCTCTTAAGACCCAAAGAGAATGTGCCTGAGAAAATTCAAGAGCAGGACACGGGAAGAAGCAATCTCTCTTCCCTTCACTCCTAAGGAGAATAGCAGCAAGTACAGCAGCATAAAATTAAAACCAAAGCCAACATGCAGGTAAAAGAGAAAGTATCCAGCATTTGACAGATAGACAGGACTGACAAATAGACAGGACAGACATGGTTATGGCATAGAAAGTGTTTGGATAAATAATATTTATCCTAACACTTCATCATCACCATATCAGCTAGACAATTTGTTGGTGGGGAGAAGAGAAAAATAAAATTTATCTTGCCATTTTTGCTTTACTAGGGAATATGTAACAGTTGGCAGTGTAATACACTTTTTATTTTCATGAGTTATGGATGTGCATGGCCATCCCTAAAAAATTGAAATAAAAACTGTATTACACCGCCAAGTCTCATATATTATATTTATACCATACCAGAGGAGGTGTCTGCAGAGCAACTATAGATATAAACTTTTATTATATCTATAGTTTCTCATGTTATTAGTATAGTTGTGAAAATAATAGGATTTACTGAAGGTTGTTATTCCCCCTAGCATCACTGATGTGGTATAAACAATATATTGACCTTTTGGATATTTTTGTACCATTGCAATGGATTTGAAAATGTGGTCACCTGATGTGAATAGCCTGAGCTCTCGTCCCCAGTCTAAGGCAATGGGCTGATGGTACCATTGTGAGGCAATATTCAGATTAGCCTCATAACGTACACCCTGGTACTACTGACAGCGCTTCCCTTTTCTCCTTCTCAGTGTGCGGGGAACATTAACCAAACTCCAGCCCATTAAGTAAATGCAGAGAGGGCATGAAGGCCCCAGGCTGCACCAGACTGCAGTCTGGTGTAGCGTTCCATCACCATCCTCAGGTTCCTACAGGAGAACGACACAGAAATTGCCACTGAAATGGGTAAAGCCCAGAGACCTTGTTAAGCAAGACCTTTGCAAGACCTTTCGAGGTTTTCCAGGTGGCATTCATGCTTCTTGACTGATTTCTCAGCTTTTCCCCAAGGCAAAACCCTTGCCCTGCGGGGATGCATTGGCTGCTCCCCTTTCCTTAGCCTTACAGAGAATAGCAGAAGAGCAGGCAGGAGCGAGCACCTACTCAGTACTGCCAGGGAGGTCCCACAGCACTCAACACTGCAAAGCCACAGCAAAGGATCCACAGAGAAGGAGCCTCTGGGTACTGGAACAGCCCTGCTGATGGGCACGAAGATGTTAGGGAAAAGTATGGAGGACGAAAGCTGCCACAGATGCTCATTGTAATGTGGGTGTGCTCCACCGTCCTGCACACATCATGGATATATAGCCTCTCTCTGATGCAAGGGAAATACGCTCATTGACAAGTTGCATTTGCTTCCTGTAGGTGCACAAAGGTACCTGCTCAAGTTTTCTGAGCTCAGACGCACAGGAGAAGCCAGGAGCACCTGTTTACTGATGGGAAATGCCATTAGAAACGGGTCTGGGAGAGCAGCGTATTTATAGCCTCACACAGCACCATATGGTGCATGGTAGCAGAAACCTTCAATTGAGATAGATGAGCAAATGCAAATTCCAGCTTAGGTTTGACTTGGTTTTTTAATTATTTTTTTAGCAATCATTTTATTTGATTTGGTCTCCTTGTCTCTGAGTGCTCAGGCTGACTTGGTTGTATCTTGCCCCTTGCTTTCTGGAGAAGGCTGTAGGGGCATACAGCTTTAATTGTTTAAATAAGCCTATATCCACTGGAAGAAGGGGATGGGGAAGCGTGGAAGAGAGGATATGCCTGGGGATGACAGGCTGAGAAGCTGAAGTCAAAAGGACACATAGCGCAGGCCCTTAGGACTGGAAAAGCAGCCCTTAGAAATTTGAGGTCAGTCAGGCCAGCGGCAAAACTGATTTCTTTTTAATCAAGCTTAATTGTTTATATTAATGGATGAATTTGTGCACAGTGATTCAACTCACTTTTTTAGCAGATCTTTAAAGGAAATTTTTTTAAACTTTTTTTTTTTTTTTTTGGCAAGGGTATCTGTAGCCCTAAGTCTGTAAATGACATTTGGGTTTATAAAGGGCTGATGTAGTCCTTCGAAAATGCAGCAGTTACCTTGCTATTAATGCACATCCAGCTCAACCCAGGAGAGTCTTAATTTCCTACCCTATTGCTCTTCCCCTGTTCATTGATTTAAAACCAGTGTAGCTCAGCTCCAGCTCTTTTCTATAGCCCCTACAAGTTCAGTCCTCTCAGAAGGGACCACGGGGCACTGCCCTTTATGTCAGGATTGTACCAGCCCTGGCTGGCACAACCCTGTGCCACCACAGTACAAGTATTTGATAACTCCTGCTAACATGAAATCCCCTAAACTAGCAGTCCTAGTAGTCTTACATCAATCTTTCCCACCTTTCTTTGCACTTCAGCTCAAGAGATACCAGATGGAGAATGAATTTATACCCCACAGTGGGACCGTACCTCTGGGTCAGGACAGAAGTGTCTGAGGAGGTCTCCACAGTGATGCCTGCAATGGTCCAGGGCTTCCTTGGTGAGCAAATAGCATCCTCCAAAATCCAGGGTGCTCAGTCTGCCATCACACCACACACCCCACACAAGCCACACACCAAAATGCAAAGGACACGCTTTTGTTAATGTGTTAAGGTAGCTGATGGCTCACCGAGAGGCCTGTGTAACGATTGTAGTTTTGCTGATTTATTAAGTGCCAATGGTGTTTTAATACTCTTTGTGTTTCAGAAATAAAGATAGTCACTGCCCTGAAGGCTTACAGTCTGAAAGACAGATATACACAGTACACAACTCCCTATGGATACTTGGAAGAAAGATTTTTTTTTATTAAGGAGCTATTCTGATTTAATTTGCTTCTTTAATGTGATATTGGAGCAGTGTGGGGTTGAGTGTCAGCCAGCTGAAAACACTCCTCTGCTGGCCTGCAAAGACTTGCAAGAGGAGTATCAGCATGGAGAGAGGGGATGTGCAGCCCCAGTCGACTCGATCAGAGTTTCAGGATGTGGATTCCTGGTGATTTACTCCTTGACCAACAACCTCCATCAGCCTGCTGCTTACCAGGGACTCTCACTCATCAGCCCGAGCCAGGAAAGTTAAGCTTCAGGGAATGCACTAAACTAAAACTTGGTGTTAAAGGACATGATGGCGAGGTGACAGAAATTTCTGGCCATTTCACAGCAGGGTTGTTGAAGCAGGCGGTGTATGTGGTACGGGTGCGCAGAAGGGCTTAAGATTTTATAGGCCCCTCGTGGGCAGTGAATTTGGCACCCACCTAGAGTTTCTGTTTTGCTCTGCAGTCGGGATCCCTGGGATGAAGTTGATGGAAATGGACCGATATTCACCCAGCCCCTCTGTCCCGGAGTGTGCTCACACGCTGCCAGAGAGCAGTAATCCGGGAGGCAAAAGGGCACGGGTGGCACCTCCGAGAGGTCCCGCATCCATATGTGCATGGTCCCGCGCCTGTATGTGCATCTTGGATGCATGTAAAGATGTGTGAGCCTTTGTCCGCCTCTGTGGGAAATAAAACAGCCGGGAGAGTCAGGGTTTCGAGAGGCTGGCAGCAACTTCTGCAGCAGCGTGTGAGGTCAGCTCTGGTAAAAGGCGAATTCAGGTGGGTGTCCCTCGGCAGCGTTCCATGGGGCTGACAAAGCTGCCTTCTGCAGAGCACGCGTGGCTTCCACTCATTTCCTGTGATTCCACCCAGGGCCCTGCACTCCCACATGGAGCGAGCTATGGTGGGAGAGACGTTAGTCCTTATTCTTTCACTTAAACCAGTGCCAAAATCAATTTTGAAAAATTATCTCAAAGTTGCTTTCAACTCAATCCGGGTGTTTCTTTACTGCTAGAATATCACCTCGTACACTGGAATCGTTATTACATCACACTAATCTAATTTAAATGCATTTTTACTGTACTTGGTTTAATGAATGTGGAATGTGTCACTATGAAATTGCACCATTAATTTGATAAATAGGACTTGAAGGTATAATTTTTTCCAGCATTGCAGACTAATGAAGCTAAAATACATATATAATAAGAAGTGTAAATAATAAATTATTCTTAGGAGCAAAAAAATTAATTAGATCTTACCACAAATTGCATCTCAATGTCAAAGTTTTTTTACACTACTGACTTTCAAACTAGTTGGAACATGACTGTGATCCTTGGAAAGTTTCTTAAGTAATTACCGTGTGTACACATATCTGGGAATATACCTTAAGAAACTACTTTAGTTCCTACCGGTCCTTCACATATAGCTTTCTCATGTTCCCTGCCGTTACACCTGAATTTTAATAGCATTTAGAGGAATTCCTGTTATTATTTGTTCTAAATTTTGGCATTTTATTTATTCTTTAAGACTTGAGGAAACTTTTTTTTAAAAATTTCCGACACTGATGAGAGAGCAAAATTAGGACATACTGCATGCAAATTCTCTGCAGAAGCAACCGTGCCCCCGCAGCTAGATCACTGCTTCTGCTGTTGAAATCAATGGGAGTGCTTGCCACAGACTTCAATTGGGGAAGAGACTACTGTACAAAGCACACTACTTTTCACCGGTAATGGAAATGTCACAGCGGTGCCATTCAGGAAGGAAACCAAGTGGAGGGAAATTAAAGAGGAAACTCCAGTCTTGTGCAGTTTAGTTGCTGATAGCTCATCTCGCTCAGCCTACTGCACCCTCAGCCGGTTACACAGTGCTGCCTGGTTTAGCATTCTCTGCCTCTTTGTCATTTCTTATTGAGTCCACAAAGAAAGGTTTTATCTCAGTCCTCTGGAAAATAAAGCACCTAGAGATTGAAGAGATCAGGTGGCATTTCACCTCTAGTTTTCTTCATTCCCAGCTGGAGAGCTTTGAATGCTCCACGCAGCCAACTATTCTCTGACTATTCTATAGCTAGATGAAGGACCATTGGCCAAAATGTCATCTTTAACCTTATTTTCTATTCCTAGTCTGTAGTTTAACAATGAACATTTTTACTTCCCGTTGCTTGATTTGCAGCCAAAAGTCTGACGTGTTATCAATTTTGTTGCCAGATAACGCATTAAGCCGTACTAAGGGGTAAACATAATGATCTTCATTAAACCTTCTAAATGAACCCACCTCCTGCTTCTTCAGGTGGAGGAAGGCATTGACAAGGAAAACTGCTGAAGTGTCTTACAGCTATTTTCCCCTTGCAAGCAGAAGGAGGGAGAGATGAATGGCAGCTTTTAAAGAAGGAAAAAAGTTAGATAAACATGAAAGGGTTTGTGAGATTTCCTTTCTTAATAGCAAAGTTTTCCAGCAATAAATCACAATTCAGTCCATGCCATTAGTTTTGGGGGCATTATATCCCCTCATTAAAGTGCATAAACAATTATATTTATTGAAGGTAATGTACTGTGTAGTGCATTATAACGACACTCATTAACATATGTAATCATCATTTGAATGGGCTTTACTACAATGTAAACTGATAATGGCGTGATTACCCACTGGGTTATTAACTTTTCAGTCCTAAGATAATAAAAGGTGATACAAGAAACAAAAAGCACATGTGCATTGCCCTTCACGTGTGATTTATGTGTTTCACTGTGGAGCTATGAACACAGGTACCCATCATTGGGGAGACTGGCTCTTTATTGCACATTGTATTTGACAGAATAATAAATGTAGCTGAATGGTTCTTGGGTGGGCCTCTGGGGAAAAAAAGTCCTGCGAATAAGGCAGCCACTACTCCAAACTGCAAGACCCAGCAAAGGAAATAATTTTGTCTGTCTCTCTGTCTCTGTCTCACTGGCACTCTGTGGCTTACAGATCTTCATATGCTCTGTCAGACTCACACAGATTAAGGAAAAAAAATCCATCTTCTTTATATGTGTCTCCTCCTCCCTCCTTCTCAGCCCACCACACGCTCCTCTCTGCCTGGGCTATAATTGCTGGTTATGAGAAAATGAAGGGATGTGCTATGCTAAGGTACCTGTGTGCTCAGGTATTCATATTATGCTAAGTGTATGCTTGTATCAAACAGATGGTTTCAGGTATTGAAATGCAGCTTAGCTGCAGTATCAGAGAATAGATTTATCAGTTTGCTGGAGCTTCTCTTCTATAAAATGCTTATTTGGAGGCATCAGAGGTATTATAAATACAGCTTATTTGTGTAATTTATCAGCCCTCTCCGGGGTTTGTCTCTATGGAATCTTAGTGCCTTAATTTTAATGAATGAATCTGAGTTTGTTTTAGGAGGGGATGAGTTAAGAAATATTAAAATAAAAAAGACTCACGAGCAGCCATTCAAAAAAGCACCAGCTACCAATAGACAGGGCCCCTCCAACATTAAGTGGCATATATATGCTAAAGTGAAAAATGATGCATAAGTTTGCAGTGCCTACAGTGAATTGAAATACATGGGATATGCCTGCTGAGACGTTGTAGTGGTAGTAGGACCCATTTCTCCACTATACTTTGACTTGCGGACAAGGTGCAGATATGTTAACAGATGATACGAGTTTGCCCTGACACAGCACCACTGCAGAAGTGTGTGGAGCCAGCGACTGGAGAGTTCCCAAGTGGCAGAGAAACGGTCTGATAGGTCTGAGCCAACTCTTGACTGTTTATAGTGTAGAGAGCGGGACAAGAACGGGGGTGGCCAGAGCACATCTGAGTCCAGCTGCTTTGCACACCTTTGGGACCATGTGCAACAAGGTGCACAGCTTTGCAACTGCCCTGGTTGATGACAGCAGCCAAACAGACCTCGCCATAAAGAGGGAGCATAAAAAACCCCATGCCCAGGAAAAAAAACCCAGCCCACAAGCCTGAGTTTGGTGGCAGATAGGATCAAGCAGAGAAACAGGAGGGAACACCACTGAAGAAGAGTTAATGCTGCCATTAAATCACATTCATGTTAATATAGTCATCTCTTCCTTTGGAAATTGTTTGAAACAAAATTGTTTGGAACTTCTATTAGCTTGGCATTCCTTTAAGGAGTCCTTTGTCAGTCCCTGGCCTTGAAGAGGCTAAATATCTGCACTTTCAGCTCTCCATGGACTTCTAGAAAGCTCTGGGATGGTTTATGGTTTTCCATTAGCCAAGGGTCTAATAGAGTCCTGAGATCTGTTAAGTGGGAAATTCTTCTCATGGAAAGCAATATACCGTAATTCTTTGCTAAAATCTGAGCCCACACAAGAAATTTGAGCTTGTGGTAAGGACCAGGGTGCAGGAAGTTTGTGCAGGAAATTACTTCATACTGTTTGTTATTGGACTATTTATCCATGACTTTTTAGACAACAGATGTGATGGACTTGATTCGCTCTTGAACCAAATGGGGCAGACGCTCATTAGATGACTGGCCCTGTGGATGGGAGCTTTAAATCACATCCTGGTACTGCAAACGCCTTGTTAGTGATTTGGAAACTGCTCAGGGGCTAAGGAGAATGAGAACACCCTTCTCTGCTCTGGTGACAGCATTTTTCCAGATCAGCTGTACTCATTTAGGGAGTCAGCAAGGGCTGTGAACCTTGCACCGCTCTGACCTCCCCCGGGCTCAGGCAGACTTTCTGCCGCGGTAGTGCCACAAACAGCAGACGTGAATCAAACCTATTGTTCTTTCCTGGCCATGCTAACTTGACTTACTCTTATGACTGAACTGTTCCTACAGCGTATGAAAACCCACAGTGAAAAATATAAAATAAGAGAAATATAGTATGTGAAAATACTCTATACTACGTGAAAGCTCAAAGAACCAATGGCTGCTTTTGCTGTTGTCAGTTCCAGTTGATAACATCAATGCTTAGCCCCACAGTCTTTTGTTTCTTATTTTCATTTGTATGTTTCATTTGTATTTTCAAATGCATGTTTTAGCAAGGAGAAGATTAGAGATAAAAATCATGTTTGGTAGCATTTACAACAACTTGGAAGTTTAAAGGTCTCTGTATTTCCTTCAAAGCATCATCCAGTATCATGGGTTTTCAAATACTTCACTATTCAGTAACTACTGCAGGAAAACAATGTGTGGTTTAATTGGAGAACTTTTAAAGAGAGGAAAGTAGGGAGAATTAGCATATGTCATGCAGAAGTTTGTCTGCTGCTAAGCCTTACCGTCTCTCTGGCAGCACTGGAAAGTCAACTGATTTCAAAGGTCTGACCCTCCCCAGGGCAGTGTGCTCAGCCCCCTCTGGAGAGGAGGAAATACCTGGCATTGCTCTGGAGTAATTCCTGCTGCTTCATATTCACAGCAGCACTGATGGCTTTGGGGACCGGGGGAGCAAATCCCCCTGCAGCTACTGCAGAAGTTGTGCTAGCGGAGAGGCGTTCAGAGTGGGCGAAGGGAATCAAAACTGGGCAAGAGACTAACCCCTATGGTAGGCTTGCGGCACTGTGCTTATGTAGCCCAGAGTTCAGAGCAGCACAAATACTGGATTTACTCGGCTCACCAAAGCAAAGTGTGGGCAAGCATTTACTGATGAGGAGGACGTGCAAAACCTGCCTCGAACTGGCATATGGTCTTTGCCCTCAGATAGTTTTGTAGTCCTTTGTCACAGGGAACAACTGTCAAGCAACTTGAGGATTGTGGTTAATTCAGGGAAGACTTGAAAATGAAAGAAGGGAGGACCTCGTGGTAGTTAGGAGATATTTTCTTTCCCCTTGTGCCATTGTTCCTCTTGTTTTCAAAGTCTCAACACAAATCTAAGAGCTCTGCATGAAAGGTACAGTAGTCTGGGTATAATTACCACAGCTGCCACAGATGGCTCATTTTAACAAGAGACCCTAGGTAAACCTAGTTGTTTAGCCTGCAGCATAAACAAAAAAATATTCTACTTAAACAAGTGGATCTGGGTCTGTGGAGGTGAAGCTCAAATCTGCCTTGCTAAGTTCTGTCATTAAAGAAGTGCAAAAGACATTGATGGGACATGGGTCAGTTCAAAGCTCAGTTTTAATATGTACCTGGGTAGTCTCTGAGGAGGAGGAGGTCTGGGTGTTGGGATGCACTTTGCCCTTCAGCTGGGGTCCCCTGAGCACTGCCTGTGAAGTGCAAAGCATCCTCCATTCCCTGGAAAGGGAAAGGAAGGGAAGGGGAGGGAAGGGAAGGGAAGGGAAGGGAAGGGAAGGGAAGGGAAGGGAAGGGAAATTTTAAAACTTGTGAAATTTTCCAGTGGCATCTACTTAGTCCCTCTAACAAATCTCATTTCAGGACAAATACTCCAAAGATCCCATTCTGTTGTACACTACTAGTTGCACACTGTAAGGTTAGAGTGTTTTGTGGATGAAGAACTAGAAAGACTCCTCCTGCCTGGCAAACAAGCAGTATTCCAAATCAAGTCAAAGAAGATGGGGGTGCAGGAGACTCGGTAGAGAGGACATTAACACCTAAAACTGCTTTTCTTGCAGGAGAAAATAAGAGAGAAGAAATGATTTTTAGCTTTCTGTGTCTGTTCACATTTGTGAACTGGAGCTCCAGATCAATACACATATTCTTTCTGAATGCTCACAAATTGGTATCTGCAGGATACCTTTATTCCTTCCAGCCCTGTTTCTCCACCTGCATCAGCAAACTCTCCTCACAGAGGTCCTGCTGGCACCAGCTCATTAGCACAGAGCTACTAATTTTCCTTTCCCAGACCCCTCTGCTTCTTCCTCTGCCTGATGATAATGTCATTAACCTTTCAGTTGTTTAGACCCATGTTGTAGTGGCCATTTTTATTTTCTCCTCCAGAAACTGTTGCTTGCGCCTGCATGGCATTTCCTAGGTACCCCGCTTAGCTAAGCCCATGCTGTTGACCATCACAACCTCTCCCCCTCTGTCCTCCACTGCTGCAGCCACTCTCCTGTCAGTCCTCCCCAGTGCTGCTGCCACAACTGTCCGCTCCAGCTCCGTGCTTCAGTCACTTTACCTGCTGGCTTTGGTTTCCTTATGGACTATTAAAATACATTTCCTGAATGATCTACAAATGTGGAGATGAACATTTCTGGTCTTAACACCAAGGCCCATCATCTCTTCCACACATCTCACTTTTCCCACAGGACTTCAAATCCCAATCTGGCAGCCTTCATCCCTCTGCCCATTCATTCTACAAGAACCTTTTCCACACAGTCCACCATGGAGGTAGAAAGCCCCATGCCATGTCCTCCTCTAGATCCCATCTTATGACACATGTCTGTTACAACACCGGTGTTAAACCACCTCACCTTAACACCTCTGGAGGAAGTCTACTGACTAACGGACGTGCATCCTTTTTTTCAAAAAGAAATGACAGCCTGCAAAGATTTTGTTGTGCATAAGACGAGAAGTAAGAGGTTTATGTTATAGCAAGAAACATTCACATTCATGTTAATGGTAAGGGAAGAGTACAGGCTAAGAAGAAGCTGCCTCAGAAGGCTTAAAATCTCCATCAGTGGAAATCATTAGGAACAAGTTACAGAAATGTCTGTTAGTGATTAAATAGTTAGAAATGAACCTGCCTTAGGACAGAAGAGTGTATGGGATAACATCACAGGTCCCTTCCAATCCTATGACTTTATCATGTCTTTCAAATCTATGCAATCATGTATGCATTTATCTACCACTCTCTTTTTCTTCCTACTCTTCCTTTAGCGTGCTTTTTACCATTTTCTGTTCCCTGGTTCTCTTTCAATAACCTTACTACTTATTTCACCCAGCCCAAGAGGGGCCTTGGTCCCTCTTGGGACTTCTGGGCATTACTGTAACAGAACCACAAAGACATAATAACATTAAACATTTGATTCATTCCCTATCCTAAGCTGTTGTGCTAGTGCTGCTGTGTGCCAATGAAGCAGCTGCATTTTTTTTTCCTTGGTGAAGGGATTCCTGCATACACAAATTTTGGAAAGCATTTGGGCAGTCCTTTGGGAAGAACAGCACTTAATAAATGTAAATTATTATTATTATTTCACCAACAGGAGTTGCAGAATCTTCAACTGGTCTCTCTGTTTTAAGAAAATATCCAAGTGGGAAATTAGTGGGATGTGGTCACACTGGGCCATGTGAAAATTAAATTCTAGCAAAATGAACTGAAATGAGATTGATCATTATATGCTAAGGCACCACAGCCCTGCCATACTGTAGCTGTCAGCAGTAAGACAGGAGAACTCTCTCTGACTTCAGCTACTCCTGTAAACAGTAAAGGCAACAAAAAGCTCATTCAGCCTGATTCACTGGAGACCTCTTGAGAAATCAGAAAGGCGGTCAGCTACAATCTGAGTCATTTATTTGTGTCTTTCTTTATACAACTGTTTTCTGAACTCTGCATAGCTGACCCTGCCGTGACATCCAAGGCTGGAGTCTGGTCTTCTCCTTATGCAGAATTGAACTGCAAGAAGACTTTATTTTTAGGAGTCCCTCTTTGTCTGACAGTTTTAGATGGTCTCGGAGAGCTTCAGAGACCTGGGCTCCCTTGCGTTTGGTACCTCTGCAAGGAGCTTGGCCCTGGCGTAGCTTTTGAAAGAAGCCCCGGGCATGGCTTCCAAGGCTTCAGGTCACAGGGAGACCTCTCTGGGCAAACCACTGCTCAACTTGGGGACTGGTGGGCAAGCAAAAGGGTCATAGCACAAGGCCTGCCACCAGGTCCTGCACCACCGGGGCTGCTCAGGGTGGGGAACTGAGCATGGGGTGAGCATCACATCTGGTTGTGCTCCCAGGGCAATAAAAATGCCATGGACTGGTTGGGGAGGTGGGGAATGGGGTGAGCTCAGGAGGGCTGCGCAGGGTCAGCTGTCGGACTGAAGCCCCTCTGTAACACCTAGATAGAAAGCATGCAAAAATATACTCAGCCTTCTCAACAGACACTGCCAGGGGGTGGGGGATAGGAGCGTATGAGTCACCTTCCCAGCCCCGCAGATGATGGGGGAGGACAGCTACCCCCCAGACACGGAGGTCTGTCACGGCGCCGAGAGCTGCCCCGTGTGCAGCCGTACTGGGCACCTGTGCCCAGCACCCAGGAAACATGGCTCCACGTGTCTTGGGTTGGCTGCTCTGGGACCTTGCAGAAATCCAGCAAGAAGGTTGTGAGAGAAACAGAAAGGAGGAATGGGTTAAGCTGGTGTGCCAACAGGCCTCTTATCTGAGAAGGCTTTTCCTTTTTCTTTCTTTTTCTGTTCCTGTCTTTTATTCACAAAGATCGACAATGTGTAATATGTATATACATGTATATGGAAATATTAGATTTGGATATGAAAATACGGGCTGCAGGAGCCTGTGGACAATGCTCCCTTTTTAGTTGTTATAAAAATGAAAATAATTGTGAAAGCAGAGAGAAATCTGCAGCTGCTCCAGGCTATTCATACCATAAGAGATCCCATCAGGCCTTCTTTATTGTTGCAGTTTTGGCAAATTATTTTCTTATCACACACAACCTATTCACTTCTGTTCCTGGATAAGCACTTAGGCTCATAAAGCAGTGGGTCAGCAACAGTTTAGCATAGAGCACATGGAACTGCTGACCTTGGGGACCGCTGGTGCCTGCCCCTCCAAAAAGCAGCAACTGGAGTCAATAAAAAACTGGCCAGGCCAGTCCATTAGTGAGCCCAGCTCTGTCACTGCTCGCATGGCTTAGTCGGTGGCTGTGTAGCCTCCTTCTCCTCCTGCCATTGTGTCTCACCTTATGAAATGCAATAATCGCTCCTTCCCCAGGAAAGTGGGATGTATAGCTGGCTGCCCCCCTGAAGAGGTACATTTTCCTAGGGGAGGCAAAAGTACCTATCTGTGTGCATATACGCCTATATCCATTGCGTGCATGATTGCGCCCAAGGAATGTGCAATATAGATTAGATCAGCAGCAGTGCTGCACTGTCTCCAGGCCAGGCAATGAGTTTATTGTGCCCAACACACATGTGCACTGGACAAATGCTCTGGCATCTTCAGCGTGGGCAGAGAGCATGCTGCTCCTATTATACTAGCCCATTAGGGAAGCAATTTGAAGAAAAATATTTAGCAATTTGGAAGGAAGCAAGGTTCCAGAATGGCTTGTTTCTGTGTGACAGCCTGCCATGTACAGATGAAAGGGAAGGCTTATAACAAATTTTCATTACCCACAAATAAAAAAAAAAGCAACAGCAGGCAGAGCAAGTGCTTTCAGGCTGAGAGGTGTGGCCAGAAATCCCCCCGGGAGACCACAAAGGAGCCTCAGCAAAATAAATCAATCAATCTATCAATCACTTACACTTGCATAGCGCCCTTTATGAAAATGGCAATCAGTGCCTGACAGCCTGTCAGACTTTGGCCTTCAAGTCTTTGCCTCAAAACTAGTCATTAAGTTCACCAAAATACAAGCTACAGCTCCTACTGCTCTCCCTCGGCGTCCTTGCTCACCTTCCCTAAGCCGCCACAATTTCTCCATAGAAAACATTCTTTGCTCAGAGAAACTGTGACCAGGATAGGTGACACTATGCAGCAGAGGAGGGTCTGTAAACAACACAGGCATTTCAGATTTGCTTTGTTCCCATTCTGTGCTGCAAATTTGGGTTCAGCATTTAGCGTCTGAGCTTGTCCTGCAAGGGGCGGTGCCATCGGAAGTGGAGAGCATCGCTCCAGTACACGCAGTGTCTTGCATTGCTTACCTTTGCTCGGGAATTTCTCTCCAAAGCAGAGTTCAGGGAGCAAACAAAATACCTCTGTGGAAAGAGGTGTCCACTAAGACACCATTGCTCTTTGTAGTCATATGGAAATCTGCCTGCTCTGTGTATACGTGAAGGTAGCCCTGTAGATACAGCTTCTAGGTATGTCAGTCATTTAGCTCTCTTGTGCTGAAGTGTGGCACAAAATGTTTATCTGCTAATCTACAGCTCCCCACCCCAAAAGCTAACTGAAGTCTCTTGGATAAATCCCCACATAAATAAAATTCTCCAAGTGAAGAGATTTGTTTTTAAAAGAAGCACAAGAACTTTAGGCTGAGGCATCCCTAGGCTTTAGCTTAGAATCATAGAATCGTTTATGTTGGAAAAGACCTTTAAGATCAAGTCCAACCGTTAACCTAGCACTGCCAAGTCCACCACTAAACCACTTCCCTAAGCACCACATCTACACATATTTTACACATCTACGCATCTATACCTCCAGGGATGGTGACTCAACTACTTCCCTGGGCAGCCTGTTCCAATGCTTGACAGCCCTTTAGGTGAAGAAATTTTTCCTAATACCCAATCCAAACCTCCCCTGGCACAACTTGAGGACATTTCCTCTTGTCTTATCGCTTGTTATTTGTGAGAAGAGACCGACCCCCACCTCTCTACAGCCTCCTTTCAGGTAGCTGTAGAGAGCAAGAAGGTCTCCCCTCAGCCTCCTTTTCTCCAGGCTAAACAACCCCAGTTCCCTCAGCCGCTCCCCATAAGCCTTGTGCTCCAGACCCTTCACCAGCTTCGTTGCCCTTCTCTGGACACGCTCCAGCACCTCCATGTCTCTCTTGTAGTGAGGGGCCCAAAACTGAACACAGCATTCGAGGTGCGGCCTCACCAGTGCCAAGTACAGGGGGACAATCACTTCCCTAGTCCTGCTGGCCACGCTATTTCTGATACAAGCCAGGATGCTACTGGCCTTCTTGGCCACCTGGGCACACTGCTGGCTCATTTTCAGCTGGCTGTCGACCAACACCCCCAGGTCCTTTTCCGCCAGGCAGCTTTCCAGCCACTCTTCCCCAAGCCTGTAGCGTTGCATGGGGTTGTTGTGGCCCAAGTGCAGGACCCGGCACTTGGCCTTGTTGAACCCCATACAATTGACCTCATCCCATTGATCCAGCCTGTCCAGGTCCCTCTGTAGAGCCTTCCTACCCTCAAGCAGATCAACACTCCCGCACAACTTAGTGTCATCTGCAAACTTACTGAGGGAGCACTCGATCCCCTCATCCAGATCATTGATAAAGGTATTAAACAGAACTGGCCCCAACACCGAGCCCTGGGGAACACCACTTGTGACCGGCTGCCAACTGGAGTAAACTCCATTCACCACCACTCTTTGGGCCCGGCCATCCAGCCACTTTTTTACCCAGAAAAGAGTACGCCTGTCCAAGCCATGAGCAGCCAGTTTCTCCAGGAGAATGCTGTGGGAACAGTGTCAAAGGCTTTACTGAAGTCTAGGTAGACAACATCCACAGCCTTCCCCTCATCCATTAGGCGGGTCACCTTGTCATAGAAGGAGATCAGGTTGGTCAAGCAGGACCTGCCTTTCATAAACCCATGCTGACTGGGCCTGATCACCTGGCTGTCCTGTATGTGCTGTGTGATGGCACTCAAGAGGATCTGCTCCATCAGCTTCCCCGGCACCAAGGTCAGGCTGACAGGCCTGTAGTTCCCCAGAGCCTCCTTCCGGCCCCTCTTGTAGATGGGCGTCACATGTGCTAATCTCCGGTCAGCTGGGACCTCCTCAGTTAGCCAGGACTGCTGATGAAGGATGGAAAGTGGCTTGGTGAGCACTTCTGCCAGCTCCCTCAGTACCCTTGGGTGGATCCCATCTGGCCCCATAGACTTGTGTGTGTCTAAGTGGTGTAGCAGGTCGCTAACCATTTCCCCTTGGATTTTGGGGGCTTCATTCTGCTCCCTGTCTTCCAGCTCAGGGGGCTGGGTACCTGGAGAACAACTGGTCTTACTATTAAAGACTGAGGCAAAGAAGGCATTAAGTACCTCTGCCTTTTTCTCATCCTTTGTCACTATGTTTCCCTCCACATCCAATAAAGGATGGAGATTCTCCTTAGCCCTCCTTTTGCTGCTAATGTATTTATAGAAACATTTTTTATTGTCTTTTATGGCAGTAGCCATATTAAGTTCTAGTTGGGCTTTGACCCTTCTAACTTTCTCCCTGGATAACCTCACAACATCCTATCAGCTTCAACGATAAAAACAGGATTCAGGTACAGACTCTGGTTTAGAAAGTCTCCAGTATGGGAACCTGCATTTTTTGTGCTTATAGACTTTCACAGATGTTTCTTCTGTGAGTTTATCCTATTAAGTTTGGGACCTACGTATACTTTTGGCCTCAAGATCCTGTGACTCCAATTTTCTTCCTTTTGTTTATTTTATGCTTGCTGCCCAGTATTTTCATTTGATGATCCCTTTTTCTTTCATTTTGAGAAGTAATGAACAGTAACCTCCATTTCCTCCATTTGCTTCTCTGTGCTTTTATAGACCTCTGCCTTATCCCTCCTTGATTATCTCTTTTTCAGGCTAAAAAGCCCAGCTCTATTTAATCTTTCTCATGTTCGGGAGCTGCTCCACAGCCTTGGTTTTTTGCCCTCTTTTGTAAGTGTTATGGTTTGACCACATATCTTTTGAGATAGGACAGAAAAGCATATGCACTTGCGTGATGATGTTTACCATTTGTTCTCTATTCATTTCCCAGTAATGCCTAAAATTCTTTTTTTTTTTCATTTTTTAGCCACAGCTGAATGTTTTGAGCTAAAATTTTCATAAAGCCAATCACACTGACTCTAAGACATCTTTTTGAAGTACCAACAGCTAAGTTTGATCCCAACATCTTGCTTGTATACTTAGGGTATTTTTTCTATATATATGTTACATTGCATTTATTAGCATTGAATTTCACCTGCTATTTTATTACCAAGTTGCTCCATGCTTAGTGTCATGAAGCTCTTCCATATCTCATTGCAGTCAAGTTTGGGTTTTACTATTGAACATAATATTGCACCATCAGTAAATGGCATCATATCCATTTTCATTCTCTGTAATACAGGGTCTCAGCAGCATATCCTTGGGACTGCACTCAGCGAGATACTTCCTTTATGAAACTAATTATTTTTTACCTCATATTTTTATTTTTTCATATATCCACCAAAAAAAATCCCCTGTGTTGAGTATTGTTCTTTCTCAAGGGAATGATCACCTTTGTGCTCAAAAAAGAGTGCACTGTCATGGTCATTTTCAAAAGGGTATGTCATCCCTACATACATATTTTCACAGCTTGGTGCAGTACCACACCATTTCTAGCACCTCTCTCTTCCTCTCCAAACCCTCAATCTGACTGAGGACCACTACAGGTCACAGAGCTGGAGAATTTTTGTTGGGGTGAAAAAGAGGTACCCATCCAGGGTCCTGCCCTCCTGTACACTAATTACTTCACACGAAATGCCCTGTCCTTTGCCGTAAACCATGAACCACCTGTAAGGTGAACCAACATGGTAGCTTGAATTCTCATTTAGATATAAGTGGCAGACAGCCCTTATTGAGTGTTGAATTTATATTCTACTTGATTATATGCAACTGTTTTGTGGTCCTATGAAGAGAAACCTGTTACACTATTGCCAACTATTGCCCACTATTACAGTCACTCCCATGAGTGCAGAGTCCTGTCCTCTCCCATGGGCAATGCCTGAGATGCTGACGTGGGCAAAATGCTGCAGGTTTTCAATGAGCCATAAAACTAGGGAAGGGAGAGAAGATTGGCTCTTCATTTATAAGATTAGAATTTACTAATACCTTCAGTAATACTTCCAAAATGTCCTTACAAGAAACATACAGGCAGCCATGAACATGGGCAAGAACCTTTTTTTTGGTCCACTTCTACACATTCGCTCAGTGTTTTATGCAATTGGGTTTCTACTAGTGCACAGAAATGCTTCCACTTTTCTAGCCCCTTTCTCAAAAAGGAATGCTGGTAAGGCTCACGGGTGAGGATAATACGTCAGGTGAGCAGCCTGAGGCAGAATTAGGGTCCCCATGATAAGCTTTTGTGTTTAACATCTCCATTCACTTTCCTTCTCTGGAGATTTTTGAAACCTCCATTAATGACTGAAAATTCCATTGAGATGGAATTTCTAAAAATCTTTTTTAAGTGAAGAGACAGAAGTCATTACTTTCGAATAGCTATCAATTAAACCCGAATCTTTTTTCCCTTCCACTTATTTAATGTTTTCTGATTATGTGAATTCCTGTTTCTTTGCTTGCCTCTTTTGGCCAGTGGGTTTTGGCTTCCTTTTAGGCACTCACAGAAACTGAATTTATGCAAACATTTAAATAAGGTAAGAACTTAGAGCCATTAATTACAACTTTTCCTGATATTTCTCACTTTCATTCCTATTTTTCTAAGGGGGAGACTCCTTGCCAAATATTATTGGGAAAATGATTATAAAAGTAGGGAGATAAAACATTGGACATACATATTTGAATATTGTGTAAAGAACCAGTTTTCATGTGTGTGTGTGTGTATTTGTGGATAGATAGGTACAATATATAGGTAGGTTGGTAGGTAGATGGATAGACAGACAGATAGATAGATATTCATGACATCTTTTACTTTGGATGGTGGGAACTTGAACAAAGCTTGAAGCCAAGAGAATACAGAACAGGAAATGAAAGAGGAGAGAAATAAGAGGAAACATAGAAAGAAGAAAGACACAAAATAACTTCAGAGCAAGTGACATAATATTTTTTATTTGTCCTTTACTTCCAATTACATTTGAAATTGCAGAGTTGCTAGAATTTAATCACCCATGTTCTCAAAATAACTGCAGGTATTTAAAGCTGTGCACCTCCTGCTTTTCAGAGGAAGCTGACCCCTGCTTTTATCAGCTATTAAATAAGCTATTTTTAAAATATGTAGATTGCGCTATAAAGTAGCTCTGTTGGATTTCAGGCCCTTCATAATGTAGACATCAACTGTATTCAGCTGTGTCTCACTTATATCTAAGCTGTATTTTGCACTGTAGATTCCTGATCCTTATTGTGGGTATAGATACTGTTACAACATAAATGTTTGTATGTTATCTACACGTACAAGAGAAACACTTTTTTTTAAACTTGAGAGGCCACATTTTCAAAGCCTTGCCTATACTACATCCTCTGTACTTGCAAAAACATCTAAGCATACATGTGAAAAATGCAGGCCATGCTAAGGAGTGAGCCAATGCCCTTTGTTGTGCTTGCTATGTATATAGCATGCTGCTGGATGATGAGGAGAAAAAAGGAGAAAAAATATCCTTGCCAAGTCTTGGAAAAGCAGCACAGTTGCATTACAGAGGATGTTTCCTCCTGTCCAGGAACTCTGTCTATGTGTCCTGAGGAAAAGGGTGCAGGAGCCTGGAAAAGCCTTGTCACTGTCTTTGCTTTGTCTTGCTGTTGCATGGGTTCCATAAAACTGAGCATGCATTCTTCTCAACATACATATATACATGTGTGTGTGTATATACATATATATGTACTTACACAGGTAAAAATACATAAATATCAACTCAAAATACAGACATTTATGTGTACACTCATACACATATACATTCTCATATATTGTCTGAACCCAAAGACCAATACAGATACACTCTCATATATGAAAGTCACTCTTAATACTAGAAGACTAGTTTTAGTATTGACCTTGTGTCTAGGAATCAGGTCCTGGTTCAGAAAACAGAAAGATGCTCCATCCTCAAAAAGTTTGCAGCCTAAATGTTGCCAATGTGCTCTCAATGAGCTAATTCCAGGTGCCAGTCTATGAAAGGAAAAAATACATTATTAGAGTGGTGTACACATTTCTGGGAGATGCTGAGTTTTAAATATGTCCAAGGAGGGGAGAATGCTGCCTATTTTTAAATTCTGTATTCTCTCAATGCCTTGCCCAATTTGTCTTACGTCTTCCTGAAAAAATTCATTTTGCCATAAGACTTCAATGATGCTGAAATTTCATTTCATTGAAGAGTGGAAAGCAGTGGGCAAGAGAAAATAGAAGTCTGGTTTCTATTAGAAGGTTCATATGGTACCTAACTGGTGGAGAGACTGGTGTCTTTCCATAGTATGTTTAACATTTAAAGACCAGGAAGATGACCTTGAATTTTCTTCCATTTTTGATTTTGAATTCAATTTTACAGTGATTTTTTTTCTTAAGAATTTTGGTAGCTGAGTAAAACAGAGAAATCACCTTCTGACAGAAGAAAATGGAAAGTTGTTGCTGGAACCATTGGGGTTTTCTCAAATCTTTGGAAAAAAAGATTAAAAACCTACGAATTCTGTTACCATTTTCAACTGTATCATTCATTCAAATGATGAACTGCACATCCTATGTCTGTATTTACATCAGATGTTGATATGCCACCTTCCTACATGATTTTTAATTATTTTTTATTATATTTTCAGCCATTTTCTCTGTAATTTTATGTTTTATGTTATACTTTAGCTTCAATGAACTGCCTATTTGCTTGCCGCTCTATATGGAAGCTGATGCATTCTAAGATCTCCTCCGGGTCCTCCATATAGCTGTGTTCCAGTGGTAGTGTTTTTATTTTATTTTTTACAACGACTTTTGATTCATTCTGTACATCTAATTTTCCCCACATAACATCAGTAAAAGAGAATATAGGAGGGGGATGGTCTCCTCCAAACAGGGGGTCTCCCTCTTGGCTTTGATTTGCTTGGCAATCAGAGATTTTGTGTACAATCTCTTGCAGCAAAAGGTGAGAAATGCAGAAGCACTGGCTTTTAACAAAAATACAGACGGCAGCAGGAAGTCTTCTCTGCCCAATTACAAGGTGATCCCGGTTCATTTTTATGGTTTGATTTTTTTTTATCACATATGTTTCCAAACACAGTCCTGATATCCTGTGGGGATGCTTTTGTAAAGAGCCAGAGCTTCTGATTTAAGGAGCTTCAAAAATAGCTCTCTGCCTCTTCTGTCTGGAAAAGAGCAGTCATGTAACAACACATTTATTCTCTTTGAAAAATAGAAGGATGTCAAAAGAAAAGTTCACAGTGAAATTAGGCTGATTTGTTTTGTGGTCCTGTGATTTCAGCTTCAGATGTAGGAGAGAAAAAACAACAGTTTGTTTAATGGGCAAAAATTACTATTAAAATGAATTTTGTGCTCAGAAAATTCCTTTGCCAAATAGGCAGCGTCATCAATTATACAAGACCCCTGGAAAAAAAAAAAAAAAAAAAAGGCAAACTAGATATCCATGGATGGATTTTTTTCCCTGTAGTCAGCATACAGCTCAGCCCTCATGTTCAGAGAGGGAAAACCTCATTAATTTTGATATAAATGATCAGCAGTTCCCACAGATTTCCTCTCTGTTGTGACGGATGCTAACTGGGAGTCTTCTAATATCACCCTCGCCTAGTGAGAATCGCTGATGCCGGTTGGGAGGAGCTGCCATTTGGGACCTGGTGAGAAGTCATCAAGGCATTCCTAGGTGTGATTTTTTTTTCAGGGAGGACCACCCAGAAAAGCATTGCCCAGGGTACCAGCAGAATTCGCTCCGCAAATTTTGTACAGCTTCCTCCCACAGCATCATCTGAATAATTACATCCTGCATATCTGCATTAATGAATTCCCTCTCTATGAAACTCACAGAGTAAATTACCCAGATGGTAAAAGAAAATGGCATGGCCATCTTCCTCCTCAGTGTGCTAAGTCAGCCCAACATGCATATAATGATGCTAACACAGGTGGGAGGTGGACACCCAGACGGTGCAGTGGCTCATCCTCAGCATTTCCACTTGTGTGGCAAGTATGATTGTATATCCCCTGGAGACTTATTTCAGGCACACAGGGTGCACTACGTAGCGCTTAATGATAGACAACTTTCTCCTAATGATGTGGCTTGCACCAATTTGTGTTTCTCCAGCAACATTTCCCTTTTAAGCAGGTTGGACTCCTCTGTCCCTAGGTAGCATGCCATTCCTTCTCTCCCTCTCTCACACACACAATGTCTCAAACCACCACATTAGAAACAAAATACAAATCAAACCAAAAATGAAAAACAATTTGAAGGTCCTGTCTGTTGAAACTGAGACCTAGCCCAGAATGCACAGTGTCCGCTGTGTCCAGGTGCCCGAAGGCAAGCACCCTATATTCTCAGTGCGGGAGGGGATGGTCCTTGTGGGACCATCCGTGCTCTGTAACCTCTAAAATGGGATCAAAAGTCAAGAAATCTGAGTTCTGATACTTGCTCCACAAACACACTTCCTCTATGATTTTGAAAAGTCGTCAACAATGTCACCTCATGCCTAGCAGCAGCAGGGTCAAAATTCCTACTAACTTTAGGGTTGAGCCTATAATTTCTCCAGCTTTTGTCCAGCCTGTCTGTGCAATGGAGATCATAACACCATAGGTAATCATTATAGATTAACTAGAGTTATCATTATGCTTGCTTCCTGGAAGTCCGTCTCCATTTGAGATTCTCCAACAGAGGCTGACAGAAAAATGCCAAGTATTAATAGTGATTTTTGATGGCGCTGAAGACTTTAAAAAATGTAAAAACAAACCTAAAAGTCCACTCCCAAGAGCTCCCTGTTGTTCTTTCCCTCTGGCCTACTGATTTCTTTATGTGGCATGTCCAAGAAAAGCACCATAAATATCTCCATAAATAATCAATGACTCATAATGTAAATAGTTCCAGGATATAGGAAAAAGCCATACAGAGCATAATAATTTACAGTGAAGAGTTAGCGCATTTGTTAATAGGATACTGAATTCTTAAATAGTACAGCTAGCGAGGAATTTAGCAACCAAAGTTAATAGAAAATACCTATTCCTTGTAAGAGTTCTTCATGAAAAAAACAAAGAACCTCTGAAATGTCACCTCAAAACATGAATGGTTATGCCAAGAGCCATAAAAAAGCACGTGGCTCAGCAATGGTAGCGGCTAGAGCAGCTGTACCAAATTTTGGGAAAAGAAAACTGCTATCTGGGAAATAAGAAGGGATGAAAAATATTCCAGTATTTCCAGCAGAAACTGAATGGTGCAGTATTGGGTGACATTTTTATATATGCTGCAGTCCCCCCTTCAGTCACGAGGTGGTGTGTGAGGAGCTTGTGTAGGGAATGTTATGAGTTGTTCTTAGGAAATGTGGAAGACAGACAGAAAGGTTCTGCTGCAAAGAAGTGCTGGAGCTAATGCACTGAAATCTGTCATGGTTTTGAAACACACTTATTCAGACAGCACAGTAAACAAATTAATTTATGCATATATGAAGGGAGAATGGGAGCTTCAGTGCTTCAGATGTGCCTCATATATAAAAGGCCCATTGATTTTCTATTACCTAAAGAAACAGGAGGGAACAGGGAAAATATGGCTCTCCACAGTCAAGATTTGCACTTCTTTTTGTTCTTCTCATTGTTATGATACTAAATGTAATATATGGAAATACATAAGAAGAACAGAAGAATCTCTTCCACAGCTCTATCTTACGTTGTTCATATTCCATAGAGCAGCTCTTGGCTCTCTGCATCTACCCAAAAATTGAGAGAGGGGGAGAGAGAGGGACCTTTGTGAGGAGGGGAACATTTCTGCCTGTGTCCTGGACAACTGATGACGCACCCTGTCCCTTGAACACACAAGCAATAACATCACGTTCCTTGACTGTTATTTGAGAATGCAGACTAAAAGAGGATGTTCCTAATAACAAGCAGAGAAGTAAAACCAGGGGAACAGTCACCATCTTCCAGGGCATCATGTGTAACACATCGAAGGAACTTCTAAGTAATATGAAAACACTCGGTTTATTTTCATGGTGGATATATCATTGTCTCCCATGTGATTTAATGAAGTAATAATCCTGCCTCTTGCTGGAAAGGTGGTATCCTGCTTGCATGTGAGCCCTGTCCTTTTTTCTCTCCATTTACCTGGTGCAAGATTCCAATATGCAGTCATCTCCTCTGGGAGGTCAGCATAACCCAAACAGGAGAAGCGGTGATCTTGGAAACGTGTAGCATATAAGTCACTGCCAGAACAGCAATATATGTCAGGAATGCATGATATGTTATAAAAAGCCCTGTTTGATATTTTTATGATTTTTAGAATTACACACACCACACTGTGTCACTGATCTTGTTGGAGAGAAGTGAATAAGTTCTAAGTGAAAAGACCTCCGTGAAACCACTCTGCACCTTCTATATATTTATACACTCCCTTGCTTAATATTTGTTGCATAGTAAAATACTTACCTTTCGCCTTTCTGATTTGGGCACCACTCCAGCTCCTGCTAAAGTCCATGGAAAATTTCAGATTGCAGGATCAAGCTCACAAACGCTTGATTTTGTTAGCTGGTACAAAGTCTTTATACATCACTTCAGCTAAACTTTCATAGATGTTGGAAACCAGAGTTCCTCCATACCAAGGCAATGCACTGTAATGCCTAACACTGGTGTAGATTTCACCTTTATCTTTACACCTGTGATGAAATTGTGCATGTGCTGTTAATCTGTACATAGCTAAAGATAAAATACATAACCCCTCTTTCAGCTGCTGGACTAACTGAAAATCTTCTACTACAGCAAAGTCCCTTATAGGTTAGAATTACAATACATGAATAATAACACTTAGCACTGATACAGACCTTTTTATTTTCAAAGAGCCTTAGAAACATTAACTGGCCTTTCCAGGCTCCCCAGTGAACTAGGTCAGTATCATTATTCCTGTTTTACACAGGGAGAAAGTGGGACAGAGAACCATGCCACTGGCCTGCATTGCCCTTTCCCAGAGAAATATGCAGGCACGGACGGATTCAGCAGGGCACCCGCATGCATCCGTATTGCTTCTCTGCATCCCTCCTCAGAACTCTACCATTGTGGTTTCAGAGAAATAAAGTTTCCTCTCTACATCTGAGCAGTGCAAAGAAACGATGGCATGAGCACAGAGGCAGCCAGAGCCTGGCCAGGGTCTGCGTGAGAGTCCTGGGAGCAGGGCAAGCTAGTGCAACAAATGAAGGTGTGACGGTAGTGGGAGCAGACATGGACAATTTAGCTTCCCTGTGGCCAGCCTGCGCAGCAACAACAGGAACGTTACGGGAGCACAAATTCTAGCAAAGGACTTACTGCCTGGGACACTGGCCATTGGCTTTGTTTCTTCTCGCCCACTAGTGCACTGACTGCTCGCAGCTCCACGCTGCTGTGCAGACGGGCCCGCAGCTGAGCTGGGACAAAGCTCAGACACGCACCGATCAGCTTGTTTGACCTCAGCTGGCAAAAGGAAACTCACCCTCAAATCATCCAGTTCTCTGTACTTTGCTAAGGCTTGGCACAACTAATTTTAAATGATCCAGCCATTGCCACTTAGATCATGGGCAGCTTTCCTAAATCCTCACGGATCTTCCTGGTGGGAGGTTTTCTGTGCTCAGCTTTTTGCCATTTTCTGGAGGCGCTCTTCAAATTTTGTTCCACTGCTTTAACTTTCCTTACCCACATCCCTCCCTGCACATAGGTATCCACAAACCATTTCCTCATCTTATTTAACATAGCTGTAGAATTGGTTGTGGTCTTTCCCCTTCATCATATATCTGTAGCATATCTGTACCTGAATGCTTGGTACAGGTTTTATGTATCTGCACCAAAAACCCACTGCAAACAAGCACAAGTGGAACAAAGAAACCACACCACTATCCTGCAATGGTCTGTCCCTGTCTCAGATCCTTGATACCACAGAATCAGGGTGAGGCTTCAAAGTAATCCATATCCCATATCCTGGCATGGCACTCTGCGGTGTGCGTTGTGGGATTTTTCCTGCTGCTGTTGTGAGACAGTGCCTGGCAGGTGGTGCTATTCTTCTCCAAGGTCTTTTCTGGCAGTGGACAGCCATGGTCCAGCTCACCCATGCAGCATCGAGCAGTGATTAAGGAGATGTTGCACATCCAAAGTGAGCAAAAGTAGAAGCCAGACTTCAGCATATTAAAAATTATTTTCTGCAAGGCTGTGCAGAGCTCACTTCAGAGCTTAGTGACAGAAAATCTCCCAGGGAGCTCTTACCTGCAAGAGCACTGACTGAGCTAACAAGCTGAAGGATGAAATGCTGTGGTTATCGTAAGGAAGTTGCATGCTGCTGTCCAGAAGGTGCTGTTGCACTGGATCATAAGGTTGGCCACTATGAAGGGACTCAGGGCTCCTAGGCTGTGCTGAAGCCACTGAGGACCCCATACGTCTGTTCTCTGCCCTCTTGTGTCATGTTTCATGAACAATTGATGGTGCAATGAGTGCTTTGCTGTGATTCTTCAAAGGTTTTATAGGTCATCATGGATCCCACCATTATGTATGGTATATTTCTAGTGGTATAGGAGGGCTGGAAATATTGGCACCTGTAGGAGCTCTGGGCTGTTTTGCTCCAGTGACCGCTATAGAAATGTTTATTCCAATCATTTTGGGAGACCCTCCCCCCCCTTTCCTCTCTGCTACTCCAGTTTCCGGACTGCATTAATGGAACAGGAGACCAGAAATGTTTCCTAGAAGCTGCAGCTTACATTCGTAGGATGATGGTGAAACATGCATTTGGGAAGTTGACAGATAGAGGAGGGAGGTGAACATCACACCTGGAGGCTGATGAGTGCTATCAGCCTCCCAATACTGCATGCCCCGTTTCCCACAGCCTTTGTGAGGCCAGGGAAGGGAACCTGGAGCACACCTGCTAGGAGTGGTTTGCTGAACTGGAGAACATTTTACACGGCCAAGGAGGAGTCCTCGATGAAGGGTTACAGTTATGCATAATCAGAGAGAGAGGGCTGCATTGTATTCCCCCTTTGCATTTTATGTTGCTTCTGAAGACAGCATGTGCTTTTACATAAGGCTTCATCCAGGATTACTGCACATCTCTAATTCGTGTGAATGTGCAGCACAGTAGTGCACGGATTTTATCAAGATTCATATGTCCATTTTATTATATTTTTTGTGGGGATTTTTACTGTACTGCGTAGCTGGATTTTATTACCTTCAGTGTGTGTATTTTATGGCAGCGATGCCAAGCATTTCAATGAATTGTGCAAGACTCAGACCCATGAATGCAAAGACATCTTCAATGATTTTTTCATAAATAACAATAAATACACTAAATCGAACATTGCGGACAATCATTGTCTTTTACTGAGTGCACATACTACTATGCAAAATTGATAGTTATTAAAAAAACCTGCAATTAGACAAACATTTGTGCACAAGCAGTCTTTGCTTCCAGGGCTTAGGTGCAGCTGCAGTATAGCTATTTATCGGTCCATTATCAAAATCTTTGACACAACGGTCATTTTCTTAGGCTTATCTCCTCTTTTTGTCAGGTTGGTGTTATGGGGAAGGGAAAGGGAGGGAGACTAAAAAATATACTGAAAGAATGAGAAAAAACAATATTTTCCAAATTATTTTCCCCAAGCAGTATAATGATGCTTTCATCCTTGTTCTGGAGTTTCATTCCCACAGGTCCACCACCCTTGTAGGAGCTTGGGGCAGCTTTAACTGCTCTGGGCTTCTGTGATGCTGCCCTCCCCAGCAGTACATTTCCACTGTTTTCCTCCCTGTGCCAGCGCTAGCCCTCATGGTCACAACACAGTGTGCAGGAAGCCTGCAGAGCTGGGTGAAAGCCAGTTACAGGTTTCTGGTGGGATGAGGAATGGGTAAGATGCTTCCACAGCCCATTCATGTGGGATCTCCAGGCTTGTGGGGCTAGACAGTGGTCACATTTAGGGATTGCTGGGGCAGTCTAGTGAGAGGATGAGCAAGTGCCTATGAACTGTGGTTGTTGCTGCTCACCAAAACATGCTTTACTGAGAGCTGGTAGGACTATAGAAACCATCGCCACAAAGTTGCGCTCTTGGGTCATCTCTAAGCCAAAGTAAAGCACCATCTTTGTCTGAAACTCCTTACTGCAATTCAATGATCTTCAAAGCAAAGAGCTCTGTGATGAGATCCTGGAGCAGGGTGGGAAAGCTTTAACACCTTTTTTGTTTTTTAACTTTGAGTCCTTATGGAGTGTAAGCCAGGTGATTTACCTTGTGGTTGACTCCTAGTGGGGAGTGTTAATGGCACAACATGCCAGATATGCAATTCCAGGGTCTTTTCTGTTTCTGGCCGACCAATAAAAGTGTCACCAACCTGAAACCATCTCCTCGTTAAGCCATTTGGCACTTCTGTCTTTGGCAGAGGTGGACCTTGGCCAGCTGGCAGGAAAGGCAGCTGTAAGCAGCACAGGAGGTACAACACAAGGCGACTGAGTGGGATGCAAAACCACACAGCACGTCGGGGCATGCTGGGCTGTTTAGAGAAGAAAAACAGGGCACAGAAATTTGGAAACTCCCTAGTATGAACACCATTTTGACCAACCTATCAGCAAGGATCTCAAAAGGTAAAAAGAAGATTGACCAATATAACATTCCCATGGTGCTACCCAAATTATCTTATTGCTCAGTCCCCTGTATGGCTCTTTTGTAATGCATCACATAACGCTTAGTAGGTGTGATTCCCTCTGTGGCCTCTGTCTCCAGCTAGGGTTTGATGTAGGACTTTCAGCTCCACCTGGCTCATCTGACTGAGGAGATTCTGTATTTCAGGGAATCCACAAAAGAGAGTGAGTTACTCTCTTATTAAAAAAAAAAAAAACTCCATGTTGTCTACAAAAACTGCCAACTTCACCAGAGATCCTACTGTCCTCGGTTTTACAGTGCAGCCAGTCCTCCTGGTGCTGATGTGGGTCCCTGTTCTGTCCCTTTTTCTGGCCTCCCTGTGATGGGATACCATTTGCAGATGGGACTTCAGGTGGGTCTACACACACTGCTCTCCCTAGAGATCAGCAGTCCTGAGCAAAGGACCTTCCTGAAGCAGAGGGCAAGACAACTCCATAAACTTTTGACACAGGGATGCAGCCACTTCTTTTTTGTTGCAGATGAATTCATCCCACTCCCTTCTAAAGTGAGTTTAATGACACTTATGAAACTGCCAAGGAATAAGTGAAGTAGGAAACAAGGCACCCTGGCATGAAAGAATTTGAATGAGGTCAAAATGCATTTCAATTGCACAAGGCCCTGCTAATGTTTTTTGGGCAGGGGCTTTCCACGGTAGGAACCAAACCTCACTCTCTACAGGCTGCATTTCAGTACTCCTTCAGCTTCCCAGCCTCTGAACACCCAATAGCTCTTCCTGGAGCTGTGAGAAGCTCTTCAGGAGCCAGCATTTTCTCAAAGGTATCTGCTGGAGGCTGGGTCCCTTCTGCCTCTTGCAAGGATGCACCAAGTGATGGAAAGGAGAATCTCTTCCTTTGGAAGACTTGGCTTCAGTGCAGAGAGGGAGATGATATGCGATAAGAGCAAACCCATGTAGCAGGGCTGTGGACGGAGAGAAGTGCATGCCCTGTCTCTGGACAAGACTATGACTTCAGCCATGCCTCTGCATCCATCTCTGCTTGCTGCACAATGGGCAGAAGCTCAGTTCAAGGGAGAGCGGGAACTACCCAGTGTTAACTCACCCAGGCATGCGAATTACTCGAAAGGGCAGGAAGGAGCACAGACCATGGCTCTGCTCTCCTTGGGTCTGACTGCCACAGAACAATGTGCCCCCCCCAAGCAAGAGGGAAGCATCAGTTGCTTTCCTCGGGGGGGATCGCGGTGCTGTCTCCCTTGGCTATTCAGCCCCAGAGCAGTCTGCCCATAAATTACAGCCCGGCCCAAATCTTCCGCAATGCCATCCCTGCCACGGTGGTCTTGCTGGACCTCCTCTGCGCAGATGTTTCAAAATCCAAGCTCTGAGCCCTTCTCCCACCACAGCCAACCCACATCAGCTCAGGCACTGGCAAGGCAAGAATTAGGCCTTTTTTCCCTCGCACTTTGGAGTCTGTAGGGATTCGCTTGTCCAAAGTATTTTTATTTCTGCTCCACCCTGCTGTTTTTCTAGAGGTTGGGTTTTTTTTCCTCCTTCGAACCCATCCAGCCTTCTCCTTATTCTGAGCTTTTGTTTTCTCTCTTCACACTCCCACACTTGAGGCCAGACCTGCTGAGATACTGACTTTTGCTTTGACAATATGGTTTGCTTTTTATTTAAGACTCTGTGTTATGGGTCAATGCTAGTACACCCAAGATGATAAAGGCTCTGTTCTGAGATTACAGCATAGAGCTGCAATGTCCAATTGAGGTTGCACAAAATGCCATCAAGTTTGTGGTTTTATCTTGTTTTGCACTGGTTAAAGGGCTTTTTTTTTTTCTGTTTTGTGCGAAGTTAGCAAAGCTACAAGTTTGACAGGTTTGCTTTTCATGTAAAATGTTTTTCTGCAGCTCCAGTAAGACATTGCAATGCATTAGCTAATGCAATACAAGTTCTTCCAAGAAGTTTGCAGGGGTCAGGTGATTAACCTGCATATTTTATAGAACATTTAAAGACACTGTGGTTTGAGGCCTCATAAAATCATAAAACTACCACTCAGCTGTGAACCACAGGTTGAAGCACAATGCTGAAACATTGCTGCATTACAAATGGGAGGAAATAGAGTGAAATTTCCCCTTCTGATCTGATAAAAGCTCCACAGCGCAGCCTCCTACCGCATTTTCCACAGACAGAGCTCACATTGGGCCGAGTTCAGCATGTTTGCAGAAGGCAGAAGTCATCCTGCTGAGTCCTGCTCCACTTACACTGCCCAGCGGGAAGAAATCATACCCACACTCAGTAGCAAGAGACAAGTCCTTCCAGCCTCTGCACCAGCAGGATGCAGGGGCTGGAGCTGGTGAGGCACTCACAGAGTCTCCTACCGGCCACGGAGGCTTCGTGAGTGGGAGGATGGCTTCAGGTCCCGAGCTAACCAAGCCTTTAACCCTCTCATACCATCACCAGCAACATCCCACTGAACTTCAGTCTTCTAAACCAACATCTCCCTTAGGACCTCCATGTATCCTCTTCCATCTGATCAGGAGGTGCGTTTCCACCACAGTTCACTGGGGCTTTCCCAGCAAGGCTGGGGTTACTTCCAGCCCCTTTACAAATGAAGATTAGCTGGTTTTATTAAAGCACAGCTCTGCTTTCCTAAGGAGGAAGTAAAAAAGATGGAAGAGAGACTGCATCGTATGACAAAAAGCAGCTTCCACCCAAGTTCAATTTCCCAGGTAGTATCTGTCCTCCTTGAGCAGTCCCAGTCAGGCCAGCAGGCAGATTTCTTAGTTCTTTGCTGTGGGGTGAGTCTCTGTATCACGGCTTTTTCTAGGGGATGCAAGCGAGCTCTGCAGAGGCTCCAAGCTGATGGAAAACCAGATAGCCAAACTCATTCAATCACCCTGTTTTTTTAATCTCTGACCTATCTCAGCATCACAGTTTTTGAAGGCTTTGGGCTTCCAAACAGCACCTGTGCCACACAGCTTACCAAAGGCCTGGCTGCAGCAGCTGCTGGAGGACAGTGGTGGCAAATGAGGTAACGTGTTGGAAGCTGGGAAGTGCCAATGGCAGGCAAAGGGCTCCACGGCACCTACTCCCATTAGGAGCACTGAGGGATGCCATTGTGGCCAGGGGACAGTTGCCAGAAGTAGGACTGCAAGGCTCATTGCTTTGCAGTCCAGACATATGGTTGCTATCAGGAGTAGGGTGGTGTAAATAATTGTTTCACTCCCTAAACCAGAAGAAAAAAAAAGTAGGAAGAAAAAAAATTTATTCAGATCTGACTGAAACAATTTCTTTTGCTAGCCAAATGAAAAGCAGAGAAAAGCACAGTATCGGGCTGCAAGAAACATTTTATTGCCTTTTGGGTAAGATCCAGCAAGACAGGTATTTTCCACCTGTAAATAATTCAGGAGAAGAAAAAAACCATCACAACTCATTTTTTCCAGCAAGACCATCAAGTCAATTAGGAGAAGCTGGATAGTCTTGTAGCCCAAGAATAAGGAAGAATAAAATGTCAAGTCAGAAGAGTAACTCCCATCAGTGTTCTGGCATCTTCATGTGTGTTGTGCATCCAGACAGTTTTCCACCATCCCCTTGGCATGGCCAACAGTGACTGCACTGGGCACAAGTGCAGAAGTCCACCTACAACGAGTAGCTTCCAGGACTGAGTCCTAAATCGTCATTTGAAATTCCTTGGCCCTCTTTTTCCCTCAGTATTGGATGTTTAACCCTTCTGCCATTTCCACATGTCAGGCTGGATGGTTATGTTCTCCCTACATAAAAGCCCTCCTCTCCCTTCCCCAGAGCAGAACTGCTCCAGACCTCACCCCAAAGCCTGTTCTTCTGATCAGCTGAGCCACTACAAATGTGGGGCTTTTAGGCACTCTGATACCACCTTCCACCCTCTTCTGGTAAAACTGGATCTAGTGTGACCAGCTCATCCTGGATTCAGAGAAGCAAAATGCCTGTGAGGAGGAAATATATTTTATAAACCTTCAATTTTGCTTCTGTAGTATTCTACCACAGCTATTACTACACCATTGCTGAGTATCAGAATGATTTTAATAAATTTCATTCACCATGCATCTGTCCCCACCACCTGAAAACACAAGTTTTCTGAAAAAAAAATCAAGATAAAGGAAAAAGATTGGAAAGTGTTTCCATCAAAAAATCAAAATGTATTGGAAGTGCTGCTAGGTATATTTACAAAATGGGTATACACTGCAAATAAAAATTTCTTATTTACTGTGGCGACAAAAATACCTAGCATGAGAGATGAGCTACACCAAGTATGAAAATACTTGCATTTGACTGATTTTCTAAAATAAGAGAGCAAAGAACAAAATGTTGAACAGAAAGCATTGATATTATTGAATTGTAAATAAAAAGGATGGTTATTTCAGTAGACCTCAGGTATCTCATGTAAATAGATACCCTTTGTAATAATGCAGACACAGAAAAGTCCAAATTTCTAGAAAGTCTAAAAAAATGAGCACAGAGTCCCTAGATATGCCCAATAAGATGCATTGGAGACAGCACGATACAAAGGGCTGACAGAAATTGAACCCATTACCTGTAGATCTACAGTATATTAGACATATTTCCCTAATATTGCATGCTTTGAAATAGTTACTTCATCTGAAGTAGTCAGTGGTCATAGAAAGGATTTCGAAGGAATGAAGTTAAATTGTAAAAAGCCCATTTTAAACATTATTCTAAAAACTATTTCATTGCTCCTTCTGCAGAAAAAGAAAATCCACACACAGCTTTATGTTCAGGTTGTTGGGCTTTTTTCAAATCAGACCTCAGGGGGAAAGATTGTTTTCACTACTAAAAGATTCCAGGGTTTTTCTGGCCTCACCCACCTCTAACCCAAGGCAGAGAAAAATCGTTATTCCTGCTTTGCTGATCGGGAAATTGGAGAATGGAAAGATCCTATGTGCAACTCACTTTCCCACTGAAACTGGTAGAAATCCTTGATTTCCATGGATGACTGAAGTCTCTGGCCAGCAGCACAGAGGAAGAAAGAAAAAGAGCCAAACATAGAGTGCTGTTTCTCCGTTTGTTTCTGTAGCCACAAAACCCATTCCTTTTTCTCCATTCTGGTGCTATTCCTTTATGTGGTACATAACTGGAGTTTCCTTTGGGGTTTGTTTGTTTTTTTCCTTTTTTTAATGTCTTGTCTTTAACCATCGGGAACTCTTGTCCTTTAGATCAAGTCCTGTACCACTGGACTCAATCACTGTTTTGTCACCGAGGAAAGAAATCTTCATGGGGTGAGGCCGAGACCCCAAACCAAATAGATACCAAAGGTCGACAAAGGAAAGCAAGCAAGAAAGGAAGGGCAAGGGTTAAAACAAATAAAACTGATGTGAGTTGTATTATATGGTGAGTGAATCATATGGATTATGGACCGAGGACTACATAATTAAACATGTAAGGTATCAAGGTAAAGTACCAGAATACATAAAGAGGATAATTTCTTTAGTCAGCAAATGGGCAATAACAGGAAAGAATTTTTGTCTTGGGATAGTGAGCAGTTGTATAAACATATGATGCAAAGGCTTTTTCAAATAGACATAACATTGCCATATGTTCCATCAAAAAACTGCAGAGGGACTTGGGAAAATCAGAATGATTTAAGAGGGACTATACACATCTCTGCCACCACTTGGTTAGCTGAACACAGGCAGCCAAAGGTAAGGAGTGCCGTTAAACAAGGACATGTTAAGAGACCAGAGTGTGCCCCAGAGATTCTTGCACTGAGATAATGAAAGCTCTCAAATGTCACCACAGAACTGCAGCTCTCCTTAAAACATGGCAGAGACTGTGCTTTCTCTAGGTGCTGGGAGCTGACATTGCATATGGGATAGCTCTTCCCGATGGACACAAGAAGCCCATTAAAGTGGCTGGCTATGATTGGAATTATAGTTACTGCAGCAGCTGAGACACACTGAGGTGCAAACTGATTTGCAGAAAGGAGAGATGATGGGTTGAAGGTCCAGGGAACAAGCGTACTGCATTTGCTGAATTTTGACGTATAAGCAAAAACAAAGGAGAGAGCTGAAAGGATATGCTTACACTTTTCATTCCCTTTAGAAGCTTGCATTTTGACCTAAGGGATACGCGCGTGGTCCCCTACTCTCAGAGGCAACACTGTCATACAGTCCTTGAGTGGATTTGCCATGCTCCCACTTAAAACGATGAAGAATTTGCCCCTGCTGTTCCGGCGGGAAGCCCCTCCTCGGAGGGCAGGAACCGAGGACCCACATGTCAACCGTGGCTACAGGGTGATATCAAAAAGGCTCGGTCCGAATTGAGGCCTGGCTTTGGATATTATCTCTTAGGCACAAAGCCTCATCTTTACCCATAAAGAGCATGATCTTTACCCATAAATAGCATAGATCTAAAATCTGTGTCCTCTGATTAATTCTTCTCTAATAGATGTGAGGATGTGGCTTCCTGAATCCTTGGGACTAATTTTATGTTTCAGAGGGACTATTAAAATCAAAAAGAGAAAATTCAGGATTTTCTTCATTTCCTGACCATATATTATGCCTGTAAAGACCAGACTAGTTAACAGGTGGCACTGACAGATCATGCTCTGAAGACAGCTGCAAGAGAAACAGTCTGCAGCACTGAACAAAAGTTACCCATTTGGGGAACGATTTTTTTTTCCCTATATTGAAACATTAATTGATTCTTTTATATTCAGAAGCTATTTTCACTTATCCCAGACACTTAACAGAAAAATAAAAAAGAAATAATGAGGAGTTTTGGTGTAAAAACACATTTCACCATAAAACAGGTTGATTAACTTGCAGACTTTAAAAAATTAATGTCCAATGGAAGGAACCGCTGACTGGTTAAATTAGATCTACTTATTACAGCACTACAACAGAAACTAAATTAATTTTAAGCTTCGGAATGAAAATTTTATTTTTAATTTTTGTGGGTTGTGGAGTTGGAGGGACTGGATACTTGGGAAATTAAAAGTCCTCTATTTATCATAGGCCAGATGCAGTACAGCCAGCCATAATGCAGGTTTTTCTCAGCAGTCTGAAATCTCTTGTCAGTTAACACAGAAGAGCTGTCAGGCATTCTAGTTCAGCTATAAACATTCTCATGATAGTGCAACCTTACAAATAAGAAGTCATCTCAGATGTGAACACTTTTAACCAAGATTACAGAAAAATCTACAAGTCATTCTGAAGTTACAGACAAGATTTATATGTGTTCTTTGAAGAGAAGCTTTGGTTTTCAACTAGAAAGCTGGTCAAATCATTAACATGTCACCTCCAGCATCTATATGTGGATAAGAAAAAAAATCTGACCTTTGGAGACTGTTTGCAAACATCAAAGACAAGGAAGGTTTATTCTGGGATAAATCCATGAAAATACCAGATTTCTTCCTTCGTAATTTCTTGACAGATTTTAAATGAGCAAAAAAGTTTTACTTAGGATATCCATTAAGCAAAGACTGACGGAAGGTTATATGAAGCTATGACAGGTGATTTGTCTATAGGGACAGGTTCCATCTTCTGCTTTCACTTAGAGCAGCCCATGGCCACCTCCTTGGGGAAGGCCAGTGAGGGAAGGGAGGGGAAGAGAGGAACTACAGAGGGTCTCAACACAAACTCAGTGGGTGAACAAAACACAAAGCGAGTGAACAAAAAAAAACAAAAAACCACACCCAACTCAAAAACCCAAACCCACACCAAACAGAGTGAGTGAGCAAAAAAGTGGGTGAACATAAAATCCAGGGCCAGACAAGAAGACACACCTCCAAAACAACTGCAAAGACCTAAATTATTTCTGATGCCGTTAATCTCTCTTACCTTCTCTCTGGGTTAAGTTAGAGCTTTTGTAGTGTTTAATCTTCTGTCTGAAAGGCATTTCTTTTGTTATGGAGGTGTTATGATGTTTATGAGGATGTATTGTTGCAGGGCTGTGTGGAGTGGATGCCACACAGGCTCTGTAGGGGCATAGCCTCAATGACCAAGGAGCCCTTTTGACTACTGTGCATAACGATCACTCATCTCCATTGACTCTCCAAGCAAAACAGAGCTATTAAATGCTGGGTCTCAAGCCTTTGCTGTGACTCTGCCTCTGAATCTTCACTAGATTTTTTTCCCTTAATTAATATTTTAAGAGGTCCTGCAAGCTCCCGAATGCTCAGCACTCTTGCCGAGAGGCAAGAATTCCCTTTCCTTCCCCATCAGACTCTGGAGGGAGGGTACCTGTTACACCTGCTCCAAACCTTGTGCATGAACTACTGTCACAGGGAAGAAGATGGGGTTAGATCACTTCTTATACTCATTTAATGCCTAGTCTTCTGCTGGCAGCACCGATGGCACCGCTGAGTGACAGCTACAGCATGTCATTTAAATACTTGCATGGGGATTAGAATGAGGTCAGATGCTTCTTTCCGCAGTGATCACCTAATATTAACAACTTTCGGTCACTATCTAATCAGGGCTGGATCCAAACCTGTGACTGACAGATTTTTAATTGCTAGTCTCCTAAGTCATACAGTTCTTCTCTCTCACTGGGAGGTGCTACCTTCAGCTCTTACTATGATGGATAAGGGCAAATTCTACGCTGTTAAAATAAGTCTGTTGATGTAGATATCTGAGGTGTTACTTTGTCTCTTTGATTTTGGGGGATTCTTTTTTTTAAGTGAGAATGAAGGAGATAAGATTATTGAGAGAATATATTTTCAAAAGAAAAAGAAAAAAGAAATATATCTATGTGTGCATACATCTTTCTTTGAAATCATACTGTTCTCTCCTATTTCACTGCAAAAATAAAGAACATAAGAATGCAGGAACAGTCTATCATGCCTCACCTCTTTTGCTTTCCAGTTTCTCTTTGCTCCTTTATTTTCCATACTTTAAAATCTCATTTAGCATTCTCTTGAGAAGGAGAGCACAAGATTACAATCTAACGATTGTAATGAGAATGGGTTACGTTTGTGCCATTTCCCATTTTCATTACAATCTTTGTGGCAAGAGTAATGTAACAGAATTTTTAATGTCTTATATATTGCATGAACATTTTTTTTTTCCAGCGAGCTCCTGCTACATTTCAATGGATGATGCTGTTGCAGAGCACTGCAACTTTGATCTTTTTATAGCTTGCATTACGATCACATTGGCCATTTCACCCACTTCCCCAAAGTGGAAAATATGTTGATATACAGCTTGCTGCTACAAAAGCCAGTCATCTACAGATACTATACATACCTAGAAAATTGTTTTCCTCCAAATCCCAACTGTGGCTGAGTACAAGATACTGACATCACCAAAGCTGTGTGTTTCTCTGAGTGGTACTATGGGAATTGTAGTTTGCAGAATCTGAGCAGAAGAATAGAGCATTTTGTTTCTTAAAAAGTAGGGACAGCTCTTGGAGAAAAGTATGCTTTGTGTGTTTGGCATGGCATTGACTGAAAGAGGACTGGAAGATTTCCCAAAGCATATAAACCTTCCTATAAATCTTCCCATAGTGATAAACAACTGAGAAAAAGAAGGGTGGTGGATCAGGACAATATCTCAGTAAACAAGGGATCAAGATGCGTTCAGTGAGAGAACCGATAGTTAAGCTGTGCTACAGAAGCAGCAGGCACAAGCTAGCAGTTTGTCTGGATTTGTTAATCCAAGCGGTTAACAGGAGCGATTCTTAACACAGCAGCCCAATAGGGAAAAAGGGAAGAGTGCTGAGATAGCTACCTCAAAGGCAACATCCCTGAGGGGATCTGCACAGACTTGGTGTGAACAGCAAGGCTTCAAAGGGAAAGGCATCTACAGCTAAGGGGAGGTTCTACCTCAAATTCCTTGCCTACCTCAACAGGGCAGAAAGAGAACAACGGCACTGATAAAAAGCTGAAAATTCCTCAGGCCTTTAAATCATGGAGGGCTGCAGAGTCACAACAGCCTCAGACTAAGGAGGTGGTGGAGGACCAAGCTTCAGGCACACCAAAGAGAGCAAGCACAAGGGGTACGGACTAGCACTGATTTGACTGGATGTTGGTGGCTCTGCCCCTCGGTGACTGGAAACACTTCCCTCTTAGACAATGCAGCCTGGTGAAAAAAACAGAGAGAAAATGTCAGGGAAAGGAATGGGCTTTAATTTGAGAGTAAACTTAAGCTTAGGCCAGTACTACAAATACTATTGATGTGCACGTCTTGTAGATTAATACAGACTAACACCACTGAATTTAAAAAAAACATTTCAAGAGTCACACCTTCTTGCAAGATCAGAAGAGAAGACAATGTCAGCATATCTCTGTGAGACAGCTGCACCTGACAGATCCATGTTCTTGGTTAAGAAGCTTTATTTCTTCAATGCATAGGGTGGAATCCAGCATCCTTCAGATCGTGCCTATGGAGGATATACCCACAGCTCAGCAAGGCAACGGGTGAGGGAGAATGACATCCTTATTACAATAACATTCCACAGATAAGATTTTGATTTTGCAGATTTTGAAAACTCTGGACAAAGCCATTCATGAAAAGATGCACAAGGCTAAATTTCACACTTTACTGACTGGAGTTGAGTTTTAACCCTGCCACTTGTCTGTGCAACTTCTGCTGCACTTGATATAAGCTGGGCACATCTACACTAAGGCTCGATTTTTTTTCCTTTGAGTCTAAATTTAACACTGCAGACCCTGAGGATAAAACCAGTTGAGCCCTTTGGAGGGAAAACGTTCATCCTCTTTATCAGAGTGGCTTTCCCCGTGGCTTTCACTTCAGCGAGAAGAGTGTCTGGGATAATTGCTCTTTCCACAGAGGATCAATACTGTGTAATTAATCAAGATGAAATCATTCTTTGCACTTCTCCAGGTTTCATCCTTGAGACATATTCTCAGATTCACTGGCTCCTGGAGATAGCAACGCTCTCCTACTGCACTACCCCAAAACACCCTGGGGGCAAAAACATCACAATCCAGCTGTCCAGAGCCTAGCTTGACATATCTTAATGGAAGAAAAGACACAAGAAGGCCCAGATGCCTCTTTATTAGGACCATCCTCTCTGCAGAGACAACAAGCTCTCAAAATCTACCACAGTCAGCGTAACGTTTGCACCAAGGGACCTTTTTTCCCTCCCAGGAAACATGCCACCAAACCCGCAGTGATTAAAAAGCAGAAGCATGCACTGTAGAAATACCCCTAGCAGAACCCCTGGTCAGAGTGAGAATAATTCAGCTAACATTTCTGCAGTTTGCAGAGTTTGCTTAGCCGTGATGGATCACATGCATCTCACATTTCTGTTTAATTTCTGTTACAGGGTGAGCATATTTTTAATCCACTGCCTGGTATGAAACAGCATAGGAAGTAATTTTAAAAACACACTTTCTAGGAAGAATCAAAATATGAAAATTTAATATTAAAGTCATTTTCATCTCTGGCAGGTCAGATTTTTTTTTTTTTTCAAATTTCATAATGCCAGAGGGGAAAAACAAATGAAAAGACTATTGAATCAGTTCTAATGGATTTAAGACAAAATGAAACATTTCAAGAAGTTCATTTGACCTGGAAACTTTCCCCTTTTAATATATACACTTCTATGTTTCATCCTAATTTGGGCTAAAAAGGTTGGAATTTGTCACAGTCACATTTCAATCATCTCCACTTATGTTTAAGATTCTTCTTGCCTGCCAGGCTCTCTATCCCTCTCTACTAAGCACAATCAAGACAAAATGCCTCCTAAAAAGATTGCTGGCCATTCTGGCATCACTGAAATTACGTAGCAGGTGAAGACAATTATAAATAATACATACAGTTGTGTTTATTACAGAAAGATATTAAAAGAATGACTGGAATTTTCCATTGGTTTGGGTAAGCAATGAAGACACTTTAGTACACCTGAGCTGAGAAACAGCATTGGCTCAAATGATGGTGCCTTAATTCAGTTTATATTAAATGGAAGAATAAACAAAAGTAAGGCTGGAACTAATGGTCTCCATTTCAAAAGGGCAGGCTCTGATGGACTAAGTGCTCTGAGCACCCTAGCCGCCAAAGTCAACACACTGCGGGCCTCCAGGCCTTGGATGGGGAAGAGGTTGAAGGATTCTTTGAATCACTAAGATCTCAAAGCCTAAGATAATCTTGCTAACAAGATCTCAAAGCCATATTCCTAGCAAGAGGAGAAAAAAGAAGGATCTATGGTCCTGTTGGATAAAGAACCACTTAAATAGCCTTTAGCTCATACTTCAATAAGAGTAATGACATTGAACAGAAGGGCAAAGGGAAGATAGATAATGGGAATGAGGTTTTACCCCATTGGAAACAACAGCAAAAATCTAAGAGCTTAATTGTCTCCAGTTGGGAGGAACTGGATAATCCCATTCAGCATTCAGAGAGAACTGGCACATGAAACTACAGGAACAGTTGCAGATATTCATGACAAGCCTATCAACTCATGGGATTCAAAAACAGCAAATGCAGTACCTACAGTTAAGAGGGAGAAGAAGAAAGATGTGACAATTACAAGTTATTCTGACCTCAAACGTCTGAAGGCTTTGGAACAAATTTTGAAAGAAAGAAGTAATTTAAGTCATGGAGATAAACTGGGAAAGGACTAAAAAAATTACCAAAGGGTTTGGGTTTGCTAACAGTGGGTTGTTTTAGACTAACTTGATAGGGTTTTTAAAAGATTAATGATTTTCTAGACAAAGGAAATATGGTAGGTATAATTTATCTGGGCTTCAGCAAAGCATTTAATAAGGCGCCAGATGGGAAATCATTTCTTAAACTGGAGAAAATAGGAATGCACAGAGGAACTGTTGAGTGGGAGCCTGCTGAAAGGAAGACTACCATTGGCAGTACTGAAAAGAGAACTGTTGGGCTGAAGGAGAGACATGAATGAAGTTTCTCCAGGATAAGTTTTAGGATCTTTCTTCTTTCTCTATTTCCCAATGGCATGGATATAAATAGACATAGTGCTTACTTCTGGGATACTAATGATTGTCCATAGCTAAATGAAAGTGTTGATACAGAAGAGGATCAGGGCAGCAGTCAGAAAGAATAGATGCATTCGAGGAATAGAATAAAAGAAAAGTAATTCAGTAATATGCAATATAAGCTCATGCATTGAGGGACTGATGCCATAGCTGCTGTAAACAGAGCTCTCATCAGCTGAAAGTGACTGAGATGCAGTTAAGCTGGTAAAGCAGCTAATGAGAGCATGAATGACTCTAAACTGCCAATGGGACCCACCTCTGCAAAGGCAAAATCCAGCCCATGACAGGCAAGATAGTCCCAGCAGAACAGGAAAGTATTAAGATAACTGTATGAAGCACTGCCGGGACAAGATCTGAAATACTGTCTACTCCTCAGGCTACCCACATTAAAAAACCAGAAGTTCGAACTAAAATTGATGTAAAGAAGGCTACTAAGATACTCGGGAAACAGACAGTTAGTCTTACTAGAGAAGCTGGAGCTTGGCATATTCAGCTAGCAAAATGAAGTCTGAAGGCCTACAGAACTGCCCTCTGTAGATACACAGCACGTAAATACCTATTGTAGGAGGAAAAATACATCTACTTGGGCCATCCACTGGGTGAGAACAACTGGACAGAAACTGGCCTCCAAAAAATTTAGAAAATTCAGAAATTAGAAAAATTAGAAAAAAGGTTTCTAACCCAGTAACATCATTCCAAATGGAAGAACAGGGTCAACACATCAAGCTGATGGCTCCTTTCAACAACATGGTTTGGTCCCCATATGACAGGATTTATATGACATGGTGCTTACATAGCGTGGTGGTTCCTAACCCTCTGCCAGGCTGACATTCCTGTTTCCCACTATGTTTTGAAACAGAGAAGTATTTCCCTCCCCTCCAGAAAATTATTACAGTTCTGCATATACACAGTCATACAAACTATAATGTACAGAAAATTTTCCTTGTGATTGAGAAAGGAGCAGCAGGAATTCATACAAGCAGTGCGGGACAAGGTCACTGTGAAGAGCAGAGAAGAGATTGCAGAGATGGCAGTGTTGGGTGACATTGACTGAAGTGGTGTTTACCATTATTATCATCTCCGCTCATGAGTCCTCAGCACTGCAAGGAGTAAAATGCAAGTTATGGATGGTCCTATGAAAGGCTATTGAAAAAAACCCCTTTATTAACAACATTATTGTCCCTTTAAAGCATAAATAGCTTGTTTTTTCAGATGGTAGAATTTAAACAGCCTGAAACATAGGCGGGAATGACATTTTACGTCATGAATATTGGAAACATCCATAAAATATGTTGGCTAGATGGCTGGAGGAGAAAATAGGTGTAGCAGAGAAGTGACAAAACAGCATGGAAACAATCCTGTTATTAGCAGGGAGGAAAGAAGATGTAATAAAATTGGGAAGCCAATTAGGCAGGAAAAGAGCACAGAAATGCTATAGGAGAAGGAAAGGATAAGCAGAAAAAAAGTAGTAAATGGGATACTACAGCAACATCCAAGGTAATTCTGCCATGAAATACCTAATCAACTCCCATGGGTGCTCTTGGGGAACCTGAGGGGGACCTGTCAGAGGTGAATGGAGTCAGCAGAGGCTTCCCAGTAACTCAGCTGTGCCTCTTCTCGCTGCTGGCGATTTCAGCTGAGATGCCAGGCTCATGTCTGAGTTACAGGTAGGAACCCACTTCCACTGGTGCTACTACAGGGCGGTTACCTTTAGCAGAGGGACAGGACAGGTAGCTGGGGAGGAAGAGGGAGAGAAACTGAGGGCTCTGGAGCAAGATGTCCTAAAGGTTACCCAGGAGACCCTCTGATGAACACACCAGGACTCGGGGAACTGGAGCATTGCCATGAGAAGAAGGGAGAAAAAGGATTTTGGAAGCTCCACAGAGGGTGAGGTAAACAAGCAGTCAGCTGTGACAGAGAGCCGAAGCAATGAAGAGGCATAATAATATATAATGCTATTTCAAAACAACAGATGGGAATAGGGAATTGATAGTGAAGCGATTAATACTAGCAATGAAAGAACTAAACACCTTTAAAATGCACAATATTTAATAAGAGTCAAGCCAAAGACTCACAGCAAGTCATAGATTAACAAGGAATAACATACACAGTGGCAAAAAGGGAGAAAGAGCAAAATTAACCCAAATATATGCCAAGTGCCTGCTGACGGAAAGGAAGATGGCTTCGAGGGGTAAGGAAGGGGTAAGACTGAGCCTTGGGGTATGACTTGTAAGTGCAACATGAGACCTGTGTCTCCCAACCTGGTCAGCAGCTGGGAAGTCCCTGTAACAGCATGAGAAAGAAAGAGCAACCTTCACTGCTGCCCCAGTTGCACCAGGAGGTGCCTCCACCAGCAGCTGTGGCTGCCCCAGACCTGGAAGGCACCCCAAAATGTCAGGCTGGTGTTAGCCACGTGGGACCTGCTCTATGCCAGAGCGTCGCCTGTCCATTACTCTGAGCTCGCTCTCAGCTGGGGCTTGGTGGGGATGCTCAGGTCCCAGTCGCAGCCCCAGAAGACTGGCATCCCACCCTCACCCCAGCAAAACAGCATGCGCCAGGGACAGGGCCCCATGGGCCAAGTGGTTTTGGTTTCTGCTGCTGATCCTTTAAAATGTAGTTTCCTATAGGGGCTTTGGAGTTCTTCATGGTTTTCACTCCTCCATAGTTCCCTAGCATTCATTTCTCCTCTCCTGCAAGTTTTAGACTAAATTTATATTTGAGTTCCAGTAGCTAGTGTTGACATTATAAACTGCATATACAAACTCACTGATTCCATACACAAATTAACCCATGGGTGTGCAGCTTTACATAACTCGATGCTTATTAACACAATCTATATAACTATTAGGGAGTTGACTGCAGGGAAGTAGCTATGAAAGCAAGAAAGAGAGAGGGTGGAGTTGTGCATTTCTGCCCAGCTCCGGGTGAAGCTGTGGGTGTATCACGAGTTTTTATGCACTCAGGTTTTAAAACTTGGCTATAGGAAATCCCGAGCACAATTGTCAGCAAACATTCAGCAGAGAAACAGGAGCAAAGATGCAGAAGATTAGAAGTGATACATATCGACAGCACCTTATTAGAAAGCCTAAGGGTAAAGGGTGTTCATCACAAGCAAATTAAGGATTTGAAGTTACCATTACTCAGCTGAGCTACAGCAACTGCCCTTTTATTTCCCAGGCACTTCTAAATGCAAAGAAAAAAATTAATGTAAACCACCAACGCCAGCTAGTGCAACTTCTAATTGGTTAAGCTATGCCTGGATTGGGACACCTGGAGACCAGCATGCTACACTGAGGTGTTTCCCATCAGTCTAGGGGAAGACAGGTTTGGTTGGATTTGCTCTGGTTTTCTTTTTTTTGTTTGTTTGCTCCCAGTTAGATAGCAAATTCTGCATCAGGTTGCCAAAATTTTCAAATGACAAGAGTAATTTTGTGTGGTTTTGCTTGTTGGATATGCTTTTAAATTGCTGTAATGGAACCATTTGAGAAAACAATAGGGAGAAATTAAAAATATGTATTTAAAAAAGAATTAAAAATGAAAGGAACAGATGTGTACCATGCATGACATAAGAACTTTCAATGCAAAGGAAATGCATATATTACAATAAATGGCTAAGTAGTACATATACATCAGCATTTTCCATTCTTTTTTTTTCTTTAGACACACGTTTTAGATATACATAAATTATTTTTCCTTTTGTTTTATCCCTTTTTTAAAATCAGAATATTCAAACATCCTCTTTAAGAAGCAGAAGAGGATGAAAGATTGCATTTGGCAGGTCTCTTTTGTGCTATAATTTGTTTCTTTGTGGAAATGCAGCAAAGGGTGACTTTTATTATGTGTTAGGTAAGAATCTGCATAGAGCAACTTCCAGCTGTTGACCATGCGATTAGGCCGTTAAAGTGCAAAAATCGCTGTTTACAAATACCCATAATTACTATAATTTTCATGCAAAAATCTACGCTCACCTAAAACCAGACCGCATGCCAGTTCTTTCCTGGCCAAAATGGCTATTTCTTTCTGTCTTGAAGTCTCAGTCACATATTGAAAAAATATCTGCAGAATAGAATATATTTTGACTGCAGAAATAGGTTTTGCATGAATAGACTCCTGAGGCACCCAACAGTTTCAATAATGTTTTCTATTCCAGGGGAGCAAAAAATATTTTTCCTTGATAGCATTTATTTTATATTCACTGCACTGGAATTACTTTTTCAAAATTCTGCCAGCGAAGACTTATCGTATGTGGGTGCCATTGCTGTAACATAAAGATAAGGATGGAGGCTTATTCCACTCATAAGCTCATGAGTTTGTAAATTGGAACTATCCTTCATAGTACAATGCATTTTACCAGTCCAAATATTTTTCTTAAAGACAAGACAGGAGTTTTTTCTTGGAACTATTTTGCTTCAGTGACTTAAGGAAGCATAATCATGGACTACTTATGAAAGGAAAGACACAAACAATGTGGCACTGCTGGTTTCTCTGGATGGGGGAAGAGTCCGCATTATTTCAGCAGCTTCAGAATCAGTCATTGGAGCAGCTGCCCTAAGCAGGAAAAATGTTTTCTGGGGAGCGGGAGATAAGGTAAGATAGAAGCAAGGACCTCAGAGGACAGAGCCGCATCCTAATTTGATGATCCAGGTGCAAATCAATGGCTCCACTCATTTCAAAAATGGGACAGGCAATGTATCTGGATCTGAATTTGGATTAAATCGTCAGGAATGTTCAGGCCTGTGATTTTGTTGCTGGCCAAATGACTACGATTATTACAATCAAATGTGACAATACAATGACATTTTACCTAGGGGCAGGCACGCAGGTGAGATTAAAACGAGAACTGACTCGAGCCTTCACCAGGAAATTGAATCTAACCCTTTTTGAAGTTAAACATTTTGATATAAAATTTTTCATCGTAAGGCTGACCTGCAAAAAACGACTGAATTCCCGGTGTACTGTGAACACTTTGTATGCTACAGTTAAATAGTTCCAGAGATGGGAACCAGATTAACGTTGAAATTTCCATCCTCCCCTCACAAACAGCAGTTCAGCTTCTCTCATGGCAGCAGAAGTTTGCTGGCAGCCCGCGATATTTTGATCATGGTCCTGTCTAGATCTACTAGGAGCAGAAATAATGATACAGTGGTAAGAGCCCTAGCAGTTGGCCGATGCTGGATCGCTCTCCAATGCCATTAGTGATGAGGCTCAAACAATAGCAACCGCGCTGGGGAATTGAAGGGAAGAAAAGGCTGGTAATGTCAAGACCCGTCTGGTTCTCTTCAAGCCATTGTGCTGCCTGTTGTAATATTAAACCTCTTCTACATTACGGGCTAAATTATGGGCTTCTCAGAAGTCTTTGCCCAGCGAGGGACAATATATTGTTCCACAGATTTCTGGCCAAAAGGGAACCGTAAATCGTCCAGTCTGATCTCCCCTTTAATTGTTAAGAAGCTGCTATGTTCCATCCGCGCAACCCTGCATTAGCCCAAAGACATTAGTTAGACAAAAATATCTCAGCTTCTCAGAGACTCAACTGCGTCCTGCTGCCGGCAGAGCATGGGAGACATCAATGTGCCACCAGCTCATGAAGCCTCTGCAGCCGTGCCTGGACATCAGCAGAGGATGCAACAGGCTGCAGCAGAGGACGAGAAAATCCAAAATTCCCAGCTTGCCAGTCTGTCCTGGAGGGAAAAGTCCTGCTGATGAATCTGATCAATCCATGGTTGAACTCTCTCAAAACTGAACTGGAGGTATATCCAAGCCTCCTCTTTTTCCCATGGGTTCTTGCACCGGCTCACCCAATGTGTCCCTATGTGCACAGCGTAGCAGCCTGTATTTTGAGGCAGAACAGAGGTGTTCCCTGCCCAGTCCTGTAGCATGCTGCGATGTATGGCTCAGCCCTCGTTTGGCCCTGTAACAGTCAGCTGCAGGCCCCCAGGAGGACACACGCAACACAGAGGCATTTCCCTTTCCAAAAGACCTGCTGTTAAACCATGCATCTCTTAGCCCTCTTTCTAAAAGTTGTATCGCTGTTGCTCCTGCAGGCCTCGATGTAGAATAAAGTGCTGTTGTTGTAGGTCTGGACCACCAAACCACCAGACCTGTCCCAAAGAGCTTACAGCAGACATATGAGATGGAGAAAAGAGATGATAAACCAGCGGGGAAAGCCCAAGGTCACGGTGAGACGATAATGATAGATGTAATAGCAGCAGTAACAACATACAAACTATCATGCTGCTGCCCTTTGTTAGCTTAGATTTGAACCCTTGGGCTTTGCTAATTATAATGACACAGTAAGAACTAAAAGGGGAAATTACCCACAAAAAAAAAGTATGTTAACCACTTCGTCTCTACAGCCACACTGCATATTTTGTGCTTTGCTCTAATTGTTCAGTAGAGGCTCCATTAAAGTCAATGGAAAGTCAGGGTGTCCCTGGTGGATTATGCTGTAGCAAAGTAGTTTAAATTTAATCTAGGGTCAGATTTAACACATTTAAAAGAGAGTAAATTCACTGTTAAGTCTAACAGTCCAGTCAATACTTCAAGCTGATGGTTCTTAATCTGGCACTGCATTTTTATATTCTGACAGAAGGCAGAAATGATGTCCATGATCATCCCATCATTACTGGCTCCAGTTGTCTTTTCCAAAACACAAAAGAAAGCCAGATGCCCTGTGCTCAAAGAACAGCCATGGGATTTTGGTGCTTCTTCGAAAATCCCATATAAGTTCAGCAAAAGGTAGAAAAACACACCAGAAACACAATTTGTAGAATATTACATTTGAACGTAGAGTTGGAAGAGCTATTCCCTGGCACCAACAACCAGCTCCAAAACACTACCTGGTGATTCAATAAATAAACCAGTTCAGCTCCATCTTCAGAATACTTTTTTCTTCCACTGCCCTAACTGGAAGACCATTTCTGAACCTCACTGCTCTACTGTTTAGTCAGGAAGCACCCAATTTCCAGCCTGAATTGATTCAAGGCCAATTTATGCCCATGTACTCTCACATGAATTTTGCCTTTTTGCAGTCATGGGTCTCCACTTTTTCTGGTGCTGAGCCCTCATCACCTTTATGGATGAATGCCACCTGTGTGAATACACAGTAATACAGAAATAGCCTTCCCTTTGATGGTGACCAGCAGAAGGGGTGCTGGGGAGGGAGCAGAAATTGGTGGGAACTGGGCAGAAGTGGGGAAGGGTCCCTGGGGCTTCCCTAGGGAGGAAAAATTTGGGCAGAGTGGCAACGGGTCCATGAATTTCTCTCTTTCTCCTTCAAGACCCCTTCCCCCAGAACCAGCTGGGGGATCCTGCTTCTTCATCCCCTCCATCTTCCTCCACCCGCTTGCACCCTGCCTTTGCAGCAGCCCCACGAGCTGGCACGTGGCAGGAGCCGCTGCTCCTGCTGCAAGTCAGTCACTGCCTCCTCAGGCAAGGACGCAGCCCATCGCCCTAGGCCTGTGCCTGAAGATTGCCCGGGCTCCTGCCATCTGCTTCTGTTTTTCCAGACAAAATACGCTATGTTTCAGAGTTTTCCGTAATAGGATAGGCTGCCCCCCCGGTCATTCTGGCAGCTCTTCTCTCCTCTGGTTCCAACCCCAGATCGCTTCTCCTTACGCGTATTTCCGAGAGCTTCTCCATGCCCCGAGCAGGCACATGCCCGATACGCCCTGAAACACCTTCAGTTCCTCACCAGCCCCACCACGCCGGCGAGCTGCTCTGGGTGCGGGCAGACGCGTCCCCATTGCCCATGCTCTGAGCTACACTCGCTCTGATCCAGAAGCTGTTTGACGATGTGAGTGTTATATTATTCCTGAATTAGCACGCTCTGCCTCCCAATGGGCCTTATTAGCTCAGGCACAAACCTCACTAACACGGCTGTATGGTTTCTGTCCCAGAGAACGTTCGTATCTGGCCAGTTTGCAGTATCCATCCATCTGCCCCCTCCATATAGATACAGCATAGTACTCCTGTGATTAGACAGGATACCTTGTCTCTTGCCTTTTCAAAGCTTTCTGGCTGATTATTTTCACCTTATAGAAAAAGTGGATACTATCAGAGCCTGAAGTGTATGATCCTGTACAGTGTAGGTATGTACTACACACCAGCGTGCAACTCGACCCCACCTTAATGTTTGGCTCTACCTGTACATCACTCTTTCAGCAGCTACACAGTTCGTCAGACAAGAAGTTTGGTTTTGTTTTGTTTTGTTTTTCAGAAAACCCGACCATTCATGTAAAGCTATTGCCAAAAAACAGCTCAGAACTTCCATGTGGGATCCAGACACTTCCCCCTGACCTCGCAGTGGTGGGGCTGCTAACTCCAAGGTACGCACCACACATGACTGTGCAACAAAACCTCAAAGATTAATGCCTTAGTCTGGAAATCATGCCAGGTATTTCAAATCTCGGCCTCATCAGATCCTGCTTCACTGTCTCAGAGCTGTGTGTTCAGCACAGACAAAAAAGACCTGTGCTCTTGACATGCATACCTTTGCCATGGTTGTGCCCGCACTTAAGCATTTCTGTATCGTTTGAGTTAACGTTACCTGGGTTCAGGTTGTCCCTCTCCCTACTTACGTATGGTTTAAGTGGCTGAAAATATCCATGAAATGGAGATATACCTCTTCATTTAAAACTGGAACCTTTCTAATGATTACATTAATACCCAGGGTCCTGTGGACACCTGAGAAATCCTCAGTCCTAAGCAGTACAGCCTGAAGAGCCCGCTAGTCAATAAAATAAAATACCCATTCTCTTTAATTAACATATGAAATAAACACAATCTGTGACACCTAGTGTGCAGCAGCAATTAAGAGGCATTGCTTAGTTAAACCTCCTAATACCTCATTTAAATATGCAATTAAGGGATAATTGCCTTCAATCAATAAAAAATTGAAATATTTTGCAGGGACCTCAATTATTTTTTTTGAGGCTTTCTGCTTTGTACTTGGTCTGGGCTAAGCCTCTAAGTCTTATACCACTTGTTAAAGAAACATTATTCTTTTCAGCATTCCATTGATTTATGGCTTTTATGCATCCTACCAGCATCATAAGAGTCTGATGCTAACACTAAGCCCATGCAAAGCATTTATTTTTGTGTTATCAATGATTTCCATTTGCTTCAAACTATCCATTCTAAGTTCTCCTTGGATCATCTCCCTTTTCTGGTCCACACAGACCACAAGCGTCTCTTTGTGCAGGTCTTTACACACAGAGCTTCCTCACAAACACCTTAACAATTCTTTTGTAATGCAATTGTTTTCCCGTTTTTCAATATCTGCTTGCAAACAAGCAGTACTTCACTTGTGCACAAGTGCTAACAATTCAAATCATATATCCAGCCCCCTTCCCTGCCTACACACAAATCAATCCTCAGTAAAACGAGACAGATCTATGAATCAAACAAGGAACAAAGTCAACCATTGCCTTCCCTCTCAAGGCAGGAAATTAGCAATGCAAATATATAGGCTCATCTAAGAGGTCCTTGAGTGCACTCCATCATGGCACCTCATACCATCATCAGCCACGGAACAATCAGAATAAAGGGGGAAATATTTTCATGCTCAATAATTGAATTATGTGGTTAAAGAGACAAGAACTGTGAAAGTATGCGAGATGAAAAAAAAAAGGCAGGACGTAAATTCCGACAGGCATTTACAGGTATCTAATGAGCACCAAAAAAAGCAGTGTACTATGCTGACAGGGAAACCTCAGTACAGGCTAGGATCCATGCTATTTTACAGCTAGCTGTGTAGGGCACTAATATCACATTATCTGAACATGTTGTGGCAATCATTGCTGAAGTCAAAACCTCCATCTGGACTATTTCTTCCAGTGAGGAAGCGTTGCTTGGGTTTAAGAAACAAGGGTTCAAAACTGATCTGTTCCGTGACTGCAATGAAATAATTTCACCTCTGCATGCCTCTCTTTCCCACCACGCTAGCTCTTTGGGCCTGAAAGGCTTGCTGAGCTGACTTCAAACAAGGGTCACATCCTTGTTACAGGTTTTCTCTTATCTAAGTGATAAAACCAAGCCTGGATTTAAGACGTGCCTTCAATCAACAAAAGATACCAAACAAAACAAGACTAGATGCTGCTGCAGTCTCTATAAGGTGCACACATTCTCTGTCGGAAATCTTTGGTGGCGTTCAGAGGTTTTAGATGTTGCAATCGTGACATCAGTGTGGCCTGTATGGGTGCTACCTCCAAGTGTAGAGCACTGCATAATGTAAGCCAAAGAGCACATCTGAAGCCTTTTACCCAGTTTTTGATACACAGAGTCTTGCTCAAGTGGTATATTAATTTGTGTTTCCTTTCTTCTTGCTGCCTTCATTATAATATGCTGTCACTGAGTGGTACCCACTGTCCTGAAATAAGTACATAAAAACATAGTAAGTATGGAAATCATGTATATAAACATAAAGATGATGCAAAGGCACTACTTAGGGAGGAGAGAAACTCCTTGATTGCAATAAATCCAAATTTTGATCATTAGGAAGACCTGGAAATCATTTAAGTAATTATGACCTTTATGACTTCCATCACTTTTGGAACACCCATTATTTCTTCTGCTATCTGACTCGCTCAGACGTTTACCCCCTCTAGTCAGTAGGTGATTGCTAGATTTAGTCAGGTGATTGCTCCTGCTCCAGAGATATTTTCTCAAGATAAGCAACTGATTTGCTTGACTAATAGAAATATTTTTGCCCCCTTCTTGGCTGTATGCAATGGCTGTCATTAGGGCATCCACTGTCATTCTTGGACTCTTCTAATGGCAGATGTCCTGCAAAGAACCACTGATGCTATGTCAGATGATCCATAGAGAACCAGGATACAGGAACTGCAGTTCTCCAGAACAACAGACACATCATGAGCTGAGCAAAAGAAGATCTCTTTGAGTTCATAGTACTTGTTAGTGTGGGTTTTCTTAATGTGTTATCCATTTTCTCATCTCATTCAGCTCTTGAAAGACCACAGGCTGTGAGCTTTTTTTTATTTATGTAAACATGTTACAATTTCTGGTAGTGATGAATATATGTCTGCAGTTGTAAGTCTTTATCAAGAGATGCTTCTGAATCACATGTTCAAAACAAGCAGAAAGCTTCACTAAATATTAGGCAAGAATTAACCGTTAAGATACATACAACATTTGCCCCTCCTTTGGCCTATTCTTGGCTTTATATTGTCCAGTTGGTTTAGCGTAAGCTTCAGAAAGGCTTTTCAAGAACCCTGGAGGAAGATTCCTGAGTGCAGCCTGGGACTGCTGCCTTCTTCCACTCGGATTCACTCATCTGCCTCAGCCCGGACATGGGGAAAATGAGGGGCTCAGCCCACTCGAATTCATATCCTTGCTGTTGAGACTGGTGTGGGATGCTAATGAACTGTACTTATCTTTTGTGATTTCTGATATATGCTTGCTGTAAACCCAAGAGGTATCTCTGTTCTCTAAGAACATAACACTCCTATACCAAACAACACTGAAAAGCCATCATCTGGTTGCAGCTTTTACCCACTGCTATCCCAGGTTTAACCTAGGCCAAGCCTGACCAGGATGGATCATCAACCAGCTACCAATTAAGTGAGCTGAGCTAGTCCCCCAAGGCAGCAATGAAAAAGAAGTCATTATATGATCACTGCGGTTACTTTATTATTATGAATGTACAGGCAACCAAGTCCTGAAGGATCTCATTCATTTCTGTATAAGGTCACAGAGAAAAAATTGGCTGCTCTCATTTACACCTGTCAACCCCAATGAAAGGATTGGAGTGGAATGGATATAACTGAGAGCAAAATTAGCCTAAAATGCATAAATGTTGTCCTGTGTTACTTGCACAGAGCTTTTCATGTGCGAATTGATACATCAGCTGGGTAAATGATGCAGCAGTTGAGACTCAGAGAAGAACATGTGTATTTTTGCTCTGTTATCTGCCATCAGTTTGCATCAAAAATAAAATGACTGACCTGAAATCAAACTAGTTTTCAGGAGTCAAGCTGCAAAATGTCATTATCCAGCTCATCTCTCCAGTAACTCTCCAGGAAGATGTAGTAGCCTCAGAAAAACTGTTTTCCATCTGGTCCTAAAGTTTCATAGAGAATCAAAACAAACAATATTCTGAGTATAGTAAGAATATATTGCTGGATAATAATGACACTGGCTATCACAGTGGAATTCAAATGTACTATCACTTCATTACAACACCAGCCTAGATCATTGCAACACCTGGTATTTCCAGTAGAAGGAAATATGGGACAAGAAGTTGTTCCTGGTCCAGAAAGCCATGAGCCCTCCCTTGGTGATGTGTTACATCTGCCAGCCTGGGTGGATGTCTCAGACACCATGGGGCATCTTAAACAGCATTTGACATTTCTGATTAGGCAACTGAATTGAGTCCTCATGGTGAGACATGTCTTAAGTGGCGTGCTAGAGAAACAGTAAAAATATGTCTATTCCAGGTTGGTCTTTATGGAAAAGCTAAATAAAACTGCATTAGGAACCCCAGGGCACATGGAGTGGGCCCACAGAGGGGACTGACTTATAGAATTGGTCTTTTGTTCAGGTCTGAAAGCATGGCTAGATTAGATGATTTAATGCCATAAACCCTTTGGCAAGGTACGTTAATCCGATGTCCTGGCCAAATTGTGTTTGTACTTTAATGCCAATTTGTGTTCAAAATTATTTGAATTAATTACTCTTGCTTTCTTAAACTGCTGGGTGGTATTTCTGTGCTCTTTCAAGCAGTTTTCTACTGCAATTCAAGGAATAGGAGACTATCCTCCTGTGTCAATATTCTTACCATACCACCCTCCACAGTAACTTAGCTTCTCCTTCTGAGTGAAACTTGCTGTAAGAATGAGGAATTAAAATAGGCAGGCTGAGGGGCACATTTTTTCCTTTTAAAGTGAATCACAACAGCTCCATTCTCAGTCCTACACCACTAATGGTACTAAAACATAGGGATGGTACTTTGTAGTTTGGATGTACAGACCGATGCCTTTGAAGCACAAATAATCTGCTTTAGTCCCCAGCTATGATTAGGAAGCCTCGCACATCCCTGGTGCATAGCACAGTGGCAGGAAATAGCTCCTAAAGGGCCGCAGATTTGCTGTTTAATTTTTTTAATTACTGCTTATTTAGGAAACATAAATACTTTTACAAATCATTACCATATAAGTATGAAGCACGCACTATTTTTAATTAAAAAATGAAGCTAGCACTTTTTCACTGAAAGAAACACTGTGAGAGACAGAAAGCCACCCTTTCATAAGGACTTTGCAAGGACAAATATCTTCATCACCTAGGAAGCCTTCATACAGGGGTTTTCTTTGATAGGCAATTTCTTTGATAGGCAATTTCTCTGATAGGCAATGCCATTTGCAGTGCAGGAAATCCTGAGTTGTGGTACACGTTGTATGAATCTAAAGCAAAGGTGAACGACAAAGGACTACCTGGTTTGTCTTCACCAGGAGAGAGCAGACCCAGTGTTCAGGAAACAAATGCTGCCCTAGCACTTAAGCACCTCCTCAGAGAGTTGCCGCCTCTGTGTGAGAGGAGTTGATATTAGCTGCTATTAAGATACAGCTGGGCTTGGAGCCTTCCAAGGTGTACACCTCACAGAGATTAGTCAGCTAGTATTAAAACTCTGCATGAAAATGTGGGTGTTTTTCTCAAGAGCTATGTATGGCTGAAACAGCCAACTCTCCCCCACCCTTGGGGTGGGTTCTTTTTGGAAGTGATTTTTCCCTTTGTTTTATTTTTTTGTTTTTAATTTTACTTTTTGCCATTTGCATTCAGCTTAATTGATTGGAAAGGATTAATAAGAATGCTGGAGGACCTAAAACCCTGAGGAAGCCCAAGCTGTATGCTAAGTTGGTGCCTACCAGCAGCTTTAATCTCAATTAGTCCAATTTGTGAATGTTTGTTTGTTTTTCTTATTCACAGCCAAGCTAAAAACCAAACTTAACTCTGAATAGTAATAATAAAAGAAGCACTTCAGCTTCATGGTCTTAGTTGCCCACAAGCTCTTAGTTTACAGAGTCCTAACTGAAATAAGGTAAAACAAGATGAAGTTAGGAGCTGAAAGATCTCCAGGGCCATTCTGCACCATCACCAGGGCCACAGTCTGGAAGGCTGCTCCTTCAAATCCGTGAGTTTCCTTGAAAAGCAGGGAGGGTTTCCCATCTCAGGTCTTCCAAAAGCCCCTGTCCTACACGAGAAGATCCCGAGAAAGCTCAGCTGTTCCCAGGGCCCTGCTGCACAACATGGGCTCAGGGAAGATGGCAGATCTCTCAACGCTTTTTTGTCCCACCCTCCAGCACAGGAGCTCAGAGGTTAAAATTCAACCTCTTCCCTGTAAGGACTACTCTGTAGAAGCATGATTCACCTTTACATGGTCCTTGCTGTTCTTAATCCTGCCTTTGTATGCACTGTACCTCACAGGGGAGTCATCATCAGAGGATGAGGTGTGTGTACCCTACTGCCCTATAGGAAGAGGCTTATGCTGAGCTGCAGGTAGGGTCCTACAGGACACATGTAGGAGCAGCATCCAGTCATGGATGGACCTCAGCAGGCGTTCCCCTCTTCTGCCTCTGTATAAAGCGTGTCCCACACGCTGCAAGAGCAAGGCTTGCAGCTGGTAAGTGTAATCACAGCCGCAATAGCTGCATCATCTGTTAGCTATGGTCTCAAGCACGTAGAGAAGCATGGCTTTGCCTTAATATTTCTCACATATGAAAATGGCGAGTGCTGACTGCAGAAAGAGTTTGACAAGGCAGCTCTTCCGCTGATCCAGAAAAGATCCTTCTACAAGAGGCGAAACATCATTCAAACCATTTTGCTGCAGAGCCAGAGCAGCCCCCAACTCTTAGCACACCTGAAATGTGTGAATAGAGCTGGGAATGCGTGAATCCGATCGGGGGTCCACAGCTGCACTAAACATTTACTGGCTTGAGCAAAACACCCACTGTAAAGGCTGCTTCTCTTTTCGTGTCTCTATCCCCCATCCAAGAAAAAGCAACTCATTCTGGGCTACCCAGCTGTTGCTTTCACTGCTCCAGCCACCACCATCCTCCTCCCCCAGCCCCAAATTAATGCTCCTCCTAAAGCTGTTACCCTCTGCAAATTCTGCTGTTTCCAATGAGTCTTGTGCTGTAATTTAAAAGATAACTCACTTCTGTTTCCAGCATTTTAATGCATTTTATTTTTTCTACAAGCAATATACGTGTGTAATTAATAAACAATTTAGTATGTTGAGGAACCTAGGAACTTGGCAAATGTTCTGGGGATATGAAATCTCAGGAAAAGCAGCACATTATAAGAAATAGTAAGTAATTACTTATGTAAGCTTTTCTTTTTAAATTCTAAGAACATTAGCTACTAATTACCTACTAATTACCAGTACTTCAGCAGGTGTTTGCACTTAACTGTAGGCTAAAGCCCCTGTGAAAAACAAACCCCTCACACTCCCTCTCAAGATTAAAGCAGAATCCCACTGGACTTCATAATACAGCATAGGTGTAGCGGAGCTGTTTACATGCCAGTCCTTTAACCACTTGGCTGCTTAAGGTGAAAACAGGCTCCAGTTTGTTTCCCTCGCTTTTTCTGCCAGAGTCAATGTGATTTGCTAGGATGAATAACTCAGAGGTAACAAACAAAATCAAAGGGTTAAAAGTAAACTATGATTAAGACTTCATCGTCTGCACATTTATCTCACTTTTGTGGTGACCTGGCAGAGGAACTCTATTTCTGATCATGAACAGAGCTGGCTGAACAGGGTGAGAATAAAACCCTTTCTGTGAAAAGTTCCCTGAATTTAAAAAAACAGATGCAGAGCCCTCAGCTGGTGTAAAATGGTTTAGTTTCACCGGTGTCCATACCCAAGCCAATACTTATGCCACTTGAGGAACTGGCCTGCACTTCAGATCCAATCTGTTCATGCCTCTTTTGGAAGACCAATTCATACAGCCTAAATTTTACTCAAACAAGCATTTATAAGTAATGAGTTTCAAGTTTATAAGTGCAGGTTCAAGCTTGTATCCCTGACTGCTTAAAATTCAGAATTTTGGTTTACCCAGTTACCAAAAAACACCTTACTGTTGGTAGAAGAAAGGTGTCAGACATAAGAAGTCCAGTTAGAGAAAGGAAAAGATAACATGTGCCTTCAGCAACCTGTCACAGTTCCCAGGCTGCACCTTCTGCAAAGCACCTAAGGGATAGATGAAAGGACTGAGAGGCACCTCAGGGCTATATTTTTCAACAAAGCAGTTCACAAATTAATAATTCCAACAGTGCTGCTAACACATTTTTGCCTTTTACCTTCTCTGAGATTTGTAAGATCTATTCAAAATATATGGTTGCTTATTTCACTTCTGCAAAGATTACTTCTTTTTCACTGAAAAATAAGACTCGAAGGTAGACAGTGGAGGTAGTTTAGATCATCACCATTTTTCTGTGGATGCTAGTTAGAGTACAGGTCCCCTCCAGATCCATTTTTCATTGAGGTGATAGAAGTAGTGACTGCACTGTGAAGTATTAGGTCACAGCAGTAGAAGTGCTCATGCCTACAGCTGGGAGCTAAGTTTTTTGAACAGCACATCTCTACTAAAACAATAGGAACTGCAGGAGACTAGCAAGAGTGGAAAACCTGACCCTTTCATTCAGGTACGTAAAGGGGAGCTTCTGGCTGCTAGTGTATTTTAAGACTTGAGTCCCACAACTGAGAAATTAAAAGCTGCTTTGACATATGAGTGAACCAAATAAGACCATGAGGCTTCTGAGAAAATTATACAGCTCAACCTTGGTGCCTTCCATCTGAGGCTCTCAAAACCATATATAAAAATTAACGGAATAGCACGCCTGGGAGGTAAGTCATTGAGGTTTCACCAGTCAACAAGCTGAGGCTTTGCACAGCAAAATGTCCTGATGTCATTAAAAAAAGGATTTAAATGTCATTTGTTCTTCAAGTAAAAATACTTTCTTCTCACTTCTTTTTCTCTGCTGGAGGTTTACGGTAAGATTTTCAGAGGACCTGAATGGTGGGAAGAGTAGCAGTGCTCTGGTCACCAGGCTGCTCCAAGGCGGTAAGTGAGGCTATCTCAGTCCTGAGGAAGGACTTGGGTCCCTAAAATCTGGTCTGTTTTTCACCATTGTCTCAGGTGATCTAATGAAAGGTATTTCTTCTTTCTATGTAGATTTAACCTCAACTGCTGAAATGACAGCAGTGTAGCTGGCTCATCATATGTATTTATAAGGTAACACCATTTATGTCCTCAAATGAGGGCCTCACCAAAAATCATCATGAAAAAGGGGAAACTAAGAACCAGGAATTTCTTAGGCAGAGCCAGGTGACTTGCGGCTGCTCCTGAAAGGTGAGCTGAAAGGCAAGATCTCAGCTCCGTCCTCCTACTCCTCCCCTCTTCCCACCCCTACGCGCCATTCTTCCCTCCTCTCTTGCTCCTGGTGCCACGATGCTCCTTTTCTGCTTCCACTGGCTCTGGAAGTGGTCGGGCCCTTCAGAAGTTTGTTTCAGTTTGCTAACCGAGCAGAAAACTATCCTTTTTAGGGGGAGGAATTAGTTTTATGCTGACACAGCGAGTTACGTGAGCTCACAGAGGGGTCCGCCAGAGCCAACACAAGGTAAGGGGTGCCCGGGCTCTGGGTGTGCCACGAGGCTCTGCAGCCTCTTCCCCCACCCTGGGTTTGGCTGCCGACGCTCCAGTCGCGGCTGTGGGACACGGGACCAGGCTGCTGTGACAGAGCCGTGTGAGAGGAGTGAGGAGAAGCCCTGCTGGGGCCTCCCACCTTGGCGCGGGAGCTGCACTGACAGCCTGGTGACCTGGGCTGTGGCTGACCCTGGTACCATCACCAGACCTGCTCTGCTGGAGTACCGTGGGGCTGCGTCCCCTGTGGGTGAGGGCACTGCCCTGCCAGCCATGCTGCTACCCCCGGCTCCCGGCTCCCTGGGCACAGCCCGACAAGGGATGGGAGCTCTGGGGAAAGGGGGAGCCGGTGAGGTGGAAATGTGACACCCCCTTCTGTCAGAAATCAGTTGCCCGACCACCCCCGACCACCCCACCTTAGGTGTTGGGCACTGGGGATGCAGAGGGAAATGATGCCAGCAAGGAGCAACGGAGTGTTTGAAGCACCTTGAGTTTCATGGTTAATTTTGTTCTACTCACAAACACTTCTGCTACTTTTTTACCTGTTTTGCCCCATTCTCATTGTCTTCCAGGCAGTTCCCTTTGGTGGGATTTCACAGCCCCAGCAGCACCTTGAAGATGTCAAGGCTGAACACCTTCTCCTGCACGTGTCATGGGTACTACGGATGCCATGGCCCACTGACATCATTTCAGGGGCTATAGAAGGAAATTGCAGAGAGGGTTTTTCTCATCTCTTTTCTTTAGTCTCAAAGAGGAGAGGAAAAAATGCAGAGCCAGGATTTTAGCCCTTCATTTTATAATGTAATTGAAATGCCAAGAGACTGAAAAAATTCAATGTTGATGAAGAAACGGATGTTAGTGCAATGAAGAATAGCTCTGTCTTTGTCAGTCTGCAGTCTTTTATGTGTCACAGGCTGTCACTTTCTATTGCACTTCAACTGACTAATTACCCCAGTTTATTAAAAGTGAGTATGAATTCACATTTTTTACTTTGCCGTGTTCCAAGTGTTAGTGTTATCAGGAGCTATTACTGAATGATAGATCCCACAGTTCTAGGCTTCCTCATGTGAGCAAGTACAGAGCAAATCTACCTCAATATCAATGAAAACCAGATATATTCATTTAAGGCGGAAATATATACTCTGTGCAGTGTATGTTCACATCCAAGCATTAATCACCCTGGTGTGTCCCACATGGCTCAGCGTATTATTAGAACCTCACTCACAGAGCAGAAGAGTGTCTGTAAGTGATGGTGTTGGAAGGGTTGGACTTGAATTAAATGTACTCATCGCTTCCTAATGGGGAGGTATTTTCTGACAGCTGTAATGAAAACTGCTGCTCATCAAAAGGTACTCTATGTCCTAGCTCACAAATCCAACCTCAGCTGCAAGTTGCACATTTAAATTTCAAAGTTTTTATCTCTAGCTACACTGGAGTGCACTTATAAGTGCGGTGGAAGGGTCAAATTAGATGAAATCAAAGCCCTGCTTCTAGTGAAGAGGCAATTTTAAGCTTTCGCAACTGGATCTGTGTGTTGTTATAGGCTTAAAAAACCTCATCATCAAAAATAGGGATTTCTAGAACACGGTAATTATCACTTTGATCTGCCCAACTCAGTTCCAGCAGTAACTACAATGTTAGAATTTCCTCATTCTGTATCAAATAACACATTCAGATAAACAGGTGCATAGGCTACAATAGTTCTTGTACAATTGGCACCCCCATTTATTCATGCTGGTCCTTCACACCTTCCCCTACCTTTGTGAGTGTGTGGTCAGATTTCTTATGAGGATGTCTGCGCTGCCTTTGAAGGAGCTGGATGCTGGTATAAGCCTTGCATGTATTGGCACTAATAATCAATAAGAGGAATAACAATACCTTAGGAAGTTATGTCAATAGCAAGTGCTGGGAAAGAATGGAGCATCAGGTCTTGGAGGGAAATGCCATTTTGCCTGAAAGCACAGCACACACAATCAACAGGAAAAGGAAGAGGGTTTCATTCTTCTAGTATTTTCCTAGTGAGTAGTCATTGTTTATAACAAAATGCAACTATTGTATGTTTTCCTATGATTTGAGATATTTACTATTTCACATGCTAAACAAAATGTTCTTTCATTAGAACATAGTTGGAAGGAAAAAAATATCACAAGACTGACTGCGGTGGTGGCGTTGTCATCTTGCATATTTACAGAAATGAGGCTGAAGTGTATTTTTTACAACATGCCTGCACGAACTGAAGCAGTGGGACACGCACTCGCATTGCCTGGACTCCAGGCAGATCAGCTTGATGAGCTAGCTGTGATGTGGAAGCTGTAAGGCTCCCTTCTCCAGTGTTTTCAAGTCCTCTGGGTATGAAGAATTTTGTATAGGATATTTAAAGGACTGGCTGAAGCTATCTTGTTGTGGGTTTGTGCCCAGGCTGATGTACTGATGGCCATGAACAGAAGATACACCCCGAAGCACCTATCCCGTTCCCAGAGAAGAGCAGCTCCCCACCTCTTGGTTTAAGGGTGCAGTGAGATGAGTCTGGCTGTACCCGTACACGAAGACAAGCTTTGACCTTGGTCTGCACCAGGGAGGTGCATCTTGGGTGGGGAACGCTCATCCTGGATGCCTCAGCCCCTCTTTTGGGTTGGATTTGCAAGGAATGTGGCCTCTCTCTCCCTTCCAGTGGGGAAGGGAAGACAAACAGCAGGAGAGGTGCCTGTACCCCTGGGTGTCTTTGGTGGGAGGTCAGGGAGCTGCAGGGAAGGGAGCGGGGCGCGGGGCCTGAGGACGCAGTGTGTGAGGACATCTCCAAGCACAAAGAGGCTGTCCAGCTAGAGCAGGGAGCAGCACTGGAAATGGAGAAGCAAACAGCTTCTCCACAGGTAGAGATGCAGGAGTTGGCTCCCTCCTGAGGCAGATTATACCTGTGGAGATCAAGAACAGGTATGTTATCCAGGGAGCAAGCGATATTTAAATCCCAGTGCTAAGGAAAAATCACACACCCCATCCCAGCTATGAGATTTGTAGCCAGCCCTCCCCCAAAACAAAAGAATAGCTGAGAAGGTGATGACCTTTTTCTGATGGGAAGAGAGGTTCTCTGCTGGCTGGATCTGCTGTTCAGGGGAAGCAGGTCAGGGGAGGAAGGGGTGCTGCCCGCCGTAGCCTGGGATGCTACTGGAGGGTGTTCAGGTTTTTCTGCTGCACTGACTCCATGCTGTTTATCCAACAAACTGCTAACCTAGTTAGAAGGGCTTTAAAGTAGGATCGAGGGAGGGGTTGACTAGGGAAAAAAAATGTAAGCATAAACAAGAGCAGCCTGATAAGGGCCTAAAATTCCACAGATTTTGGTATTCATAATAGGGTCACAGGAGAGACATGGAGGGTAGTGAATCAATCCACTGAACCCTTCAGAAGTCTGTATACTAATGGAAGAAATATTTGGGATAAGCAGGTGGAGCTGGAAGTCTTAATACAAGATCAAAATTATGACTTAATTGGCATAACAGAGTCTTGGTGGGATAATTCGCATGACTGGAATAATAATATGAAAGGAAGAACAGGCATGGGGAAAACAGGAGGGGTGTTGCCTCAGCCTGGATGCATTTACTTGCTGGAAGCCTGACATGTAGAGAAGACTAAAACCACCTAAAAATTTTATAGATAATAATTATAGAGGAAAAGAACTCAAGTACTTAAATGGTGGGAGGGCCACCGCAACTGGCCACAAAACTGATCAAGTGAGTGAAGCTTTCAATGGTAGCAAGGGGGCTTTGATGATGCTGGAAATAGAAAGTCCCTGCAGTAGGAGACAGACTGACCAGCATGCGCATGGGGTGCACAGAAGGAAGAAGCTGTGTTCAGGTACTATGGACTGAGTATGAAAGATTACCAGGAGCATGTAAGGACAGAACAAGAAAAGCTGGAACACAGACTGAAACACCATTAGGCAGAGGCACCAAGGGTAAGAAGAAATCATTCTGCATGTGCATTAGGAGTAAGATGCAAGCCAAGAGCAGTGCTGACTGAACGATCACAAGGCAGAAAAGTCTCAAAAAGGATGCAGAGAAGGCCTATGTGTTAAGTGGGGTTCCTGCATCCTCATCAATTAAAAGGTCAGTTGTGAGCGTGTGGCTGGCACAATTAAAATCAGAAACAAAACCAGATTTTTGCCTAGAAAAGGGAAAGAATAGGTAAAGCGTATTCATTTAAGTTCTCTTATTTTTTTAATCCTTTGGGTCTGATGAATTTTGTATAGGATACTTAAAGGACTGGCTGAAGCTATCTCAGAGTCATTAGTAGTGTTCCTAGGAACTTGTGGAGAGGGAATGAAGAACTAGATAGCTAGAAAAGCACAATATCATGCTTTTATTTAAGCAAAAGGGAGAATTGAGGAGTTATAGAAGAAGTCAAATTAACTTCAATCCTCAGAAAAAGTCTGTAAGAAGTAAAGCATCTGGAAATCAATATTTACGTATCATACTATGTCAAATGAAACTTATTTTCTTTTCTGATTGTGTAATGGGCCTTGTGGGTAATGGGAATTAGTAGATGATATGCACCTTGACTTTAGTAAGGTTTTGACATTATTCTACCTGATACGCTCATAACACATTATAGAGCAGATAGAGAATATTTTGGATCACAATTACAGTGGTTTATGATCAAAACAAAAGTATTTATCATGAAATCCTGTAAAGGTCTGATCTGGGTCTGGTTCAGTTCAGTGCAGTGCTTATACAGTTGCAGATGACACGGCAAGTTGCAAGTAAGACTTCAGTGCAATTTTTACCAAAATCCTGTTTCTCCATTACGAAGCAATCTTGTAGCTCTTCTCAGAACCGATAAGCCTCTGCTGAAATGCTGTATCTAGCCTTGGGTGGGGACAGGGGAGGTAACTTTTAGAAAAAAGCAAAGAGGAGGAAAGGGGTGAGCAAAAGGTGACTTTGGAAGAAAGATTTAAAAATCTAGGATTGCTTAATATAAAGAAGAAAAGGCTGAGGATGGATTTCATATCAGTCCTCAGGTATGTAAAAAGTTGTTAAAAGTATGTAAAAAGAGCATAGAAATACTTGGTCACATCCATGGTGAAGGAGTTGAATAACAGAAGCAGAGAGTTTCAGGGCTGACTTGAGGAAACCTTTCGAACCAGGACTGTAATGAAATGGAAGAGGTTGCTTATTGAGATTGTAGTATTTCTTTCAGTAGAGACCCTTGAGCCTTTGTCAGAGGTGGTGTAAGTAGGGCAAGATGCCATAGATTTACAAAGAAGACAGAGGAGTAGAATAGGCAACTTCCTAAGATCTTTTCCTGACAATTTTTTCCTAGTTTTATGTTTTTTCAAGTTTTCAGCTGTAGAACAGCAAAGTGTTCCAGTTAGCTTCACTCAGCCTCTGCAGAACTCCTCACTTGTATCCCAGATTTTAAAGGACTTTATGGGGTTGAGTTTAAAGTTCAGGACAGTTGTATTTACAGAGAGGTAGCACCTAAGTGGCTTGGGCATGAAGCAGCATCAGATGGTGCCGTGCGAATCGAACAGCCCGTTCCTGCAATGGGCAACGGCCACCATTTCCTTTTGCTCAGGAGCTGGGAGATGGGAGGAATGAGCCCTCCCCACCCCTTCTGGAGCCCAGTCCCTCATCAGTGTCAAGGTTTGGCTTCCTACAAATGCTTCTCAAGCAAAATTTTCCTCTTTAATCTATTATAGCAATCAATTCCAGCACTCATTTCGTTTGTCTCTCTCATAAGAGTAGTTCCATAAAAGCTCCATGTCATGATTTTGTTGCAAGAGTTTCTAGGCCAGGTTTGAATGTAGTAGTCGGCTCTCTTTTCATGCAGTAAAACCACAATGTACACAAGGCAATGGGATTTTTGTAAAACATGTGGTGAGAGGGGACATAGTCTCAAGCACAGGAGCATTAGCCTGAGCCATGGGAGAGCGAGGCCCGACAGTGAATTACTTGTGTGGCATTGTGCAGCCATTTGTCCCCGCTGAGCTGCCAGTACTGCAGGATTAGCAGCATTGCCTCACCCCATGGAGTAGTTCTGAGGATAAATACATGAGGTGCCTAAATACAGTAGTAACTGGGGTGTTATAAGCCCCTAAGGTGGATTTGGTGGTGCAGATGCAAGAGGACAGTTTTGATTTCCACTCCTTTTAAGTTTTGTGTTTGGCACATTGACCACTTGGCCCACGTAGGAGCAGAGTCGGATACAGTAGTGTCACAGAAGCTCACACTTCTCCTTGTAAGAAGGACTTAGTCTTCGATTAGGCAAAAGTGCTTCCTCTTGTACTTAGCTTTGAGCATCTGGAGGGTCCCAGGGCCCATTCAGCAAAGTACTTACACACAAGGGATGAAATCTTGCTCTGCTGAAATCAGCAGAAGCGTCACTCTGGGCTCCAGCGGGGCTGGGGTCTCTCCCCAGCTTCCATCCCATTCATCTCAGGGACGTGCAAATACATGCTTTAGTGCTCCACTGAATCAGGACGTTTCTTCTGGAGGAATTACATGGAGAATCAACAGACATGCTCTTTGCCCCCAAGTCTTCGCCAGCTCAGTGGATTCCTGCCCTTAGAGCACCCCAGCTGCACAGTCCTTGTCCCTGCTGGAGCACAGTGGTCCTTCAGATCTTTTAGTAGGGCTGTATGAGCTCTCCCTAACCTGATCCACTAATATCTAGCTGTGCCAGCAAAGAACTCTTTCAATGGTATTAGTTAACATGGCTCATTTAGACCAAGTCAGACAGGAGTTGCAGAATCAGCTTTGTTGCTAGAGCCTAGAGAACAGTAACTTCCAGCCAACAGTGCTGGGCAGGTTGGAGAGGGGATGGGACAGTACCTGGTACATCTGGAACCAGAAGGAAACGTGGCCACAGCCACACAGCTTTTCTTGAACTCCTTTGGTGAATTGCTATCTTAGCAACTGACAGTGACTCTTTTATTGCAATCTTTTATTTGTAGAAATCTTTGCTAAAACTGAGCAGTACGCAACTCTTTTTAACATTTGGCACTGCCATGAGGGAATTGTTAATACACATCTCTCCAAAGGTATTGGCTACATGCGTGTATACCCCATAGTGGAGCCTTTTAGGAAGTTTCTGCTCCATCTGAAAAAAATGCAATATATCTCAAGTGTTCTTCTTTGGTCTTCTGGCTATATTGAACATATACATTTTACAGTACGTGTCCATAACAGCAATGCAGTTACCTCAGCTAGCCAGATTGTCACAGAAAACAGCCAAGATACTTCTCAGGCTTCCAGTTCACAATGGAGGGAAAAAATGCTTCTAACATTCATAAAATGAATATAGCTTGATTGCATAAGAGAATTTTTTGGAGGAGAACTCTGGTAATGAACACAGAGCCTGAACCTTTATCAGAACCTGTGTGAGCCAAACATGCTTTGGTTGTGATGAATCATTTCCAGGAGAACATAAACATTTAGGCAAACTTGCAACAGGGGAAAACAATGTTTCTTAACATTTTCAGTCCACACCTCACTTCAATTGATTATGGATGTTTCTCACCCTGCGTATAAATGTAGCTTCTTTGGCTTCTGCACCTCTTGAGCTCGCTCCAGAAGAGCAGTTATTGGAGAAAGAGGGGCCTGGATATAGCCAACTTCTCTTCAGAAATAAACTGTTTCAGAGGACACGTTGTCATTGCTCTATCAAAACCTGCAGTTACACAAACATCTTTCTTGATACAAGTGGTTCAGTAAGCAGCTCCTGCTTCATCCTACCCCTGCTTCTTCCTGCCCCTTTTTTGAATCTGTTTGCAGGTCCCGTGAGTTGACCTGAGTTAAAAACAACCCTACAGTACAAAAGGGCGTTGAGGGCCATCCAAGTGCCCATGAAAGCACAACCTAACTGATGCTCTTAAAAAAGGTGCTCAAGAATATAAAACCAGAGCGGTTTAAAATATTTGACAAAACATTCACTGGAATGCAGTTTTCTGTCAAGAAGAAAATATTTTGTGGAAACATATCAATTTTGGCAAAAATTAAGTGGGAAAGAGGAGAAGTGGAGAGGGAGATAGAGAAAGATCACGTGTGTCTTTATATATACCTGAAACAGAATAATCTCATATATTGCAAATCCCAAGTGAATGTCCTCAGAACAAAATAATGCCTGATCTGACTTGAAGTCACTCACAAAAATAGAGAAAAGCCTCATTTTTATTCCCACCAAATTAAAAAAAAAAAGAAATCTTGGCATTTTTTCACAAAATAATGGTTTCCCAACCTCCTTTAAAAAGTACAGTGAAAAGACCTGGACATTACTCAGAAAAATTCTTCATGGCTTATTCACCCTCTGTGACTGCAGTTTATTCCTGTCAACTCCAGAAATCTTTGATTAAGTCCAAAACATCCCTAACATGATCAGCAGTAGTAAAATGAATTTTATGTTTCAGTGGTACGAGACAGATATAAGGTGAACTAGTTGTAAAGGGTTATTGTTTCATCATGGTACCTTTTATGTACGACAGGTATCAGTATTCAGAGGTTTTCTGGATTTTGCGATTTCATCTCACTGTTGGACACATTAACAAATGTCTAAATGTTACAGTTACGTGTAAAAACATGCACAGGCTTGTACAATGTTTGAATGTACAGTAATTACACAGCAGCTGATATATCTGAAGATAATTTGGGGAATCTTTGTCTGTATAAATTATTTTGACTTAAAGCTGGTTTGCTTTCTATTGTACTGAGCTAGAAATATGTAGTCCTTTTTAACTGAGGGACAGCAGCACCTGGGACAGCAGGAGCTAGTATGTCATGACTGACATGAGGAGACAGCAGCTAAATGAAGTGCAGTAACTTGCAAAACCTCTTGAACAGGCATGAAAGTAGGCATCTGATGATACCAATCATTTTCCAATAGTTTCTGTAGTTACATGTTTTATTGTTGTTTTGGGGGGCTTTTTTGAATTATTTAAGAGTTATCAATATTTTATTCATTCTTGTTTCTCTCACTCCCACTCTTCTTGCCATTTCCATGAGCTGAGTAACTTTCCTAGAGAAAAATTTCATACAAGACTTCATTTCTGTAAAGTTTCTTTCACATACCCTCCTACCTGGCGATTATAATTTTCAGTATGTCTCCTTGACTTTCCTACGTAATTAGGAAACATATTTATTTACTTGATTTTAAATTCTGGCAGCGGCCTTCAGAAACCTGGACTTTTTTTTTTTCCTTTCCCTCACAATCCTATTGCCTGCTTTCCAAGTCAATTTCTTATCCTTTTTACTCTGTGTTTCTGTCACAATTTTACAGTTAGCCATTTAAAAAATATATAATTAAAGTGCCAAAGCACCTGCTAGCCTCATGCATATGCATAAAATAGAATTATGTCCCCTCCGGGACACTGGTGTTGTGACTCTGGGGAAATGGCTAAGTAACCATGACAACGTGTCTCCACCACATCTTATTTCCAGTGATAAAAGCATGATTTACCCTGTTAAACAAACCGTATTACAACTTGCCCACAGCAAGTGGTGTCAGCTTTCCAGTAGAGGCACCAGGTCAGGAGGGAGAGCAGCCCAAAACCATCCATCCAAGCCTCCCCCTCTTTGACACTGCTTCATGGTTATGTTGATGGTAAGAGGCAGGATGAGATTCAACGTACAGTATTTCACATTTCCATCTTGATAGTTGAGGTGAAACGAGAGGAGGAAATGCAGTATTCATTAGCTGCAGGCACCAGCCCAATCCCCAGCACGGCAGTGATGGACGGTGCAGGAGAACCCAAGGGTGGGACGTAAAGATTGGCGGAGCCAACGCGTAATGATTCAGATGTTTGAATTAGATAATTTCTGCATCGTCTTTCCTGCCAGTTTGCCAAGGCTGCCAATACCTAGTGAATGCCAGGGAAGGCTACCAGAAATGGTTTTTCAAAGGCTGCTGCCAGAACAAAAAGTTAGATATGATTTTTTTATAATCTTGCTTATGCTACTGATTAGGTATTATCTTATTTAAAGTGATTTTTAAAATCAAGTGCACTCTTCATTATGTATTTTTGATTTACACCTTTCTTAATGAAAGAAGATAACTTGCTATGACATTATCTATAATAATTTTATAGGAAAACTCTCATCATTGGATCCTGTCTACTAGCATAATACAGCAATATTTGTACTCTTAGCATTTGGAAGAAGTATTTAAATCAACCAAACTAATAATTTAAATTTTTAAAATATTGCCATAAAATGTTTGCATTAACCCTCTTCTCCCCATCACATACTTAAAGAAAAGTATTAAACCTTAATTTGAGTTCTTAATCACTTGAGGGCACAATTTGATTAAGAACAATAAACAGAGAGGTGAAGAAATTAAAAATGCAAAAGTCTCAGAGAGAAAACAGAACTGGTGTTTAAAGGTCAAGTACATACACATAATTAGTTCTACTTACATGAAGAATTGCAATTAGCTTTACAAATAGCATTTTGAAATTGCCGGGTCTTGTGAATCCTGGGGGTTTCTTAAAGAATCAGCTGTTAGAGGCATGTGATTAGATAAGATTTGTAGCTAAGAATGAAAAAAAGCTGAATTATGCTTTCAGTGCAAACAACTGCAAAGGCAAGGCTGAAAATACTATCTAGGCTTACCAAAAGGTGACTAGCAAATAATAACCCAGTACTCATCAGATGATTTGGGAGCCTGACTTATAATTGCTAAATTCTTGGGACTGACCCTTTCCCAGTTCCAAACACAACCTGTACAAGTCAAAGTAGAGTGATTCGCCATTTACTGTCTGTGGTCAAATTATTTTCTCTTCAACAATACCCAACACGGAGAAGGTCAGAGCCCTACAAGTAAGAAAATATTCATGGAATTATCATTCACAGATTCAAGTAGTTCCACATATCTCACTCCTTAAGCATGTCTTTCATCACTCAATATTTTGGACCATTTTCATTAAAATACTAATGTATGCTCTGTCATGCTCACTTGACATTTGCAAAGCTCTCATCCGAGACAGAGTAATGTTGGGGGTGCTCCACCTATAGCCACCTTACAGCTCCCACATTTCAGAACCCTTTCATTAAAGAAAATATAGTAAATTAGTGGGTGCTCAGTGTATCAGCCTTGCCTTTTTGTTCTGGGCTGTAATTGCAAACATGTAGAAAACACCCCGGTCCCTCTTACAGAGTTCAGATTGAAGGCTTTTACTTCACAAACAGAGTTCAGAACTCAAAGGAGGATTAAACTGAACACACTAGCAGACTGAAAGGAGAAGCCAATGGCTTCTGAATACCATCAAGTTTGCTTCCAAAGAGGTCTGGTGGTTTTGTAAACTCCAAAACTTTTTGACTTATGTCAATGCTGTCATGTTTTAAATCACCTATGAATGTTCTTGGCTTACTAATGCAACCCATAGAGGAATCAAAGGGCCACATCTCCAAGTGCTAGCAAGTCCCTGAGAGCTGTCCCCAAAAAACACAAGCCCAATAGACATTTGATTTCTGCTAGAATCTGGATTCGAGCAACAAAGTCAGTGTTTAGACTTTAGGGCCACTTCCAGTGATTTTAATGATGAATGGTATGACACTGTGGAAAGCTTTCAGAAATATTATTGAGTTTTCAGGTATCCCAGTCCCATCAGAGCTCTGGACTTCCCGAGCAGCAGGTTAACTGAGACGCACAGCTCCCAGTTCTTGCAAGGTTCTCTAGTTGCCTCTGGATGCCTATACAAAAGCCATTGCGTATCTACCCTATGCTGTATGGGTAGATACGCAAAACCCGTAGTAGAGGTAGCAGAGTAGCCAGATAAGTTGCTTGGAATTCTGGACAGAGCAGATCTGTCAGAGCACTGGGTTTGCTGCTTGAGGTCTGATTTGTTTGCTTTTTTCATGTGATTGGTGCAACATAACAGTCTCCTTACCATCCAGAAACAGGCCATGTAGTGCGTGGAGGAATGAGCAAGAGACAGGGAACCAGAAGTCCAATTTTATAATACTGCCTAGGCCCCCAATTTGAGTAGTGGCTTTGGGCAAGTAACTTGCAGAAAACTCCTCTAGAGAGTGTCTGGAGCTTTATAGAATGTAGTAGAAAAATAAAAGGGGAAAACACTGCATCTCAGTTTTCCTATCTGTAACATGGGACTAATACTTACCAACCGACCCCCCTCACAAGGGAGATGCAATAATTAATTAGCTAATGTTCGTACAGCACTTTAACTCTGTAAAGTGTAAAATAAATGTTAAGCATTATTGGCACTTAGATTCTACAGTGATTGGTGCCCTGCAATTCCCTAAGCCAGGCAGCTAGTTATTGCTGCTCAGAGCAACAGTAGCTTACAATACATCCTGCATTATCAGCTAGTTTCTAGATGGTTATGTGCCAGTGTAGCTGTACATACACCCTCCCACACATGCCAGATGCCACACAGGGGAATTCTGTCGTGGAGGTCCAGGATGTGACTATGCAGCATGGAAAGGGGACTCTGCAGCCGCTCTGTAACTAAGCAGTCCCTTTTTGCTGTCTTTTTTCACTCCTCTCTGAAGCAGGTGTTTAGGTACTAACCAGTAGCTGGAACACTCCGCCCTCCCATACAAATACTATTTTATCTAAATTTGTCAGGTGATTCATTAATATTGCTGAAAATATCCAGAATTCCAATAAATCCAGTGTCAAAGAAGCTAATTGGTAAACTATGTAGGGCAATTTGAGCGAAAAAAGAGCTTTCTCCCTTGGCATTTTGTTGCTTTAGACTTCACCAAATTTTGTTTTCAGTGAACAATAAGCAGCTGCTAAAATTATGTCTGAGAGATGGATATGTAGGTAATATTGTTTAATATTAACTGCTGCTACATAAGTTCATAAATTTCCATCAGTCATGGTTTTTATGGAGTTCCTTATGCTAAAGTCTCTTCCCACAAAGATCATGGAAAGAGACTGGTTTGCAGCTCAGTAGTTCAAGAAAGAGTTGCAGCTTTGCCCTCTCAGACATAGCCTGAGAGGTTGGTATTGAAGTCTCTACATTTACACTATATACAATTACAGGATTTTATTTCAGGTTAGATTCATCCTGGTCCTCTGGGCTGAACTTCCCTATCATGCCTGTGTTTCAAAGCCATTCAAAGCACCAGTCAGTTATTTCTACCCTTATGACTCCATCTGGATTTTGAGTGCATCTAATACAAACCAGGAGGAGAGTTTCTTAATTAGTTTGCTCTCAAAGAAACTTACTCACATGCACCAAAGCCACGCTGTTAATCAAACCAGCACATGGTAAAAGGAGACAACTGGAAATTCTTGTAAAAATCTGCTTATTACTTTCAACCAAAACACTAGTGTAGATGCAACCTCAGCTCATATGGTATTCTTTCTTCCGACTTTGTAGGAAGCCATCTGGACAATAAGCAATCAAGTAACACCAGACCACCAGAGCAGAGCTTAAGAGTATGTCCCAGTGCAAAGATCATCTGATTCTTTCCCACTTTCTTATACTGTTTCCCTAAGCATCTCCTATTTGGCTTTGTCAACCATAGGCTACTGGACTAGATAGACATTCAGTCTGAGCCAGTCAGGATGTTGTTATACAGTATTCTGATACATCCAGCAACATAAAGAGGATTCAACTATTGATACACATTTACACATTGGAGATAATTCCAGCAATCTACCACTTTACTATGGGATATTGTACACCAAGTTATTTAACTAATAGCATCCATGGGAATTGTGACTGACATCAGCAAGAACTAGAGAAACGTGGGTGGAAAATCAGAGCCCTAAATTTGACATTGGGTCCTAGGAGTTATATTTCATATTGAGAATCCACCATAATAAATACTTAAAATCTCATAAAATCTGTTCATGATGGAGGTGAAAAGCATCTGAATTATGTATTATTAATGTATATTCACTCATCTTGTTAATTTAATTAGTGAACTGGGTAAGATTGTCTCTTTTTGTGATCTTTCTATGAAAGCAAGCAAAAGTACTTTGTGTAAGACTAGCTGGTTATCACCAACACTGTATCACTTCACTTTTAAAGTTTCTGAGAATGAATGAATGACTTAATTTATCTTTGTTTGTTTAGTACTCAACCAGTGGATAGCATGTAGAGCAATGCAAAACAAAAATATAAAATGTTTTTATGCTGAGGTAAAAATCAATCACTCAGTGATTTTTTGCTTTGTTTCAGATGAGCAGATACATGAACATATCCTTCAAAAACTTGCTGAGCTTTAAGGCATGTCCTAAGCAATTTCTGTTCTTGTTTTGCCCCTGCCCATGGAGAGGATGTTTAAAAGCCGATACCATCTCTTTGCAAAACCCTTCCCCTTGTCAAAATCTATGATACTGATCTTTGCAAGTTTCTCTCAGAAATTGTCAGCAGTCTGAGTACATCTCTATTGCAATTTTCTTGAACTTTGGCGTTAATATTCATTTATAAACTTTCAAGGTCATAAAAAGCCAGGCAAGAGTTATACATACATTTTTGTTTTGTTCTTTTTTGTGAATCTGTGAATGAATATCTGAAATATTTCTTGGCTGGTAAACAATATAACTGTCACCCAGTCCTGGACATTTTAAAACAAATCTAGGTTGTTTTTTTTTTCCTTATTTTAGCAAAAGCTTTTATTTTCCCTCTTTGGAAAGCAAAGAAGTATGATAAGGAAGAAACTGAGTATGTCTTTTTAGATGTTTTAAATGTTGGTCTTGTGTACATGGGAGATGCACAGAGTTTCTTCACAGAAGACAATAACTTAGTCATGTCCTGCCTTCAAAAACTTTAACAGGGAGGTAACTAATGCCAGAAATATGCATAAGATACTGTTGCTGGAGGGTGATACTACAAAAAAAATCAATCTAGAAATGAGAAGTATATTTTTAATTATGACTAATTACATAATGAAAAAGATTGTTTTGAGGAAACTTGCATTACAGGGATTAAACATGTCCAGTAAAGGCTGAAATGTTCTTTAACTGACCGTATCTCAATTATTGGTTCCTGCTTTTCATAGTGAGTCTTGCAATATGTGGTATTTTCTGAACGCTGTGCATGGCAGGGCCAAGTGATTCCAGTAAGTTCTCAGCTTTCATTAAAAAGAAAGTTTAACTTACAGTTACAGAGGAAGCCTTGATGAGCATCAGAGGAAGCCTTGATGAGCATCCCACACATTTTCTAAGTTTTATATTAAATACGTACAAGCATCAGACCTTTACTACAATTATTATTGCATTATTTCTGTATCTCATGATTTTAAGATCAATTGTATGTCTCTCCAGAGGTCTTTTTGATGGTTTCTGAACACTCCGGTAGGCAACTGCCATTTTCCACTGAAAATGAAAACATAGCTACATGATCCTCTCAGAAGATCCTGATTTTGTCACTTTCTTCTTTGCATTTTGCTGGAATGTACAGCATCCGCTGGCAGGACTACATGACCTCTCACATATTACTGAGGTGGATGTCTTTTCTGCACAATGAACCTGTTATGAACACAAGTAAAAATATTTCTCTATTTAGTATTGTGCGAACTTGATAACTTCTAATTCCTGTCCTTTATGTCCTGTGCAGTGACTGCTGTGCAGTGGACAGGGTCATGGACCTGGAAGCAGCATCCTTGGTGAGAACTAACAGTGTTATCCCAGGCAAATCACTTTATCTCTTTGCAAGCTTTGTTTCTTTCTTGAAACTGTAGACTCCTCAGGGCAGGGTCTATCACTCAGTGTGGCATTGTTCCTTGCCTAGTGCAAAGGGTGTCCTCTCTTCCTCAAATATTTAAGTCAAGCCTATAATGTGTATAATAAATATTAACAGGAGCATATTCTCTTCTTCCCATCCATTTATAGCCCCCTTTACAATTTAATTATCAACGCAAAATGTTTAAAGTCATTAGACACTTTTATTACTAATTTATGTCTTTAAATCCAAACTGGCCAATTTTAGAGTCTATTATCTCTGAATGAAAGCAAGTACTCAGCATAGTCCACCTTAAAAATGACAGTATCTTGGTGACTTCTTCCAGTGCAGAGCTGCCCTCTCTAACTGCAAAAAATACAAACACACGCACAAAAATTAAGCTGTGATTGCATCATTTATTTTTATTTATCAGTTTCGAGAAAGCTGTTGGATAGCACAGCTAAGGGAGAAACATGGAAATTGTTAATGTGACTGACTTCAGGGAAAATAAAACTGGATCCAAAGCAGGCTTGGAAGGGCACTCCAGTCCTGAGATTCGCTAGCCCTGATTCTGTAGGAATTTGAACACAGTTTAGTTTCATTTCCACCTCATAACCATTGGCATTAATAGGACGAAATCCCTGGGAACTGCCGAAAGCACCCTGGCAAGCACCCGGTTCGGCGCCAGGGCCACGTGCTCCTCCCTGGCACCTAAACGTGCTCGCAGCCCGTGTGCAGAGTCTGGTGGCAAGGACAGGGGCTTGATACCACATGGCACGTACTCCTCACACTCCTTCATCACCCGCTCCTGGCCTCGTAATAGAAGCACTAACGGATATCATGGGGAACGACACGAGAGATCGCAGCAACTCAACCTTCCTGACAAAAGCTTAAGGAAAAAATTTCCTGACCCAGCTACAGGAAGAAAGCCACTTGCTGAAACATCACCTCAAACAGGCGTTCCCAATCCACGGAGCTCAGCACATTACGTGCTTGAGCAGCTCCTGGAACAGCAAAATGCTCTGCCAGGTTCTGTGGACCATTGTCAGGTACCTGGAGGTAGTCTCCCAACCTTTGCACAGTGACATCTTGGCAGCTGCTCTGGCAACTGTCCTTGAGAAGCCGATGCTGGCAAGCCACGGCAGCCATAAGGGCCAAATGCTGAAATCCTGACCGATTTGCACACACTCTTAACCCAGACAAGCCCTCCATGAATTAAATGGAAGTTTTGTTTGAGGAAGAACAGGGGAAGGAACTCTTTGCTAAGTCAAACACTGGAAAACAAATTTGAAAACAAGGAGATTATATTACTCTAATATCAGTCGCTGAAGATGTAGACTAGCTCAGAAACAAATAAAGGCTTCCCCAAACCAGTTATTTTATATTTATAATATGTTTTTCATTCTAGAGAATGAAAGCATAATAACTTAATAAAGAGCTCTGCAAACAATGATCTATTTTTCCCAAAACTAAAGGAAGCCATCAGATGTACCTGCTGATTAATAATTACAGCAGCGGAGAATGATTTAGGACTGGAAGCTTTTTATTCTTCTTTTTTGGCACTGTAAGGTGAATTTAGGGTCAGGCAAAATGTAATTTCCCAAACTGGAATTCGGCCAGGACACATCCCTTACTCTTTGCTTGTGCTGCACCAAGTAAAGGGGAAAAACAAAGAACAAACTGCTTCAATACTTTGCAATAAATTGTATTCTAATACTTACAATAAATTACTTCATATCAGATAGAAATGTACTTATGTTTGCACCACATTGTTTCCTATTTTCCACCTAAAATCTGAGTACCCTAAGTTTAACACGTCTCCTTTGTCGTATGCACAGTTTGGCCATGATTAGAATCCTAGTGAAATCCAGAAAAAGTCCGTGATTACAGTTGTGTCTCTATTGCTCTACAAAACTTCCAGATGCCATCATCTTGTTAATAATCTGGGGATCTCTCTTCACCATATTGGACCTGCTTGTCAGCTCTGCCCAATTAGCAAAGATAGCTCCAAGGTAGGAGCACAATTCCTAGGGCAGTGGTTTTCAACATTTTTCAATTTGTGGACCCTTAAGGATTTATTGCTGGAGATGGGGATCTCAGCACAGCAAATGAAAATCTACTGGCAGTGGGCATGCTGGTTTTGCTTACCTTTTGTGGTCCCCAAAGTAGGAGTGCTGGGACCCACAGGAGTCTGCAAACACACTAGACTGAAAAAGACTGTCTTAGGATAACGTGTTTTTCATAAAGAGATTTATGGGTTTTTTGGGTCCTCGTTGCAATTTTCTGCCACATAAGAGAAGTCACCAGTCCTAAAAAATCAAAGCCTGTGAATAAAGCAAAGCAAGCCCTCTCAAAATGTTTGGGAATAGCATGTTCAAGTAATAATTTGTGGGGTTGTTTTTTTATATTCTTGACCACAGGAAACTTATAGCTTCATTTAATATTTTGAAAACATTTTCAGAATGTTCGTGAATTCAAAGCGGAATAAATACAAGTACCTCAGCAGAACTGCCATTTAAATCAAATTAACTTTACTAATTAGGGGAAAAAAGAAGGCATCTCAGTATCAGGCATAATTTGTGCTTATAGAACTTCACACTTCAGGTGATATACTCTGCCTGAGAGATAGCTAGGAGAGCAATGTACCCATCAAAATGGGAAATCAACCATGGCTACTAAATTTTTCAATTCGCAAAGATTTAAAGAAATATCCAATTTGCCCAGAGGAATTTTAAGTCTTCAGATGAAACCAAAGTCATTATATTCAAATGAGTGAGTATATAGAGTTAGCCAGTGATACCGAAATGATTTCTTGTAGCTGAAAATAATGGATGGAAATATGCTTGTCATAACACAGTACCCGAGCAGTCGTGTTTAATTCACGTTTGCCTAGACTCTCAGGCTTCTTCTTTTTTGACAGCTGAGACTGTGCGGTGGCTTATCCGCCGACAGGAGAAAACTTTCTAGCATCAGATGATGCGGGAAGAGCCACGGCACTTGGATGCAACCTCTGTCACCCAGCCACGTTGCAGGTACGCCCGCATCTGCCATGGGCTCTCCAGCCCTCTTCTCCCTCAGGGGCATCACGTGCAATGTGCAACCGGCTGGCAACCCACTGCGACCTGCCAGGGCATCGCGTCGGGTCACGGAGGCAGGAAGAGGCAGTTTGTGCTGCACCTATTCTGGAGGTACAGGAGCAGTTAGAGGAGAGTGTGAGCCTGTGTGAGTCTTGCTTTCAGTGCTTGGGACTTTATGGGTTTTATGGCTGCGTGCTAGCATAATGATGCTGTAAATCATGCATAAAGGGCCTCTGGAGAATTTACCTTATATAAGGGATTTCTCAGGCTGGGTAAAGACACTTCCACCAGGCTTTGGCATACGCAACAGGAGAAAACAGACGGAGCAGCGTGGCTGGTAAGCCATGGCCAATGGCTGTCATTGTTTGAATGAGTCCTCAGGAATGAAGACTCAGCTAGAGCAGTGCAGAGCCAGTCTCAAGACGAATTTTTGCCAAGGATCTCCAGTAGCCTGAAAATATGGTGCAGAGGCAGCTTAAAGTGATTATTAACTTCTCTCCTCATTCTGCTCTTGGTTGCTGTGCTGAGTCCAGGAAAGGGGGAAAGGAGAATTAGGGAATCTCTGCCTCCATAAATGTGAGCTGATAATGATTTGTCCACGAGGTTAAACAGCACAGGAAATAGTGATCAATATTGGATGGTTGTACCTTAAAAGTGCAAAGGCCATTTGTGCATTCTGGCCTGCCATGGAGGGGGTTACAGCACCATCAATAATTGATTCATAAACTGTGCCTACTTATTCCCAAATGCTGCAGTAGGTAAATACATACAGAGGCTGAACTCTAGATAGTAAAAAATTCTTTCTTTAGCTTGCAGTTGTTACACTCTGAAATGCAGCTGATTTTTACTTTTAATTCTGAGGTTCTGCCCCTATATTACCTGAACATATTCACTGTTCTTAAGAAACCTATGTCCACAGTAAGGATGCTTACTTGACTTCAGGCTGCAGTGTCTCTGCAGATTACCCATGCCATCTGACCATGGCAGGCAGAAAAGACCAGAGCACTCCACAGCAGTACTTCGAGCAAATGCAACCCTTCTACTGACACCCCATTAAAGACTGGATTTCTACTCCTTGTGCCTGTTACCAAACGTTTCATCAGCACGTATTTGGTAAATAAGTTTCCAGTTTTGACCTTTGATATTAATACATCATGCTAACAAAATTTAACTTTTTTTAACAGAAGTGGCACTTGAGCTTGGCACAGATTTTCAGCTAATGATGCCTTTTTCGTGGAGAGAAAGAAGAGCCGAGGGTTGGTTACTTACTGAGCCATCCATCATTTTGATAGTGAGACCTGGCCTAAGTCGTTCTTCTTCAAGATATAATTTTCCACCTCCCCTTCCTTGCTCAGAGCAGGCCTGATCCTGCTCTTGTGGAAATCAATGGCAAAAATCCCACTAATTTCAGTGGATTAGTTCCAGTATCTCAATTTACATGTGATTAACAGTAATTTTGTCTACTTAGTGCCTAAAAAATTCATAATCAAATTTACAATAAGCTGTGCACTGATTTTCTAGGGATCCCAGCTTATTTCATAGGCTTCTAATTTCAACATTTAATCACTTTTGGTTCTAGCCCAATATGCAATCATCTGACCACGGAATATGTTCTTAAAAGCTTCCCACAAAGTTGCTGGATTTGTAGCTGATGAATGCTAATTTGCAGGATTTCTTTAATACTGAAGTGCAAGCAGAATTGCTCTGCTCAACAGACAGACATTCATCCTCCAAACATTTACTATACTGAAAGCCTTTTTATACCTTATCTGCATTAGCTGAGATGAATGGGCAGAGCAATTCACAGATATGTGATGAGTCCTAGGAATGTGGGACAAGGGTAAAGTCTGGGTTTAAAGAACATGGAGTTGTCCTTTGCAAAGAAGACGCATGCTTAAATTGAGAGGAGATTTCTATGAGTTAATCTAAAGCCATCCACCTGGAATAGCCACACTGCCATTTTGGGCCATTTTGGGCCATCCTAGGTCAAATGGCCAGTCAGCCATGTTATAGGAGCCATCTACCCCACTGGCAGACGGGGGATGGTCCCTCCGAGAGGATCCCATTTGCAGCCAAAGTAGACCCCGAAAACTATAAACAAGAAGCCATATAGACCTGGCCTGACCTTGCGAGGTGCCTGAGTGGTACTGTGAGCCATCTCTCACTGATCTTGCTGGTAGTGGAGGATTAACAGCATTTCAAAGGATAAAATCACAAGGGGGTGATTTAAAAAAGATGTGACTGACTCTGGTGCTCATTAAAATGAGGGACTAATTGCAGTGGTTCAACTCCAGTCAGGTATTGCCTGAGCAGGTGTTGTGTGCGCTTCCCCAGGCAGCTCAGGCAATGCACCTGCAAAAGGACTACCATCCCGGTCTTGCGTCTCTCTGGATTTATTCTGTAGGAAAGATCACTAACAAGTGTTCAGCATCCTTTAGGGTAGGCTCTTCTGAGAGCCTTTTTGGAAACAGCTGAGATCCATTGTCCTACGACAGACTTCTATTGCTCCAAACATGATTTGCACATAGGTTTCCATAAGCGAAAGGCTATTGCATAAGGATAAGCAGTGAGCTATTTCATTAAAGGCCTGTTGGCGTTAACATGTCAAGGGCTGAAGGACCTGGACCTCCACCTCAAGGTTGGCATTTTGGCCTTCCCAAGCCTAACCTCTCCCTCCTTCCCCAGCACTGTTCTCTGCTGGTGGCCCTCAGAGCTACTGTTCCCAAGATGCACCATGGAAACAGTGAGAAACTTTCCAAATTGCTTTTTTTTTTGCATATGCTTGCCTGGCTAAATACATTATTTGATACTTATTCGTTAATTTATGGTAGTGAAAAAACTATACCAAGCCCTGCATATCCGAGCTCATTGCTGTGACTCTTTCTGATCGCTTTATCAAATGGAACCCTTTCTTTAAGCTGTTAGCTAAATGTCGCGTGAAGTTCTGAGAACAAATTGTGCTGCTTTGGGACATTAACTTCACATTAATTTGGCTAATCACTTCTACTTGATAGAAGTTTGTTTGAAAAACAGGATACTTCAGCTGCAGTGAAACCTGTATGAAGAGTCACGTAATAACAGCCATCATCTCTGGTAGTGGGCAGTGAAATCTCAACATGAGCAAATGTGGAGTTAAAGATGAAAACGCAAAGGAATTGTGTTTTTCTGGGTGGTTGTGTGTTACAGAACAGAGATCGGGATCAGGAGGAATTAGAAAAAATACATTAAACAGAAAGAAATTAAAGCGTCAGTTAGGCTCAGCCCTTACTTGCTTGTTTTATTCTGCCCATGGCCAAAAACATGTGCGGCATTGCCAAATTTTATAATCAATTCCACAACATTTCTTGTCTGTTTTCTTGCAGCCCCAGCCCCTGAAGCCAGAAGACTTGTATGAGAGTGCTCCCTTCCTCTCTGCCTTCCTCCTCTCCAGCAATGTCTAATGCTTGCAGGAAAAGCCCTAGAGACCCTGACCCCTGGCGGCTCCAGAACCAGAAGGCACGAAGACTGTGCTATTTTTAATATCCTGTGATTTTAATGCCAATGCCACGATTAATAAGCACTCAACACGTGATTTCTAAGTATTGAGGGTTGTCAGTGCTGAGTGTGGCTCCCCTCTCCAGGCGAGAGGGAAGGTGGGCAGGGGTACCAGTAGCTGGGAAGGTGATATCCAGCAGCTGCGGCACTGGGCACATGGTGAGCACCACTTCCAGTCGACTGCCCACCCAATACACAGGAGAGGTGAACGTGGCTGGAAGGACTGGGTGTGTATCGCAAAGGTTGCTCTGGATTTGTGCATACAACCGGGCACCTTCCACACTTCATCCTCCACACTTCTTACCCAGATAGGTGTAATGACAGGAGAGACTATCAATGGGAGAGGACTATAAGCATGAAGCAGGAGAAATGTTCTATTGCACCCAGTGCTTTCAGGTTGTAGAAGAAAGGAACAGTTCCCCAAAAAGCATGAGAATGGCAGGCGACACTGCCTTGCTCCACTCCCCTGGCAGGTCGTGGTCAGCACAAAGAAAAAGACAAACATTAGCAACGTTTCTGCTGAGGTGGAGTCATCTCCCCTGAACTCTAGCTCTCGTGCCTGCTAAACCATATTTCCTAATAGGAAAAATGCTATATGGTATGGTAGATGTACCCCAGGGAGGAAAGGTGAGGGGCTCTGGCCAAACCCAATAGGCAAATTATCTCAGGAAAACCACTAACCAGAACCAATTGGGACTGAAATCCCAAGGGAAAAAAAAGAAAATCAAGGGTCTGTAAGTGACTCCATCCTAGAAGAAGGCAGCCAAGGCACTCCAGCAGGCTCAGCTAGAGGCAAACGAATCCGCCCCCTGCCCTCCCTCAGAACGTGAGGGGCAGCCAGGGTCCCCTGCTCTCTGCTCTGTGGTGGCCAGGGAGGAGCAGTGGCCCTCCTGCAGCAAACGGAGGTGCAACTGTGGAGACTGGACCCCAAGGCAAGTGAGACAAGTTCAAAACATTTTTAGAAGTGTGGGGCATGGGAGAAATTCAGCTTCAACATGTTTTGTTCTTACTCATGGCACTTTCAAGGTCTGCAATATAGATCTTCAACTACCATTCAGGGGTTTGGCACTTTGCCTTTTTTCTGATAGTGTGTTCTTGCTGAATGGACTAGACATTGCTGTCATGTTTAGGAAAGGTCTGCAGGCCTCCATCCATTTTTGACTGCCTTCTCTTGCAGACCACAGAGGGCTGCCAGAAATCTCCTTTGCCCTCCTGCAACATGCTTTCCCTCAAAAAGCCTCCACTTGTGTTCGAACCTGATTCAGCAGCCCTTCCCACAAACAGAAATGCAGACTTCTCCTGGTACCAAGTTTGGAGCCAACCAGCCCAGGCTGTTGCTTGAAGCAGGAGCCGGCATCCAGAGTACAGGCAACGCTAGCCAGCATCTACGAAGCATCATCCAGCATCTTTTAGAAGTGCCAGGGCTAGGCTCAGGCTTGTAATTAGCATATGCTAATGACTCATTATAATATGTAAATGACACACTAGGTCAGAACTGCACACCCATTCAAACTAATGAGCTGTGCACTTTTTTTTAAGTGGCACTAGTAATTGGGTGCATCATTTTTCTGTCGCTGCTAGGCAGAGAATAAGGAAGCCATCTGTAACAACAGGCCAATGTTTGTAGCAATCCCGTTGAGAAGTAAAGGCAAGGACTGCTAATTTCCAAGTGTCCAGCAGGGAACCACTACACATGCCTCCAGTCACCATCGTCACAATTCTTAGTATCTGAGCATGTAATTATATGGTCATATTTTTAGAAGAGATCAGCATTTAAGATAACTGTTGAAAACTCCTAGCCAGAGCAGCATGCAGAGATTTCTTTGAGCACCTACTGCCTAAAGTGCAGAACACCTGGGTTTTGAAAATGCAGCTGCATGTGACCTTGCTGTAATGAAGAAAATATTAATATCTCATTTATGGGGTCTGCTCTTCCGTCTCAAAAAAAATTCTCCTGTAAAGTTACACCACTCTTTCTGAAGCAGACAAGTGCCCAGTTTAATATCAGCTCCTAAGAACGGACAGAATACGAAACTTGCTAAAATTGATTTATTTCCACCCTCACAATTGGATTATTTACTTATTCTCTCTAGTAATTAAAATCCTTAGTCAGAATCTTTATCAAGAATAAATTAATAATCAAAGAATGATTCAAATATCAGTTCATATAGGTTTTTTTTTAAATTCAGATACATTTTACAAAGGGATATGATTATTCTTTTATCCCAATTTTAGATATGAAAACAAAGAACTGAAACAATTTCTGTTAAATGTCACACTGTAGACAGTCGCCAGAGCTTGCAATGGAATCGAAATCGCCTGGGTCTGTATCTCTCCAGAAGATACTGCCCACAATAGCACCAGAAGTATGGTGGAGCGACGTGCTCGGACTTCAAAGCTGACTGTGTACAAGGCAGATCTTTATATGCCTCGGGTTCAGCATGGTATCAATGCAGGATATCCCACACTGAAGCCCAAGCTGGTAACTCCCCACAACATTGCGCTGTGCCACATGGTCTTGCTTATTCAGGTTTTTCATAGCTCACAAATCTCTGCAGCAGGTTCTGGGTTTTGGTGTAGACACACCTCATCCTTATTAAAGCGTCCCATGGATGTCACTTTTGGGATTAGCTCTTCAATGCAGTGATTTTCAGATTCTTTTAATTTGTTCTCTCTCTTGTACAAACTACCTATTTACATAAAGTCATATGTGTCCAATCTTTGCTCTTTTCCATCTTTCCCATGCTGGGGTGGCATTGTGGGGACACAAGCATGCTATAATGCCTTCTCTATTATAACCAATTTAGAAAGCTTATTAAAAATGCCTATTAATCCTAATTCATCTGTCCACATAGCCATTCTGACAATGAAGGTATTTCCCTTCTGGCAATTTTATTAAGTGAGAGGAAGATATCTGCTCTGAGTTTCACTGCTCGTAAGTACTCCTAGAACACAAGATGTGCACATCATCCTCAACAGCCTCGTGCGTATTTGACTCAGATTGGTTGCTCAGAGTCCCCTCATGGGTGGAAAGGTCAATAATGAGGCATGATGACAAAAAAGGATATTTTGACAAAACTGACTTAGTGTTTAAAGTCTGGAGTAGCATTCCCAGAAAAACTCCATCAGAGGATGTCTAGCAGACTTTTGGGTAACCAGCAGTGAATGGAAAGAGCAACAACTTAACTGTTGTGATTTACTAAGTGAAAACACAGTCATGTAACAGTGAGAAAACCCAGCAAATTTGATAGCAATCTGCAGATGGCAGTGTTAAACCCTTTGCATATGGCTCTCGCTTTTGATGTCAATAGAAATATCAAAGAGATCAGGATTGGGCCAGAGACTCTCTGTTCAATATCTCCGGACACACGGTCTTGGTATTAGCATTACAAAAAAAGTCTCATGTTCCCAAAACCTAAATACATAATCTGTGAATGATATTATGTGTTTGCAGCTGGCAGTGAAGGGTGATAAATTGTTAATGTCTTTCTGCAAATGTTAGATGAATAGCTATCAAAACTCTATTGTCTATATTGGCATTCATGTAGCATAGTCTAAAAACACTTCAATCTCTCTCACTAAACTAGAGGTTTTACTATTTTTCACATCATTTGAATTTTTATTACATCTAAATAATAAAATGCATTATTAGGATCAATCTAAATCCACAGTATGTGCAATTTTAGGATTTTCTCCACAGATTTCTCTCTACTCTCCAGAATCTAAGCCTTCACTTTACAGAACCAAACTTTCTCTTGCCCTTCTGGTTGCAAAGGTATCTTGGCAACATTTAAATGCTGTACCTCTCCAATATACGGCTTAGTGCTGAGCAGGGAAGGATTGAATTCAAACTTGCAAGGCACATTCCATTTATAAAATAAGGTCTAATAAAAAAATGCTTATTTGGCTGCGGATAGGGTAGTCATGCTAGCAATTATGTTTCAAACTCTTTATAACATTTGTACGGCTTATTTAGAAGAAAATGAATAGAAAATGAATGTGACAGATGCATTGTTTTCCAGTTGCAATGAATTTGAATAATATGTAATAATGTATATAAAAATAATTGCTGCTCTTAATCATAGGTTTTGCTTCAGCGCTATCTGCTTAAATGACCCTAAGTCATAGAGTGCTTTTTAGTGTCTCTTCTCATTTCTTAAAAATTGAATTGCTCTTGCTAAATGAGTGGTGGCTGTCTCTATTCCCTCCCCACAGACCACAGAGGATGAGAAAGGAAATATTATCTTGTTTCTATTTCAGACCCATCAGCTAGCTTTAGAAATCTTCTTGACTATCTACCTAGGAAATGCCCTCATCGGAGAGGCTGTGCTGCACCTGTTTGGGTGTAAGAGACAGGTTCCTGCATGAGCAACTTGTAAGTGGTGTCCCAGCCATGCAGTTCACCAAGAACGGCTTGGGACATGCGAGGGACCACCTCCCCATGGTGAAAATCACCCTGTCACCTCACCAGCAGGGATCAGAGGTGCACAGTCAAGTATCCAGCACCACTGCAGGGTCACCAGCCCCTGGCCACACGGTCACTGCTCCGTCACTGTTAAAAGAGAGCACCTCTGGTGCAAACAAGCTGAAATCACTTTGATTCTTGGAGAAGGAAGTTTGCTGCCAGAGTGTGCGTACCTGAGCGATGATAAAATTTGGGGGACCCATCTGTGGGCTCTGCCTGTGGTTCTCAATCTGCCTGGGGGTCCCGACAGTGGGCATGAAGTCAGTGAGTGGCAGTGAGTGGAAACCCATCACAGCCCCCAGGCCTTTGGCATCCAGCCCCAAATCTCATCTGACTCCTGCAGTATCCAGTGCAAGCAGTAACAGCTGGAGAAAAAGACATTACCATCTACTTTGGTAAGATACAGAAGCTGAGGTTTTGCAGGGTCTCTTAAGGACAGAAAGGGGCTACAGGGCAGGCACAGGCCCCCTCTCTCTGCAGACATCACATGGATGGAGCCATACCCATCTCCACACGGACACAGCTCAGCCAAGTGACACGGGGCTGGACACCATGCCAGGCAGGGGTCACACAGCAGGAGAAAGAGGACCAAAGCTCCTGTGGACCTCCTGATAATCCACACCTGACAAGAACCCTGGAGGCAAAAGGGATGATTTCTCCAAGGACAATACAGTCCTAAAGCATAGACAAGCCAGTGCAAAGATACTTAAACCCATGAGGCTGGATATTGGTAGCAGTTCAGCCACACTAGCAGAGAGCCTTCTGCTGACAAACTTACCCTGTGGCATACCTGGGTTAAGTTTTGCTTTGCTGCATGAGCACAAGCCCATTAAGCGTTGTAGTCCAGGGGCTTTGTGTACCCACCATGGTCCCTATTGGGAAAAGTAAAGCACAACCTCTTCCCCACCACCCATCGGTGCTCACCCACCCTTCAAAGTCCCAAGTCCACTGAGAGCTTTAGGCAGATGTCTGCTTACACTCAGGGGCTTTCAAGTTGCCTTACAGTCTTTTAAAAAGCTTTGTCTTCTGCTGTCACAAAAACTTTCAGCTTCTACTAAGGCAGGGGTAAAGTGTAGACCACAGTTTGGGTCTTCCATTTGGGAAGAGAGGGAAGCCAGAGGTCCAGTCTCCAGGCTCCAGAGCTGTGGGGCTTACCTTGCAAGGAGCTATACTTGGGGCCTTCAGGGAGGCAGTCCCAAAAGGTCCACACAAAGCCTGGAGGCCTGGCAGACCCCATTCATCCACAGTGTTGGCTTCATCCCAGACTATTACTCTTGGCAGTAAAGTGTGCTGTGTATTTTAATGCTGAGTTTTATTTGTTGAAAGGATTAAACATTTGTAAAATATTTGACAAATCAAACCTTGATTCAAATAATCAGGATAAGATGGCAAAAGCACTGCATATATTCAATGGCATGGATGTCAAAAGGCATTGTAGCTCCACAAAGACTGCAAACCCACACCTTACTGTTTTTCTTTGCAGAGGTTTCTAAGGACTCTTAAGTGAGTACAAGATGCCACTACAAAATTATACAAAGTGAATCGCTAACCCACAGAGCTCACAAGTTAGAGCGTAGGCAATATTAGACAACCAAATAAACATGCAAAGGGTAAGAAGATAACTGATCAAAGACAGGAGAGTTCCATAAATCAATAATTACAGAGGTATCAATGTTCACATCAGGCTACCATTCCCACCAACCCAGGCTCATCATGATTGATTCCAGAAAAGCGGGGTTGGTTTTACCCCATGTTTATCACTGATTTAGCATGAAGTACATATTAAAAGGATTTTGTATCATGTGCTCTGGCTTCAGTTAAGTGAGAGATGCCAAGCAGCCTTCAGACCTACAAAGTAAAAAAAAAAAGAGAGAGAGAGGTTTTCACTGGATATAGAGTGCAAATTATCCATTCTGAGTCTCAAGGAAAGCTAAGCTACTATCAGCTGGGTTTTCTGAAGTTACGTTGCATGGGCCAAAATCTGAAAATTCATCAGACTACGATATATCAAAGTACTTAGGTGGCTAGATAAATCAATAAGTCATTTACATTTTTAACATTTACTGTAGAATGTTGGGGCACACATAAACTGGGGGGAATTACACAGAAATCCTGTTTTCTGGGAAAAGCCATAACAGCATCCAGTTGCCTTTTCCCGATACAGGCTTTGCAGCATGTGCTAATTCTGAGCAAATGCGGTTTGGACAGGTTGGATGCTGTTAATTTCTTCTTTGTTTTACTGTATGACTCTAGGAAATAGCCAGGTGATAAATACATTGACTAGTCATGGTTCTCGCCATCCGTACAAAGTTTATTTCATTTTTCCCTCTTTACTGATTAAATCCCACCAGCTTATCCCTGTCAGTCAAGGCTTATGTGAACTAGCGATCCAGTCAGCCTCAGGCTATGTAAAGAAGCCTTTTGGCCCTGTCTGACTTTGGTTCTGTTGTGTTACCTGGGATATCCTCCAACCAAGAGAGAATTGCAGAGCTATTGAGAAGTGGTACATTGCCTCGTCCCACCACGGCAGCCTGCTTCCTGAGAAGCTAGCAGTTCTAGCCATGCTGAAAGTGAAATTTTAATATGGCCTTGGCAGTGCTCCATTGGCATGCCCCCAAATTTACACTAGTGTAACCAAGATCAGCGCCTGTGCCAGCGTCTGTATTATATTAAAGATAAATTGGACAAGATGTATTCATATCTGAACTAAACTCAGCAAATCAAAAATGAACTTAAAATAAAATCAGATGGTCTGACTCATCCTCTTTTGAGAGATCCTGATAAAATACGGCTGTTCCAGAAGCGCTAATGTGATCTTAATAAAAGATGACACTGTGAAAAAGGCTGGGGGGAAAAAAAACTTGACGAGAGGTTTTCACTGTGACTGGATCAGCCTCATAGATCCCATCCCATATAAATGGAAATAGATGAGAAACCTCAGCTTCCTTCATTGACATACACAGAATAAAATCACTGCATAGGCAGAACACCGTGAGCATGCACAGTAGGTAGGTACCAGACTATAATTTCTTGTTCAAAATACCAAAATGCACCAGTTAACTGAAAGAATGAGGACATGATATGAAACAGGCATGAGCTAAAGCACAAAACAGGAGGAATGACTGGAGCCTACCTCCTCCTACTTCCGAAAAAGCTGCCTAATCATTAGCCTGGGGAGTCATGCTTTCACTCGCCCTTTCTCCTTCTCTCAGTGAATTCAAACCATTTTTCTCCACAGTGGTGCAGCTTCATGAGGAGTGGTATAGCATTCCCAGAAAAACCTATAGTCTAATAACTAGAAGTGTGTTTGAATTCTTTCCAACAAGGATAGGAACTGAATGTGGGTTTCCTACTTCCTAACCCCTAGGCTGATGCAAGATAGAAATGGTGGTGGTTGTTTTTCCAGAAGTCTTTTCAAAGAAAGTGAAGCCTTCAGAGGGTTTTACAAGGAACTTATTCTAGCCAGGCTATGCTGGGCATGCTCCGAGAGCATCTCCAGAGCCTGTCAAGGAGCTGCCATATCCCGTTGTTTGTTCATTACTGTGGAGGTAGGGGTTGGGCAGATGATCTGTATTCATACCCTGATGGGTTGAAGGGATGGTAGTTAAAAGGGAGAGGACGTGAGCATAAGATTAGAGGGTGAATTCATTGTCTGTCTTCAGAACTACAGAAAGTCCCTTCGGATGCCAGGTAAAGGGGCAGTCACAGCTCTATAGCCATATCCCGCAATGGCTTCTTTAATTGCCTACTTGCCAAGTATTTGTCCAAGTCATTTGAATAGCGATATTCCTTAATCTGTCTTATTTTATATACCTGTATGTCTTCTGTATGGGCTGTGTCCTGACACCTGGGCGCATGCCTTCCCTGTAGGACACAGCCTCTCCTGCTGCATGCCCTGGATCCCATGGACATCAAGCCCAGGAGCAGCGGCCAGAGTGAGACCACACCATACTTGAAACTGTTCCCCTGCACGGAGGCTGAGGGATGCATGAGACACACAGCAGAGGGGTGCACGATACACATGGGCCACAGGTGAGATCAGACGCAGCCAGAGAAGCCAAAGGATCAGTCTCGCATGGTCTCATACGAGGAACCTACTCTCCAATGGTAGTTACAGCCATGCCAGTAAAGCCAATGTCCTTTTAGGGCTTGAACCCAGGACACTGAGTGTAAGAGTGTTCCCAGGTGAACTCTGACAGCTCTTCATCAGTAAAGTCAAGGAAAGAGGAGAGATGATAACACAGCAAGGCATGAGAAGACCTTTGTAATGGGGTCATTAAGATCAACCTGAGAGTACATTCACAAATATCATGACAACATTGTGGATGCTAAGTGCTATCTAAAAAATGCACTCCTGTCTAAGTGCTAGTATTAGACAAGGTGCATTCTTGTCAAATACTGTTTGGTCCAGTAATTGAAAAGGATCATTAAACATTTACTGAAAGTCAAACTGGAAACACATGGATGAATGGAGCTGTACTTCAAAACCCCATAGCTGTCACTGATGCCACAGATTAAGTGGCAGTGTGTTACAGGTTTCCAGGACAGGAGAGACAGCCTACACACCCACACACACACACACACACACAGCTAAGGAAGGCGACAGTGGACGAGGACACTTTTGCACATGTGATCAACCTCCATGCTCTTGCCTTAGAGTGCCGGCCGTCAAACTGTAGCAAAGCATCGACATTTGCACTTGCAGTCCATTCATACAGACACACCTACAGATTTATTTCACATGAATATTTGATATGACAACAGATTTGATATCAAGTAGGCAGAGTTTGAATTATTTAATTGTTTTCCTAGAGTATTTTATTTTTATTATTTAATGAGTGCTGACTTTGTGATCGGTGCTGGACAGTCATGAAGCAAACCTTAACTCCAACATGCTCATGGACTAATCTAATAAAGTCCTTCACTGCTTTGAGGAATCCCAGCCTCCACTAAATTCTCACCCTCTGCATGATGTTGTCCCAACACAGTCTTCAGGATTAACCAGACCAGCACCAAACCTACACCTGTACATTGTGATGGTTTCCTGGTAAAATGGGCCATGGATCAGACTCGAACCCAGGGTCTGGGGTAAATTCTGCAAACTCCTTTCTCCCCTCCTCCTCTCCTCAACCCCTTCTCTGCAGTGGACAGAACTTTTGTCAAGATTTGGTGTGGCATATTTAAGACGTGAAAACAACACAGAGAAAAAATTAAAATGTTTGTGATCCATTATGCAGAAGGAGCATATTCTACATGAAAATATTATTTACTTGAGTTTTCTATTCTAAAACTCGATTTTGTATTCAAGATTTAAGGTCTCCATGGATGTGGAAAAACACTTTGAGACTCTGAGGCTTTGAAATGCAGAATTGCCTTGTATAAGATAAAATCAATATTTTTAAAAAAAAAAAGTAAATTGGAAATTAATGTTCTTGTAATAGGTGAGTAGCTTTTACACAATTATTTCATGGTGATAGACTTGGTTTTGATGTAGCTTAATTAGCAGAATATAAATTATATATGTTTTTTTTAAAGATGTGCATATGTATATTACAAGATTTTTTATTTCATTGTGGAGCAAACCATTTGATGTGGCTCTGCAAAAAGCTCTAATACACATCAAAAAGCAATCAACAAACTCTTTGAGTACATCAAGCAGGATAATTTAGATGGTTTTTAATCATGATTATGAAAATATAATTAGGTGGTTTCATGTTGGTTGGTGAGTGCGTAGGGAAAAGTGATTCTCCAAACAGAAAAATATGGATAACATTACCCAGGAGCCACGAAACAACCACACACACATGCATACACAAACCAAACAAAAAAAACTGCTGGCCTGCTTCTCTAGTAGATCAGCAGGTAACATGTTTAAATAGAATGTCATTTCCTTTAGGATGCCAGGAAGATTCTTATTTAACAGACAGATTATACAGAAGTAGCTTTGGAAAAATGCCCCTTTTTAATGTGCTAGAAATCATTAGTCTGCAATTTAATAAAATAAAATCCTCTTTTCAGAATTTAGGCAACAAGCAGAAGACGCACTTTGGGTCTAATCAGACAAGAGTTTTACTGAAGGAAACAAGAGATATTGATGAGAGTGCTTTAACTCTGCCTGGGCCTCGAGTACTGGAGCAAATGCCATGTGTCTGTGTGCACAGTCTTCAGGTGAAGACTTCTCTAGATGCTTTTAACTGCCTTAAGTGCCCTGCCATTCTTCAATCCCAAGGAAGGCTGACTAAAGACTCCTTACTTAAGAGTTGCCACATCTAAACGGCCTCATCTTTGCAGGTTCGCTTTGCACGAAGCCTCCCTATGCTTTCAGTCCTTTTTGATGTGCTGATCATGACCTCCTCTGTTTCCCAGTAACTAACTTTTCTCAATAGTGCTTGATGAATCCTGAACACAGTGCTGTATGCCATGATGCTTCACCCCCTTATATGACAGTATCTTCAATATTTGAAGTGTTATTCTCAAGTCCTTTCCTTTTATGTACTGACATTACACTTTTGGTTGACTGTGAGCACTGAGCAGATGTTCTCACGAACCATAGATCGATCTCCTGGCTGGATGTAGGTAATCTATAACCCCACAGTGTCCTCAGTGCATGCCTGCCTGTACATAATCCTCACACCAATGCTCCTCTGTTGTGGTCTTCACTCATCCATCCGGTTCTGGCAAAACAAGGTTACCACTATCAGCTTGCCAATACATTAAAGAATTCGACACATGCATTTTTTACTTTTTGCTATAGTGAAAACTGCCTGGTTTGTCCTTTCTCTTTTTTGCCTCTCCTCACTGGGTCCTATTTCTTGGAGGCCTTTACGTCTTGCTCCGAGGGAGTGATTATCACTATAGGGATGGCTAGAGATATCTCAGTAATCTCCTACCATCTCATGTGGATCCCTAACAAATACTCTCCTTTCTCCACTTCATACCAAAGGCTAGATCTGTTTTCAGTGACTTAGTGGAAATGCATTTTATACTGTTGTAGTGATAAAAGAATTACTTCAGGTTCTTTATAAGCACTTTGATCACTTTTTTTTTAAATTTAGATACATAGTTTTGATAGAAATCCTATAGAGTCAAATATTGGGGGAGAAAAAAATAACAAGTTGGTAGAAGATGTCTGGAAGTGTTTTGGGTTTTTGTGTCAGCTAAACACAAATTACCAGTGTGTCCTTAGAGGCTCTTAGGAAAGAAAATACTGCCTTCCAGTCGGTCTGTCTGAAGTCAAAAATAATGCACTGATGTGCTGAAATGGCAATCACAAAACACAGGGTGGGTGAAAGTCAGGAGGTTTTTTTAATGAACTTTTTTTAAGACTAACTGGAACAACAATTAAGTGCCCTTTAATTTAGTGGCAACAGAAACAACTGCAGTCATTGCCCAGAGCATGGCTCAGCTTGACAAGGCAAGAGCAGAAAGGGCAAGAGCAGAGAGCAGACCCAGCAGTTCTCCTGGGTGAAGATAGTGAGTAAAACAGCTGGGAGTTTGTATGCTTGTAGGTGGATGTGTGAGGGAGTGAAAAACAATGAGAAAAGAGAAGACATTGGGAAAGCCACCTGCTAGAGTAATAAGCAATGGTGCATTGTCATGGGGTGAAACCAAAATATAGTTCTTCCTGGCTGAGTGCTCACTAAAAAGAGACTTACACTTCCAAAGAAGAAACTACCTTGCTTGCTCCTGCCTTGCTGTAATAGCACTTTGCATGCATCCTCTGTAAATAAACAGGGCCGTTCCAAAAGAAATCCTGGGTTCCTATCATCCTCTTCCCTTCCTAATGCAATGAAGCCAGCAAGGCCGAGATTTTGGCTAAGTACTCACACCATGGGGACAAAAATATTAGCTGGCATCAAAGCCTATGCTGCACAAATTAGATCTTCTTATCAAGAGTTAGAGAGATGAAGAATTATAGCTCTCTGCCTGGGAGGCTGGGGTCCGTGCCTTACCATGTGCTGTTGCAGGCAGCGTTGCCTCCTTCCCTTTGGAAGATTGCTACAAACTCTGGCCTGATCCTGTTACTGCTCAAGTGAATGGGAGTTTTGCCATTGACTTCAAGGAGATAAGAAGCAGGCCCTCTGCTAGCAAATCCAGCCTTTTCAGTCCTTTCCAGATACTAAATAAAACTATGCTTGGAAGTAATTTGGATGCCAGCAAGTTGGCCCAGTTTGTTGTGAAATTCAAAGATGCCCAACAATATGATGTTTATTAGGATACAAATAAAGTATCTTCTTCGCAGTGCAATGTGTAATTTCCTTCCCAATAAAAATATAAATTTGCCGTATGTGCAAACAATTTTAGCATTTCTGTTTTTATGCCATCTTGCTGACAAGAAAGTCCCAGCTGTTATAATTTGTCTCATCCTTCTCTCTCTTGTAGAACCAGCCTTTGTTCCTTTTTGCAGTGCCAGGGACTTGCTGAGCTCCACCTGATGTGATTTGTCCAGGCATTAATAATGCATCTTCAAGATGCAAGATGCATGAATTCCTTTAGTAACAGATCCGCCGGCAGACTGCCGCACCATATTGTGCCGCTTTCCTGAGGCGGGGGAGGCAAGAGGACCGCACAGGCATGCACGCACCCGCGCAGGTCACAAGGCTTGGGAGCGAGGAGTGTCCTGGTATTACGAGGGGGTCACTGCATCCTCACGCTGAGGTCAGGCTGAGGATAATGAATATTACAGGAGCCGTTCCTCCAGCAGGAAGGTCTTTACCCGCCATCCAAGGAATCCCTGTGGGATGACCTGAGGTGTCCACAAACTGACAGTGACTTTAGGAAACCCAGCAAGCAGGGCTCGAGTGTTGGCAAGCGGGGCTCGAGTGTTGTTCCGCTGGCAAGTGCTGTCCCGCAACATCACAAAAAGAAAATTAACTTTGCCTCCAAGCGCTCCTGGCGGCCCACCCTCAGGACGGCACTCGTCGGGGGGCTCGGCACCGGGAGGACGTGGTTTATTTACTGTGTGTGGTGCGGAGGGGAGACTTCACCCTGGAGAACAACCGCACAAGCCGGGTCGCCCACTCCCGGGGATGGCGAAGGGCCCTGACGGCCACCCTCCACACGAGCTCCGCTCAGTGCCTTCCCCGTGCGTGGCTCGCAGTGGGCCGCTCGCCCCACTGCCCCTCCGCCCTAAAAATATAGTAAAAAAAAAATAAAAAAATAAAATAAAAAGCTCGTTTAATCGATACGATCGCTCGCAGGGCCGCGCTCCCGCACCGCGGCTCGGCTCTGCCGGCGTCGCCATGGCAACGGCTCCCGGCTCTCGGCGTGAGGCCACCCCGCGGCCCCCGGCCCCGCCAGCCCCGGCCCCGCCAGCACAGCCCGGGCCCCACCGCCGCAGCTCCGGCCGGGCGGGCCGCCGAGGGCAGCAGCAGGGTGCAGGGGGCCGGTGCCGTCCCAGCGGTCCGAGGGGCACGATGGGGGGCACCGGCTGTACGGATTTTCTAACGGCACCACGTTTTTGCGGCCCCCGGGGCTAGCGGGTGCTGCCGTTAGTGATCCGCCAGGTTACAGGCCCGAGGCCCAGCCCTGGCTCCTACAGCGCGCTCTCTCTCTCCCCCATTTGCCCCCCCTTTCCCCCCTCGTTTCCAAATAACATGTTTCCAAAATAACATTTTCGGTAATGTTTCCAAGCTTCCTGGCGCGTAGCAAAGGTGGGACGTCATTGGGGCCCCTGAGGCAGAAGACGTCTTTTGGCAGTCGGTGAGAAGATCATAACGCGGCTCGGGATTAATGCACTCAATACCCATAGCTGGCCCATGCCACCGCTTAAAAGAAATGCACAGAATTTGCCATTAAAAGCCACCGATGCCCGTGCAGGCAAGCCGGGCAGAGCTGCTTCAGCGTGGGCTGTGGTTGGCGCTGAGCTTGGGTCGATGGTCTTCAGTCGTGCCCCCTCAGCACGCAAGCGCCGGCGGGTGTCTGGTGGGCTGTCCTTAGCGTTACGCTTCCTTCTGTTTGAGAGACTTTTGAACGCTTCAGGAAAAGATACGCAGCTTCTTTTTGTGTTCTTTTTGCATTTCTCAAATAGCATTGCAATGGTGAGGTGTTTTTTAAAAGCTTAGCCTTCCCCCAAGCTGTCATTTGGGAAGAATAGAAAAAAACTATTGAGATGTCTCTGAGACCAGAGAGGTGCCTACAGGTGGGTGAATAATAGGGGAGGGAGGAAAGAAGAAAAGCACAATCTTTCTGGGCATCAGTTTTAAAGAAGACAAAAATTAAGTAAAAAAACTCCACACATTTAATTGGAGAATAATTTCAGCCATTTTATCGACACTGAACTTTACAGGATTCTTTTTTATTTCAATGAGAATATTTCTGTTGTTTCCAAAAGCTGTTCACCAGGTTTTTTGTGTACACATATATAGGAGAAACGTTTGTTCATATATTTATATTAAAAAAGACAGTGAAACAAGTACTCCTGTGAATTTTGTTTCCAACAAGCTTCCAAACTGTCTGCAGAAGTCATCTTGAAATCACTTTATATTTTTGAAGACTATTCACCCAGAGACCAGAAACAATAGTCTGGGATTCAAATGATCCTTCACGTACAAACTGAATAGTGAATTATGACTCACAAAAACTCTGATACGCCATCCAGTCTGCAAGCAATACATAGGATGAAATATATTCACATGAACAGTCACAGAAGAATTTATACAGTGAATAAAATTAATAGAAATTAAAATGTGGTCGTTGATCAACCACAATCAGGAAAGAGTGCTAAATTCAACAAATCAGCTGTTTGCAACTAATAGTTTTCCTAGGTCTCATGATAGATGTGGGTAAATGTTGGCTTTCTAATTATGACAACAGAACCGAAGAGAGCACTGAGAAATCAAAATTAACTAGTGCCTTTCCTGAATTAGAGTCAGAATCTGTTGACATGGGTCTGGAGCATTGCTGTGAAATGTCCCAAGTTCACAGATTGGGCTTTTTTCAATACATGGTTTATGAAAGTGTGCGAAATTTTGAGTTTCTGTCTTGATATAAGGAAAAAAAGATATTCTCCTTTGATATTAAAGTTTGGCTGGGTTCTGGGCATCTGAAAAAGGGTTTCATACCGGGAGATGTCAAGCAATCTTTCTAGCTGTATCACCTACTGCATCTTGAAGAGGAAAATGCACTGTGCTCCTCTGAGTGGTGAGGTAGCCTTGCAGGTCCTCTGACCTGCCAAAGGAAGGGAAACTTTCCACCTGGAGAGGCGGGGAGGCAGCCAAAATACTACCTGCCAGATCTGTCCTTGCATCGGACACAGTTCAGACTCAGAAATCATCAGAGGCAACATTAACCCTCTCCAGCCCCAGCTTTTTAGTTTGAAGGGAATTTCTACACATGCCAAGGAGTGTTTCAGCAATCCACTCCACACTGGATCCACTGCAAGAAGTTTTGTCTATGGTAATCTAGATAGTGTAAGTGCAAAATACAATTTGAAAGTCCTCCTTGTTCAACATGTTTTTGTTGTTGTTGCTCCAAGAGGCTGGGAAGGATACTACAGTTTTCCTCAGGTTAATTCTGGCAATATTTCCTTTGAAAAAGTCTAGCATCAGCATGTTGTTAAAAAGGACTTCAAAACTGGGTGAAAGGATGATGGAAAGTGCCTTGTGATGTTCCTGTGTCACATATAGGACTATTCAGGAAGCAGGCTTTCTGTTGTGTCAAGATTGGAGATTTTGAGATATTTTCCTGTCACAAACTCAGATCTCAAAAAATTTGCATGAACCACTAACCCAAGAACAACCCAATATGGGTAAAGATGAATATTTGAGTCTGGTGTTTTTGTAAAAATTTCATTTCAACTTCAGTTTTCATAAAACTTCAGTAAACCTAATTTACTGGCACTTCAATTAAGCAGAATGGTTTGACAGTCGTGACACTTTCTTTCCAAAACCAGTTTCCAGGATGATAATTCAATAAAGTTCTTGCTTTGTGAACACTTCTGATGTAACAATTTCTGATTTTAGCATTTTTCAGAGCAGGAAGGAAATGTTTAACATTTCTTCTGAGTGCTGGTTGCATACGTACCAGTTGGAGCTCCGGGTTACACCTGGCAGACAAGACTCCCACAACGTATATCACAGGAGTCCTGGGGCGAGCCCCAGTGAGTCCTTTCCGGTCCACTCCAGGATGCTTCCTAGAATTGCCGAAATTGTCTGTCTCCCACTGTCTTCTGTGATCCTTGTATCACTGAGCGATGGTCTCGGCCGTTCATTGCAGCCCGTTAAATGTTTCTCAGACCCCTCTCACGCTAAATAAACCCGATGCTCTCTTACTGAGGAGGTGTGACTAAAAATCCTCAGCTAACAACACTATTTGCAAAATCTGTTCCTTGGGAGAGGTGAGCTCAAGGGGAAGTACCAAAGGGACTCTTTGCAGAGCACTAGGCGGGGGCAGCCCCACAGCAGCCCCACTGAAAATACAACAAGGCACCGACGTAGACCGGCAGCTCCCTTGACCAGGGAGTTTGGAGTATCAGTGGGCAATTTCACGGCTTCTGTGCACTGTATATGCCCCCTTCCCTTGCATACTTCTTGAAGAGTTAGACACAGCTGCAACTAAAACCAGGGATCTATAATGCTGCTGTAGCAACCCCGGTCTGTACGCTGCTGTTCAGGCGTAACCCCATGAAAGCCTAGACATGAGGAGGCACAGCGCCTTGCCTCTGGATGTTATGCTATTGATAGTTACGGAACGACCGGGAGGGTAAGCAGTGATAAACTCAAAAACATCAGGAGCTGGGCAGAACACCTGATTACAACTGCCTGCGCCGGGTCCCGGCGGTAGCAAAGCTGATGCACTCAGGCAAGGTGATGCAGGTCACTGTTGCTGGGGGAGCGAGGGAAAGATAAGAAAGTGAGAAGAGAAGAGTGTCTCTGCCTTGCTGCCCAGGCCCGTCAGGCAGATAAACCACATGCATGCATGCAGCCGGGAGAGCCGGCTGGCCTCGGTGGAGGTGGTCCCTTGCCATCCCTGAGGCAGCTTGGGCCATGGCAGAGGATCCAACCGGCGAGGAAGCAGCTGGCCTTAGCAGGCAAAAAAACCCAGAGCCCGAGGCAGCAGCAGTGGAAGAGATGGGGGAGAACTGGTCTGAGAGCTGTTTATTCAGAGACACCACCTCTGATACTCACCCCCCAGCTGAAAGGACAATCTATTTATTTAGGTATATGCATATTTAGCAAGCTTGGTATTTTATCGTAAAAAGTTATGGAGCTTTAGTGTTTGCTTAACTGTTCTCATCTATAAATATTAATAGGCAGACTGTCTTTTGTATATACACAGTTTCATAACAACAGAGTGTATCCCAGCTCTGCAGAGTCCTAGTCATCTATTTGCCTGGGGTGAGTATTTCTTTTGAGAGGCGAGCGTTTTCAGACTTTCTTTCTCCATATTTATGGAAAAACAGGGAGATTTTGGGGCTTGCTGAGGTAAACATTCAAGATTTCAAGAAACTCACAACATTTCAATATTCTAATGATCTCCTGAAGGTTCCTCAGTTACAATATTTTTTGTTTATTCATTTGGGTTTTACCTCTTTGTGCAGCCTGGTATGGTATAATGTGGAATTTAGACCATTTACCATAGAATATCAAACTACAATATGTACAAAGGAAGCACTGGCAACAGCTTATGCTAACTATTCAATACTTTACCCAATTTCTGCCGTATACTGTGTGAGGTTTTTAATCACTGACTATTAGAGGAAAGGACAGTAGAGTTAATTCCCCCTTTCCTCCCCTTCCCTCTAATCTTCATCGCAGGTATCTACAGCAGCATTTCACTCAGAGACTGAGAAAACCCTTTATTTGTGGATCTCAAAAGAGATTAGACTGAGACAGAAGCCAAACACTGCCAAGGATGATAAAGGTGTTTCTGGCCATACAGAGAAGCTGAACTTTAGAAATCCGCTATAAGGTGTATTTTAATATCAACATCTTTAGCACCTCCAGAATCATCCAGGAATTTTAGGCTCACAAGTCTAGACTTGGGCACCTGCAGGTAGAGTCAGGCTAGTATTAAGTACCTGAGCTTTTTTGTGTATCTAACCCCAAAATACATTTTAAAGGGACACAGGATACGTCTTCACGGCTTTGATCATGAACCTGGCTTAATAACTTCTTGCACCCTGGAGGGCATTTGTTCTTAGGCCAAAATTCGTCATCTCTGCAGTCATGACGGTGCTGCTGCCATGCTTTGAACTGGTTCACTAGAATTAAATCTCCGCTTAAGAGAAAAAAAGAGTTTTAACTGGTTTTACTGCCAAAGCCAATTTATTGCATAACTGAATCCTTGGTCCCTTCAGTTGTTAAGTTGCTTGTGAAAAAGTTATTCGTTATCCCTGAACTGATGTGGTGAGTGTGCCAGCAGCCTTTTTGGAAACCTCATCATCCTACTGTCTCTAGCCTCAGCTCAGCAAGGCAGTCAAGCACGTGCTTACCTTTAGGTAGGTACTTAGTCCCCTTAACTTGCTGCTTTCACAGCAGGTTAGAAAGGCTAAGCACATACTTAAAGATAGGCATACACTTACCTTTCCCCTTCTTTATTACAGCACTCGGAACCAGTGAAGAACCCTAACTGTAGCCAAATTCCTGTTTCTACTAATTCTGAAAACAAGCACAAATATTTACTTAAAATATTAATATGCTTACCATATCTTATCTTTGACATAATTACTTTAATTAAAGGAATTTATAAAAACTAATGTTGCGCCTACATGCCCTAGCAGTAACGTGAGAATAATGGAATTTAGAGTGGCTGATTTATTAATCTTAAAATATGTACTTGGAATGAAACAGGTAAAATTATAAATTGGGAAGCAATATGTGTGAATATTGTGTTTTATCATTTAGACTTGGATGAGTTGTATTTATACATATAAAGGGCATAAACTAGCTGATTATCATTAAAGATATTTTTTCATTTTTATATTCTGTAAAATATAAAAATAAATATAAAGCATGTCATTTTACAGCTTCTTGATAGAAATTTTTTAGATTGTATTGACCTTTGATATGGACAAAATTTCCATAGCAAACATTACCAAGATCTTTAATACTATCTATACACTAATACTAATATTATATACTTCATAAATTTGTATACCTGACCCCAGTTGCCACTACAGCTACTACCCTGTCCCTACACACATCGGACACATCATTCTCCAGTGTTTTCTCTCCTCCCCTCCCCAGAAAACTTCCTTCAACCTGTCTCCAGTGCCTTGCAGTCAGGTGAAGTCTTCATTGACCTCTTCATAGCCAGCTCTGCCCTCCTTAACCTGCGAACAACTTCAGACATTGCTCCCCCACCTTTTTCTTGAAATCTTATTTTCCTTTGGCTTCTCTGTCTCTTTCTGCCTGTCCTTCTGCCTCTGTCATTTCTTTCTGGTATGTCGTAGTGCTTTGTGATCACTACTGACCATGTTATCCAACACTGCCTCACTGGTTACTTTTACTCCCTGCCAGCATCCATCAGTCATCTCCTGGCTGGTAAGTATATTGCAAACACATGGGAAGAACCATCTTTGTCTTCCACATTGATATAACACTGAGTACTGGTCTGAATTTTAAGAAATATATGTTAATGTCTGGCTGCTGTGACAGAGGAACTACCGGAAGCTAAGGGTATATTTTACTTGTTGATTTGTTTAAACAGTCGGTAAAGGAATAGCAATGTATTGTTGACATACAGTTGTTTCATGTCATCTTTATGACATTACCTTATCTAATGTGATTACGCAGCAAAATAAACACTGTCAAATCATGACTTCTTTCAAGGGAAGTCTAGTCGTTTAGACTACAAGTCTGGCGTACTAGCCAAAAGCATACATAATTTAAAAGGCACTTTGAATACTGCCAGAAAAATTGTGTGAAATATGGGTAAGCTTGAAGGGAAGAAACTACACAGTGGTTAAGTTGCATGAGAAAATCTTTCTCCCAACTACAAGCCTATTAGAAAATAAAGGGCTTTTTTTTTTCTCTTGTGCATATACGCATGTCAGTGATGTGGTACAGCTCACAGAATAGAAGAGTCCCCATGTCAAGAATGTGTTTGTGTCCTGGCCTATTTGGAAAAGCACATGATTGATTAGTGAAATAAGTATGATTATGTACTCTGAATAGGAATGCTATGGGGTTCAAAGTTAGTCAAGCATACGTGTAGGTCATCTGTGTTTGATACTAACGTGCTCACCCAAGCACCTTCACTCCTTACCACCACGCTCTGCTAGGTGAAGAACTAATAGACCAACAAGAGCTGCATAAGACACAAAGGCAAATGCAGCTTTGCTTCAACCTTGAGTCAGCCTAGACATAATAACTGCATAGAGAAATTTAATTTGTCAAGTACAGATTTCGAGTTTAGAGAACATTTTGCTGTTGCTTATATCTGCCCTTGCCTATGAGTTCTGAACTGGGGTTCATAAGGTCATTAATTCTAATAGCAATGGGAAAGCAGGAGAAAGAGACACGTCATGGCATGAAACAAAAATCCTAAGAGCAAGAATGATTTAATGTTTAAATCCAATCTCCTTTATATTATGTTAGGGAGTTTGAGATGTGCTTTTTTAATCTTATCTTCCAGAATTTTTTTCCACAGGAAAACTTCCCCATAAATTCACAAAACGTTCTGGCGCTTCGTATGGTTTTACACCCTGAGAATTTATTATTCATGAAATAGGTCTTTTGAAGTACAATTTCTAAGTATTGATGTTTTATCTTTAAACAGCGAACATGAGCACAGGCTTAAAGGCCCACTGACAATCACTCAGGAATAGCTCAATTGCTCATGTCTAGGCGAGGTCTTCCCCACACAGGGAACCTTTTGTAAATATTAGTTACTAGAATCACAACACTAATACATGTAGTTAATAATTATCGCAATGTGCCAAAACTGCACAGTTTGCTCCCTGATTACAATATTAAATTGCTATTGAGCTGTGATATTTGCTTCAGGCAATACTACTGAGAAGCCTCCAAAGACCTTGGTTGGCCTCCCTGCACAAGCATGGGAAATGTATGCCTGCACAGAAAGCAGAGGCAGCGCTGGGGTTTGCCAGAAAACAAACAAAACTCAGACAATAGAAGGAAAGTTTTATCAGAGCTGAAGTGTCCTTTCACTTGGGAACTGTCATCTCATGAAAAGAAAACACACACGCGCACTTGATTAGAGCTTCTGTGGCAGACCATTACCATGAGCTGGGTGATTCAAGCTGTTCATGGAGGGTACTGCGCAGCTAGCTCTGAAAGCTTTGGTTTAGTTCCTTTTGATGGCATCTAAAAAGGAGCTAAGCCACTTTAGAAAAGTTCAGAGGTTTCGCCTGACATGTTTGTGCACCTCTATCAATGGGTATTTTCTGCTGATACTTTTGCCCATCGCCCTGCAGACCGAGTAGTTGTGGATGACAAAGGGGAGCCACCATTGCTGGTACCATTGTTCATCTTGGTCGTGCGTTACAAATTCATGATGGGTCTAAACACAAACCCTAATCCTCAGCTTCAGGTCTTGATTCTTTATCTTTCTAAACTCATGAACCAAACTTCCCAATTTGAAGAGTCTCCATTTAGCTGTATAATTCAGAAATGGTTCAAGCTATCTCCTTAGATTTTGGGCGTTTGGGCTCGTATCAACATTCAGACAAGCTCAGGGAAGGGTCTGAGAGGTACAGTGATGTCTGAGCCCAGATCAGGTCCTAGATTAGGGTTTCTGCTTGAGAACAAGAGTTGGAAAATGCTTCTGCAGTGTCAGCTAACTAGTGCTCAGTACTCTGGTACATAAATGTAACTGTTATTTGATGGGAGAAGGTGTGACAAATCTATCAGGAGCAAAGTTTCAGACTCAGGATTTGTTCCTTCTTTGCCTGCGATCGAAGCCAACTTCTCTGTGATTTTTCTAAAGTGAATGCATTTAACGTTTAGTGAAGTAGTGAAGACAGCATAGCCAGAAGGATTGCAGTTATTAGGGTATCAGTAGGAGCAGTCCAGGAATGTGATTTGCGGGTACAGATTCCAGTCTTTGCACTTACAAAAAGCTGTTGGAAGAGAGCATGCAGGCTTTTGACTCTTTCTATAAAGCAAAGCCAGGTGTTTGCACTTGGAAAGTGCAGGTGCCAGTTTATGTACTTGAGTTTATCAGGCCCAGGCTGAAACCATATCCCTAATGAGATCATATGCTATTGTCCAGCTTCTGCATCATTAAGGCATGCTATTCATGTAGGTTGTGGGAGTTACCCTTGAAATCACTGTGCTGGGTTTTCTAACTCTTTTTTTTTGTGAGCTTTATGGTCTCTTTAACAGAGCTATGTGAGTTACACGGGGCAAGGCTTCCATCCTCCTTCAGAAACCATATGTTAAATTGAAATAGTAATAATACTATAACCCCTAGAAGGGGAAATAAAGAAGAAGGGACACACATTTGCTGGCTGATGGCCTGAAACTGTGCATAGGTACCTCAGCTGAATTCAGTATTTCATTTCAGCATTTGAATCTTACCTCAGATGTTTCCTCAGAGAAGATACTAGTGCTAGCTTGTCCTTTTTATTTATGCACTTGCTGAATTGCAGAATGTGTGTTTCAGGTCTCAGCTGTCAGCCTTATACCATGGGCCTCTTGTCCAGAATGAAATCTCATTCTTAAATTAAATCACAAAGGTGTTAAAAAGAAAAAGAAAAGGAAAAAATTGTCTCCAGACTGTTTTCAGGGTTCTTCTGTAACCCAGGTCATAAAATCAAATAGAAAGAAACTGTTGTGCCATTAAATCTATCCTGCTATCAGCTCCTGCTTGTTTCCTAGTACCTATTTTATGGGAGATTATAGTGCTCAATTTTAAATGTCCCAAGCAAAAATTGTGTCTATGGGTTCTTTTGGTTTGTGCACCAAACTCAGATTAAAGTAGCCAGATACTGCTTTTTTCTGCTGATTCCCTTCTGCCAGGCACAGCTGAGATATTTTATATCCTGTCAACAACCCCTCTTCAAGAATAACCTGAGAAAGCAGGTAGGCTATTACACAAGTAACAAGGGTCTGCTCCCTTTCTTCCAGTTTCTTCTTCTACGACAGCTAACGCAGAAAAAGGTCAAGGCTTGTCGTAGAAAACAAAAAGCAAAGAACTATCTGGTGTTATGTGTTACATTGGCAGGTACGATTAATTATTTATGCAGTACCATTGGTAGAGCAGCAGACAGGTCAGGTTCCTGATTATGCTGTCTGTGGGCATTTTGCTGATGTATGTCAGCTCCGTTCTTGGTCAAATATTATGGTCCCGTCCTGCTGCTGAGTGTGTCTGTCTTTTATTTGTGAATTACCACTAAAAGAAACAGCACAGAGCTGGCAGGAAAATGGCATCTCAAGCAGCATATACATGTTTTGTTAATTCTGGATTGTGCAATAATTTTGATCTGATCTTTCAGCCTTGATTCTGGACAAAATTGATTGGATTTGAGACTATAACACAAGAGCTGGAATAACTGTATTTAGTGTGTATTATTCCCAAGGCAAAACTAGAAATCTAGACTCTTTAAAAAGGCTACAATTAAGAGACAAGCTGGGGTTGGTATTATTTTGAAGCTTATATAAAAGTTGTTGGTATATATTTTTTTCTAACTCTTCTTGTCAGCTCTTGTAATATATCTTCCTCTCCCACTGACTTCTAGCCAAATTTAGAGGAGAATTTCTCCTCTGTACCCTTACAACTCACGCCTTGGATTTCACAATCAACCTGTTATCACCGCAAGCCTGGGCTGAGATGGGCCATGACTTCCCTATCTTCTTCTCCTAGCAAAGATTTGCCATCAGTGCTGAAAAGCCTGCAGCAGCCTCACCAGCTGCAAGGAACATCTCGCTGACAAAATAGCCCGTCAGCTGGTATTAGTCTGGAGAGCGCGTCTCTCCCAAAAAGCCCTACGTCATTGCCACGAGTTGCAATGTGAAAGCCCTACCATCAGGGCAACAGTCAAAATTTATTCTCAGGCTGGCCTCACATGTTAACTTATCACCAAACTAAACTCTTTGCTGAAAGGCTGGAGCTTGTATTCACAGAGGGTGAAAATTGGTTCCGCTGGGAAAGCTTCAAAGTCATTTCAGCCATTAAACTGTGGCTGGATGTATCATAAGTACAGGAGAGGTCGAGGCACTGCCTGTGAACCATGGGGACTTGGTAAAGAAGTTCCTGCTGAAATTGGCAGCGCGATTGTGTATTCTGTTTCAGTCTGGCTCTGCAGCAGGAGCGAGTCGCGTTTGTACATGAGACTCATTATGCTTCCCCTGTTTAACATACCAATTACTTTCTGTATTTACCATGTTTAGAGCGACTTCATGTCAGAAATTAATAACGCTAAAATAAAGAGCTGCGCTGATGTATGCTAAAGGGGAAGCACGGCAGACTAATAGAATGTGTAGTGGAAGCGGGAGGTGGATTTGCAGCTGTGGGGAACACATCCAGATGAATTTCATGGCGTGCCATGGGGAGGTCCCACAGAGGCCCACGTGCTCTTTAAGGCACACTTCAGACTGCGATAAGTGTATCTTGAGAGGTCGCAGCGCCTAAGTAATTTCACCCTGTAAGCAGTGTAAACACGTAGCGGTGCCAGTCAGTCCCTCTAAGAGCTTCACTCCTCCACATTTCTTGCCTGTCTCTCCATATTGGACAGAAGTGTTTGGGAGACAAGTAATTAAGTTTGGAGGACAAGATGACAGGGAAACATTTTTGTCTTTTTTAAGTGGCCTTTGTACAAACTTGGGCAAGTGAGGAAACCTTGATTCACCCCTGCTGGTCCTAGGCAAACCCCTGTAATAGCAGCAGGTCTCTGATCTTCCTCTTCAAAACTCAGGAGTCCACAAAGGATTTTACCCAGATTCCCTGCCAACTCCAGCACATTAACCCTTTCTTATAACTTTTGAATTCAGCATCTGTCTGGTAATGGGACTCGAAACGCTGTCGAAGTCTCTAGTAGGCGGCATGCCATCACACACTGAGGAGTACTTCCTTGCTCACGTTGATCGCCGCAGACAACGGACTGGACAACCTCCTAATGGGAAATAACAGTAAAAGGACCATATTGATTAGTGACGTTGGAATAGTTGTCATTAATGGAGATCATAAAAACAGTTATAATATTTATAACCAAAACAGACGGAAAATTTATGTTTTCATTAAAAGAAAGCCTCTGTATATGAAGATCTCAACAAGCAACTAGTATACAGGCATGCCATTATTTGTTGTCTCTGGTTTCAGTAGGGCACCTTCTCCAGGTTGGCATGGGAAAGATGGTGGTTTCTGCATCGCTTTGCTCACAATCGTTGTTGATTTCTTTGTGGGGAACTGTGTGAGGGAGAAAGGGGAGAAGCTCTGAATCTGCCTACTAGCTCCATTAGTAATGGATGGTGTTTTAACATTTTATTGTTTTTCTTGCTTTGGAAAGCTAATCCATACCTAAGCAAACAAGTTGTTTTTACAATAAAAACTCCTCAGTGCTGAGAGTTTGCCTTGCGTGTTTGCCCTCTTGTAAAAGACAACCTCCACTAAGAAATCTGTATTTGATAGTCCATTCGGTAAAGTCTTAAGAGATGCTTCATGTGAATAGATTTTCTCAGGGCCAAATCCTGAGCTGTTTGCTTACTTCTCTGCCGTTTAAACTCCCATTCACTTCAGTGGAAGTTTGCTTTTCATGGATTTCTGCTATTTACCTGTCATTTTTTTTCCACTGCAAACTCAGCCATACTCTGAAGGCAAAGCAAGGTTCTTTCCTTCCAATGCATCACTCACAGGTCATGAAATCTCTGCCAGCAAAAATATGCATGAATTATTGCTGTGCAAACATTATTGGCCTCTTCCACAACGAGAAATTCCACTCATGCCAACACTAAAGGTGAAAAAGAGAGAGATCCAGGGATACTTGTTAACAATCAATGCGTGCACTGACTGGCCTGGTAACTGATAAGGAGTACAGAGTTTTATTAATAATACAATAAAGAGGAACCGCTCACTTGTCCTGAAGAGGGTTGGTTTTGCACAGCTAAAAACCATAAACTTTTTAGTTTTGAATGCAGACAGCAATGATTCTCAATACACAACAGGAACAGATCTGCTGAGTAAGAAGGTACCTTTTTTATAACATTGCTTTCAGAACAAGATGTACATCAATCTTTTACTCCTAAACAAGCTCAGTGTTATTCTTCCAACAGAAAGGTCAAAAATACATGATACGAAATCTAAATCACTGTTTCATTCTGCTTGACTGGATGTGCGGCTTTTTGCCTCTCACTGACTGTGTGAAAGATAGATAATACAAGGGTAGAAATATCTCAGGTTTAAATACTGTCCAGAAGGCCTCCTTCTCAAGGTACCATGAATGATGGGGTACGGCTACTAGCAAACAGAGGCTGGAGTCATCATTACTGCAGCTAGGAAGCACAGAAATGAGCACCAATTTCATGCCCAGCTGCTATGCCCAGCCATGGAAGATACTCTGTGTGCTGACCTCCACCATCAGGAATTAGAGTAATAAACCCCACAGCTTGAGTGTCTGTTTGGTTTTGCAATTAAAGTACTCTTATTTTCCGTAAGTGCTTTCTATACTCAAGACACATCAAAACACATGGCACGGAAGGGGACCCAGCGGTGCTAGCACTAGCTGCATAGGTGAAAGAAGCGGCCAGGCTGTGGTATCGCATTTCTGCTTGGTGACAACACAGGGCTATGGGACGCTTGTGCTGAGGTGCCCTGAAGTCTCCGCTTGCTCCGTGATACGGTCCCTGAGGCCAGTCACTCCGGGGTTTGCCTCAAAGGGATTATCTAGAGTTGGTCAGCAATTTCTTCATGTTACAAGCCAATTGTCAAAACAAACTTTCTGGTGAGAGGCCTTCAAGGAGGATCTTCCTCATGTCATGGTGAAAAGTAGTCCATCCAGTCCATGGGAGCATTCACTTGGGCTAGAAGACACCATTTCTGCACTATTTTAATCAGAGTAAGGACGCGTCCCTCATCCAAGGTGAATGTTGTGTTTCGTCATGATCTAGAGCAGATCCAGTTTAGGAAACATCAGATATTTTTACAGGATCACAACAGCCATTTCGCTGCATGCCCTGAGTTTTTACTCCCTAAGACATGCACTAAAAACTATCTACACCAGAAATTATGCTACAAGACCTAGCTTCTTGCTGTAATTACAGAATTCGGTTAATAGCAGTAATTTGTAACTGCTCAAAGTTATGAATAACTCAGTAATTTCAGGGCAGTTCATTGCCTGAACCTGGAGGAACCTCCCTCTTTGAAGCCTCATAGATATTTTAAAGTAATCTCATCACTTGCCAGCAGCTTAGCAAAAATTATATATCACAGGATGGAAGAGTAGAGAGTTCAGAGAGTCACATAAGAATAGCAAAGATGTGACTGTGTTTGGATTCCAGAAAAAGTAAAAATCTCACACCAAAGGTCTGGTAAATAACTTGGGGACAAATAACATTCTACTGATAAAAAGCGTACTATAATTTGTATGGGTCATGTCAGGAATATACAGCTGACTTCACGCAGCTGAAGGTAATCAGGGAGTCTGAATCTGGAATCTGTCTCCAGCAACTAATGTGCACCTTCCTATGTGATAATTGTACAACTCGAGGCCATCTATGAAATACAAACAGAATAATTAATATCTCCCTCATAACATAAAATGGTGGGATGGACTAATGTTGTTTGATCTCCTTGAGTCTTCTCCTTGTAATAAGCTCTTATTTTGTATTGCATTATGCATAGTATATTCACTCACGTCTCACCGTTGCACTGTTTTCTACCAAGACAATGAAAATACTGGCCCCCTTTTACATGAACCCACGCCACATATTGCCAGAAGTAGCTTACATCTAACTTGAGGCCAATAGCTGCTGGGAAGTAATTAGTTGTAGTGCTGCTATAATCCCTTAGTAAATGTAAGCGCAACTCCTATTTGTGCTGAAGGTGAAATGTTTGTGGTAACAAATGCCCTTTTCTCTGAATAAAAATGTATTTACTTTTAATCAATCAGGGACTCATTATCAGCGTTGTCTTCATCTCCCTAAACCTTGGCCTTTTGTGTATGATTTCAGCATTGGAAGAGAGTGTCTGCAGGTTATTAAGAGAATGTTGCAAAATAACTCTAATGACCTGAATCAGCTAGGGAGAGATGGTCAGAAATTATGAGGCAGTCCTATTATCTCCTGGCACCTCCAGGCTCTCACCAGGTCCTTGCAGTCCTCAAAACGAAAGGAGGACGTTGTTGCCACTACTATTTACTCGGTATGTTCACACGTTGCATGTGTATGTGTGCACATCGCACGTGCGAAGAGCAGCCTCCGAAGGGGGAGAGGGATCCCAGGGTAAATGCGGTGCTTTGCTGCTGAGGACTATAACCTGTGGACTCTGGAAGGCAACATGGAGAATCGTCTGCCTTAATTTAGGAAGTGGAGCTGGCTGAGGAGCATGGGGACGGCTGGGTGAGGTCTGCGGGAGCTGAGGAGAGCCCGAGCTGTGTGACCCAGGGGCCTGGGCTGGCGGGGGGCTGTGCAGTGCCTGCTGGGCTGCCTTTCGCTGCGGTGCTGAGTCCACAACACCTCACGGCCATGCAGGGGGATGGGGAGCCGCCGGCTGGCTTCTCCCCAGAGGCACCCCAAGTGCACCTCTCCCCGAGAGTGCTGCCAAGCCAAGGGGTGCAGCCGAGCAGAGGTCTCCTGGCCACAAACAGCCCTTGAAGACCCTCTAGACGGCTGCAGCCCGTTCCCCTTGTGCTGGTTTTGGCTGGGATACAGTTAATTTTCTTTACAGTAGCTGGTATAGTGCTGTGTTTTGGATTTTAGTATGAGAATAATATTGATAACACGCTGATGTTTTGGTTGTTGCTAAGTAGTGCTTACACTGGTCAAGGACTTTTCAGCTTCCCATGCTGTGCCAGGGTCACAAGAAGCTGGGAGGGGGCACAGCCAGGACAGCTGACCCCGACTGACCAAAGGGATATACCATACCGTATGATGTCATGTTCAGTATATAAAGCTGGGGAAGAGGAAGGAAGGGGGGACATTCGGAGTGATGGCATTTGTTTTCCCAAGTAACCATTACATGTGATGGAGCCCTGCTTTCCTGGAGATGGCTGAACACCTGCCTGCCCATGGGAAGGAGTGAATGAATTCCTTGCTTTGCTTTGCTTGCACGTGCAGCTTTTGCTTTCCCTATTAAACTGTCTTTTTCTCAACCCACGAGTTTTCTCACTTTTACTCTTCTAATTCTCTTCCCCATCCCACCGGGGGGGAGTGAGCGAGCGGCTGCGTGGGGCTTAGTTGCCGGCTGGGGTTAAACCATGACACCCCTCCACCCTCCTTTGCAGAGACAAAGCATCCAGAGCAGGGTTGAAGGTCTGAGCCCTAAAGTTTTGCTGCTTTTAAAGGCTAAGGAGGGAACTCTGGGAACCGGTTGCCATGAACTGAGACAGTTGCTTTATTTATTTTCAGTTTCCCCAATGTGCTTCTCTTGGCCAAACCTGGAAATAAAAGTTACAAATCTCCCCTATTACGGTAAGTAACTTCCCAGCAGGGGCCCTGCTGCGTGATCAGGCAGAGGGTCTTTCCAACAGGCTTTTCCAGGACAAGCATGAAGACGGAGGAGGATCCTGTGCTGGAAAGAGCATGAGCAATGCTCCACCTCACTCACCTTCTTGGTCTTCATGTTTGGCCCCAGAAAAGCACCCGCTCCAACAGGCATGTCATGAGGGATGTGAGAGTATTGCAAGAAGTGAGAGGAAAATCATTGTAGCAATCTACCAGGAAAAAATAAAAGGATTTTCTGACTTTGGGGGTTCTTCAGCTGGCTGTAGGATAGTCCATTCTCCTGCATGGCTAGTTTGCCAAGTCATTTCTCCCTCCTTGTTCTTTGGTGTCCTTCTCCCAGCAAGCAGGGAAGTGACTAATATTGCTGAATGTAAGAAAGTGGCACTGACTTCAGGTATGGCTGCAGTACCTGGAATTACTTTGGCAATTTGTTTTTAATTTTGTCATTTGTTGAGATTTTGACATTGATTGTGAAATATTAAGACCAATGAGAATGGGAAAATCTTAATAGCAAGCTCATTTTAGAGAGGAAAAACTCAGAATCGGTGTCTTTTCCCTGTGGAGGTAGTCTGTTATCCCTCAATATACAGGCAAGGCTTCCATAGACAAATGAAATGGCAGTGCACAGCACCTGTCTGCTACGGAAGGGGCACAGACTTCTGGTAAAAAGTACGTGTGTTGCAGGAGGAAATTTTGATTCTGAACACGTGCAGTTAACTTTTGATACCAAACTCCACTGCTACAAACTGTGATCTGGACTCCATTATTACCTGCTTTAAAGATCTCTTTCTATAACATCAGCATTGCTGAATCAAGCCAGCATATTTGACTTACAAGAGCAGCTTTAGCAAAGGGTAAATTGTGACAAAAATTGTCTCCTTCCTTGTTTCTTTGTACAGTGCAGATCAAGTGATACACTCTCAGCAGTAATGCAGCCTGATCATTACTGAGCACTCTCCCTGGCATGCCTATGAGCAAACTTTCTATTGTTTCAATTAGATGATCTTGGGCATTCAGGGAATTTAGTACTGATGGAGCTCAGCTCCTAAAATCCTAGAAATTAGAGCCTGAGAGAACCTAGGGAATCATCTTGTCCATCCCCTGACAATGCAGATTATTTTCTACTGTATTTTTACTGTGTTTTTTTCCAGTCTATTTTTAATGATTCTAGCAACGGGGTTTCCATCACTTTTCCTGGGGGACTATTCCACATTCTAATAGATCTCACTGTTAGGAAAATTTTCCTGATACTCAGTCTAAATTTTCCTTTGCTCAATTTCATCCCATTACTCCTAGATATGCCCAGTAGAGGCGGCTGAAAACTGAAAGTGAGTAGGCAAACCTGACACATTATGTGTGCTCAGAGCCAATTTACAGCAGCGGGTAAAGTGATAGAGTCAATTTGCAGCATTCTGTAAGTGACAGAGAGGGTCTTAGGGCATGCACTCTCTGAAAATGGTTCTGAATCTTGATGAAAACCCCAAAGTACAGAAAAATATCCAGAAGCTGTAATGACTTTATATTTTTTGCAACACTCAGGCTGAACACAACAAGAATCCTCTATGAAGAGATAACAGGTAGGGCACCTTGTTTATGCTATGGCTGCCAATAAAACTTAAATTTATACAGGCATCTGAACAGCATACTTTCCGTTGCACCAAACACTGCAAATTGTCATTTACTTTTACATGCTAGACAGAAATAAAAGCCAGCTTACATTCCTTGAGCTATTACCCACTAGATAATGAAACCCATAGCTGAAAATTACATTTATATTGTAAATGTTCTTGTGTAAGTAACTTTATGTCTGTATAATTTTCTGATACGCTGCTAATAAACTTTCTAACAAAAGATATTCACTAAATCCCCTCTGCATACACATGCATTGCTCTTTTTTCTTTTCTCCCTTTTTATGTTTCCATCATTTTATGCACTATTATGGGGCATGCCTCTGTTTTCTTTCTTACTGCTAATTCATTTCCGAACAGGCAGCCAATCCTGCTACCACTTTGCTGCCCACATCACTAAACCTTTCAGACCATTTACCTACTTTCTTTTCTCATGCTGTATAAAGATCATATTTCTCATCCTTCTCTTCAATACCATATAACCCCTTATTCTTGGACATAGATGTACCATTTCTACCCCATCATCTTATATTACCAAAAAATTGGTTTGCATCCTACTTCTTATTTATGTCCTTTCTTATACTCACCTCTTCCCCAGCACCTTCTACTGATGCTCCCCCCAGACCTATCTGCATCAGCCTTCAGCCAGTATTTGTGTCTGATCGAAACTTGCAATGTTCTCGGGAATGGACAGTGCCTTCCTTTATAGTGGTTATGGAAGATGACAGAAAGCTAGTGAAGTAATTCACAGGGGGGAGTGATATGGCCTCTGCAACAGGAAAGGAAGATGGTTTTCACAGCCTCTTGAACAGCAATCCAGCCTCCCTCGAAACTGTAAAAAGTTTAGCAGACAAAAGAAAACTAAAAGCCTATGTTAATCTCATGGTGATATGAGGAACTCCGCAAGGATGTGGCCAGAGTTGTATCCAGATGCCTAGCTAGTGGCTGATCCTGATGAATCAGAATAAGCATGAAAATGGTCTACTCATGACGAAGCAGGTACATCTGGAAGAAACACAAGTCACAGGCACTGGAATTGCCGGCTGAACCACAGTGCGTGTACTACAAATTCTGCCCTTGGGGAGGGATTCAGAAATTGGGACAGGCAAGCAAAAGAGGGGCTTGTGAGAGATTGCAAGGGAATGCCGTACTTATAAAGAGCCACAGTATGATGAGGGCAAGGAGCAAAGCTGTTTCTGAGGCTCGTGGCAAGTGGAGAGGACAGTGCAGCCCACAGGGCAGGGAAAGAAGTGAGGCATTAGGAGATGGTTCAGGCTGGGTGTAGGGGACGCATGCCTGATGTCTCACTGGGAGTATCAGGGCTGCAGGTGTCCCTGGTGGTGCTATGAATACCTAAGGCTGGACATCAGAAGGGTAAGAGGGAAAGTCATCTTTCCAGGTACTTGGTGCAGCCTCAGAAACGTGCTGTTCAGGGATCACTGTGTGCAATCCTATGGCTTTGGTCAAGAAAGAGATCACTAGGCAGGATTACAACTGTTTCTGCTGGCATTGGATTTCATTAATCCCAGTGACCTCTCCTATTTTCTTCCTCTTTCCTTCTTTTTGCAGTAAGTCCGAATACTGCTCCAGATGTCACTTTTTTCTCACCTGCATTTAATCACATAAGCCACCTTATCTCCAACCTGGACCATTTCACAGTCTTTTAGTCTTTTTGTTAGTTGGAACTCACGATGTGTGTTTTGAGAAAAATGAAAAATCTCAGCGTCATTGAGGATCCATTAAACTAAGGTGGTGTCTCTCCCTGTAGCAAACTGCCATAGCTGAGGCCAGCAGATGCATTCATACTGGGATTATGTCAGTGGCTAAGCCCAGCAATCGCCTCCTGTAGAGGACCTCTGCTCTAAGAATTCGCTTCTCACCACAGTCCTCTAAAGTCCTCCGCATGCCCTACCGGTGCTGCCCTTTTGGTTTTCCTCTCCCAGGGGTGAGGAATTTAGCAACACTTATAATTAGCAGTGCTCTTCATCCGCAGCTGTCCTGGTAGAGGACAGACACCAATCCTTAACTGCATTTAGCAATCAGAAGACAGTGGTGTATCAACCTCAGCTGTCTTCCTTGTTCCTTAGGGGAACATGCACAATCTCATCTTTGCACTCCTTTCATCCTGTTTCCCTCGTTGATCCCATATTGCTCTGACTCTGCTGCTCACAGTGCTCCCCGTGACCCCTTCTTCCACTCTGCTCTCTGTCTCCATTCATGCCATTTGAGCTAGCTTTTCCCATCTTCTTCCTCCATGTCCTGCCTTAAAACCCATGGGAGTGCTATCCTGATCCTCTCACCACTTGTGTTCTAAAGCATTCTGTCTTCTCAACATTGATTGTAATTTGTTTTGATCTGTTAAGTCATAAGCTCTTTTGGACAACAATCTTGACTCCTTGGTTCTTTCACCAATTGTCAGATATCTTGTTGGCTAGCTGATGAAACGGTATATCTATGTGGTGATAGGTACTGAGCTTAAATTTAATTGTTGTCCTTCACTTAAGCTATCTATAAGAGGAGGTTAGTGCATGTCTCCATCTAAATATAGAACATAAAAAGGCTTAGGAGTGTTAAATCCATAGATAAAGAGGATTTGTTGAGGGAGAGCTATGCAGAAGAAATGGAGTACAAGGAGAAAGAAGATGCAGTAGTCTGAACAGATCTAATGCATAGTCCTTTCAGCGTTGCTGTGGCTCTGTCTTAGGGAAAAAGCCTCTCCCCTGGCTGCTATTGTATGCAGGGGCCCGAAATAGGCTAACATTTGGAGGAGATCTTAAAAGAGTCATGAAAAGCAGAATGCGCTTCACCTCTAACCCTGTCACACAGTTTACCCTATTCTATCCTATTTAGACCTCTTTTTGGTGGCCGCTGGTTTCAGAGCATTTCCCTTTTGTCCTGCCTGTATCTCTTCAGTTTGGCTTACCTACCTCTGTCTGTGACTAGAGCAAGTGTCTCCTTAGGGTGTTTCTGCCTTCAGTGTGCAGATCTGCGACCTTCCCACAGGCCCCAAGTGAAGGCTAATATGGGGATTTTTTGGACAGGTTTCTAGCAGAAAGAGCTGTGGGCAAGAAATCTGTGCATGATTAACACTTCCCCTAAGAAAGCAGAACTTCATACATTATTATAAATTAACAGAATTGTATCAGAAGTATCTCCCCCATCAATTTCTCCTTCTAATTGGAATAACCTGATCAGGTCACAAGATAAAAGCCTGGTGTCAACACTGGGACCCCATTCAAATAGAGAAATTATGAGCTGGTATTCTTGTTGAACCAATAACAAATCTGCTTTCAGAAAACAAAGCTAGCCAAAAGGAATTAAAGCAAGACCAGAAGGTGCTAAAACAAGAGTTGGAAACTTTACAAAAGGAATTACAGCAGCATCTGGAGGTTTCCCAGAAATGGCTGAAGTGATTTTCAGGCAGAGGTGAACTCCCTGTTGGAGTAATGACTACAAAATGTCCTAACAGACTGAGAAGGCCAGCTGCAAAACTTCCAGTCTGAATTGGTAAGTCCAAAAAGGTAAATGGCAATGATACTGCCATAGGTGCTTCAAGGCAGGGAGACACCAGCTGGGAACCCACTAGCAGGGATGAAGAGGAACAAGGACTCACTGGCTAAATTTCAGCTCCAGGAAGAAATGTCTGGTCACAGACCTGTCGTGGTAGCCAGCCATCTGGACGTTCAGTTGGGCCAATCGGAGAGCTTAGGCAAAAACATTTACTGCAGTTCGTCTACTTGGTTGGCAGTCACAGAGTCCTGTGGGAGAGGCTGGACTTTCGTTGGTCAAATAATGCAAATACCTAATATATTTTATGGAATACTCTGTTTGAGATTTACTTTGCTAAATATAACATCGTGGGCTGACTGAAAGCTGGTGAAGATGGAGAGGAAGGAGGGACTTCTAGCAGCAAGCCCAAATAGCCATGCCCGGAGAGTGCCACAGCTCTGATTTCCCAAAAAGAGGCTTCATGCAAACCTTTGCCTCTTGATTAGAATCATCCACAGATCTGAGTCGATCCAGGTGCAAGTAAAAGCCAGAAAAAAAAGGAAAAGGAAGGAGAAAATCCTACCTGAACTGCAAGAGAAGCTGCAGAAACTTGTGTTTCCGGCATGTGCAGATGTCAGTGACGGCTTTCAGGATAAACTGGCAAGGGATCAATTCAAACGTGCTCATCTGGACTTAGGCTTTCACACTAAGATCAGTGAATGGCAGCCAAAGACACTCCAAGGGGCCTCTGGAGTTTACCATGGAAATTGTGATTCTCCCCTTGCAGCTCTGGACCAAAGAAGGAAGCAGTTTCTGGTGGCAGGGATGAAAGACAGTCACTACAAATTCTCTAAGTGCAGTTCTGTATCAGGGAAAGAGGATACAAATCTGCCTCACAAAGTTACTGAAAAATAATAAAAATGAAAAATTTGATGCCGTAAAATGAAATTGAGAATAATGTGAACTTCATTTGAAAACTGGCCCTGTGAAAAGAAGGATTGTTATGAACATAAGGCTGCCCTGGACAGACCATCGTTACTTCCTAGAGAACTTCTCTTTCAGCTCAGGAAATGGAAGGACATCAAACTGAAGAAGCAAAACTTAGGGATGTGTAAAAGGACCAGCACGCCATTTTTATTTCAAGCTGGACAGCTAACAACAATAATGAGAATTTTGGCGATTGAATGTGTAATAGAATCAGTGAAATGTGAAGGAATTGTAGACGTGTCAAACCTTACATTTATTAGACTAGACAAGCCAAAAAGACTAGGGATTTGGGAGATCCAAAACGGAACCTCCTAATTGATTTCAAATGGAGAGAACGTCTGGGGAATGTGAACGCATCCAAAAACTGGAAAAATAGATTCTGAAACCAGGACCTCTGTAATTTGAACAAGTATGAGTAACTGAGGTAATAGATGAACTAATAAGTGAGAGTTTATCATACCTAGTAACAATAGGAAAGGTATATTGCTAATATGATCTTTGGAAGTTCTTTTTGAAGATGTGGGCTAGCTGAAACAAATGAAACAAATTATTTTCTAACTGGTTTGCAGCAAATAAGCTGTCCTATTTCCAAGCACAGAAACCATTACGATAGTAACGTACGCTGCTATCTTTTCTACAGAGGAAAGACAGAAGTGGCAGAAATCTGTTTTGTGACCCAAAAATCTTGGTGAAACTTTACCTACCACAGTTCTTGCACATCTGCTCCAGCACCAAGTCCCTGTTGTTTACTGCTGAGCAGAAGATACTATCAATAAATAAAGAAAAAGAAGGTTTGCTTGCGAAATTTGAATTAGCCCTAAAACACAAGAAAATTGTAGAAGTGGCCTATACGTCACATTCTCCCAGAAGCAGAAGTTTTGTATGACTGCTCCTGTTCAGTTGTGGGCTAGCAAATAACACCAGAACTACTCCATAAGTTTGATGAGAATAGAAATCTGTATCAAAAAAATCTATACCCTTCACTAGAAGGATCACTTAATACCTTCTGGTATAGAAATGTCTCTGCTGGGTGGTGACCATTTCTTCAGTTCCTGAACCACACCTGCTCCTCAGCATCCCCAGTGTTGCTTTCAAGCCAATGGTATGTGAAGTGACCCTCAGCAGAGTCACCTGAATCTCTGGCAAAAACTGAACCATTGAGGACTGTTGAAGTTGGCACTTCTACTGGGACTTTGCCGTGCCCTTACTGTTGTTATCTCCTGTAGGGCATCCCTTGAAGGTCCCCATCTCCTGATTATGCATGTGGCCATAGGAAGGTGTTGGTTCATGGTCCGTAGCATCAGCAAATGCATCAGAAACCAGTTGGCGGCCGGTCACAAGCGGTGTTCCCCAGGGCTCGGTGTTGGGGCCAGTTCTGTTTAATAACTTTATCAACAATCTGGACAAGGGGATCAAGTGCACCCTCAGTAAGTTTGCAGATGACACCAAGTTGGGCAGGAGTGTTGATCTGCTTGAGGGTAGGAAGGCTCTGCAGAGGGACCTGGACAGGCTGGATCAATGGGCCGAGGTCAGTTGTATGGGGTTCAACAAGGCCGAGTGCTGGGTCCTGCACTTGGGCCACAACAACCCCATGCAACGCTACAGGCTTGGGGAAGAGTGGCTGGAAAGCTGCCCGGTGGAAAAGGAGCTGGGCGTGCTGGTTGACAGCCAACTGAATATGAGCTGACAGTGTGCCCAGGTGGCCAAAAAGGCCAATGGCATCCTGGCTTGTATCAAAAATAGCGTGGCCAGCAGGACTAGGGAATTGATCGTGCCCCTGTACTCGGCACTGGTGAGGCCGCACCTCGAATGCTGTGTTCAGTTTTGGGCCCCTCACTACAAGAGAGACATGGAGGTGCTGGAGCGTGTCCAGAGAAGGGCAACGAAGCTGGTGAAGGGTCTGGAGCACAAGGCTTATGGGGAGCGGCTGAGGGAACTGGGGTTGTTTAGCCTGGAGAAAAGGAGACTGAGGGGAGACCTTCTTGCTCTCTACAACTACCTGAAAGGAGGTTGTAAAGAGGTGGGGGTTGGTCTCTTCTCCCAGGTAACAAGCCATAGGATGAGAGGAAATGGCCTCAAGTTGCGCCAGGGGAGGTTTAGACTGGATATTAGGAAATTTTACTTCACTGAAAGGGTTATCAAGCATTGGAACAGGCTGCCCAAGGAAGGGGTTGGGTGACCATCCCTGGAGGTATTTAAAAGCCATGTGGATGAGGTGCTTAGGGACATGGTGTAGTGGTGGTCTTGGTAGTGTTAGGTTTACGGTTGGACTTGATCTTAAAGGTCTTTTCCAACCTATAAGATTCTGTGAAAAAGGGACCATGCTTTCTAGTAATTGCTTCTTTCATCGTCCACCAATGTTCAGAATTCCTTTATACTGGAAAAAGGTGAGAGTGGCTTCATCTGGCGGACAGTATAGACCCAGAACGAGAATACAGGGGTCTTACAGAGAAAATACGGGATACATGAAATCCAGGGGTTCATTAGAGGTAACCATCCATTTGGCAGCTAGAAGAAAATAAATCAGAGTATTATTGTAAACACTAGGAATGCCTGGTGATATGAAATTAGCTTAATAGAAAGAGTTTATAAATGTGGGAAGGCTTAAGCTTTCTTTAATTTTGTTTTGTTAAAATGTGGGAAAACTTTATCTTGACTTTGACTGAAATAAGGTGGCACCATTTCAGTGAACTGAGTTGAGGGGAAGGATTTGCATGAGGTTATCTCTTTCAGATCAGTATGTTTAGCTATCAGCCTTTAAGATAACTATAAGAGGTAGATAACCATGTGTTTTCACCTACAGCAGAGAAAAGGTGACACAGAAAAGAAAGGCTTTTCTTGGTATTTTGCAAAAAACATGAGGGCGGGGGTAAGAGTAGACAAGACACAAATCAACCTGAGAGCAGCAGAAAGTACACTTTTTTTCACAGGGAGTTGCAAAGGAGCTTCAAGCAAGGAAACTGCCTGTCTCTGGATCTTTCTCACGTCAAGAAAGCAGGATTTGGTACATTGCTGTAAATAAACACATGTTTATCAAATACACCATCTCCATCACCAATTTCCCCTCCTCGCTGGAATAATACAGAATTTTGGCTACCTGCTCACATCAAAAGGAGACACAAAGCTGCCCACCTTCATGATGCGATGCAATACGGTAAAAAGGATCAGTGATAACAGGTCTGTGTTTTCTAGCAGAGAACTTAAATACAAAGATACAGGCTCAAGAGAATCTTCTTCCACATTTCTTACAAACTTTTTCCGTGAGCTAATGAAAAGTTTGGTTCTCATAAAATTAATCCAGATTTAAACACATCTTTTTTCCTAGTTGCAGTATTTAGAGAACAACATACTTCAGAGTGGGAAAAACTCCCAGAAACATAAAAAGTGAACTAGGACAACAGGGTGAATATTCTTTACTGATAAGGAGAGAAGAGGTTTGTGATGAGGAAAACGTTATGATCAATAATCAGACACACTTCAAACTGAGTGGCTGAGAGGCAAATTGAACAAGTGAAGCAGCACCTGATGTGGCTCATTTTCTTTCGTGCTGGATTGCTGGGTTTGCTCTTTGGGTTAAAGTTTTAGATGATATCTACATAGTTTGAAAAAGACATCCCTGATGTCACACCTATTTATTACTTTATTTTGCAGACAGTCTACAGAGAGCAAGATCTGATCCACAGCAGAGGATCCTTTGAGTTGTAGTGTTTACCATGCTATCTAAGCCCTAACCACTTCATTCTTTGTAATTTGATTATTTGGTCACGCCCTGGAATGCAAAGTATTACTCTGATGTATTTGTATAAACCTAGCCTCTTCAAATACAGTAAGTAGCCGAATGATGTATGTTAATGACATGCTCTCAGTAATTTTTATAATGCAAGATCTCAGCCCAGACTTAATGTTTAATATCCCTGGGATTCACATTGAAATTATTACACACATTATGTATTCCATTCCTTGGACTTAGAATTAATTTCAAAACAGAGCAAAAGTGCATCCTATTTGTTTTCTTGAGGGAGTTTGCATCAGTAACAGTCTATTTATTCTGGAGTTTCTGAAGTTAGAAATACCTTTTCCCTTTGCTATCTTTGATCTGTCGTGACGAATTGTGCAGAACATTTCACTTCTGTGTCTTGTCTCAGTTATGTCATTTCCTCGTTCACTTGAAAAATATTTATTCTAGCAAAATTTACCTCCTTAAATAAAGGACACAGGTTGTTACAAAACAGTCTCACAGAATCTTTGACATAAAGCTGTCTGCCAAAAATAAACAGAAAAAAATACCTGCTTCTCTAGATCCCCTTTATGGAAGACTGCATAGGAGAATTCATAATCTGCATTGCTTTGATCGATCATTCAATCTTTGCATTGGTGATGTTTCTAATACAGGGGCTTAGCCTCTGGAATGACTCCAGACAGGATGGAACAAAGCAGCTAAACCTGTGTTAGGTTGTGATCTGAGTCCTCTCAGGCAATAAATCTTTAATTTGCAAGATTGGCAACTGTCTCAAAATTAGAATTAAAGGAACATTTAGCATTAGTGATGTTCTCAGTGTTGTCAGGAATTGCTTTCCTAGACATTTTTTGAAAGGCTGGGTCTTCCAAGCATACTTCCAAGATAATCACTAAGCCACCCTTTCGTTCCCCTCCCTCTCAAAAATCAAGCCCAAAAGGCAGCAGGAAGATGTAAAAGAGGAAAGGGAGTTGAAGCTCCCATTTATTATAGTCCCACCTGATGGGATGATTTGTTCTAGCTGGGCTTCTATCCATCCTGTTGTCCCTGAACATGTCTCTTAGTTTTACTAGTGCAGAGAGAAAACCCTGGTGTGAATTAGTCTGCTTAGGAAAAGGGGGTTTCCCCTCAGGCATGAGGACAGCATGGTGATGATGCTATTTGGGTGTGCGAGGGCAGAACGATCCCCCACCGTGGCTGAGGGAGGATTTCAGGATTACCTACGCACTTGCTTAAGCCTCAGGTATGAATGCTTGCTTGGCCACACAGTCTTCCTAGGCTAGAGCCACAGAGGGTTTCCCACCTAATTTCTCCTTCAGGCACGCTAAGCCCAAAGCTATGTGGTTCCCAACTTTCTCCTTTCTGCACGACGTATCCCCGTGCAGGGGTGGGCATCGCACAGTTGGGCTGCTGAGCCAGTCCCACCTATTTCGCAACCAGTGCCAACAGGCTCCTCAAAACATCTTATCCTGCCCACCTGCGATGAATGCTCCAGCAGGTACTCACTTAACAGCTCCAGCGTCACCCCAGGCAGAGCGAGTGGGGGGAATAACGCCTCCTCTCATGTAATGACTCCGTGAAGTTTTCATATTAAGTAGAGCAGGAACCAAAACATCCCAGCTGAGTGCCCTAATCCCCCCGCCATGCCTCCGTACTTGCTCTCCCTGGCTACTTAATTCTCTCTTACAAAATAGAGCTGCTTCGCTGGAGAGAAATTGGGGACAATCCCCCGCAGTCCCTGGCCTGTTAGTTATGGTATTCCCCCATGAGATGTAAGCTTGAAGCTTTTTCCAGTAGAGAAGTGAACCAAGGTCTCCTACAGCCCGACTGAAAGATACAGCCACTGAAATACTTCTCCTTACCATGAAATGAAGCACATCTCCAAAGGACTGTGTTCCTGCCAATGTGCCTTTCCATATGCAATTACCTTCTCCCCCCTCCTCTGCTTTGGGATGGGGAAGAGGTGGGAATTTGGCCCTGAATGAAAGATTATTAGCTTCTCTCTCAGCAAGGGAAAAGACAGGGACATACAATAAGAATATTAATTTTAATGAGAAACTCGGGCTGGCAAGAGAACTTTATTGGCAGAAGTGAAATTAGCTTTTCTACATAAACAGTTAGTGGTGTCAAGGGACTAGTCATTCATTGCCCAGAAGGAAAAAAACAAAACAAAACACAAGAGTCTTTAAGGGTCCTTACTCTCAAGAATGCTCTTCGCTGTTTAATGCAGAGAGGATTTGTTTTGTACTTCAGCAAAAATCAAGTATGAAAGATATCGTCCCTTTCCAGCATTTTGAAGCAGTAAATATCCAAAAGGAACCAAGTACTTCAGGCTTCTCTCTTGACCCTTTCCCTTCTTCCACACAGACATGTGCTCACATGCTCCACATATTTATTTTTTTAAAGCTGTTTCACAAGTCAGAAGGAGCGTTAAGTGTGAAAATCTTCATGTTCGTAATCCCACCCAGACCCATTTCTGGTTTGGTCCATCTTTGCAAGACTCACCTTCCCTGGTCCTGCTTTTCCTTGTTCCCCCTCCCTCTTGCCACCCTGGTCTTGGAGAACAAGCTGTGAAGGATGGACCGTCCTTTTTTCCCATTTCCCCCTTTCCCATTCCCCTGAACTAGCCCAGGAGGGGCCACCAGGTGATCAAGGTTCCCCATTAGATGACAGATCCTGCGATGACCGGTCACTGAGAGTCCAGAACCAAAGGCAGTTTCCTGCCACTTCAACCACACGTGTTAGGGTAGCCTCTGTACTGCTAGGGCAAAAGCCAGCCCAGCAGCCTACCCCGTAGTTTTCCTCTGTGTGTGTTTGGTGGTAGGATGGGATTTAACCCACAGAGTAAGAAACCGTGGAAGAATTACAAATTATACAGATTCCCAGAAGGAAGGTTTTGTCTTACTCCCACCTGATATTGTAAAGAAAAATAACATCTTATGTTGGAGAACAAGGATGCCTGCCACAAAGGGTGTTATTTAGTGGAAGTGATCCTATTTTACACTTGAGAGTAGGGCCAAAAAGAAAATACCCTCTGGGGCATATTTCTTCACAGAAACCAGCCACATCTGATACTGTCTTTTTTTTCCCTGCACAGCACAATGGGAGGCAAATGTGTGCAGATCCTCTAATAGTTCCACCTCCGCACTGGCTGGCCGTGACTGCGTGGAAAGAGAGCTGGTTTCCCTGCACATGTCAGCCAGCCACAGCTGGCATCCCTCTTCCTCCCCCCTTCAAGGCAACCTGCCTCTCTTTCCTGTAAGGCTTTTGCAGGTTATGTTGTGGGAACACCATGGTATCTCACTGTACCTGGGATGAACTAAGCCCAGCTATGAAGACTAGTAGGACAGATTCAAAATTTGTGCTTTAGAGCTGGATGAGGACGCGTGTGTCCAGAGTGAGGGAGGAGACACATTTGACCTTCGTGACCTGTTGTGTTACTCGGCCAGGAGTCAGCACACAGTAAAATTTCTTCCATTTTAATTACAAATAGTCACATGGTTCAGACGCTCTTGCTTTGCAATAGTCTGCCCATGCAGCCAGCCTTTGCTTTTTGCTCAGCTGCCATGAGTTTTTTGTGGGACTGACTCTTGGTATTGACTCTGAAACAAGTCTTGACTCAAAAAGCAGCATTGGAGGCATCAAAACAGCCACTGCCACTGTGCTGCATGGCTACTTTGCCTGTGCCAGAAGCCAGCAAAGCCAGGTTGGTGAGGACGTACAAGGTGAAGCTACTGCTGGTGAGAGGCAAAAGGAAAAAAGGGCAAAATAGCCCCTCCTAGAGCCTGTAGCTGTTGCCTGACTTCTCTGGTCTCCAACTAGTAGCAAGACCAATACGCCCCACTGCTGAGAGGTTTCCCCTTCCTCCATCCCAGTCCCTCGCTCTGGTTTCTCCCTTCAGAGCCAGTGCAGCTGGGCAGGCACGTCTGGGAAGCTGGGTCTGCTTCTTCGGTGCTGACATGCGTGGAGAGAGACTCATTTACACCAACTGAAAAATGGCCGTAAGGCATCTATTGACTGATCAGAACACACTTTGTCAAAGGAAGATGATTGCTTATGCCTAAACATTCACTTTGTTTTTTCTGAAGATAAACAGCAAATCCCACTTACGCCGGGCTGCCATGTCTTGGTAATTCTGAATGCGCTCAGCTTACATATAACTTTGCTCATGCTTTTTCCCATCTTGAATTCAGGATAAAAATCTGTCTCAGAATATATTCTGCTTTAATTAAACAAATATAGCCAAGATTCAGAACCATCTGTATTTCATACTGTACTTCGTAATGTCTCAATATCACAAACTCCAAGGAGTAACACTATACATTGATGGGAACATGTGTCATATCTCCTTGCTCTTTATGACTTACGGGCTATCTATATTATCCCCATGTCTCCAAATCTCTGAAAACAAGTGTAAATAGTAATTCTTATTAACTGCAGAGACACCTGCACTGATATGGACAAATCTGGTCAACAGCAGGTTCCCCTGCTGTTTTACTAAGCCAGCAACATGCTCCTGTCTCTAGCAGATGCTCCTGTTTTGTATTACTTCTAAGCAGATACCAACTTTATGCACTTTTTGAAATTCCTTTCAGGAACCAGTGTCCTTCTGGCTACCAAGGGCCTTTTGCTGGAACAAAGCAATGAAGAGATCAGGGAGGTACCAGGAGACTGAATTTTGGTCCTGAAAATTACTGGCAGTGTTTGTAATCTTCCCGTATCCCTTCTGCCAGGGATTAGCAGCAGCAAGAAGGATAGGTTTACTGGGGAAGTCTTGTAAAATAAACAAACATTACCAGTCTAAGCATCCACCCATTAAATACCAGTTAAATTACCTGTTTAAGCACCTAGGATTACTAAATACCTTTCCTGGGCACACTAATAGGTAATACTTCTCTTCTTGAAAGCTCTGAGTATTTGTATGAAGCAAGAAGAGTGTTAGGGAAAAAAGTAACATAGCATCAACCTGGGAAAATACAGCAATAAACAAACCCAAATGAATGATAAGTGGAACACTCTCCACAGTGGTTTTTGACTATTCCTGCAGCTCATGGAAACACAGGGCGGAAGGGACCCCTTGGGTCATTTAGTGCAAAGCTGGGTGATGGCAGGCAACGACTTTACATAATTCTTTTCTTAAAATAAGGAAGTGCCGTCGTAAAACTTTCCAGGGTCCTGCCCCATTTGTTTTTTTACCAGACATCTGTCCCCAAACCATACTGCTGGTGTTTGCCCCATGCAAGCCCTGAACGGAGCTATCTCCCTTGCAGAGACAGGGTGCTGCTGGGGAGGCATTGGAGGGAGCGCGGCTCTGCACGAGGCACTGCTCCTTCTGACTTAGCACCGTGTCCCCACATCCTTCCTGGGACCTTCACCATTTTCAAAGTCTTGTGGTTACTAGAAGAGGAACAAATATGAGGGGCCAGCATCTTATAAGGACAAGTCCTGAAAAATTTACTGCCTTCCAATGCAATGGACCATTTTCCTTCTGGTTAATGAGAATTTTTAAACCTTTTGTTCCCAGAGATGCTGAAGGGGACCATCAAGAGCTGCACACCACACACTGAAATACCTGAGCGGCTTCACACACGCAGGCACAGCTCTGCATGTGTGGCCCAGCTGGGGACCGTGGGCCTTTTGGCACAGAGTCCCGCGGCTGGGGGTTTCTGCCTCAAAACCACCGTGATTAAATCGCAGCATGGTATTTCCAAGTAAATGCAGTGGATTAAGGGGAAGCATAGCTTGTGGAGCTATGTAGAGCTTTCCTTTGTTCAGAAGCAAGAATAGATCTAATATAGATATATAGACTAGCTACTTCTGTGTCTTAAATAGAAATACAGATGTCTGATGTACTAAACCAGAGTCTACAAGAGACATGCCAGGACAGCAAATTAAGAGTGCACAGAAAAATTAATACAAGCAGTGAAATTAAAAGGCAGCATTTTTAGAATTGTTAATTGTATGGTAATTGGAAGTCAAAGCAAGGTCTATTTAAAAATCCAGGTTGTCTACTAGGAGTCCACAGACCAACAGCACGTCAACAAAAATTAGAAAAGGAGGCCAGATTTTAATTGTAAATGGGTATTAATCATCAGCAGCTCAGTTTCCCAAGTGTCAGTCAGAGATGGTTGCTTGACATTTTACATTTTACTCTTTGCTTTAACAAAAGCTCACCAATGGCCTGTATATGGGAAGGTTCCTAATAACTGGTAACTACTACTTATTTAACTAGATAGCAGAAGTATCCATTTGGATAAATGTCCAAAGCCCCACCTATAAGTGCCTACTTCCTAATTCTGTAACTAGGGGTGCGAATACAGAATCACAGAATCACAGAATCGTATAGGTTGGGAAAGACCTTTAAGATCATTGAGTCCAACCATAAACCTAACACTACCAAGACCACCACTATACCATGTCCCTAAGCACCTCATCCACACGGCTTTTAAATACCTCCAGGGATGGCGACTCAACCCCTTCCCTGGGCAGCCTGTTCCAATGCTTGATAACCCTTTCAGTGAAGCAAAATTTCCTAATATCCAGTCTAAATCTCCCCTGGCGCAACTTGAGGCTGTTTCCTCTCGTCCTATCACTTGTTACCTGGGAGAAGAGACCGACCCCCACCTCTCTACAACCTCCTTTCAGGTAGCTGTAGAGAGCAATAAGGTCTCCCCCTCAATTCATGGAATACATCCATGAATGTCTACAGTGAACAGTTGTACAGTGGCAGAGGAGTCAGCACTGCATATGACTATTACTGTTCATTTTTCCTGCACCCCAGCTTTGCTCAAACACAGGCCAAAGTACTGTCTCCGTAGGATCTCTTGGGAAACATTGCAGAGTTAAACGCCAGGGCTAATGTGTGTAATTCTCTGAGAGGCAGATGTTAACAGTTCCCAGATACCTTCCTTGCCTATCCAGGGAATGTACGGCACATTATGCTGGGGTCACACATAGGGGTTTTCAGTCATTCCTTGGGATGATGCTCAGGGCACACCAAGAACATCTCCCTGGAGACTTAGCCCAAACTATCTAGTACACTCTCAATGTGAGTATACTCATATCTAGCTGAGAAATTTAGCTCAGAGAATTTTCAACCAGATGAAGATTATCTACAAACGGATGTAATTTCACAAGGCAAGCTCCCCACTGGAGCTGAGATGAGTTTGTCTCATCCCACCACCACAGTTTAGTGCACAAGTAACATTACCTCCTCGAACAGGTAGGATGGCATCAGCTATTTCTTTTTTGTGTGCAGTGATGACAGAAACATAATTTGCAGGAGCCTCATCCTTTTTAAGTAATTTTCTGCTATTTTGTCCATTAGCAATGGGAGGAAACCTGCCCATTGCTGAATGCCAGGGAGGTAATTAATACGATCATTTCTTCTTCATTGCTCCTCCTCAAAACTCCAGCTCTCCTCAGTGGATGAGGGTTAGTACAGCAACCTCAGTCACTGTGACTGACTCAAAAAAATTGTGTGTGTCTGTTAAGCTTGGGCATGTAGGGCATCCATCCTCCCAGGCACTCAGGCCACCGCCAGGTTGCATTTTAAAGGCAATACAGATAATAATAACCCCTTACAGTGCAAAGTTTCACCAGACAGTACAGCTCCCAAAGGCATCAAGCCAGAGTGATATATTTCCACTAAGGATTTTGCCACAAAATATTCAAATAGCTGCAGAGTTTTTTCTAAGATCACCTTACAGGTTATCTCTTGTATAGCCTGGGTTGAGCACTCGGGAAGGGTTTATCAGGAATCATTCATTCATTCATTTCAATTCCAATTGGCTGTGTAAAGCCATCCGGCTGTGTACATACTGTTATCCTATACCTATCATCATGTGTTGTGGCTTAACCCCAGCCAGCAACTGAGCCCCATGCAGCCGCTCGCTCACTCCCCCCGGTGGGATGGGGGAGAGATTCAGAAAAGCAAAAGTGAGAAAACTCGTGGCTTGAGATAAAGACAGTTTAACAGGGAAAGCAAAAGCCACACATGCAAGCAAAGCGAAACAAGGAATTCATTCACTCCTTCCCCTGGGCAGGCAGGTGTTCAGCCATCTCCAGGAAAGCAGGGCTCCATCATGTGTAATGGTTACTTGGGAAGACAAACGCCATCACTCCGAACGTCCTCCCCTTCCTTCTTCTTCCCCAGCTTTATATGCTGAGCATGGCGTCGTATGGTATGGAATGTCCCTTTGGGCAGCTGGGGTCAGCTGTCCCGGCTGTGTCCCCTCCCAACTTCTTGTGCACCCCCAGCCTTCTCACTGGTGGGGTGGGGTGAGAAGCAGAAAAGGCCTTGACTCTGTGTAAGCACTGGTCAGCAGTAACTAAAACATCGCTGTGTTGTCAACACTGTTGCCAGCACAAATCCAAAACATAGCCCCATACTAGCTACTGTGAAGAAAATTAACTCTACTCCAGCCAAAACCAGCACACCATGGTATCTGAGTGCCCTCTCCATGTCCCTGTTTATATTCATTATTCAAGAACGTTTGTGCAAACAGGATTTTGTTCCCTGTGAAGGTTCGGAGAACGACTGCTCTTTATACAAATGGCCACATTCATATGTTAACATGTGCACATGGGTTTCTGTGCACAACAAAATATTCATTACAAGGCCTATCTGCTATATATCATTCATTATTCTTCTATTTCAAATGTTTCCCTGTACCCAGTCAAAAGACTTCAGTGACCACTCCCTCGCTCAGCACCAATAGTGAATAGTAGAAGTGAACAACTTGTGAAGGCCTCCCCCCAAATCACAAACGCTCTCTTATAATAACACTTAGCACAGCTAAGCCCTGGTTCCTCATAATGGTTTCCAAATACCAACCTAGTGCAGCCACAGCAGAAATCTGGGTTGTCTCACCAACAAGCAGAAAACAGAGAAAAAGTCATGTCCCCCAAGCAACTGATTCAAAATACCAGGGGGAACCGAGTAGCACCATTTTCCTTCTAACCAGGGCTTTTTGTGTGGCGCAAACACTTCTAGTTTGCCATGCCATGTCCATCTTCATCCAGAGATGCACAAAGAAGTGGATGTGTATTCGAATAACGAGGTGCCATTTTCATAATGGAAGGACTGAAGCCAAGGCTTCAACGGGGCACCAAAATGGAAGATTTCATCTGCACTAGTGCAGACCACCCTGCATCTCCGAAATCAAATTAGTGGGATCTGCTCTGCCATCAAAACATTTGTACATAAAGCATCTGTTTAGGAATGCAAATATTGGCTTTGAACTCTAATTTTTGGCTCCCATTTTGAAATCTTGTGTGAAGTAAAATCCTAGAAATCAACTGCAAGGTCAAGGCATAAAATCTAGCAAGTAAATAGTACAAAATCCTGAACTAAACACTAGGAATGAAGGAGTGCCAATGTAAAAATAGCAATAAAGACCATTTAAGTAGCTCACATGACCAGTTAAGACAAGTCCGATGGCCTCCTCTTCAGTAGCAATGCCCCTCAGTCCATGCCATTGCAAACAAGTAGGTGCAATGAAAGTTTGCAGTCACATGTGTCACAAGTACCGTAGGAGCCTGAGTCACACGGGAAACGTGATGCATCTAAATACAGGACAAAACTGTTTATCATTACGAGTAGCCTGCATAAATCAGATCAGAGAGCAGGAAAAATGAAATGCAGTAAGAGACAGCTGAAAATTGGTTTGGGCACCTTTCTTTATAGTACATAAACTTACTGCCATCTGTTTGTTTAGTAGTAAGCAGAATCCATGAGTTAGTTGAAAAGGTGACTTTCAAAAAATATTTAGCAGGAGGAGATGTTGTGGAGAGAAAGGTTAGATCTTCCAGAGTTATTATCTTTCCTGTGCGAGGATGTTGCATGGCCTCCACAGTCATCCAAAGTGGCAAACGTTTCCCAGAATGCTCTGGGAGAGCTGACACACTGAACTAATCTTTAATTTATTGATGTACTACTTCACTGAGAGATGTAGTATATCAATAAATGGCTTTAGTTAAGAAGCTAAGGTCTAGGAAGCAGTGGTAGGAGCTTGCAAAAGTACATCAAAGCTTACAGAAAATAAAATCAAGAGCTTGTGGGAGAAAATTGATGTCTAGGAAGGACAGAAAGAACAAATAAACATCACAAACTTTTAAGCAGGAGTTTTGTACAAGACGGCGTTGTTGGCCATCTTAAACACTTACACATTTTGCAGGTTTCTACATCCTTCTCAGTTGTCCAGCAGCTTATAAAAAGATTATTATGGAATAAACAACAATAGTCACCAGTGACAAAAAAACAATTGCTGTAGGATGAAATAGGAAATCACTGTCCTACTTAGGGCAATGTGGTCTGGTAACTGATAGCTTTTTTGAGAAGATATACCCCAAATCACCTAACCTGCTACTGCAATTGGCAGTGCTTAGAGGCTTGTTTGGCTTGATGGTAAGCTCAGCAGACAGGGAAAGGAGTAAAAGCAAATATGAGTTCACTCAACACAGGAAACAGTACTTGTGGCATTTTTTTTAAACTCCTATCTTTTTTTTATAAAAACAACTGAAAAATACAAGAAAACTAGTATATCCACAACAGCTGGAGAAGTGGAGTACCTACAGCTGGTATCTCTGTATACATCTGTTATCCTTTTATCTTCTGCGTGCGTGAGTGTTAATGGTCACTCCCCATGCCCAGCCCATGGAGGAGGTGCATTGCCCCATGCCCGTTCCCAGGCAGAGCTCCCAGAGCTGGCTCCCTCAGCCTGCTCACACCCGTCTCTGCATTACCCCAAAGGACATGCAGAGCTAAAGACGTCGGGTGGCACTGGACAGCAGGAGGACCCAGTGCCACGGCAGGTCCCTCACACAATACACCGCAAGTGAACGCGTGAATCATGCAGAAGTATATCATCTGCGGCACAGAGAAAAGGATGTCCCTCATCCAAAGGTTTTTATAATAGAGTTCCTTAAATCAACGTCTGTAGCTGACATGCTGCTGTTACTGGCATTGCATGGAAAGCTGCTGGAGATAAAGGGAGAAGCTGTTGCAACTGAAGACATGGGCCAGGACACTTGAGGCAGGTCTTACTAGGACACTTGAGGCAGGTCTTACTCCTTGCTCCTGGGTAAAACTATTCAGAAACGTGGAAGTGCTCTCCCGCCATGGGAAGACGCCACTCCTACAACCCAGACACATTCCTGCAGAACACAATGTTTTTGCCAAATTTCCCTGCTAGAACTGGGCAAGTTTCCCAAAAACACCAGGTTTTCTGCCAGTCTTCCCCTCCCTGTATCACCCTTAAACCTTCAGAAGCCCCAGGCAGGACAGGGAACCTGTGATGCCAAATGCACAGAGCTGAAAGCAGGTAAAAAGGAGCCTGATCCTGCCACCTAACAGCTGTGCCATTGCTGGAGAAGGTGCGTGATCGCAAGCTCCAGCCCTGCTCTTCCTTCTGCTGCTCCTGCCTTTCGGGCAGCCGTGGGGCACTGGGACCCACCCCACAAATTAACCTAACTGTGCCACAGGACCAGCCCACGCCCCCGTGGCTGGCATGTCCATGCTTTCCATGGCCCCGGGGTCAGTGTGTGGATACACTGAGGTGGTCCCTGTACAACCAAACAGCAGGGACACGCTTCACAGTTTCATGCATAATCCTGATCAGTGATAAGATTTTTGATTCAGGAAAAGAAAAAAAACGTGGTGCTGCTTCTGCTGTTACAGCTTCTTTTCCCTACCTCAATGTCCTCTAAAAGTTCTTCCAGTTTCCCTCCCTTCCCTTGAGCTCTTCCCCTGACGTGGCCCTTTCCCCACAGCCTGTGCCATCTGGAGGAGGCTTGATGGGCTCTTCTGGACTCCCTGCAGCTCCGGCTCTCTCCCTCCACCTCCCATTTTTTCTTCAAAAGAGCTAACAGTAGTGTCAGCTAAGGAAGTGAGACGTATCTCTGCTAACAGCTGCTCCTTAAAATCTTGCAAAATCGGTAAGTCCTGGGAAGGTTGTTCACCCAGGGCTTACAGCTCTGGAGCACAACCTGGCCCTGGCCCTTTCCACTCTGATGGGTTCTTGAACTCCAGTGGAGCTGGTGAACAATCCTTTGCTACGTTCATTTTCTATGCCAGACACATCTTCGCAGATGCAAATCACTGATGCCCCAACGCATTGTTTTACATTCAAAAATGCAACGGCACTCATTTATTGCAGATTTCACCTGTCCACAGCCTGTATTCATGTTGCAAATTCATTTAACGTGTAGCTCTTAATTTCACAGGCATCCCCTAGCATTTTAGGTGGGACATCCAGGTCAGACCTGGGGATGTTTGGCAAGGCAAGAGGGTGTCTGGCTACCGAGGTCTTTGCTGTCTCGGGCTCTCAGACACCTTGCAGTATCACTACTCCGGCTTTCACTTTAAATCAATCCCACGGTTACAAATTTCTACAACGTCTTTGCAGTTTCAAAGCTTCCTCTTGAATTTCATACTTCGGCAAAGCTGCCAGTGAAAACAATGAGCCGTTTGCCTGAGTAATGAGCATAAAATTGGAGCCGAGGTCAGTAAAAATTATTGCAGGAGAAAGGCTGCAATAACTGAGTATATGCAGCGCTCCTGTTAGTTCCCTGTCAAAAGACTAAACCTTTCATTCTATAGATCTTTTTATAAACCCCCCTAGCTTACAAGTTTCTCTATAAAACAACTATGGATTTAATTTGGCTTTTAAAGAACTGAAGGAAAGGAAACACCCCGTACCTGATCTGCGTCTGAAAGGTAAAGAGGGAATTTTATATAAAACAGAGCGAGTCAGAACTTTTTTATTTCCCTTTTTATTGCAGCTGTGATTTTAAGTCGGAGAGCATTTCAGAGAATCTCATGTTCTGCTGGGTTTTTTTCACAATGATATGTTTTTAATCCTCGACTTTGCCGGTAGTCAATTGCTTCTTCTGTCCCTTGCTGCCCACCTCTGACTTACTGTCAGTATTTCTGGCTGACTCTATTCACAGCCCTCCCTTGCTAAGCTCGACGTCTGCGCTGAGATTTCTCCCTACAGCCACGAAGCCAAAAGCCTTAATATAACCTGGAAGCCAAGCAAACTCAGCTGCGACAGACTGAATGGGAGAAGGGAAAAAACACTGACTGTGCGTACTGAGCACTTATTATGTATTTATAGTGGGAGCTAGCAATAGGCAGAGTAAAAATTGGCCTGAAAACAGGAGGGAACAGCATGGTTTTTTTAATCTATATATTTTTTTTATGATGCGAAATCTGTTATCCCTATAAACCGTTATTAAGGTGGGCTGGGCAAAAGGTTCTTGCTTTTTGTTCTAGAGATTAAACCGTGTCTGTCTTGACTTTTCAGGAGTGTTTGTAGCTGACTGCAGAGCCAGTATTACTGTCAAAAGCATGAGAGAAACTCAACCTGAAAAAATGAGGCTGACGTACTTCTAGTCAGAGGATTTAAAGTTATTTGTTATTTTTTTCATAGTATCTCTTTACCATACCCAAAACTGGTTAGGAGAAAAGATCTCTGTTATTCAGCATCTAAACTAAAGGCTGATAAATCCGATATTGTTCTGAAGTGTTCTCCTGTAGTCAGCCAAGGTGATCTCTAGCAAAAATGAGGAAGATATTTATTCTTGTCCTTATGAATCAAGTGGAACAAAAGAAAAGTGTGAAAAACTAGAAATTCATATTTATTATTTCATTATGCCTATACTTTATGCAACCCCTTTTTTTCCCATATTCCAGGGCACATTCTAGGATGCACTTGCAGCACTTTCAGGAGAGGGTGCGTAAAAATTAGTCAGACCACTTTTGCAAAAAGCCTAGAGGCAAATAACACACTCTTCTCCTCATTTTAATATTATTAATAATGAGAATAATTAATAATTATTATTATTATTATTATTACTTGGAACAACTCTCCAGCAGAAACACCCAGTGTAATAAACAGAGGATGCCATGTTCACCTTAAGGATTCATGAAAGAACTCTGCTGCAAGTTGGTAGAAATTTGAACTTACAGGCCTTTAAAAAAATGCACTTTTTATCAGTGATAATGTTTTCCCAGAAGCTGGATGACAAGCTGAATAGGCGGCAGATTTATGTACAGCTAATCTAGCTGTGTAATAAATGTCCATGCTCAAAAGGTGTATATTAAATAGGGCAGGAATCCAAGTGACATACAAAAAAAAGTCTGTATCAAGGAAGGTGGCACAAGCTTTCCCACAAGTTCACTGCTTTCAGTCCGGTTTCACGAGGTTTCCGCAATCAGGCTGTCTGTCAGTCAGTCCTCCCCTAATAATTCTCCAACCCATTAGCGACTTTCAGACAAATTTGAAAGGAGCAATAGAAGTCTCAAAGATATTAAGTTCCTACAAGTTTCATAAAAATGAACAGCTGGATAGAGGAGAAAAACCCTGATTAGTGCCTCGGTGGAGGGGAAGAGAGGCAGACTGCCTGTGCTAGCTCTGCTGCCTGTCCCCAGCCTCCTGCCCGGGCACCTCGGTCCAGACTCAGCCCCCGGCTCCGGGATCAGGCTCCCCCCAGGTCCGCTTCCTGGCCGGCGGGCAACGATGCAGGGCAGCAAGCAGAGGTAGCTGCAAAGCAGTAGGAAGGCAGGCTTCGCTCGCCAGGCTGCCCGTGGAGCTACTTCTTTCCCTCCCCGATTCAGCTGCTCATAAAAGTTGCTGTTTCTGAAACCGCAGGGTTTGCTCTTCTTCCCTGGAAGAGGAGAGGGGATATGAAGGCCAGTCCACTTCCCTTTGGAAACACCTGTGTGAAACTTGTCTTTTTTCTTCCAGTCTTGTTCAGATCAATTCATTCATTGAATCTCAGCTTCACTATGGAACAGCTTAGGTCAAATGGAAATAGCATTATTCAGTGAATGAAGTGGATTCAACCAAAAATGTCTCTTACCTCTTCTTGTGGATCTCGATACTCAATTGGAAGTCTATAAAACAAAGTTTTCCCCTTGTCTTTTCAAAGCCACCAGGAAAAACAGACAAGATGTCCGAAAGAGACATGCAACAGGGAGATAGGGAAATTCCATTAAAGAGTTCATTAATAATTGGCATATAAGAATATTTTCTTGTGGAGGCAGATTAATCTTAAATTCCTTCCACGAGGAGGACAGTTCTGAAGAATGTTGAGAACATTTAGGTATCTTAATTAAAGAATGCAAAGGGCAGTATGTGAGTTCCCCACCATAGTGGGTTTTATTAAGAAGTGAAAGGGAATTGAAACTGTTTTTCAGAAGACAGTTATTCAATATGTCTTATGCTAACAGTTTGCTGTTCCAGAGGAAGTCTTTGGAGAGAAGAATGGAGGCAAAAAGACCAACAGCAGAGGTACCAGCTGCAACGGGCTCCTTACGTCTAGCTGACAGTTTTGGCAAAGCAGGAGACCAACTGGGGTTAGATGTCATCGGCTATTTATGGGGATTTGCGTATTTATTTATTTCATTTTTGCATTTCAAAGGGGGAGAACCGCGCTGCTTCTCTGTTGACTGCAGGATGCACTTTTTAGAAAGTCTAGGCAAATTTTAATACCCACAACCCAAGCTAACAATTAGTAGGAGCTGCATGCATAAATTCTTATCCTCATTCCCCATTCAGATTCCCATCGCTCCCTTCCCACAAGAAATGTGATTGCTGAGAGGTAAGTCTTTTCTTTCCAGGGAAGACAAAAGAAATCGCCTGACCTCCCAGCTGACTGGCATTGCCTGACCTCTCATTGACCTCGCTGCAATTGCGTACCCGCTGCTTAGAAAAATAAAGCCACCTTTCAAAATAGGCCCACTTAAACACTGTGCTTGGGGAAGGTGATTGGGAAGGGAAGCACTACCTGTTCGGTTTTAACATTTTAATAACTCGACAAAACACAGAGAGGAGAGACAAGGTTCTGGGAATGTCTTAGGCTATGTTTTCTCTCCGTTGCCAACATCCTTTCTATTGTTCTTCCATGAATTTCTCATCCTGCTATTCCAAAAATGAGATCAAACCCAAGGAAACAGGAGTCGTCTTTAGCTGTTGACCATTTGATCACTTTCAGAAAGTACAGGGGAAACTCTTAAGATCAGTACTTAACATTTTTCATTATGAAGTTTGAAAAATCAGATGCCTTTACAAAACGTCGGGCAGGTGGGTCACACGGACCAAGCTCTTCAGACAGCAGAACACAAATTCCTTTGGAACAGCTTTGTTCACCAGAGCTCCATCAGGTTGAATTTAGTTCTCTGGATCTTGATGCTTCTTTTCCTCTCTTCCATTAGTAATAGACCACCGCTCCCCAATTGTCTATTTTTAAACACCTTTTCCAGAGAAGGCACTACGAAACACTATGGGCTCGCGGTACCTCTGACGTGTTCCCCCACTTTCTCCGTTCACACCCCACGGGCCCCCCTTCGGATGGCCAGGGACCAAGTGAGACAAATGTGTGGGGTGTACAGATGCCCAGGAAATAGTTCCTATAGCAACAGCAACTACCTTAAAGCATTTTGAACTTTCTTCTTACTCGTCGGGCTCTAAGGTTTCAAATATCATATAGACTCTGCACAGGCAAATGCTATTTCCTTTATAGCGATCTCTGCCCTGCTCTCATCAAAACCAGTTGTGTGTTGAGGGGAATTCTGCTTCTTCACGCCACCGTAGGTGCGGAGTTTGCCTTCTGCTGCGAGTGAACTTGCTCCCCGTGAGCAGCAGTGCAACTGCAAAGCGACTGGCTCCACATCCAGATGTGTTTAGACCCTTGCTAGGACCACATCCCTCTGCCGTGGTGGCTGCCGTTTGTGGCACGGTATCGAGGTTGCACTGCAAGTAGTGTTGCCAAATATGCCGGAACAGGTATGAGATGCTTTGTATGCTGAATCCTGCTCCTTCTTCTCTCCCCTGCTCCGAGAACCTAAATTCCTGTGTACCTCAGGACACAGGATAACTATTTTTACCACATGCAAATGTTCACTTGCAATGCTCAAAAGAGGGGAGGGAGGAGAAATATTAAAGGCAATAAAAAGGACATAACCAGGAGTAAAGGGGATAAAACTATTTACTAAAAAAGAGAAATAATGCTGAAAAATCAGGGGAAAAGCTTCCCGATAGTGAGATCGAATAGGCCAGGAAAGACTCCCAAAGGCAAAGGGTAGAAGCCATATCACTTGGGACATTTAAAAGAAGACGTGACACAATAGCAATAAATAGGCAGCTGCGAACAATGCTCACCAGCTAGGGGAGGAGTGGGCTAGGATGAGCCGGTAGATATATGCCACCTTTAGGATCTCTGGTCCACCTGTATTTTGCTTTTAAAAAACTCATGTTACGTGCAAGTGCCTCCTACTGCAGCCTGAGCCTTTGAAGGAGAGAGAGTTTGTGTAACTTAATATCTTATATTTCATTACCATTGGTTCTTATTTAAATGCTGCATTGTTCCATCTGCTTAGTAGCTATGCTACATGTGATGGACTAATAAACACAAAACAATACAAAAATGAGTATTTTATGTGGTATCTTCCTCCTTCAAAATCTTGCAGATGTTTGGGTCCCAGTGATATTTCTTAGAGGATGGAGTTTGCAACTGCTATAATTAAGCAATACAGTACTATTAAGTCACTCGAGAGGAAATTAGGAACTAAACTAGCGCTGTGTGCCGAGGAAGCCAAAATTGTGAGCTGAGATCTTTATTCAGTGCATGAAAGTCTGCCTTTTTCTAGTTTACTTTAAAAGAGGTGTTATTCCTATTATACGCCATCAGAAGATGTAAAAAGCGAATTAAATCTGTATTCAATGTTTATTTTACACGTAAATTGGGATCTTAAATTGTGGGAAAAATATGTTTTTGTCAACAGTGCTTTCTGTTTTGGTAATACTGTATTAGTTTTTAATGGGCAGGAGAAATGTGCCGATTTGGAGGCTTTCCAGGGGTTTGGCAGTATTCCACTGCGTCAGTGCTGAGTAAAAAAGATGTTATTCCTTCTTGTTACAATAAGAACTGGGTACAGGTAATGTCACTTCTCTGAGCCGTCCTGGCAGAGCTCCATCTACAGAGAGGCAGTTAGACTGAAACCACCACAGCGTGAGACGTGGAAATGCTACGTGGTAGGATATGAACTCCCAGTACCCTGTCTGGGACAGTGATACTAACACTGCTTCTACACACCAGCTTCCGCGGCAAATAACCCAAGGGGGTCAGGAGTGTTGTATCTAACAGAGGAGACGACTGTCTCCCAGACAACACCGAAGGATTAGAGCTTGGATAATCCACTATCACAAGAGCCTTACATCAGAGGACCTGCTGGCTCACATGGAGATTTACAAAGCAGAGGAAAGCTTTTCCGCTTGCTTTCTTCGATGGTGATTTTAAGACACGCAAGGTGGCCCATCTTCATACAGCTCTCTGGGGGCACTCACCTCTGCTTCCTATCAGCAGATCTGCATCTCTGCTAGATGACCATCTTCTCAGTTATCCGCTACCTGCATCCCCACAAGGACTTTTGTTTTGTCTTTGACAGCCTCCAGACACCTTCTCAACTGGATCCTTGACTTTGAAGCTGTGACTGTCCCCCAAGAACCACAGTGTTTGCCTGACTCCAGGAAGTCTTTGTAGACCCTGAACTTGTCAAAAAGTATTGTCCTTCCTCTCCCCTTTTCAGGTGATGTGCTTTTACTCAGCTACATATAGAAGCACCAGCAAGATATCGATGTACGTTTTCAATTCAGACCTTGGACTGATCTTTCTGCCCCTAAATTGCCGCTTCAACAAATTGCTCTACTCACTGGTCTTGACACACATCTCCCCTGATCTTGCACTAGGCTTGGTTCGGCAGCTGTCATAGATGCAGTTATCTATTCTTCCTCTGGTTTCCAAGCCCACAGACACTCTTCATTCCTTTCTACTTACCTACCTTGACTGAATAAGATTTACATAAAGGGAAGCTCTCTGTTTGCATACAAGCGAATAAATAATTCCACCATAGTCTAAGTGATCCCAAAGCCTTGCTGTGCTCTCACAAGGCCACTCATGAATGTGCCAAAGGAAGCCAACAAGGTGCCACCTCCCTGTCACACAGGTCCCAAGGTCAGATTTCAAGCTTGGTCTTTCTGGAGCGAGCTATTAACTGCATTGCAGCAACAACTTCCAGCCATCACAAACATCATGCTATCTTGTATGCTGCTGTGCAAAAAAAAGAAAAATAAGAGTCCTCTTCTGCGGGGCTTGGCAATCTAAATAGATAAAACATATTGACAGATATGGCAAAGAAGTTTTATACAGTGGTTGAACCCACAAACATTTAGAGTAACCAGTGAAAGTTTATCCTGCCCTGTTTTTCCTCAGCGGGAAGTGGCACTGCCATTTTGATGTGCTACACTGGCATAACAACATGCTCAGTCATCCTAATCATGTCACTTTTGCGGTTAGAAAAGTAAGGCGAGGCTTCAGAGGGGGAAGGTGAGGGCCTGAACCTGTCTCCAAAAGGCAGTCCTACGGGCTGCCTCTGCAGTCACCCAGATGCCGTTCGTCTTACCCTAAAAGACGCTGCCCCTGTGCAGAGGTGCACAGCCCTCTCCCTGGTCTGTGGAGGTGCCAGGGGACGAGCTCAGCTCAGACCCGGCGCTCTTCACTAGCTTTACAGAAAGACAGGTCTCACCCCGTGCGACTTGACAGCCGGTCTGTGGCAGCACTGGGAACGAGTCTTTTCTCAGCCCTCGCCTCCTAGAAGGACACGTTCATTTCTCCAGAAGGAAATAAGTCTTTGTGGGTTATATGTAGGGTATGGCAGGATACAAAATACCCCGTTATTTGGCGAAGTCAAATTAATCATGCCAGTTATTGGAATGCCAGACACTGCTCAAAGAGTTTTGGAAGGCAAGAATCGTCTTTGTCTCACACAAAGTCTCTGCATAACGGGGGAAAAAAGTCCTGTTTGTCAGCTGCTTCCTTGATTATGTTCAATAAGAGTACACAGGGCTGGTTTTATTTTCACTTGGCAATTTCTGTGTTGCTATGACTTCACTAATCTCCAGTCCATAAATCATTTGAGTAAACAACACACCAACAAGCTCAAATCCAGAGGAAATTTCTCCAAGGCAAGTTTTTTTCATCTTTCTGTTTTAAAGGGAGAACTCAGGAGATTCCTCTTACGTGGGATGTCACCATGAGAAAAAAACTCCTGACATTCCTGAGGTTTAGCTTTAAAGCTTATCATTAAGTGTAGGTATTAAAGTGAATAAAGAATAGCACAGTATGGTCAGCTGAATTTTTTTCTCTCTCTGAATTCTGCTCCCTCTTGACCCTTACATGAGGATCCTTCTGTTGACTAGAGGGTCTCTGCTTCTCCTCCCACTTCAAAACCCTTCCTCCTAGCAACAGAAAAACTATCGATGTGTGGAGGCTTTCAAGGCAGCCCATAGCTGTGCTCCCTTGAATGTCAAAAGGGGTTGGTCTCACAGCTACAAATCAAATGTCATTTTACTTAATAATGTATTTCGTAGCAGTCTGTATCTCGTCTGAGTTGTTTAGTTGCACATCTATCCTTTGAGTTTTCTCTATAGCTGCAATCCAGTGCAAATAACCCTGGGATAGGGGAAATGTGCATCAGCTTCATAACAAAACTTAAAATGTAATCCCACAGGGAAAAACACTTTATAGGAATCAGAGGCAGAAAAAACAACACGCAGAGATGCACTTACGTGAACAGGTAGTCAGCTGGTCTAAGTCTCTGCTGCCTTGTATCTTGCTATTAACACAGTGCAGAATGAGTTCAAAACACAAGGAAAACAACGAAAGACTCAGAAAGTAATATTCACACCATCGCCCACTTTGTGCAACCATTAGTAGCCACACGATGTGACAAACAAAACCAAACTGTGTACCCCCAGTTTTGTTCATGAGGGGGGCCACATAACCAGATAACTCTGGGATACAATCAGAGGTTTGAAAATCTCTTTTGCAGGCTGTGGATGAAGATTTTATGTGCCAGGCGTTGGGAACTCCTTGCCTGGACAGACTAATGGTGCCATGGACTGGCTAGAGAAGGATGGCGTGCGTGCCTTGTAATCATCTTCTGCTGGGTGAATTGTGTAGTCCTTCTTTATAACCAAAGTATTTTCTTAATAGTTGACAGGCAAATTGACAGGTGAATGACCTGATGTGTAGGGGATCCATGCCTAGTTATGAGTTAGATATATTGTGTGATGACACCAAGAAACTTGATTCCCTCAGCAATTAGTTTACCCATCTGTAAAGTGGTGCTATTATTTTTCTCATAGTCAGTAATGAAGAAGCCTAAGGAGTTCGTACTTTTATTGTCAGTCCTGTCAGTAGAAAAGTATTTTTGCGTTATCATCATGTCAGGATTGGTGTTTTCTTTCTGACCACCAGCTTTCCTAATTCTCCTCCATTAAAGGATCTATCCTGAATTTTCCAGTGTGTCATGATTTTTCCCAGCTGTATGTTGTCTCTTTGATGCCGCAGGAGACAGACACCAAGACAATATTTGAGAGGCTTTGTTTTCTCCCCATCTGCCTGCATGAGTGGTTCAGTTTCCTCCGTTCTCTGGCTCTTGGCTCTCTTCAGCGTTGCTCCAGGCTCCCCACTCACAGGAGCCATAGAGGCTTTCTGGCCTGTCAGTTTTTGAGAGAGTTTGCTCAGACGTATCCTTGGGAGAGTCTTCACTTCACTCCAATAACAGTAAGAAATCCCCAGTATGGAGCAATTTAAAAGATGGTAAGAGGGTGGAGACCCGCATCACAGAAGTCCTGGCACAGAAAAGGAAGCCCCAAGACACAAATCTCTCTTCTGTTCCTGTTAGGCGTATTTCCCCTTTGCTTCCACTTTCCTTCTTTCACATGAGATGATCTGCCAGAAAATATTTCTTCAACTATCTTCAAATGTTCATCTTCTTTTTGACTACCCCAAGGGCAAACTCAGTCCCTGTTTTATTATCGCCTTTTTTGCCACAGAGCCAGTGTAGAGCAATCTCCAAATAAAAGCACTGCTTTTTCATCCAAAGTTGACAAAGTGCTTTACGAAGGTGAACAGGCAATGAGGGTCCCATCTGCCCAGCGAGGTTAAATGACCTGCCTGAGGCCACACAACACGAAGCAGCAGCGCTCACACTCAACCTGTGACTCCTCATCTCTGCCCCACTGGCAAACGCTATTAGAGCTGTGCATTAAGTGAGCGCAAACAGGAGAGCTAGGTAGGAAGATGGCCCCTCCCTGGGCTGATCACTTCAGAAAGTCCCCTAGAAAAAAATCCAATGGTTCTTCAGGAAGAAGTTCTCTCTGACAAATGTGAAACTGTCCAGAGCGAGCTGTTCATTCTGATTTTTAGAAAGACATTACATTGATATTTTTCCCTTTCATGCCATCATCCTGTTCCTCTGAAGACACGTCAGTGGCATCACTTGTTTTCCATATGGGGATTCTTTGTTTGTGGGTACCTTATGCAGCTACGCTATGCTATGTGCACCAGTACAGCAAAAGGAGAAATTAAGTTACCAATGAAAATGTTGAGCACTATCGTTTCTTTCTGATGTTCTCTCCCCTTCTCTTTGAAAAGTTCGCCTGCACACTCCTCATCCTCTGTTCACCTGCCTCCCTCAATCCTCTGTCTCCCTCCCACCAAAAAACCCCACAATAAACAACAGCTTAAAAGCAAATGAAAATTATTGAGTACCAAAAAGATCAGACATATAAAATTACTTATTTCTGTAATAAAGTGGGATGTGATTCTTCTTCCCGAAAGTTTTCTACTGGATGGAATTTTACTGCACTGAAAATTTTTGAGCATCACAAGAACCATTCATAAAACTTATATACATCTGTTGGGGTAACTTATTTTGAAGTTAAAATATGTGTGTGTGTGTGTGTGTGTGTGTGTGTGTGGTATCTTAAAAAAAAAAAGAACAAAACCCCAAAGATATTCCTTCTTAATATTTCCTTTCCAAACAGAAATTATGGTAAATTAAAACATGTTTAAAGGCAATTTTACAGCTGAAGTTTGTAAAACTTAAAACAACATTTATAGTGAAAAACCTTAATTAAAAAGACATCTTTCTGGTTAATTCTCTAAGTCAATACACTCTAAGTCAATTAGCATGATGGACAACAGTCTGTATAAGTGAAAGGGTTAGTATATGTGTATGGCCGAGTCTTAAACATATTGCTGGTCACCATTTATATTGCCATTTGTAGTTTATTTGTGCTCCTCTTTTATCTCCGGCTGCTTGGAGTGTGCAAGGATTTAATGCAGTCAAATGTTCCCAAGAAGAAGACCCCTGGTTGGAGTAGCTCACACACTGAGACCCAGAACCTACCACTACCAAACAGCTTGTAGCTACTACCGATTGTAGTTGCTCCTAAAATGATGAGTACTTACTTTGCAATTAGTGGAGCCACCCAGAATAATAAGATGCAGAGGGATGGTGGAGGTGGTGGCCCCTGCAGCTGCAGCAGCCACAGCCACCCCACCGTTCGCTGGGGCTGAGACCTCCACCTGGGCTCGGGGACGAGGAGGGATGCCCGGGCAGCCGGAGGTGGGAAAGGGAGGCAAAGGAAAGCTGGGACCCCATCCCAGCGCCTGGGAGCAGGTCCAGGGCAGTGAAGGGGAGGGACAACAGAGGCTAAAAAAGAAAGAGTTGCACTGGACAACTAATTACCAGTTTTTAAAGTAAACCAAATGTTGCATAATCACCAGCTAATTTAGATATTTGTGCAGTTGATTGAAAATATGCAAAGAAAGCAGCATTATTTAAAATTATTTTTAAGTGTTTGGAATTTATTAGAGTTTACTATGGAAAAGAGATAATTAAGGATTCTAAATATAATTAATGTGCTGAGTTATAAAAAGCACTGCTTAGGTTAGGGGTTTTCCAGCAGTTAGCAAGATTGTTGACACTGTAATGACAACTTTACATTTAAAGATGTTTGCAGTTCACATAAATATGTATTGAAAAATAATTTCACAGTGGGTGCATAAAGAATATACCTCCATCTTCATTTCAGAACCCTTATACATGAGCAAGTACAGGGGAGAGATGAGGCTATGGCAGAGAAGAAAGTCCAAACTGCTGCATGACATGGATTTCCCTTGTCTTTGGCATGCGCAGAATCCCTACTTGAGCACGCAAGGCGAGGTGTTGATTTCTTGATGTGTTAAATGTTGGTTTTTCAAATAAAGTTGATGCACAAACAGTGCAAAGGAAGGAGAGAAGAGTTTAAAAAAATAAAGGCACAGATTTTTTTAAAAACCCACTCTTTAGGGGTTTTTTTATAATCTAATGACTGGGGAGGGGGGGGGGGCAGCCTTTTCACCTTGATTCTTCTGAGAGAATCTAGCTCACGATTTTTGATTGCTCCAGGTTTACAGCCCTGGAGGCAGGGAGGCATCCTTTAGCAAGAGGGGATCCAATTTAATGGCAGGTGCAAGCAAGATGGCAAAAGTCTTCCTGCAAAGAGGTGAGTTTTGTTTGGTTCTGCATATGCTCTGTACCTGCCATTGTAAGAAATGTTTGGTTTTTCAGACCATTTGCCAAGTTTACCTGTGCGTTCAAGCCCCAGCGTACCCAAAGTGGAAAGCCAAAACACTGGGATGCGGAGGAGGTGGTGCTCTGGGAAGGGCCAGCTCGTGCTGCAGGGTGTGAACACCATTCCCAAGGGATCTAAAGCAGTTTCGCTGTGAAGTCCCTTTGCGGAGCCGATGTCAGGGTGTGCTGCAGGGAGCCCATGAAGAGTGGGTGCTGTGGATCACTCACACCCAGGGAATCAGCCCGAGGAGTGCTCCAGGCACTCAGACACAGAGTGGAAAGTCATCCAGACTGCGTGACGGGCTGCATCAAACGGTCGTACCATCCAGGCACCAGACATTATGGACCTTCTGGAAGGCTGTGAAGCTCAGCTAAAGGACTGCTACAGATTTAAATAGCTTTAGGCTGGGCTTCCACATCAGCTGTTGGCAAAAAGAAGACCTAAAAAACAGTCTTAAAAATGCCCAAAGAATTACAAGCATGAAAATTGTATGGAAAGGCCAACCTTCTCTGGGTAGGAGCCTAAGATTTAGCATAAAGAGACTTAGGCACTCACTGATTTCCAGTAGGTTATAGCTGCCTGAATCTCTGTGCCACCTTTTACACTGGCACTTAACACCTAAAGCTATCAAAACATAGAGTTTGCCATCAGGTACAGTGAGACATAATACTTCACCCATCAGGAGGACGAAGCTTGCCAGGTTTCCCCTACACTGTGCTATTTGGTCTTTGAGTAGGATGTTCATCGGTCCTCAGGAAAAGTAAGTTCAGACTGTGCAAGGGAAAGCAAAGTGCAGGTGGCAAGCTAGAGTCTGTACAAGGAAATTCATTCTTCTCTGAAGGAAAAATGCCAGTATTGCCAACAACGTTTCTGCAAATCAGGTCAGGCAGGTAAAAGAAAAATCTTATTTCTGGCAGACCAGGACTGGGTTTCTTTGGTTTTTTTTGTTTTGGTTCTAAGATCCTTACTGGATCCCTGCTCGTGCCTGACTGGCTGCTGTACCTGGAGAGGCTCCCTCACATTTAAGATAACCACTTAGCCTCCTGGAGAACAAGAGCAGTCAGGGTGAGACTTGTGTAACCTCGACAAACTGAAATCAATCCCTCCTGTAATGGCTTTCCCAACTCTTTGCTTTTGTTTTTCTCCAAGCCAAGGAGGATGTCTGAAACCAACGAAAGAGGATATGATACACAGTTCCCCTCCATGGGCATTTCATTACTACCTTTAAAGCTAGAACTTACAGTCACTTTTTGAAAGTCAGATTTCCTTTTCTTTGGTGCTTTAAGTGTGAATTTGAGGCTGTAACTTTGCGTAGGCTTTAAAAGAACTTTAGAGTCCTCGATGCTCTGTGTTCAGTTTGAATGAACACACTCTAAAGTAATGACAGAAAGTTCTTTAAGTTGATGTTTTCCACAGACATCTGAGATTTAAATACTACTACAAGCCATTTATTGCATAGACCTTCATTGATTATAGCAGTGTTCAGTGCCTACTATCTGCTGCCAAGCGCTGTTATTCAACTCCCTGCTGTAGGGTATCTTGACTTTGCATGGGCATAATGGCAGAAGAACATCTGACACCCCAAAATGAGTTGAATATTGCAGGCATGTATTACTAAACTATGCAAATGCCCCCCCCCCCCAAGATCCTACAAAAAAATATTTGCTGAGGTGTGAGCAAATGTAGAGCTGAGGCTGGAGAGCTCAATGCCACCTACCTTCTTTAGATGTCATTTTCCCCTCATTGCCATGCTTACCTGTCTCTCTGCATAGTAGGATACTCACAAAATGAAAATGCATCCCTAAAACATTACTACTACTAATGGTAGATAATACTGTGGAAAGGAGGAAGATAAAACTCCCAGATATATGTTGCCTGGTTTTAGGGCTTTAATGGGAAAGAAGAGACCTCCTGAGGGATTCATGATACTCAGCCTGTTCTCCAGTTGCAATCTCCTTCTTATTTAGGGTCCTGGCATTTGGCAGAGAAAATCCTTTTTCCAGAGAGAGTCTCTCCCTCTACAATCTAGGAAGATTTTTGGGAATAAAACACCGAGATCTCAGGGGTGGCCACAGATTTCAAGAGGCCAGCTCTGAGATTGCTCCTCAGCCACCCAGGGGAGCGGCACGCAGCGCTGAAGCCCACAGACGAAGAGCCAGGGTGGGAGGACAGCCCAGCAAGCAGCTGCCAGCTCTGACAAGGGCCTCCTTTCACCCTGGCAGGGTCCCCAGGACCCACGAGCAGCTTGAGGGCCCCACTTGCCCATGCGCTATTCCATCAACAGAAGCCCACTGCCCCGCTTTGCTCTTCAGGAGTGGACTGCATGGCGGGACTTCTCCGGGCGCAGAGCGCTGCTGCTGCTGGCACGCTGTGCTTGGTGGCTGTCGTCACCGGAAGAGCAACGCCAGCCGCCCTCCTCGGGGAGGAGACGGGAGCTGAAAATGCAAACCTCAAACTTCATGTTCTTCTTTTTCCCGCAGGAGCAAGGAGGAGCGTCTGCACCAAGGTGAGAGCAAATGGGCACTGGCAGGACCCCGCCACCCCACCACCCACCCACATACACACACACAGACTTGACTGCCTTGCTTTCCCAGGCCATAAGCTGGTGTTTCTGCAGGCATTCCTACAGCAAGGGGGGTCTGAGCGCAGGCGGGTTTTCTGTACTCCTCTGGCTTTGCCCTCCATCCTGATCTCAGCTATGGCATTACCTGTTTCCTCTCCTATGTCTGATCAGACTAAAAATAATCCATTAAAAAATCACGATGACTCCAATCAGAAACTAAAAAAACGATCCTACCTCTCTGGAGCAGCTGTTCTCCTCCGCCTGCGAACCCCAACAACAGGAGAAGCGTGATCCACCAGACTGAAATTAAAACCTTGGGAGGTGGGGAGGGGAGCTGCCGTGAAACTCAGTGCCACCAAGGAAAGGATGTGACAGCAGGTCACGCAGACGTATCTGCACCTTGGCTAGGGCCTGGGGTAGCTGAGTCTTGAAATGATATATGTCCTGGGGCTTCTAAACCTGCCCAGCTCCATCCTAGGTAGGTTTCAGACATATGCCTCTGGCTTCCTAATTAAGGGGGAAGCCACAAGCAAGACAGAGTCAGTGTCTTGGAAGAAGCTTCCCTTTTCTGCGGTTGTTTCTGTCAAAGGGAATGATTAAGATGACTATAAATGATATTAATGTTGTCCTTAAAAAGTCATAAGGAAATCTGCTGTGAGCCAGGCTGCTGTTCCCCTGGAATTCAGAAACGTGCCTGTTTGTTTCCCAAACAGCCATTTGCCACAGACGAATAGAGAGCAAAAGGAAATGTATGGTGCGGGATGGCGACTGAAGAGTGGGAGGGCTGGGAGGTGCGACTGGAGCGGCACAGCCAGGGCTCTCCTACGGCTCCGGCGTCGGAGTGCGCCGGGCGGCAATGTGTGACCCCTCGGATTTGTCATTGTTAAGGAGCTGGTGAGGTTCGGGAGAGTCACAACAAAATACTCAGTTTAGAAACTATTTTGTTCCCATATCGTATTAGCTGTATTTCCCTTCTGTCATTGCCATTTACAAGGATATTGACATATAAACCAGTGTTTGCTTTGTTGAGCTCATTTTTTCTTCCTACCTATTTCCCCTCTGAAATCATGAGGTGAACTATTTGCAGAAACAATATATTTGATAAATATACTCCTTTTTCCTTTTCACAAATTATCTGGGAACAGACATTGATTTTTTATTACTTTGTTCATTATCTAAAGTATTTGTCAAATTGTTTACAATAATATTCCAAACCATGCATTGCTACCAAGCAGCCTGTCACAGCTATCGTTAACAATTTGACTTAGTGATTACTTTCTGGAGCCGAATCTTGAATAATTCTTCATGTCATTTCCAAATCCCAAAGACACTGTTAATTTGCTTTACAGAGGCATCTTCTATTCCCTGCCATGCATCAGGATGACACTGTGCTAGGTGCTGCATAAACACAGATGAAAAAAATTTTTATTCCAATACACAGTCTAAGTCTAGAAACAGCTGGATATCACCAGAAAAGCCTGAGCACAGAAAAAGGCGAGTACGATGGACACTGGTTTAGCATGTGAGCAGTCAAACAGTTGTCAAATATTTTGTAGGCATCATAGCAAAGAAGACTCTCTCTAAGCAGAGAATGGAAAAAGAATGAGGTATTTTACATAAATACCTAAATCACTTCGGTTTATTCATTGGTCTGATAGTAACAGTGCCCTATATTATTTAATACTGCTTGAGTTCTTCCCAGACCTCTCATGCCAGCTGCATGAACAACTCTGGTATCAAAATATCTTAAAAAACAGTGTTTGTAGAGATGCTTGTGATCTCCATTACCACCTCTTGTAATTACACTTTCAGAGAGTAAAAGAGATCACAAACACAATCAGAGCAAACATAAGCAAATGTACTTTCTCAACCTTTAGTTTAAAAGACAATTTCCTAAGTTCAATCAGGAAACATTCTCATTTTAACTGTAGATTTCCTGCCTGAAAAGGAAAGAGTCTGCATAAAGTGACAGAGAAAAGGCTCCACATATGAAGAATTTTCCCCATAATTTTCCTCAAGGAGCTCACAGCTCTTTAAAACTAATAATCACTATTTCAATATATAAAATCAAGCTTCAGCAGAATCAGGCCAGAGCGTATCATATGTGACTGCTGGGATTATATAATGGGAAAGTTCTCATTGATTTTTATAAAGCGTTGGATCCCAGAGATTTTAAAATTAGGCATGGAGGCTGACCCAGTTTGGGTGGAAAAAGCTTACGGAATCCCAGGGAAGAGCACAGCCCAGGGAGAAGTCTCAGGAGGTACAGTTATTTTTAACCTTTCAGACCTGCGCAACAAAGAATGAATTCTGAAAACTCTGGGTAGAAAAGAGGTATTTAGTTTCGAAATTTTACAATCCTCTACCCCCTCCCCTAGATCTTGACCCTGGTAGAAAACTTGTACAGCAAACTTTTTTTTCGGATTAAGAAAAAATTTTGGAGTAGACTGAAGCTGCCATTTCACTCTTCCCTTCACAAGTATGGTAGACAAAAGGAAAACATTTTCTAGGATGTGATTCAACTAAAGAATAGAATATACAAGGCTAGAATACCAAGACAGAAAGGGTTTTCATTGTAGCTGGAATCAAGGAAGTTAAATTTGTAACCAAACATGGCATTCATGAACTGTTGAAATAAAAAGATGCAATTAACATTTGAAAACTGCTCTAAAAAATGCTGCAGTTTTCCAGTGATTAAGTGTGCCTCATTAGATGATCCAAACAAAATTTGATCTGGACAAGTATTCTGTTGAAATTGTAATTGAATTTTCTTTCAACCTATTTCAGGTTTCAGCCCTTCTTATAAATGTGACGGGACCATTAGCTGAATAGATTTTATTATACGTGCTGGACAGCATTTCAGATACAAATTTGTTTATTTGTAGTGGAGTAATATTAAACAGGCATTTGTGTTTCAAATCAGGTAGGGATGAGATGCTTGTATTTGTACCTGAATTTATCATGCCAGTGCATGTATTTTTAGCTGGTCTGAAATGGGAAGAGGACTGAGCACACATTATTTTGACAATCTAGTTATATAGTACTTGCCATTTATGGACTGAAATCCTCACTACCGTTTCAGCCTCATTATACCATATAAATGGGCTAGACTGGGGCTTTAACACACTCCCTTTCCCTGATCCCCAAGGAGGGAAAGGTAGGGAAATGCAACAATAGAAGAGGCAGAACAAGGATGGATACCTTGGGCCTCATTTCCAAAGACCCCTGGGGATAAATAGGATGGGGAGCAGTCAGTGAGGCAGGGGAGTCCAAGCTGGCTTATGACTTGTTGGTCTCTGACTTCTGTGGCATCTCACACAGGCATTTTGAGGCTGTCTTTTATTAGCCCGTGTGGAAATTTTTACAGCATGGGACTTTGGAGGAGCTCACGAATCCAGTGGCATGGCCAGCAAGACATGGGAGAACATCTGGAAGTGGAGCTCAACCCTCCCTGATGGTCTCCAGTCCTGCCCCACACCGGGATCCTCCCCAAGCGACCGCAGCGTGCCGGGCCCTGCGCAGGCAGCTCTCGCCCTGCAAACTCTGCCGGAGCAAACCCCAAGGTTACATCCCCAGCTGTTTGCTGCTGGCACTTGCTGTGCAGCAGCAGCTCAGCAATAGGTAGCTTTGGGCAATTGTGTCTGGGTTAGCTCCTGCTGCTGCTATCTCTTATTCTCACCCTTCACTCTGCCTGTCAGGTGTCCCAGGACAACGCTGCTTGGGACTGAGCTGGGAATGGCTCAGAGGATTTACCGTGTTGGGGGTTTTTTTAAACATTTCCTTATTTTTCTGCTCAAGCCTGATCAAATCCCTGATTGTGTCCAAGTCTTGGCGCAAATGCGAAGGCAATGCACTGCGGTACTGGCAGAAGGTGGCAATGCCTTAAGCTGGTATTGCCAATGAGGACACGGGCAATTTCTCAGATGGAAATCACTGGCCTCACAGCCATATTTCGTTAACAGAGCTGAACGTTTCTCATTCATTGCAAGCTGGCTTTGTTTGAGTCCTCCTTTCCATTTTTAGTGGAAGAAAAATAATTCTAAGTCAATGCCTTAGAAATTAAATTTTTTTTTACATCATAGTCTTCCCGAGCTCTTACAAACTTTTTCTTTTTTACCCACAAATTTTAGTGTTGCCACCTTCACCCAAAAGTCAGAAGCGCAGTCCTGCCCTGTTGATCCTCAGCCATCTGCCGTCAGAGAGACAAGACAAAGCTCATGACGGCAGAAAGGAGCTTGGACAAACTTCATTCTAAGGCAAGAAAGAGTCAGATTTCATTGATCTATAACTTGACATTCAGTTCCTGCAACTGAATAGAAAAAAAGGCATTTATAACCTATTAAAAACCCAAGGATGATTTTAGTCTTTTTTTTTCTTGTTGGAGAAATCAGTCTTTCAGAATAGCCTGAGTTGCAAATAAAGAACGTTGCTATGTTTATTTAGAGAATCTAACCCCTTGGAGCCAGCATTTTCACTAATGCATTTTACATTAGTGGGCTGCATCAGGAAATCATGACTTTTGGTGCCAGGGGGGTAATTAATATCAGATCATGTTTGCAAAATGGTTGTGTTTATGTGGGAATGAGGATTGAGCTCTAACTGTCAGGATTTGAAGTACTCAACTTTGCTCTGGAGCTTCAACAACTTGCTAGAGAGTGGGATGTTGAAATTAAAGTACTAGGTCTTGATGGCTTAGTAGAGCTACGGCTGCTGAAGAGAGCTGCAGTCTTTAGGATTCTGCTCATAAACCTTTAAAGAGAGTCTGAAGTGTTTCTCTTAAAAATGTGAGGGGATTGTAGATAACATAGAAATGGTTGTTTTGCTCCTGTGGTCTCAGATGTTTCAGGAAGTGCCAAAATATGCATAATACGGTCATCGTCCCCCAATATATCCCCCCCCCCCCCCCCGCTCCCTAGTCTCTGTGCTTACTAGCTAGGAAATATCCACAGATGGTACAAAAACGTTTTTCAGCCCACCTCAGAAGTACTTGCTTTTGTGTACGCACCAGCTAGCATGGTCTAAAGCAGTAGGTGTGGGTTAATTAAGTAACTCTGAAAAACAGTTCCTGCTGAGCTCCGTGTCTTGCAGGGGCTCTGCTGTGCCACCCCAGTGCTCCCCACCCTAGGAAGCGCAGTGCCCCCTGCGCTTGGCACCCAGCTGCTCAGCTGACCTGCTTCTTCCTCCAGAGAAAGAGGAAGAACACCTCCTCTTCCTGCTCAAGCCAGGGCATCCGGGGAATGGGAACTCCTTTTGTGATGGCGATACAGCCCCCTTCCCTTGCACAGGCACTGTCTGCAGCTCCAGCCAGGACACCTCCAGCTCAGCTGAAGATGGTGGACAGATATCCTGAGCATCATTAGGTTCTCAGTATCAAAAAGAGAAAACACACCACCATCTTCTACGGGTTGAAGAACAGCCTTTTAGTAGAGAACTTGGATTCTCGCCTTCCCAAAAGCCACAGTTTCTCAGCACTAATTGGGAAATGCACTGATGCTTGGTAAGGTTGAAAATCACTCAGGAGTATAGGACCTTCTGAATCATACCATCATGAATTTGTGTAGGCAAAGTTTAAAGGATGGTTTCTTAAGTTAAAAAGGAGTAATAGTACAACTGAATAGCAGCAGCAACTGATGTTCAAAATGAGAGTTTCACCTACTGGTTTCCCAGCATCCATTTCCACGGCATGTGGCAGCTGGCGGGTTCTCCACAAGACCATTTATTTACTCCCTCCCCATCAGATCCTTTGCTGGAAGTTCATGGCTCCCTCAGCGGTGGTGGGGATTAAAAGTAAAGGTGTAATCTATGTTAGAGCTAATATATATTTTGTACTATAATGAGCCAATATACTATTATGGATCTTGTGGTCAGCTCACTGTGTTTGATAAATACGATCAATACATGTTATTCCCCTCTGAGATCTACCCACCATCATCTCTCCATACTCACCTCTTGCCAGTAGTCATTTGGGGATAATTATCCCCACCAAGAGCCTACCTCTAATGTGCCCACTGTCTTTTCTCCTGCCATAAATTGGTCTGATACGGGCACTAAGATAACAAATCTAGACTGTATTGTTATTATTGCTGTTATTTTACTAGTTCCTTGATCCTAAAATAGGGGTAGCAATCTAACCATTTGCTGTAACTATAGTAAAGTTAGAAGTACTTAATGAACTGTTCCTCATCAGGTATTTGTGTAACTGATTATTCCTATCTAAGTCTAGGAGTAATGTCCTTGAATACTCTTCAGCAACACTGTCTACACTTTTTGTTCTCTGTGAAGTACTGGACCACCTCTTCCTTTTCTACCAGTATCTCTGAATAGTTATATTTCATTTTGTGGCTTGCTTTGATTTTATTTCAATGTGTTCTACTATTCTTTTAAGCTTAATCCTAACAATGAGAGCTTTCTGTGCATTTCCTCTTTTGTTTGAAGGCACTGATGAGCTCTTGATCCTCCACATTGGGATAATTTGTACTTCTACCCATAGTATAATTTCTTTAAGGACTTGACAGCTCTCCTAAACTCCTTTTTCTTTAGACTTTTTTCCCCATGACATGTCTCCTCTTCATTCTCTGAGATTACAGATGTCTTCTTTGTGGAAGTTTGCTGTTTGTTAGGCTTCCTGAGGAAATGTGAACTCCTTGACAAATTTCAACCAAATTCAACAGATTTCCCTCAAGTCTGAGACAGATGTTTCAAGACACTACATTCCTACAAGGGTCAAGAAACAACCCAACTAGGAAAGAAAAGAGATTTGATAAACACCTCAGTTCAGCAAAGGCTGTTGTTAGAGCTCAAGTCGTTAGGCATCAGAGAATCCAACCATAAACTTATTCTTGATACTACTATGCAAAAAGGGGAAACATTGGTTCTGCTGTTCAAAACATTATTTGCTCCTCTCTTCTTCCTTTTCAAGAGTAAACTCTTACCACCTCATGATCTCTTACTCAAGGTGCCTTTAAGCCCTGCATTGAGAGGTGATTCCTCTTCACTGTTGAGAATTAATGCAGAAGACCTTTTACCATTTTGCTACTTTCTCTGCGCCTTCTGTATCAAAACTCTCCTACAAAACTGCCTGTATTCTGCTGCATCTCCTTCCCAAGAGGTGTTTGCACAGTTACAATTCAGGCAGAGCTAATGTAAAGTCTACAGTAAACTTTCACCACAATGACAGCATTTGCTCTCCCTACATTTATTATGGCTATGGATTCTCCATTGGTCAATCTTCCATACCTCAGAGAAGACGTACTGCCTTATTGACTAAGTATCTTCTCTCTTCAACTTGTTGTCCTTCCTGAGAAAAGTTCTGTATATGTTAATGTTCAAGCCCTGTAAATAAATAAATGCAGTCATAATTTTGATCATACACTTAATCTTTCTGTATATTCCTGTACTTACTACATTTATATACAGATGTCTGCTGTTTTAAGCATATTGATTCACTATCCTCATTCTTGTTCCTCCTCTGATTTTATAAATTAACACCTCCTCCTATATAATCTTTGGTTCCTGATGCTTTCTGTTTCTGGGCACTGGCATCTTTGACTGCTAGGGACTGACTGTGCATTGGGAGCTGCATGGACCTGCAGTACTGTGTCCAGCCTCGTCCCACACCCAGCAAAGAAATTGATGAAGTGGAGCAAATTCAGTGAGGGCCACCAGGATGGAGCACTTTCCCTTTTGAGAAGAGGCTGTGGGACCAGGGCTTGTTCAGCTGAGATGAGATGGTTTTGGAGCAGACCTAACAGCTGCCTCCAAGCACCTAAAGGGAGGTTAGCAAGAAGACCAAGCCAGGTACTTCATGGCAGTGCATGGTTGGAGGACAAGAGGCAACAGGCATGAGCTGAAGCAAGAGAGGCTCAGTGACTTGCTAAAAGAAGAAACTTTTTCACACAGAGGAAAGTCAGGCAGGGGAACATGGTACCCAGAGATGTTGTGCAGTCTCCATCCTTGGAGGTTTTCAAGACCCAAATGGATGAAGACCTAAGCAACCTGATCTGATTTCATAATTGACCCAGCTTTGAGCAGGAGGTTGGACTAGAGACCTCCTTAGGTCCCTTCCAATGTGTATTAGTTTATGATCTGATTTCTCGCCTTCTGAGAATGCCATCAGCCATCAAAGTCATTGTAAAGCACCAAGTTCTCCCCTCTCCCCCCTGTGTTGGCACTGGTGCTACAGACCCTCCCTTGTCCTTGCAAGCCTCCTGGGTTACATTAAGGAAGCCTTTGTTTGTGGATGTTTCTAAGTCTCACCATCTCTTCCTCCTCCTAGCTTTCTACACCCTTCCTTTACTCAAACATGCATTTTTTGCTTTTAAAGGCTACATATCTCTCAGATTCATCAGTATACAGTATGGTGGATATATGGACCCTTTACATCACACATGCTTGTCTGCACAGGCTCTCACGACCCTATGCCACAGGCTGTTGGCACCACTGCCCAGAGTGCACTTCGGGATCTACTCTCCTTGGATATTCATTTATCTGAAGAAAAGTGAGTACCAGTCTCTCCTGCTCTCAAAGATCTGCAAGTGCAGAAGATGGTGGGGGAGAGGCGTGTGCCAGCCTGGACCAGTGATGCCAGTCAGTACATCTGTGGAAATCCATGAAGCCTCATATAAAAGGAGTAGTAAACTCTTCTTGTTGATGTAGTCACAGGTGCCCACAGTGCTACAAGCTGAGGACTCAATGCTGGGTGAGGTTCCACATGACCTTATGGATTTTGCCAGGAGAAGGCAGATTTTGTTGTCCATCTTCCTTGTAGTAGACTTTCCCACTCCAAAGTCATTGACCACTAAGCAACAAAAGCAAGCCTCTTGGGCACCCTTTCCCTCACATGTACTGGTGCTTGGAACATGATGTGCTCTTTTAGAAACTCAGGGAGCAGTTCCCTATAGAGATCTTCACCCAAGAGCCCTGCTTCCAAGTGATAAGTATGATGTAAACCCACTAATTCATAGCTGTTTCTTGGGCTCAGAGCCTCCTCATAGCGATGGAGAAGGTGGTCTCAAACATACCAAAGGAGGAACTATAGATGATCTTATCATCCGTGTGGGCAGTTCCATAAATAATTGCTATCTGTTCTTTGTCACAGACATCTTCCTGTGTCTCTAGCAGCAATTCTACCTTTGTCAGGCTTCAAGGTGAGTCTTGCCTGCCACCCTGCTAGAAGGTGGACATGGTCAAAAGGTGAGCTGTCATGGCTTACAAAAACAGAACAGACGATCAACATGGTCACATGATGAGAGAGAGAAACAGCAACAAAGGAGAGCGATTCTCAATATTCATCTAAATATACAAACTGTCCGCACTACTGATAGCATAACATGGGGTAGCCTACAACTTACTGAGTCATTGGACTAACGCGTTGCAAAGACACAAATACACACCAGCCAGCATGACACCCCGCAGCAGCATCCTGCAACAACTCTCGGTGGAAACATAGGCAGCTCAACAAAAGGTGCTTTGGCCCACTAGCTCACTTCAAAAACTGATACAAATTGCTCATGCAGACATACTGCCAAGTGTTCATTCAATTGGTGACCAGCTGTCAATGGTCACTTAAATAATGGTAATAGGGCAGAGTATCAAGAAAACTTAGTCAGCAGGTCACCTCTATCATGCTTGGCCCACAGACCTCAGGTCTACCACATTTTAAACTCCGAATTTCTAAAAAGGCAAAAGAACTACTGAAGCAGTCAAATTAATTTATCTCCATGTTCCTTGCTCCTTCCTCAGCAGAGTGGGTCTCACATAAGATTCCTGGTTTTCTGCCTTCCTTGTTTGCTGCCAGAGAGCAGGAAAACACAAAGCAATGTGAAACTGAAGGACAAATAATACAGGCCATATACAACTAAGCTTCTGAGATAACAAAGTATCAGTGTTGTCTTTATAGCAAGAGCATAGCAAGTCATAACAAGGACCAACGAATACCAGGCTCCATTAGACACGTTAGCATGCACACAAGGTACTTGTAGCGGTTGCAGATATCCTAGTAGCCACCAAGGATCTATTTATGGTCCTAGAATCAACCACCCCCCAAAAACTTTGGGGATACAACAGAAACCTTCATGCCTGCCTCAGTTTTGCTATGCTCTTACCTCTCCTGAGCCTACATGGATACTGAAGCAGGTGATAAATCTGAAACCACTGTCAAGCTAGCAAATACTCAGATGGGCAAGCTCTCTGGGCTTAGGAAATTAAAAAAAACTCTGACCATTTATAGGCAGAACCCTTTTTCCCCAACAGTAAGTTTCTAAATAAGGTATTTCATGATAGAAGGTAAACATTTTATCCAAGCTGGAAACAGCTTTGGGAACAAACAGAGATGCAGTTATCTAGGTGCTCAAGTAAGAAGAGCTAGCTCTGAAATGATCTGTATCCTTTCTGGGAGGGAAAAAAAAAAAAAAAAAAAAGAGATATACACATCATTAAGCTTTCAGATTGACACAGTATCAACTTGGCGAGAAACTATCTTAACAAGTAAGGCTATAATCAGTATTTAGATAGGAACCCTAAGAACTGTGGCACTTGTTTATATTGTAGCCCTGTGGAAAGGAAGTCTAACAGCTTTGGGCTGAGAAAAGCTATGACTGGAAAAATGTAAAGAAGGCAACTTAATACTGGAGACTAAAAATTCTTCACTTGATTTGAAGTTTGCTAAAAAACAGTCAGGAGGTACAATCGATGTAACTTAATTTCATAAAAACAAAATGTGTATTCCTAAGCCTGCCCTAGCAAATGGCTTTTTTTTACAGAAGTATCTGTAATGGACCTGTGTCAAGATGCCAGCACACTCCTGGCAACACCAACTGCAGTAGGTGATTAGAATTTATGCTGTGTAAAATTAACTTTTAGATTAAATGAAAATTATGAACCAAAATGCAAAAGCATTTATATGGCAATTCACCTACGCCATTTGTTTAAAAAGTGTCAAGGCAAGTGAATATAATGCAGCGCTCTGAAGAGTTCACAAACTAATGGCTCTGGCTATTCCAGCAGCTTCCTTTCCAGCCCCACAGCTCTTCCCCCACCAGAAACCTGGCGTGTAAATACATGAAGCCACTGACATACTGAACTACCTTCATTTCTTAAGACCAAGTGAAGAATAGTAAGGGAAAATTAGAAAACATTAGCTACAGAGAACTGAAAAAACTCCTCTTGTAAAATCATCAGATCTCAGGGACAGGAAAATCATACATTCTGCTAGATTAGTCAAAGAGTTTTTGTTGAAAAACTGTGTCATGGGAAGTTTGTGAGAATTGAGTGAAAGCATCTGGCGTCTTGCAAGCTTGAAACATAAGTATTTCACCATTCATATTATTTTGGTGATATAAGTCACCATAGTGGAAAAAAATAATTTTCTGAACAGAACATTGCCACCCCAGTTCAGATCTGTATTTCAGTTTAATTCTGCAACCTAAACCAGTAGTCTGCTGCTGATAATGCCTACTTCCAGGTTTTGCAGAGGTTCTAAAAGTTACGATAAAAAGAAATCTAAATATACTCCCAATATTTACTGTCAAGGCACCAACGGAAATATCTTCCAAACTCTAGTACGCTGCTTGCTGCACAAAGCTGTGAAGCATGAGGTTTTACATTCTTTCAAAATAAACTATTTCATCTGATCTAATATAACTCTGCATGTTCTCATATATATATCCAATTCATTTTTTTAATCCTACTAAGCCCCTGGCTTCAATAATATCTTAAGGATTGAGTTTGCAGTTCTACATGTTGTAAAAAGCATTTTCTGTTACCGATTTTAAAGGTGTTGCCTTTAATTTTCATCATGTCCGTATCCTTGCAAAAATTACACTGTGTTACGTACCCCTGGTTTATAGATACTGACTTCTGAAATAAAGAATCCCAAACATACTTCATTTGCTCTTGACTTAGAGATTAGCCACTTACTTTTCACCTGACTTATCTGTTTTTGATATGGGAGAGACAAGGATGAACGCAGTAATTCAGAGTGTTGAGAAAACTCTAATCAGTGTTACGGTATTTTGTTAAGCGTTCCATACCACCTCTTTTTGAACATTTTGGTGGCACTGTGACTTCCGGTACCCACTGAACAGTTGTTTTACTGCACTAGCCACAGAATTTCTCCTCACAGTTGGTTAACTGCGTAGGAGTAAACTGGTATTACCCCACCCAGTACCTACTTTGTTTATTTGTAAGCATTAGCCATTTCTTAAGTTCTGCTATGGTCCACTGCATTTCCACAAAGTTTTAAGCCTTGCATAATCGAAGTAGCACCATTTCCACCTCATTTTGCTACCAGAACATGTACTCTTTTCTCCAATTTATGTGGTAAGTGTTAATCAGTGGTCCCAATAGAGCTCTGGCATAATTTGTTATCCATCTCCATCATTTTTTATATTTAGCATTTATTCCTGTTCTCCCCCTATCTTATCTGATTTCCAGTGCTTCACAGTCCACCTTACTGCATGCTTTATTTTTATGGTAGCAGCTTCTCAGAGAACTTCGGGCTTTGTGAACATACAAATAAAGATAAATTCCATCAGACTGTGCTATCATCTTTTCGAGTAATTCTAGCAGATTAAGGGGCATGTTTTGGTCTTTTTTTTTTTTAAACAAACATAATTTACTATATTATTGAATATTTTTTTTTTTTAATTTAACTTACTACTTTATCCAGTTTTCTATTCATTTCAGAATGTTTGTTTGGGTGCATTTCGTAGGATTTCACGCTTATGCTTCTATTTTATGATACAGCAACTGTTGCCCATGTAGGAAAATCAGCTACTTTCTTTTTAAACTTCTTCAGGGCTTCTGGCTGAATTCCACCTAGACTTGCTGATGTAACAATTTCTTTTCATTTTGTAAATTTAAGTATTCTCTCCTTTTTTGGAATCTAAAATCTGATTTTTTATTTTTATTTTTATTTTTTAAAATCACATTAAAGTGTTTCAGCATCCTCTGTGGTAAGAACTGTAGAAGTACAATAATATTTTTGCACTGAAGTCCTTGCCCCTCTTTAATCAGGAGTATTTTCTCAAAAAAATCAATTACTTTAAAAATTTAACAGTAATTTTAGATATGAAAAGGAAAGCAAGACTATTTGCAAAAAATGCCCTACAAAGTGGCATGTTTGCTTACTTATGTTACAACATTGTGAAGACATGAAATTTCATTTGAAACAGCGAGCCAGCTTCTCCCTTCTGTGAGTCATTCACAGAGCAGAAAGGGAAATAAAACTGTCTGAAAAAGAAGAACAAAATATGATGGCAAAAATCACAGCGCTATGGTAACTAAAAGTCACTTAATTCATTAAGTCCTCCTCTTTACTCTTTGAAGATTTGTATCACTTCTGTTCATTATTTGATTTGCTGTGTCAGTCCCCCTCTTAGGTCTTATCTTCTACATTCTACATGTAAAATGCCAAATGTAACACCTTTTTTACTAGTTTCCTATTGGTTGGATTTCATTGAATAAAGAATACTTACTAAAATGAACCTTGTATCTTGCTATTTCATCCTGGTCCTGTCGTGCCTTCCTGCTTCTTTTTTGTTTAGGGAAAACGGGTTCTTTTTTAAGATATAATTTTAGTAGAAATACTTTCTCATGGAGCTATCTCCTCTCAAGTTGTTCTTCTGGCATAGTATCAGAGGAATAAGGTAATTTTTGTCACCACCAATTAAAAAGTTTTACGAAACAGGACCGTTATAAAACAATTAAACCTTGCAAATGCAGTAGTCTCTAGGAGGGAAACCCTGGAGGAAATTCTGCTTATTAAAATTGCAATTTTAGTTTCCATTAAAAAGGAGAATAAGACAACAGAAGATGGGCTGGCAAGACAAATTATTTCTTAATGTCAGTTGAGCTTATTTCAAATGAGATAACATATCTACACCAGGTTGGGTTCAACACATTTTTGCCTCCTCAACTCATTTATCTAATTCAGTCATCTTGATTACAGCCTTGTGGACCTTCATTTTCAGAGGAAGAATTTTGTAACAAACAACCTACACAACATGCTGATTACTGAACAGTTAATTCTAATTAACTTGGCTATGGCAAGAGAATTTTGATAAAGTCCTAGAATGCAAATACAGTTTGGTTATTCTGGCCAAACTTCTATAAAATAAAAACCCACAGCAGAGTCTCCAGATGAGACATCAGAGTGACAGGGATCTAATTTAAAGAAACAAATGAGAAAATTAAAATCACAAATAATTTATTCTTCCGTTAGAATTGATGGAGTACAGTTTTAAATAGCAATGAAGTACACAGTGGTGGAAAATTGGCACAGAACCTACAAGCATTTCATTCATAATAATGTTCCTCATGCCATATCTGTTCAAACCTTGATGTGTATTTTCTATCAATTTTAAGAAAATTGTTTTCCCTTTAAAAATGATGAACAAATTGAAAATCTTGTCTTCCATGTATAATGCCATACATATGATGAACACCAGTTGTTTTTCTTTCCCCCCCTCCCCAAACATAATCGCCAACTGAAAAAAAAAAAAAAAATATTTTACTCCTGGGCTAATTTTCAGTTTTGTCCTTTATAAAAGTTGCCAGGAATTCTTGAATGCATATATTCCTGCACAACAGAATATCCATTTATATATCTGATATACAGTTGCAGGACAGTCTCAAAACCAATTTTTTGTGTACTATGCTATTGATCAAGGTGCTGCCTCTATCTCACATGCAACACTATAAGCATTAATGCAGTTCAAAACAAAATTTGGCATTTACCTCACCAACAGGTTTTATATTTGATGTTATAAAACATCCCTTGGTCTCATGTTACCAATAAGAAAAATGGACACACACAAAAAATGCCCCCTTTCTAACGATATTAACTCCCAGTTAGGAAAGTTTAGATAGGTTTTACAAAGTCTTCTAGGCTATTTTGATACATACAAATTATTCAACTAAAGGTTAAAATACACTTATACAATACAGTCCTGTCCTCCATACTCTTTTTCAAGTTCTTTGCATATTCAAGCCAAGTAAAATTAACACTTGTCATTTTCTTTGTTATTGCAATTATTAAGAGGGATTACAGCTTGCTTATGCAAAGCTGTGACAAAACACTTGAGAAATAAAACCCAAACGTTTATCTTGTTACCCAAAAAATGTTGCAGAAAATTGTCAAACTATGTTAGAAACAATTCTTACAAAAATGCTTCGCTCAGAAAAACTGGAAAGCTTAAAAAATTAATCTTTGCACAAGACTATATTATACTGTCCTTAATTACGTTCCCATTTAGATAACTGGGATTCTTATTCTTTGTACATGAACCTATCAGTGATGTATGATGCTCTCCATCTTTTTTCACTGTTATCTTTATTGTACACCATTTCGAGACTTATACAATCAAGCACTTATCATGCCCCAACCCATTTTTAACAGTAGATTTCTTATCCTGCCCAGCGAGTAGTGTACTGTCTTGCATATTCACCACATGAAAAACATAATATACAAAATATTGCTGCTGTAAAAAGTGTGCATTTCCCCTTTCCCCCTACAAAAAAAATCTGTGGAAAAAAATATTAAATTCCCATAACCTTCATAAACATACAAAGCTGTTTGCACCTTTCAGTCTGTAACAGTCTATTTGACATATAGTTCTCAACTCACTGCAAATTGTTATGTCACATATTTTCTGTCCAATATTGCCATCTAGAGTAGAGATGTGAAATCAGTTTCTGAGAATCTACAGTCTTTAACAATTAACCCATAAAGACTGTATACCATAGAACAGCCACAAGATTTTTCCAAAAGCTAGATGGAATGGTAGGTTCTCATCTCAGGAAGATGTCCACAGTGCTGAGGAGACAATATGGCTGCTAATAGATATTGCCTACCGGAATGTGAGTACTTTTTCACTGTTGATAATTTCCATACTGACCCTAAGAAAGAAATTCAAAATACATAATTAGACCACAAGGCATATTTTCCTGTATTAAAAGCTGAAATCAGAAGACCATCCAAATAAACTATGATGTTAAAAGATGGAAACAAATAACAATAAATGATAACCAATATGAGTAAGTGGTACCGAGTTTCATCTCACTAAAAATCCTTTGTGTTTTAATGTAAAAGTAAGACTGATGATACGGATTTAAAGCCAGGAACCTAATTTGATCAGAAGAGTGTATCTTTAAATTCAATAGACCTTTGTGAAATTTGCAGAACATCGTCAAAAATAAAAGATGGGAATTACTTCCCACCTAAACTTTGAAAACAATTTCAAAAAGACAAGGTCACCTAAATTCAAAGTAATTTAGGAAACTAACCTGCTTTCAGAGACACCTAAAAATATTAATATATCAAGCATCATAGAATGGACTAATACACGTATCTCAAAAATCAAGGCACATCCCAGTGAACATAAAGAACTAGTTAACATATCCTATGGGAATCAATTCTTCCATAGATCAGATCTATAGAATTATTACCCTTATTGATATGCTCTGTTCCTTGACAGAACGTCATGTACTGCAGAGGAGGGCAGAGGTGAAAGCATCAGTGCTACATGCTTACCATGATCCTTCACCACAAGGTTCAAGGCTTGCAGGAACAAGCAGTGTGCTAAGAAGTGAACATTCTCCAAACTGCAGTCCCACCACCATTCCATGTTAAGTACCATCACGATAAGAGAGTATTTTAAATTCCAGTTTTATATTGCAATGTCAGTTTTTTCCATTGTAATGTGACAATCAGTCAGGAAGAAAAGTTTCAGAACAGCTGCCAGATGAGAATTTAAGCAGCACAATTCCTATGGGAATGGCTAGTATGAAAGAGTGGAGAGGTCTTCCGTAATTGAGTTTCCCAGTGGAACTTAGAAAGCACAAACCAGAGGAATAGAGCCTATCTACAGAGAGGGTTATCCCCTTCTACTGCAAAGAAAGCTGGAAGAAATGCAGCAAATTGAGATTAAGTTTCCTTGACCCTACATTTGCCACAAGCAAAGCATTTTCCTGTAGCTTATTATTTGCAGGAGGAAGCTATTAGTTCAGTGCATGAGCATTTTGTTTATTTGTTAAATAATTAGAAGTAATTGCATCTCTCAGCTACCACAGTGAAAGCATTTGTTCCTTCTTCCTTCCCTTTTCTAATTTCTGTAGAAAGGAAGCCAACTGTTTTCCTTTAAAAATGCAGGCAATTGTGGCTATTCTCACTTCCAAGGGAAAAAGTTCTTCTTGAAAGTTCAACTGATCTTCTACTGACATATCAGGATTTTACTTAAAGACTAGAACCTCAACTTGATCATAAGGTATATTTAGTTACTCTCCATGTTATTTATGCCAAGGAAAGTAATAGTGTATGTTTTAATGGCATTTCTGAATGATTCATATTGCAAAGATTAGATTTTTACAGTTTAGTACCTTCTACAGGAATAAAACCTCTGCTTCATCCTTTAATTAGAGGACAGGTTTTTTTACAGGAGTCCTCCACTACAACTCCAGCCTAGAGTTTTGGTGGTTATTGTTTGTTTCAAACTTATCTTAGTGGTGATAGGAAAGAAGCAGTTGATTTTTCAGGTCACTTCTTTCGCATGTTCAGTGTTCCTTTATACTGCTCAGAGAAAATCTGTGCAAAAATAGGCTTCATGTTTCCCCACACAGCTCTACAGCAGAGAGACTTCAGATGCACACCTGAGGTGGTTCTGCAACTGGAGGAGGAGGATTACTGGATTTGTGTTTGTGGAAAATCAATTAAACCATTTTTATTGCAAAGCAGTAATGAAGAATGATCCACCATGAGATTTAGGAACCTCATCTTTCATATTAGTTCATTCACCATGAGGCTATGAAACAGATCACCTTAATTTTTAAGGTCCAAAAATATTGTCTGGAGTGCCTCACTTTGCCAAATTGCATTAAAACTTCGTAAACTCAGAAGAGAATGACTAATCCAATCCAATCATACCTCCAGACAAATGATTCTGGAAATAAAATCCATAAGAACTGTATATACACACCTGAGAGACCATGTCCTCAAATTCAGTAGTTTAAATGTCTGCAAGAAACTAAGATTATCAAATGAGTATGTAAGAATCACAACTTTCTCATCAAATGAAAGAATACCTGGTCATATCCGTAAGGCCTCTGCTGTGGTGGCTGTGGTGGCCCAGGCTGTGTGGGTCTGTATCCCCCATACTGCTGGCCTTGTCCTTGTGGATAATTGGGATACTGAGGTCCTGGACCACTCTGGGAGGGGCCTGGAGATCATTAAAATGTAAACAAAAAAAAAGAAAAAAGATTGCTTAAGGTGTTAGGAAGAAGAGAACAGTAAAAGCATTGAATTTTACAACTGAGCAGGGCTAAGAAGTATCACTACTGTGCAATTAGGTCTTTTCCTACCTAAAACCATACCAGGGATCAGTGGTCCTCCTCTCACCCTGGAAAGCACCTTAGCTGACAGGGCCTATGCTCCAGCCACAGAAATGTTTACCTTTATTTATAAATTCATTATTTATTACCAATGCATGTAGTTCCACGCATGAGGTCATAGGACAGGGAAGAACAAGGCAAGAAATGACAAATCATAAACATGAGCACTTTCCAGGATTTAGGGAGGCACACTCTCCTCCTGCTGGATGCTGCTCCAGTTCCAGAACTTTGTAATGTCAGGAGCAGGCAGATGATCATCTGCGTTTAGCATTTGGACCTTTTGAAGAGACCAGCAGCGCTGCACTGCCAGAAAGTCAGTTCCACAGCAGGCACACACCACAGCAGGCAATCATAAATGGGATGTCAGGCAAGCAAGTTACACACATAAAATGCGAGATGTGACAACCAGTAAATGCTGTTGTGGGATGGAAAAAAGCACCCTCTACTCCATACTCTTGTGGTCATCTTAACTTTCCAGGAAAAGGATAGGGAAAAAAAAAACCAAACCAACAACTTTGGCTCCAGCCTTTTTTGTCTGCAAAAGAAGCAGTTCTTTTGTCAATACAAACTCTTTCTGTTACTATTCAGAGGGACTCAGCCTGTCTACCATTGCAAGCTGCACGTTACTGCCATCAGACAGTGCAGACGTGTTCCAAACAAAATGAACCTTATCCCCTCCTACCTTGGGAGAGATGGTGTTCTGTGTATTTCAGTGACACTCCACACGGATCTTTTGCAGTGGATCCAAGTTAGCTTTTTCAACACCACCCCTTAAAAACTGGCAGAGTCAGGAAGACTTGCAACTCTTCAGAAGTGCTTTCTTTTAACAAACCAACACTTTTTTGTTTGTTTGTTTGTTTTTTCCCCTCAGAAGAAACAGATGTGTTTTAGCAATAATGTGACTCAGTGCTAGACAGGGCTAGTTTTAGCTACAGGCACTGGACATTAAGATTACATCAGCTGGTAACTCTCTCAGTAATTCTGGATCTATGAGACAACCAAAAAGATGACCTGGAGAAGAAAAGCTCCATAGGCTATTATCATTCTCCTCAGGCCTCAAATCCACTTGAACTATGCAGTTTCAGCTTTCTACAGTGGAACAAAACCTTAAAGATTGATAATAATGCCTGGGATGCCAATTTATTTTTGCAAATTAGGAAGTAATTAAATTGAGAAAGGATACTACATCCTAAAAAGTGCTGTGTTCATCTGACAAATGAAATTTGGTTTTATTTATTCATGGTAATTCTTTATAGTTGAATTCTAAATATTCAGTGACAGATTTTATAAAATAAAAGTGGAACTTCAATATCTATTTGTGCTAAAAAATAGAAATCGAGAAGTATGCTATTTGGGTTTACAAATTACAGTGGGTAAGTCGCTCCAACAGATTTCTTCATCCCTTTCTTCTAGTATTTCTTAACCTAAATTTTCAAAGTCAGATTTTATTTCTTTACTTAAAAAATGTAGAATAATGAGCTAGATGGACCTTCACTCTGACCTTCATTCTGTTCCTATGTTACATTTAGCAGAAAGTAAGTACATGAATATTATTTTAGAACTATCAATTCATTCATAACCTCCAAAAGGAGACTCTTTGCTAAATCTCAGTGGATCCTCTTAGAACTTAACTCTGTCTCAACATAACTGGATTTAATGCAAATCTGGCATTTATCTACATGGCAAAGTCAGCCATGCACTTCCTCGTATACCCACAATCCTGAAAGCTTTAGCACTTAAACCTGCAACAAAGCTAAAAGTTAAAATATATGGAATTAGATTTCAGAGATTCTTCTGAGATAAATTTGTACAGCTTTACAATATGCAAGCAAGTAAAACTTAAAGAGCAGTATTTTCAGTATGGTCCTCTGGCCTCAAGTTTTCAGAAGCAATACACAAAAATTATATACTACTACTATAAGTTTCCTGTGTGGGAGGTTTTCCTTGAATCCAAGGACTACGTTATCTCACTTGTGGCAGAGGATTTCTCATTCCTGCCATACATCAGAAGGTTTGCACTACTTGTGCAAATTTGTAAGACAAACTCTCTTGAAAGCTGCATTGGAAATGCTTATATTGTATTAATTTCCTTACTGATCAGTACAAGAATTTTAAAATAATGATTCATTTATGTTGGATGAAATTTTAAACTAGTTTTTAAAAGATTTTGTTGTAAATGGCAAGTCCAAAGATGAAAGGGTATAAATGGCTCTTTGCTACCTTTGTGCCCTCCTGACTCTGTTCACCTACAGAGGACAGAAAATAGCAGATTCCTTCTGGGTCTTTCTAAATTACAGACACCTGTTATAATGTTGCCTAGTCACCTTCGGTTTTCTGTGCTACCACACTGTCCTAGATTGCCAACAGATCTACTTCCCACAATACACTGAATTCTACGCTTTCTTGTTTTGGCACAGTGAAATTGCAGGCATACAGCTTTTTTGCACAAGCCTGGCCTTTCAACCCAGTAAAACAGGAATGGAATAACATACGAGGATCTCTCTTAGTCTTTTCTGTGATTGCTCTCTGTATCTTCAGGTTCTTACCATAACCCTGTTGTTGTCCTGGATAGCCTTGTTGGCCTGGATATTGCTGCTGTTGTGGTGGATAACCCTGCTGTTGGGGTGGTCCTTGATATGCATCTTGCTGCTGACCATATTGCGAGTTTCCTGTAAGACGATTGCAAGAAAGCAAAAACTTATAAAGATACCTACTTTACTAATTTTTTCCTTCTAAGATGCACAGCCAACAACACAAGAACAAAATGAAAATGCAATATTGATTTCAAAAACTGAACAAAACAAAGAAAACTCAAACCAAACAGAAGGAATTCGGCCAAACAAACTGCAGTTAAAGCCAATTTTGCAAAGTTGAACTGCAGCATTTTCAGCATCTCTGCCAAACGAGCATTACATTTACTGGAACATCACAGTCATAAGATCATGACTATGCTAAATAAAATTAAAAAAGACAAAATTAAGGACAGCTACAAGAGCACAGACTAGCTACACAAGATCAGCAAGCTGTTTCCTAACGGCACTATAATTATACAAAATATATACACACACAAAAAGATATACAACTGAACCAACAGATTTATGTTTAAATAAAAATTTCCATTGAGGTAAAAAAAAAAAAATCTCTAGAGTGTTTTAGTCATTTTACTGTTGTTAGAAATGGCAAATTGTGGTTATATATTTTAGGTGTTTGCAAGAAATTATTCTGAACGCTTCAAGTTCCCTGCAATTTTCAAGACAGCCAGCAACTAGTATTCTACAAGAGCTTTGCATGGGTATAAGTCGTGTTGTGCAAGAATTTTTGTTCCCGTTGCGGGTGGGGGAGGAAAGGGAATGTATGTGCGTATGTGTGTGAAGGTATATAGATACCTCCTTCGTAGTAATGTTGTGAGGAATCCTCATAAGGCCTATCGTAGCCTTGTTCAGGATACGACGGTTGCTGATAACCGTAATCATTATGACCTACATCAATTCGACAAGAGACAGGAAGAAACGTTAATGGCCTCTGAGTGAAAACCCTAAAAATATTTCATTTGTCAGAAAAATGAAGAAAAAAAATTCAACTGGATATACATGAAAAAGAATTTTCAATTGTATTAGCCAAAGATTTATTAATAGGATTTCCTTTCATATTGACTTAACGTGACAGGAAAAAAAAAGGCTTAATGCAGTAGTTTTAGCAACATCATAGCAAGGGATGGTCTTAACCTTCTGATAATCCTTGTTGGGGAGGAGGGTGGGAAAAAAAAAAAAGTACTTTATCTTTCACTCAAAAAAAATGAAAGCATTTAGGCCTTTCACATGTAAATAACCTGAATTAAATTAGAATGAACAAAGAAAGCAATTATCATACTTTGTCTAACACCTGTTCTGCTGATCTCCAATTCAAAAGCATATGCTAAAAGCAGTGTGAAATATAACAAATAAAGCTCAATGAAGTTATGAACCACAGTCTACGTTGAATTTTGCTTTTAAGTGACAGAAAAATAATCTCAAGTTTTTCCCTACAAACACAATTCCTACAAGTCTTATGAAAACTTTTCCTCTTACATTCCAGACCTGAGTAGGATCATTACAAATGAACATTCCTTTTCAGAGACTACAGGTATCTCCGACTAAGAAACCAACACATGCAGTAAGCACCCCACCTGTTGTTGTTTTTAGAACAAATATATTTTGTCTTACAGATGAACAAAATATATCTTATTGCTAACTTGGTCAAGAAAACCAGCCAAAATTTTGTTTAAATTTGAAATAAAATTATACAAATTATATACATTTGGAATAAAATTCTGGAATAAAAATAAGGAGAAAATAGTTCTAAAACTACGTGGTCTTTGTAATTAATTCTGCAACTGTACTATACGTCATTGACTGAATCTAATACAAATACAAAACCAAGGTCTTATATTCTCTTTACATTCTATGTAACAGTAATAATGAGGTAACGATAAAGAATGAATCTTTAGAAGCAAAAGGTCTTAGAGAAGTAATCTGTGCTGCCACAGAGCTGTCAATGGTAACATCCAATTGCCCTTACTACAGCAAATTGCCTGTAACCATCTAAAGCCCATGTGTATAACATAAAACTCCCAAACTGAAAGCTTAATAATTATGAGTTAATGCAACCTGTAAAATAACTCTGCACATATCTCTCCAAAAATAACACATGTAACCTTATATAGACATGGCTTGATGTATCTTAAAATCAATTTAATAGAAATTAAAATTCAAACAACTAACTTGTATCCTTTTATTTGCAATGAGTCGTTGCTTTGGCAATTACACACCTTTGCTTTGTATACATTTTCAAAACATTAACATCTACCACATTCCTTGAACTTCATAAGATACCATTAAGTTGCACACACAGTTATCACAGTAGTCATGAGTCAGCATCTTTGTTCTCCCAGTCTCTGCTCAGCCTAAAAACAGGTTAATTGCAACTTTTCTAACTTATAACACAATCCAATAGCTTTCAGCACTCTAAATTCCAAGAGGTAGGAGGACAGATTTATGCAAGTCAAAGTTATGGTCTTGTCTTGAACACACTAGGGGGACTTCTAAAGAGGATTCACAATTACAAGCTCCTCAGGGCAGGGACCATTTTATTCCTTTGTAAAAATTAAGCTCAAGGCCCATACCATCCATAGCAGCAATAACACATTTGTGCAACTTATATTAAAACTAAACACTAAGTTAAAAAATAGAATATTTACAGAAAAACCACAACTTTTTAACAAGTTTTTCCACTTCAATAATACCTTTAATAAAAGGATATTGCCCCCTCTCTTACTCATAACAAAGTTATGACTGTTTCAATTCATCATATTATACTAGATATGCTAAGGAACCCTCCATACTTTTAGATAAACCAACTACAGAATTTTCATTTTTAAATACTAAAACTGTTGTTAAGAGTTTCAAATGGGAGTATTACAAATTACATACTTCAAGTAAGTTGTAAAATTAACTAGTCATAGTAACTTAAACTGTAGTAACAATTCTGAATTTGGAAAGTTTTGTAAATGTGAGGTATGATATCCAATTACTATTCTTGCCCCATTCCCTAATTTTGGGCATATGACTACATTAATATTGGGCAGGTATAGAAAATGGGAAAGTTAACATTTATGAGAGATTACCATCAGGGTAATATTGCTGGTTCATGCCTTCTGGAGGACCTTGTCCACCATGACTGTATTGGTCCCCATAATAGTCTTCCTGGCCTGAGTACTGCTGTGGTGGGCCTGAAAAACCACAACCAGTCAATACGTAAATAACTTGTTTTCTCTGTTATAAAGCTTGCTAATTTCTGATTTTAGTATGAGAAATATTTCTCAAATGTACTCCCCACCCATATTGTTGCATTTCAGACAACATATGTAATCTGGTTTACTTAAAAAAAAAAAAAATTAAATATATCTATCTATATATATACACACACACAGTTGTTTGGCTGCATTAGATTGACCACATATATATATATATCTCAAACTTCAGTTTTGAGCTCATTTTAGGAACATGCGTATAACAGACTAAGGTGTTAAAAATAAAGTTAATCCTTTTCTAAAAGGACTGGGAAAAAAAAAAAAAAAGAAGCAAGATTGTGGAACATTGTTCCTTTTTTGTAACTGAATGAATTCAGAACCAAGCAGGTACTCTGTTCCTTTCTATACCTATCATTTAAACATCGAAACAGAATTCTGCATTAGCATATCAGAGATGCATATTTTTAGATACTTTTTGTCAGAAAAAACTCAAAAAAAAGAAATACTTGTCTTCACGTTTCATGGTGATACCAGTAATCTGTTGCTGCAAGAACCACTCTTAAGAGGGTAACAAAAAGAGTCTGCAAACAAAGTCTGTAATACCCAATGATTTGATCAAAATTTGGTGTAAGCAAGGAAGTGATTTAAAACAGTTTTAAAGATGGTTATTTAATATCAATGTAAAGACACTGAAGTGAAGTCCTACCTTGCTGTGGCGGCCTGTATGGAGGAATCTGTCTCTGACCCATCATGTGATTTCCTTGGTTAACTTGGCCCATCATTCCCATAGGTGGCTGCTGCCCCTGGTAATGCTGGCCACCTGCTTGTGGCATGTTGTATTGCTGGGAGGGAGGTTGCTGGTGCATCATTGGACCTGTAAAAGGAAAAGTAGCAAATAAGTCTTCTGTAACACATGATTTGTGATTAAATCTTTCAAAAAGAACATGGAAAACCCAACCTTTAAAAATGCACCAAAAAAGGCTCTGTATTTCTGTTGCTCTCATAAGGATTCATTGTTTCTGGACCTACGCAAATGCAGGCTATCAACTCAGCCTAAATAAGGCTGCTTTCTAGATAATTTTTCTTCAAACTACACAGACATTAGTTTACTCATGCACAAAGATAACTGAAACACTTTTACCATTTTTTGTTTGTTTGTTTTAAAAAGCATCTGCAAAGAAACTGTAGATGAAAACCTGATGGTGAAACCTTGATAAGTCATAGAAGAATTATTTAACATTCTGAACTCCCTGGGCCATAGTTTTAATACACGTGTAGTTGTTGTTATAGTCCATCAATGAGCCACTTAGCTGTTATCACAAAATGAACAATTTTATTTAGCCTGTAAAGACAAACCACATGTACCAGTGAGTCACGCAATCACACAGCAGGCAGTATGCAGAAAGGCCCACAGGAATACACGCTCTGCCCACCACTGAACAGTCCCAAGCAGCCTGTAACAAAAATCTTCTTTCATACCAAGCTGCATCAAGTTTCTATGAGCCACAGGAAGAGACCGGGAGAGATCAAGTACTGTCCATGTTTTATCAACTGAGAAAACCTGTTAAGGCTGAACTTGGAGAAATGCAAACTTCAATAATGAAGATAGACAGTTAAAGAGCATCCTACTGACACCACACAGCAATGAAAATTATGATTACGCCATTTCATTATATGGGATTGCAGGTTAGATTGATATAACTTTTAACAAAGAACAGCTTCCTCGCTTCCTCTGCAGTACCACTTCAGAAAAGAGTTATTCCAGTATTAAAAATATGAAGAGGAAAGAGTTGTGACAAGGAGCTAACACTTTTATAATACCTTAATTCAAACCACTTGACACATATTGCACACTTTATAATGGTGAAACCCAAAGCTTTTTTTGTTTTTTTTTTAATTTATTTTATAAACTACAGAGGCAACAAGTAACTAGTCTCACGAAAAAACAAAACTAATCAAAATATCAAACTAGCACAGCCACTCCTTAGCCCCATCCCAGGAGAAAAAGGAGGGTATAATCTAGTTTTCTATATGCTAGATTTTGCCACTGCATTTAATATTTTTAAATAACTAAGTGCTGGAGCACAAGCAGAAAGTCCTACATAGAAACCGCAGTACTGGAAAATTACCTAGATAGAGTCAATACTGAAAATGGATTGATATAAGGAAAGGAATACATATTCTCTTAGATACTGTCTATGTGAGGTTACGAGAGAAAGTTAAGCCAAATTAATTAATGGTACGAATTCAAAGTGTGTTAGTTAAATCCCATTAAACCCCTGTGTGGAATCTCTCAGTGAGAAGTAAAGTGGCCTTAGTTCTGCTAAGCCTCATTTTCCTCTGAAGATAAAATACTGGCCACTCTTAAAATGATCCAGTTATGCTTCTGTCCTTCAGCATGCCAGTGTCTGTGTCCCAATTTTGAAGTAAAAAAATGGTTTAAATTGAGATACTGTAATTATTTTTCACTTAGCAAAAATATATTTCATTTTTTGATCTTCTGAACAAGTAGGTAATTTAGATCATTCCATTTCACTGCTCCTCTGTTCGGAGGTACTGAGAAACATCAGGCAGCCTTGAAAAAAAAAGTAAAAACTTGTTGCCATAATATTCCTAGATCTCAAGAAAGCTTGTTAATTAACAATATTAATATTAGTCACAATACAATGTGATAAAATGTGTTGGGTCCCCATGGTGCAATGTAGAGGTTTTCTGTTTGCTTTTTAAATTAGAACTTCATTAACGCTTTGTAGAGCCACAAAGAGAATTCACTACCCTGTATCAGACTGTGTATTGTGTTAATAACAGAGTGCCTGGCTTCCTTCCAGTTTGGTTCACATCTCTCTCTCTCATTAAGAAGATACCTAAAAGAACCATAGTCTCACACAACAGAACCATTTTATGTGGTAGTTTTGAGGGGTGAGGGAACTTTGAATTTGTTTTTTCTTTTGAAAAATCAAGCTTACAATAAAGCTACATTTATTCATCGTGTAATACTTAATATGACATAAAACTAACCTAGAAAAACCCTTCACAAAACTTAAGTAAAAAACTTAAGACCATTAGTTCATGATCTAAGATTTTCCAATATTTGTAGCACATATTTTTACAACCCACTTAAAATACAGCTGTTGAATCTCCAATCAGGTGACAACAAACTCCAGTCAGTGAAAGTCATGATCTCTTCCAGACCTGGAGGTAAGACCTCACACAAAGTAGTTCACAAAACTGTGTGCTGCGAGAGAATGCTCACTGCTTTCAAAAACTCTCCTTAGAAACCCTTATTTTTTGGTGAATTTCTAGAACTATTTATTCAAGAGAGGGCAAAGTATCTGATTTGTACAGAGTCCCAAATGAGTCCAAGAAAATATTGTGCAGGACTATCCCTGTAAATATGCAAGTACACAAGCAGACTATTGTCTGTCTAAGAAACTATTTTAACTTTGGTAGTACAAAAGCCCTATAAATTTTCTGTCTATTCAGAAGGCAGCCTTCACATGTCAATACACTGGAAGAATTCTTGGGATAAAAGTCTGAAGAAAAAGATGCTAAGAAGTAATACAGCAGGTCCTGTGAGGAGTGCAGGCAATTTTGGTAATTATTAAACAGGCATTTGAAAAATGCACAGTGTAGACCCAAATCAGTCTTATGGAGTAAGTGAATGTATAAAGTAAGCCAGACAATAGGTGAAAACAGAACTGCTCATTGTTCAGTTTAATAATAGTCTCCATTATCAAGAATACACAACATTCTCCTCAACTACTTGCTCATTTCAAAGTTGTCTACACCTACTAAATGAAAAAAACCCATTCCTTCTCCAGCCAGTGTCTCATAAGGAGGACTCATGTATAGGGAAGAAAAGGTACGTGGATTTCAGTAAAAATGGGCTGGTACCTGATCTTCTTATAAATGCAGTGACCCAGTGGCAGTCTCCTGACAAGATATGACTTCAGGAAAATGACAACCGAGTCTTCAGACATGTAAGATGAATACAGAGAAACAGAAATGCAAACTAGAAGTGGGTCCCAGATAAACGTAACAAATTTGAGATCAGAAGTGCACTGAGGATGAAAGAGCTGCAGAAAAACTTGGCAGTTTAAAAATGTCTCCTTAGCTTTGTTTCTTCTGCTGAAACTCAGATACTGGTGGCAAATGCTATGAGAGGACAAGAATAACTGCTGACATGGTTGAAACTTCTGAAGAAGCAGAGAAGTGAGGACCCACACTCAAAAATGAACTGGTGGCTCTGCTGTTCTCATTAAAGAGCTATGGGAGCAGCTGGGTGTAACCAAAAGCAACAGTAAAAGCTATTGTTTCTTCAGTCTTCAAAAATATGTTGGTTTTGTTGCTAAAAAGAGGTCTATTTAGGCATTTCACAATGTGCACTTGTATTGATAAAGCAATCGGATATCCACATCTAAAGTATCAGCAAAGTACACCATGCCAGATGTACCATGGTAAATCTCATAAATGTGTCCACTGTTACATAAATAACAAAATATTTACCTAGCAACGCAGCAGCCCTCAGCAAAACTTTTTTGTTGTTTTTCTTCATGTTTACAAAAAATGCTTGTTTTTAAAAATAAGTGATGGTGATAACTCTCACAAAAGCTAGCTTAGGAACTCTACCATAGGGTAAATTTAACTTGCAATTTTCTCAAGATTCTTCACAAAAGCTACAATTCAGATGTATTTGGTCAAATGAACCAAAATCTTAAAGGTGTTTGAACACGAAGGGCAGTTTAACCACTAGCTCAAAAGACTTTGAGGATACAAAATTTTTTGCCACTCCTAATATATGATTTAGGCTGCAAATTAAAGGTAGTAGAAACTTCTCCACACTCGCTTAGTCCACAAAGTTCTTATCTCAAAATGAACCATAATTTCAGGTGTCATTTAAGAAAAAAATACATAAAAATAGGTCATACAAAAAATTCCTTAGTTACCAATGTCACCTTTCATGTTTTACGCTAGGGGAAGAAAGATGAAAGAACAAGCACTGTGGCACATCTTTAGAGCTTTGGTTTTTCAAGACAGGAGAACCGCAGTGTCTTCTACAGCTAGACATCCTACAAATCCAGCTATAGCATGATGGCAGTTCAGAATCTGGAGGCAATTTTATTTAATAGGTTAGATGTCCAAAAAATTGAGACTGCCCTGTTTTGTCCATGACATCATGGCTACTGTAAGCAGTTGAGGTATTGAAACTAACAGCCTCTGCTCACGTGGGAATGAACAGATGGCAAGACATTCACAAAAGGTCCTCAACCTCAGAAATAATTTTATCCTGATCTGTCATACCCTGACTATGTTTATATTTCAGATAACATTTGATGTTCCTGTCTTTATGTTCCTTTCTTTACGTGAACAACAAAAGAACAGGAATTCTACACCTGCCTCATCTCTGCTGTCTCTGTGAGCTCTTCATATATGCTTGTAATGGAAAGAGCTCTGAAACTTTAATGGAATTTTTCTAAATTTATATAAATGAAACTGTCATTAAAAAATCTCAGCACCAGATTTGACAATTGGTCTTCTGCAAATGATAGTCAACGTGATATTCTCATGCAGAATTCACCTGTTAAAAGTAAACTAGTTCCCCTCCCTTACCCCAAGCAAGGTATAATGCTCATTAAATACACACTGGGGAGTTTGGCAACTTTCCTTCAAGCGCTTCTGGCAAGGGAACAGAATCCTAGCAAAAAGATCTGAGAAACAAAGTTTCTGAGATGGCCGAGCTATGATTTCTTGGTCCTTACTTTTCAAGTATTTGAATTCTACTGTTTATTATTGTCCTCTGACTGTGAAAGATCTGTTCAATATAGATAAGAGGAATTTCCATCTAAATTTCAGGTTCCAGAATATCATGCTTACACCTCTCCTCTGAAGTAAAAAATTGGCAAGACTTGAAATATTTCATTCAACAGGAGTAGCTTCCCCTATGAAAGAAGAAATGCACCCATAAGAAGAGTTTATTCCACATTCACTCAGCTCCTGCTGCTTCCTGTTTTCCAAAAAGGTAGACAATGTTGCTTGCAGATGTCCCAGGCTGCTATACTAGCCTTATAATCAAGAGTCATCTACAGAATCTTCCACTTAAAACATTCTGCTTCCTAAGTCCGAAATGACTAAAATTCTTCTTTTAGCTGGAACTATGTAAAAACAAAACTGTGAAAATTTTGCTTCTCATTTAAGATATTCCTCTGGCTAGCATTTTATAAACTAGTGCAAATCAATAATGAGTTCAAAGTGGAGACAAAAAGTAAATCCAACAATGGGTTCTTTAACTATGCATTTTATTTCTCAATTAGCACTTTTTCATTTTTTCTTACTAACACCATCTACCTCAAAACATGTATATACAGCAAGATGTTTTGCTAGAAAACACACATAAAAAGTTATGCTAAAACCACCCAAAAGTTAGATCAAACCTTTCTGCATGTTATGGTGTCTTTATCTATTATACGACAGCATGCTTTTTTCCTAAAAGTACTGGCCACATTCAGGACGCAGTAGATATTATTCACTGAAAAGCTACTTCAATATTTTGTTTCCTCCTAATTGTTCATGTGAGATGCCATGCCTAGTCAAACACTGAAGACAGAATTATTTAGTCATGAGTTTTCTTATGGCACTTGTAACTAAAATGTCCAAATCTTCATAATTAATATACTTTCATAACACTCCTGTGAAATCAGATTGTATTCTAATCTTACCATCAGATTCACCCCTCTACAGATGGGGAACCCATGCAGGGGAAGATTAAGGCTGAAAACATCTACTAATTTTTAACAGCCAACTTGAGATGCTAAGACCTTACCTTGCGGAATATTTAGCATTATATTTAGCTAGTGCTGTTATTAACTGACAGATATAGTAGGATCTCTCATTCTCCATATGGATCACCCCTTTATAAGAAACAATGCATGCTTAGCAGTTCACAAATGCCTTCTGACAACAATACTGAGGTTCAGAAAATTTTGGTTTATTTCTGTTTCTGAATGGCGGCACACACTACCAATTAAGAAATCTTCAACTCACAACCTGTTTATTCCCTTTTTGTTAAGCTGCATCTCAGTGCATTTCCTAGTGGCTCATTCTTGTTTCTTAACTTAGGCGAGAAGCCGGCAGTGCCCATGACTTGGCTGAGACCCTCTGCCCAGCGAGACTGGATCTTTGGCTACCTATCTAAATCTCTCATGGTCTCTCAGATTTCTCTGCCATTCTCTCCCCTGCTAACTTGGAGTCACAAGAGAGAGTGAACATACAAAGATACTTCCTCTAATTTTTCACCAAATCTCAATACAAATGCAACAACTAAGAGTGGAAAATGGAGGAAATGTATTAAGTAGACCTAACTGGGAATATTCTTAGGTCAAACACCTTAGCTACTAATACATAACAAACATGCACATCTTCAGACTTAAAGGCTTATTCCCCTACGGATATCTAAAATTTGACTGATTTGGAACAGTATTTTAATTGAAACAGCAAATAACACCTTGCTGGCATAACAGACAAGTTTCAAAGCCTTGCTCGAAAGCAAGGGGCACCTGCACTCCCACATTTACATATGAAGTGCTCTATTTACTGATGTTTTTGTGAGACATTGAAATATTTTAAAGAATGTAATTTTTCACCCCACTGTCAGAAATGGCTCTCCACTTTTGTGAAACTTCCGCATAGAAATCAGCCTTGAAGCAGACACTAGCAATGGAAAAAGTCTCAGCCTAAAGGGTCAAAATTTGGCAAAATTAGAATTACCCAGTGTGAAAGCTTACTGTGGCCCTAAGTGCAAGCAATGGTACTAGCTCTTGTTCTAACTAGAGATTTTGCTCTTGTTCTTGAACATATAATTTGGTTAGATACTGCTTTATTCTTTATTCCCCAAAGCCACTTCAGTACTATTATTTGTTCAGAACAGAAACCTTTTAAGTATCTTTCCGCCTAATTTCTAATGAGCAATTTTCAAGTTTGACAGAGTACTGAAAATACAGCAGGGAAATGAAGAAGAGTAAAGAACGCTACTTTGAGATGGAATAATCACTAGTCCTAAATTGTAAGCCAGTCATACAACGTAAGTTGTTTTCTGTAGAAAGACTTAGTGGATGGCTCCCTCACACATACTGCTACATATTTATTGCTAACTCTCTGCAACTAAGAAATTTTAACTGAGCATGCACAGGACTTTTCTAAAGCATCTTGCAATATTTACAAAATTAATCCACTGTGTATTGCCCAGAATATGCAGATAAGTTGCCAGTTCAGAGAGACAACCAAAAATATTCCCACTTGTGATTGTTTCCTCTGCTATGTACCTATCTTTTGTTTCCTCTGCTGTTAAAATTTAAGAAGAATGCCATTAACAATGTGGACTATGAAGGACTCAGACTTCCCACTTTCACTACTGGTAATAAAACTGCAGAAACAGCTGTTTCATCTTGACTCATTTTTGGTCTCTCATTAACTTAGTCTTTTGTCTGTTTTGAACCTTCCTGTGATCTAATAATCAAACTGGTCAGTATAACCTGGTCTGTTTGTACACTCAGGAAGAAAGTGGAGCTTTGGTCTCCAACGAGAGCATACTGCAATAAGAACCACCTATGCCACTTGGAGGATTATTTTTCTACAATGACCAGGAAAGGAGCCTTAGAAAAGAAGAAAAACACGTTCTCCTACAGCACCAGAAAAGAGATGAAAACCTCGACGCAAGTCATATCCTTCAGCTAATATATTCATAAGAGTTCACACCTACGGGGGGGGGGGGGGGGGGAGAGAACAAAACCCACATATTTGCTGTAAACTTGGCAGAAGCATTTTTTTAAAAAACATTCTGCAGTATGTCTTCTAGTAGGTGGCATGTCCAGATCCAAGGTAGTAACATTCTTAACAGGTAAACTGAAAATACTGCTTCTGACTTGTAAAGCACATTTATAAGAATATGCAGTATACATAGAATTTAATAATTTCGTCTGTTGTGACTCTAATGCAGTATTTTAATTCTGCAATGTCCTTGCACTTCAACAAGGACCATACTGTCAACAGGATACATCATCTGTTTATGCTAAGCAAATATCCTAGATACAAAATTAGTTTTGAATTTTACTATAGACATAAGGACATCTCCTGAAGGAAACAGTAGAGAGCAGTGGATTTGTTCCTGGAACTGAATTTTTTTTCTTTAAGCTTCCACACTAAAACAGCATGCAGCAGAGAACAAAGATTAATTAGGTACAAAAATCTGAGGGCTACCTGACTTTAATTTTTCAATTTACCCAGGAGACTAAAGAGTAGAGAAGTATTTTATCAACTCAAGCAATAATAACACTTAGAAGTGTAAAGTCTGAGACAGATAAACAGTAGTTCAAACTTGTAACTGATGAAAGCAGATCCATTCCCAGATTCTCACACAATACCTGAAAAAAGTTCAATGTTTGCAAATAAATAAAAAGTCACTGACACATGGGAGAAAGGAGATGTAGAGTCCTCCAAACACAGGTACAAATGCATTTAAAGAAGGAAATCTACAAGAAAAGACCTTTAAAGAAAGTCTGTACCTGAGATGTTTCCTTTTTACAGAAGCCGACAAGCGCCTCTCTTACCTTGGTTTGGTTGCATGTTCATGTTTGGTCTGGGACCATAGTTGCCCATCGGCTGTCCCTGGCTCATAGTCATCTGATTCTGCACTGGCATACTCTGCGAGGATGGCACTGAGTGATTATAGCCGCCCATTGACCCATGGCTACTTGAAGGCATGTTCATGGAACTGTTCGTCATATTGAGTTGGTTAGGTCCAGGTCCTTGCATAGGCATATGGTTAGGTCCTTCAGAAAGAAAATTGGGAAAAAAGGTTCTACATTAAGTATCATAAAACAAGCAAATGTAATCATACTGACTCACAAAACTAAATAAAAGTTATCAAATACAATTACATTAAAATAAAGCTAAAACAGAGTTTGCTCATGATGTCCCAACTTAAAAAAAAAGTTAACAACAGTCAAAGTTCAGCTCTACTGTGCAATACATTTTCTTTTGTTGAGCAGCTGAAGCTAGTAAAACAAAGGTGTAAAATATCATACAGCTCATCTTATACCCATATCATATGCAAAACTAGTTTTTTTAGTACTCGCACAACACACCCTGAATTTCAACCTAAATTGCACAATATCAGTTTAACAGCCAGCTTGGTAGCTCTATCACAGCTACACATATAATTGTTACAATAGCTGTAATATTTCTGTTTATTCAAACAAGCCATACTAGACACTTTTCTGAAAGTAACAGTTAATTTTTTTTTTTTTTCCCCAAAAGTCAGGCAGTATTAACATTGACATGGTACAAATACATGTAGAATAAAAATGGCTGAAGGCATATTTAACATTGTTTGAACACATAATCTATAGCCAATATTCTGCAACTGCATTTACAGATTACTAGGGTGGGAGATGATGACTGGAAGGACAGCCATCAAATTATCAGCTCACCTCTCATGCTTGCAAAGATTCAAAGGAAGAGCAACCTGTTCATATACCCATGAGGCCAACTACATCTCTTCACCCTTTATTTCCCCTCTTCCTGACAACACAGATTGGAACTGGATTGTTCTCTGAATTAAATCTACTCTCAATGGGTATTTTTTAAAATATAAACATTACAATACCATCTGATCAGTTTACTCATTACTTCAGCTGGGATAAGTGAGTAGCTACTAGGAGTAAAATTAGTAAGAGGTGTGACTGGATATAAAAATGAGAATTGAAAAAAAGTAAATGAAATGCAAGGATTATGCATATGACAAGCACCACATGAAGAGTTTATGAAGATATGTACAACCAGACCGTGTGACAGAGTAGGTCAACTGTAAACAAGGCAAGTGTTGATATATACAGAGTTCACCAAGCAGATGCCATTGTTGCCAAACATGCCACAGGTTTTTTGTTAAGCTACAAAAACCTAAGAAATACAGAAAACTTGGAAGAGGAACCTAAAAGAAACTATGCCAGTAGAGTTGTAGGAAAATAGTGATTTGGTTACGTATCTCCCGGGGAGGGGAGGAAGTATGTGCCTTCAGATGTAAACAGCTCCCAAGTCCTGTCTTGGCTGAAGAAATAACTGCACTAATCTAGGACAGAATGAAGGCTAAAATAAGGAGATAGAGAGTTGTACACAAGGTCACAGAGGCAATACCAACTGACCTGCAAACAAGAAGATGCAGAAGAAAAAGCTAACAATGATCAAGGAACACAGCAACTAAAAGCCAACATGAAGAAACAGAGAATACATTTAAGAATATGTTTACCCTCTTGCCCTTTTCAAGACACCTTACTGAAATGAACACATAAGCTTATTTTATCAAGGAAAGTGAAAAAGCTAAAAAAGGTATTGCACGTGCAGTTCACTGTTCCTGCAACACAAGGTGAGCAGAGATTGCTGAATTGTAGAAAGGCAGATCCACCACAAATACAGAAAAATAACTCAGTGAATAGGATTATGACCATGACACGAGAACTATAGATGCCTATACTCTCCCCTCTTCAATTCAACACTGCCAACACTGCCTAACTCTGTAATAGTGAGAACATGGAGACAGTTTAATTCTGGAAAAGTGAGATAATCTCTTAACCATGAGATCAATCATCAATGTGTTAAAGTGAAGCTAAGGTGAAGAAAAGCTCCAGACTGTAGTGTCAAGCAACTACTGCAGGACTGCTGTAAGACTACTTTCTTAATTTCTTTCCTAAGAAAAGGAAGGAATACGCAGGGTTAGTACCAGAAAGTCAGGGCCTGGGACTGGTTTTGTTCCTTTTTGTTTAAAGGAAAAAATTGTCACTAATAGATTTCAGAGAGCTAGCCAAGCACACAGTGGAATAAGTTTTTAAAAACCGGTAATGTAAGAAGCAAAATGGGGAAGGCAAAAATCACCGCAAGAGAGAAGAAGTTGAAAAAATAAAACACCTTCTCTAAAAGGCTAATTTTCACTTCACATCTCGGGTAGCACCAAAACAGGAGAAAGCACTCATAAGAAAAAGCTGGCACATGAAATGTCAGGCATGTGTATGTTCTGGGATCAAAAGCAGGTAGTTTGCTGGTCAGAAGCTAGAAGACAAGGACAGAGGAAAAGATAAGACCATAGTATCAAAAAACCTTGCAAATTAAAAATAGTAAGAACACACTTTACAAATAATTTTTTTAATAGTTTGCCAAAATACTTCATGGGGTTCTCCTGCACATAAGGACACAACAGTTGGGTTTTTTTTTTCATATGAATAAATGAAATAGGAAGAACAGAATATGAATGAATGAGACATGAAGTGCATTATCTGCCATTAAAATAACTGCTTTAAATACTATACTAATTAGATTCTGTATTATAATAAAAGTTAGTGGAATAAGTATCTATCTTGACTATAAACAGAAGTCCTTTTTCCTCTTAACTACTTACAGACAGTATCTTAGCTCTGAGCAGCTGTAAGCCAGCCTAAGGGCATTTGAGACTGCATTTGCAGGAAGGAAAGAAGACTTTGAGAGAACTTGTTGGTAATACACAAGCACCTGTTATTCAGGAAGGTGACCTACCAGTGCCAGGACGAAGGTCAGAGAACCCTATGGCTAGTCTTACCTTTCAACTTTCTACATATAATCAAACAAGCTCAAGAAATCAGGAAGATAACTTGCCACCAGCACAACCCAGTTCATAATCTCCGTCCAAATCCAGACCACTGTTACTTTGCATCACACAAACTCTCAGTCAATGCAACTCTTCAGACAGTAATTTTTTCAGGTAAAAGCCATAATCTGTCACAGGTACAGGTAACAATTCCACCATAGGCTGAAAAAGGTTCATCATGACTCGTCTTCCCTGGTAAAAGGATACAGATACTCATTTGTCAGGGGATGCAATTAAGGGCCTCAGCAGCACTTCAGGTCCTTTATTAACCAGAACACAGTATGAGAAAAATCATCCTTTGCCCTTTAGGTAATGGGACAAGTCTGCAGTAGAACTTTAAATCAACTCATGTTCTGACCATCACTAAGCAGTTCTTTTAATCTTCCCATCAACCCTTCCACCCATACTCAGCCCTGTGGAAGCCCCTATTCAGATATGGCCTTCCAGAAATCCTTATCTGGTATTTTTAAAAGCCTGCATTTTATTTCTCCCAGGCTGGTCAACTCGTGGTTGTCAACCCTGGAGTCTCTCAGTTTGCACCTTAGTGACTTTATTCCTTTTGGAGAGATCACCTCTTCAGATATTTAAGGTTTTGTATCTGGCTTCTATTACAAAGTGTCTACATAACTTTAGAGTAAGTGCCCTATAAACAGAAAGCAAGTGCATATGCTGCAGAAATGATTACAAATACATGTCTGTAAAATACACAAAGGCTCACATACAAGCAAACTAGCAAACACTTAAAAAAGAAAATAATCATTCAGCTATCCACTTAACAAGATGATTCCTCTTCCCCTTCTCCAACGCCTAACTATGAAATGATTTTAGCATGCCTTTCTGATATTAGAGATGTCCTCATCCTAAGCTGTTTATCTTCACATCCTCAGAGACAACCTTAAACAGAGAAGGAACAGACATTCAAAAAAGGGAGTATGTTGGAAGAAAGGCTAAATTAAAGCTTAGTTGGAAATTGTATTTAAGTATCTGTCTAGGTGAATACCAAAACAAACCTATTTACCTTTCACATATTTTCATAAGAGCTCTTTTCTTATTCTATCTAATTACAAAATATGTATGTTTAAGGAGTGACTTTTCTCCCCCGTGGCTCTGCAGTGAAGTCATTATGCTCACATTGTGACTTAGTAATCCTTCTCCTTGGAAAAGATCATTATAATAACAATAATATGATTACACTAAAGGGTCAAAGAGACTGATTTGTGAGCGGCAATGCTATTCTCCATGGGAGCTGATGGATCTTAGATGGATAGAGGACTCCACAGCCAGAATATCTCTGCCCTACTTAGGGAGCAGCATATATTGTTCTCTCCACTTCCAAATGCAGACCATGACCAACATGTATGATGAAACTGACTTCTTCTCTAGATCTTTTATTACACTTCTTACACACAGCCTCTGGAGGCTCTTCAGCTACTCTTCTCAGAAAAGCTGTCACTAACAGTATCAGGTCCATTTTATCAAGATTTGCACAGAAATGAGAGACCACAGCAATCATTATATTTTTTACTTAATATTAAGTTTTGCATAGTTAGTTACTGTGTTTGCTTTCGTGGAGCTTATCCTTGTGACCACTGAGAAATGAATTTTCAGAGATCCTTTGACAGCAGTTTCCTTTCTTGGAAGAGTCAATGCCTTGAAGAGCTTTTCTACGAAAAGTTCCTCCATACAAAAAAATGAAGGGGTCCTGAACAAAAGCAATCCTGGGAATGCAATTTTAAGCTGAAAGCCAATTCACATGAAATAGGCAGTATGACTTTATGAGTAGAAATTCTGGAAAACAGCCTCTATATAAAGAGGCAAGCTTTTCCAGGGCCTACTCCATTCTGATCTGACTGCTAAAGGGAATAGTTACCCCAAAGCCAGTACTGGTAGGTACAATGTGGAATTTTATCATCTTGTTTCACTGCTTTGTTTCTGACTTCCCAAGCACTTTTCTTTTTATTACAAAACAGGATGGCATAAAAACTGACTTAAAATTTACACCTAGAACAATAATCTGGAGGCCATTTCTTTACAAATCCCTTACGATTCAACACATCTCCAATAATAAAGAACACAGAGGATTAGTGGAAGCTGGATGACTTTCTGTATAAAAGCGATCTCTTTATTTATTTTTTTTAAAACATATACCCACATTCGAAACACCCTCTTTAAGATGTATCTGTTTTATTATTATCTAATTATTTAGCCACGATGATTTCACGTTATCTTTTTACGGAAGGATTTGCGTTCACTCAGCCACAGGCCAATACCTTTCCCCAATAAGCCTTCTAAAGCCAGCTGTACTGCACGGTTTCAAACAGACTAAATTTAGCCAGTTCTGTTCATCAGAGGAATGCTGTGTGTCAGCTACATCAAAGCCCAAGGGCAGCCTGATAAACACTGAATACAGGTCACGTAGCTCTGTAGCTAACAAACTCTAAGAGAGCTTGTACTCGGGGGCATTCAAAGCAGTTTTGTCATCAACAATCTAGTATCCCTTGAGCCCCCATGTCGTTTCAGTTGCCAGGCAACGCTGGTGTTAATGTCTTAGAGGAGAAAAACTTACCAGGCATCTGGCCGTTCATCTGGTTCTGCATGTGTGGTGCAGGAGGGCCCCCACCTACCATACCATCTGAAGACATGCTGTGCGAGCGCGGAGGTGGGGGAGGGCCGCTCTGACTCATCCCTCCCGGACCCATAGGCATATTCTGTGTGGGTGGCTGAAAGGAGACAGCTTAGTCAAACACGAGAAGCAGTTAGTCTGACAAATATATTATATGTACATATGGTACAGCAGTTGCCTATATCGTTAAGCGGGGTATGACAGAAAGGACCGAAATGCATTTCTTGCTCTTTCCGATATGTTTAACTCCTCCCGATATTAATTTTGGAAAAACGTTTAATATTTCAATCAATTTTACATGAAGTATTACATGCAGGCAACACTACAGCACCTCCAAGCACCACTTCAAAATAAAAAAAATACAAATTGGTGCCTCATTAAAAAATTATATCTGAACAGTTTAAGATTGCTGGAGTCACTCCCTCCCACACACACAAAAGCTTTCCGTCAAAGCAGCATTTGGTGAACAGAAAAATAACTCTTCCATTGTAATTCTCTCACATCAACAATTTGTTGCTGTTAACAGACCTTGCACCAGGACAAAACAGGTACAACAAGAGATGAAAGCCTCTGAATGCTCATAGACTAGCAAAAATTTGCACCTGGGTGTGGTAAAACGTTTGCGATCTCTTCCCCTCTCTCCCCCGAAGCGCTGAAGGCCTAGTTCATAATTTCGTGCCAAACACCCCCTACAGACTGGAAGCACATTAGTGCTGGCCTCCAAAGGTCCAGAGACAGCTGCCTAGAAAGGATGTTTTTGGCAAATTTCCTAATGAAATTGTGAGGAAAATAACTGAATAACCTTGAGAGTTCAAAGAGGGAGAGCAAGAAAAACAGTAAATACAAGGGGGAATTTACTATCAGGTTCTACTCACAGCAATGTAAGGAGACGCAGAAATGGCTAGTAGTCAGCTTCGTTTTCCTATTAAACACACCTGCGAGACTGTACGATCCTCCTCACATACTTTAGCCAAATGCTTTCAGGGGAATAAAAATCATCTCTGTGAGAGTGAACGCCTGGGTCTCTGGCTTTTGAGGACCCTCTCTAAAAGGCTGTAACTATTCATGCAAAACCCTTCCCCTGAGACAAACCTGTGTGTATTTTTCCAACCTTTCTCTTCATAGAAAGAACCAAGGGGGTGATCCCTAAGTACCCATCTAGCCCAACCTCCCTTATTCCCACACTTACTCCTCAGGACGTTCATAAAGACAAGATGTAATACAGTAGAAAAGAGTAATCCTTTCCAAGCGAGTGTAAGGCAAGGACCTTTTTCGCCTTGGAGATGGCAACATCTGGGTAATAGACACACACACGTATTCACTTCCCAGGGAGACGGGGGGAATGGTATTCATTTATTTTCTCAACATTTCTTCAAATACCTCAAGCAGGTATTATTTTCCCCGCAATATTTTTAAAAATTCCTCCAGAAATTACTGAAAGGCTTTTTTCAGCAGGAGGAAGGAAGGAGATGAAAGAAAACACAAGCAAGCAGACAACTTCTCTTACTAAATTCCTTTCATTCCTCCATGATGAAGAGAATGACCTTTTATAAGCAAGTTTATTCCTCATCCTATAGCAGAAGTGGCAGAAGGCAGAAAAGGTAAGAGTGAAAGGCAGCTCTACTCTCTGAACAGTGTCAGTGAAATGCTGCTCCATCTTGCTTGATCTTCCTCCACTAGTGAGCAACCAAAGAAAGACCGCTTCAGTTAAGTCTTCCTTCCCTTCACATTCAAAAGCTCACTATCATCCCACTTTTGCATCTAACAGAAATTATCTAAAACTGATACACAGAGAAACAAACAAAAAAGAAAACAAAGAGACTACTTTTAATTTTTATTTATAAAGTATTCTTTGGAATACCAGCAAACCCAACACACTTGGTACCTCCATATGAGCAGCTAGAGCTCAGAGCGTAACAGCAGCCCCATTTCAGCAAAGAGAGCAAAGCCAATAAACATCCAAGTTGAAATATCTTCAGAATTAAAATTAAATTCTTAGATTCCAAGTATAAATCATTAGTACATCCAATGTTCACACAACAAGCTGATAATGAAAAATACTATAAAGTACTAAAAATATTAGATCATACCTAGGTTTTAGCTATCCTGCAGGTGTGACTGCACAAACACGGGCATGCCCTTACGCATGGAAAGAGGGACCAAAAAAACTCCAAAGGTTATTTGAGACAAAACTATATATTCCAACTCTGAAATTTATTCTGGAAGTTTTCAAAACAACTATTGTTTAACATTAAGACAAACACTGCAGCGATCAAAAAACAGCGTTGAGAGCGCAAACATTCAAGGACAGGAAAAAAAAGTATTAAGGATTTTAAAAATCCCATTAGATACAAAAACCTGCAAGAGACTTCACAAACGACAGGGAATTGAGTGAACTGAGGGAATAATTAAAAACACCCAAAAAGGTACTACCAGAAAATAGTTTAGCAAGAGGAGCTTCTGGATATGGAAACAGCCCAAAGACCTGTGTGAATTCATTTCAGATTCTTGAAAATAACGCAAGAAAAAGGTTCCAGCTGTCACCTTGAATCATGTATATATGAGTATGTATTTTAGAATATTTTAGAATAAAATAGAAATAGTATAAGAGTTATTAGTAGTTAAGAAGGGATCACAGAATATAAATTAGCATACTAGAGCGTGAGAATCACAGACAGAAATAGAAACTAGCATACGAGACTGTGAGAATTGTAGAATCTTCAAGGTAATAGATAATGCCTAAGTTAGATAAGATGGTACAGGCACTGCATATTTTACTAACAAACATATGTTTGTCCTAAAAGAATGCAAAGCTGTAACCCTTCAAAGACCAATAACAGGAACATCCTCTTACTAGGAGAGCCGTGAAGATAAAGGGACACCACAACAACCATGAAAACAACAGGAATAACAGTAACTAGGGGAAAGGTAAAGGTGGCAGGGGGAGATCGTGACCACCAACCCAACTGGGGGACAAAAGGACTACCCCCCCGCCTTGTGGGCATGCGCAGTGAATTCAAATCATACTGTGACTTTAAATTGAAGTGGAGAAAATACAGACCAATGGAAGAAGAGGATTATTAGTTAGTCTGATGATTATGTATTAGATAGGCGTGGTGTGTTAACTTTTATGTATAAATACTGAAAAAGAATTGCAATAGGTGTGTTCGATTTGTGGAAATATTCCACCTTGCACCCTGCACAGAATAAAGCAATGTCTCCTCTCTAAACATACTCGGTGTGTTTCGGGAGTTATTTTACAGCAAGGCCACAAAGCTGCTAAAAAATTCAATCTTTCATTAAAATAAACTACCCCACAAGAAGACTAGAAGGTAGGCAAACACTGTATCTCCTTTTATAAAAGAGTAGTAGGACCAATTCTAGGAATCATAAATCTGTGAGCCTTGTTCGCCAAGCTACAAGTAAACTGATGAAAATAATTAGAGTATTATAAAACTCCAAGGATGACAAAAATAAAGATGAGTTAGTAAAGTGTCAATATAGGGAAGTCAAAGCTTTCTAATCTATTAGAAATTTTCAAATATATAAATTAAACCACTTAGCTGCATATTTAACAAAAACTTCTTAATACAAGTTTTTTTACAAAGCCATTTGGAAAAATACGTTGTCCAGGGGTACATACTTTCACCCAAAGGGAAGAAATAAGCAATAATCTTATATGAAGCTCAAAGAATAACGGAACATATAGAGGTGCCCTGAAAATATTTGTTAGTAAATGTCAACATTTGAAGATGTTGCAACATTAATTACTGAAAACTGTGCAAGAAAGAATAAGCAGAATGGTGCCAGGTGAAATTCAACAGGGATAAATATACGGCAATTACACTGAATTTTGAGCTACCCTTTCTTCAGAAAGAGGAAAATCCTATTGCAACTAGTCCAGGAAAAAAAAATTGACCACTACCCAGACAGTTTGGTGGGAAAAAATAATTTAAAAATAATACATAAAAACTATTAAAAATACCTGTGTTCACTTTCTGATTATCTGCAGTACTTGATATATCAAAAGTGAGCTACAATATGCAAGGAAAAAAATTCCATGGTATTCGTGATCATGACACATGTTCAACTTGAGGAAAGAAATCACAAAGAGTTACTGTAAAAGCAGAAGGATTCCAAAGACAAGCAACCAGTGATTAAAGACTCTGAATGTCTTTCACCTGAAATAAGTCAAAAAGGATGTATTTTTTAATTATTTTTTTTTTACATCAAAAAGAAATGAACATAGAGGATATGACAGAAATACAATTTAATGTATGATACATACAAAAAGTAGATCATCCAATTTATGCTTTAAAAACAAAGAAAATCCCAGGAGAATGGTCAATAAATTGAGGAATAACACTAAACATACAAGACACCACATAAATCTGAGGAATTCATCAACACGAGACACTAGAACAAAGTTTAAATAAGATTCAGAGATAATTACACACATATATATATGCGCAATTGAAACAGTAATATTATATAGGATATTTTAAAAGTGTGTTATAAGCCTTCATGTCAAGGTCGTAAACCAATCACTACCTGATTGTAATTAAAAAAGAAATGTCTCCTGCAGATATAATTATTCCCCAGTGAAATTCCTCCAGAGTGTTTTTTCTACTGGCCGCAGCCAGAAGAAAACAAGAAAAAATTGTTTTAAAATGGCAACTTCCCTATTTCTATCAGAGTTGATCCAGGCTTTTACAAGTGATAAAACTTCTTTTAAATCACCTTTAATTAAAAAAAAACCCAAACCAAAAAAAAACCCCACACAAACAAACAAACAAAAAAACTACAAAACCTGGGTCCTTTAACCATTTTTGTTCTTTACAGAAGTTAAAGGAAATTTACTATCCCCAGTAATACGCACTACGCATGATAAAGACCTTCTAAAATATAAAATGACCACACAGTATTCAAAAGCCAATATTAAGAAAAGAAAAAAGAAAAAGAAACCCCCCACCCTTTGTGAAAAGAAAGTTATCCAAGATGAACCCTACCCACTCAGTCTAGATATGAAGGGTGAAATGACATTCAAAGGTAGTCAGGTTAACAGAACCAAAGGAAAGGTTACTACCCTCTTTCTGCTGGATGAGTGACAGAAAGGAATAGAAATTAAAATCACTGCTGATTTTATTCAAATTATGAAGTAGAAAATGTTAAATATTTTACTATCAGTAAAAAGTAAATTAAAGAAGTAAGATGTTAGACATAGCTTCACTTGCTAAACACTAATTTTTGGCTCACTTCCCTAAACACACAGATTACAATTTATAGCTGCTATGAGCATTTAAAATTTATCAGAGCATGAAAAAAAAAAAAAATTATAAGCTATTTTGTCCAACTCTGGAAATCTGAACTGGAAAAAGACTGAAACTGACCTGCAGTTGTGACCAAAAAGAGACAAGAAAAAAACCATTAGATTTTAACTGACAACTTTCAGCAAACAAAATCCTACAAAACCCCAAAGTTATTTGAAAGCATACATTTAAAACTATAGCCAAACTGCATTTTTTTAGAGGATTTTCTTTTAAATAATAAATTGGATCAAATGCAAGACAGCAAACAATAAAAGCTGCCATGGTGGAATTGTACACCTGGAACTTTCATCTATCATCTCTTCTCTGCCCTACTTTATACTATCAGATTTTTCTCACCATCAATAGCAGGTTGAAAGATTTGTTTATGGAACATTTATTGTTATAAAAACTGATACTGAATACCAACTCAGTCATCAATGAAATGTAAAAGACATAATCAATACAAATAGCAATAGATATTTAAAGTACACTATCAAAAATACAATTTTCTTGACATTCTCTCAGAATAACAATTAAAAGCTACATGAAACACAAACCTAAAAGCCCCCTGATCTTTCTAAGAGAAGCTCTATTCAGGATTTAATCAATCATCTTTGTTTTCAGTTCTTAAACACCATTTTCTGCAAAGCAAAATATCCCATCCCAGGAGGTACCCTGCCCTGCTAATATCACATTGCTAATATCACAGCACCTGTCCCAGTCTCAGAGAACAGTATTCTGTTGATAGGTGGTGATGGCACCTGCAGAGTACTTACTGAGGTGTCAGACTGGGAAATAAGATCATAAAGGAATACATTTCTGAGATTTGAAAGAGGCGAGATTTATTTAATTGGGTTACGACGACTCTTCTACAAGGTGTAGGGCATTCTAGTACAGAGAGTATCTCATATGAAAAAAAAAATAAAGAACCTCTATCAATTCTCAGCAAGTGTAATATTTGGGGGTAGGGAGGATTCTACGTGAAAAGCATTTAAAATCATGTCTAAACAGTGAAGTTAATTACAAATGTAATTTGTGCTCTCACTGTTGGAGTACCAGTTGTGACACTAGCAGTAAAGAGTTCTAAATTTAGAATGACAACCAGCTTCTAAATCTCGATTTACACCAGTATCTTCAAAAATCAGAGAAACTCTGACTTAATATTTGAATAAAATGTTAAAATAGTGCATAATGTAATACTTAAAACACTTTGTTTAAAGAGGAAATTGGAATCTTTGTTTCAAATTGCACATTATCACTGTATACAAATATTTCACTGTACAAATATTCTTTAGCATCATTTTAACAACCAGAAAATTTAACCCTAAAATACTTGATGTCCACATAGCAATAGCTCTTCTGATACTTAAAAAATAATCACACAAAACTCTTAAATCTTGATATAACTAGAAATTATTTCAATCAAAAGTTAAATAAACTGGTACGAATTCAGATAGTTTTATTTTAAGTGACTAGGAATAAGTTAACTTGTGGGCATTAACTTGGGGAACACTGAGCTATACAAACTAGACAACTTCAGAGGTACTCTGTAATTCCCCCATAATATGCAGTTCATATCTGTCCTCAAAAGCAGGAGCTTTCTGCCCCACAGCTGTTTACCTCCTGCCTCTTTGGCTTTTAAGTTAGTTTAATGTCTGGTCCAATATTTACAGGTTTTGCTTGCATTTAGTAACCTAAGAGAAAAATTCCACCTCTATTCCAGCTAGAAGGCCTATGTAAACTCAATTAAAGCAGAAAGAATCCTGCAGAACCCTCAGAGCATTTCACTGGGGAAACAGCAAAACCATACAGGCTAAAGGACACAGCTTCTATGTTACCAGACTGCCTGGTACAGCTCTCAGCAAACTGCCTAGGGTTGAAATAGGTATTTATTGTGCAGATACTGTACTACAGAGAGGCAAATCACATCTTCAAGTATGAAAGAATTACACTTTAGAGCATACTCCTAATTCAAATTGGCTGCTATTTTTACCAATTTCTAAATCGGCCACAGAAGTTAGTAGGCAATATAAGTCTTTTTTTGTGTACAGTGCACTAGCTCCCCATGTGGACACACCTGATTAGCAATACATGCAAAGTAGCTTACAGAAGTTAGAGCGATCCTCTTATTTCAAGTGGAGTACACTAGTGGTCTCTGAATTCACAATTCACTCCTAACATGCTAACAACTTAAATTCCCATCTTCTGACTTTTTTTTTTTTAGTGGAATTGCTGGCTTAAGCGGCTCCCTCCAGCTGCTCTCCATTTCCCAATACTACCCTTTCAGTTGTGCCAACACAGCCCTTTACATAGCCCTGTGGTTAATCTGAACTAATCCAGCATGAAAACATCCCCCTTTCCACCTAATTAATCTGGACTGATTCTCCAGATTGGTTCATCATACAACAGCTTTAAAACATCACACAGCAGAACTGCACGTGATGAGAGTACAGCTCTGGTTATACCAGCATAACTTTTGCTATGGAAAGGAAGTCTTGTCAAACAACAGACAAACTTCTTTCCAACATTTAAAAGCCTCTCTGGAGCAAAACGAACAACCTGGAAAAGCAATTTTTATTATAAAACCATGGCATATGTGGATAAACTGAGGATCCACAATCTGAAAATTATTTTAAAAATGCAGCATACCCACTTTTCTTTTGCTAAAGCAGGATGACACTATTAGCCCCAAAAGATGCATTATCAACACAAGGACTGGTGTTGTTACAGAGATTCAACAAATAGGCTAGGGGAGAAACAACCCACAAAACTTAAATCATAGCAAATTTGGTTGTTTTGCCTTTAAGTCTTCTACAAAGCTTGCACTACTGACAACTTTACAAGATTTCCTTCCCATAATGAGTAGTTTTTCAGTTTCCTAGTATAAGCGATGGATGTGTTCTTTCATGCTCCACCCAAAAAAAAAAAAAAAATGAGTAGCTATTTGTAAAACTAGTTCTCTTTCAGTTAATATCGCATAACCACATTTTTACATACAATGAACATGTAGGCAATCAAGAGTGTTCACTGAGAGGTCAGAAGTCAAACAGCATGCAAAGCCTCAAAGAAAGAAAATGGATGCAGATAATCACATGCTGGCCTTGGAGCAAAGACAAATTAAGTGATACAGACACACTAGACCTCTCTGTAAGCACTTATACAGCTAGATCATAATGCATTGCTTTTATGACTGGTTATTACAGTCATACCCAAGAACTAGGCTACTGACAGCAATAAAGAATTAAATCTCGTCTCTAACAGACCCATAACACTGTACAACTTCAGGAAAAGTCTTATTTACCATTTTGTTCAAAGTGCTGAGTCTGAGATCACCAGCACAGTGGCAACGCCGAATTCTTAGAGTAACGTGGTACTACAACATGAACCTAAATGTCCCACATTTCCCATTCTTTAGTGACAAAGCCTAACTAACTGGGGGCTAGAGACTTTTATCAAAGGAGGCTTACCCCATGTGTTTCTTGCTCACAAAACACAGGAAATATTTTTTGCTATGCAAAATCAACATACCAAATAAAAAGGTAGAGTACAAAGAGTTGGAGGAAGGAGTAATTTAAGAAATTATGTTCTTCGGGGAGGATGCAAGCACAAATAGATTAGCTTTTATCAATTATGGATTTGCATGAGCTTGATAGCTTCTAACAACAGTATAGGAATGTGAAGCTGAATTTCTTTTACCCATCCCAACTACAGTGGCTGTACTTGCCTTTCATTTGAGGAACAGCAGGAAAGTTCCTTGGAGTGTACTCACATAATATGGTAGATCTGAATGCAACATCTTTCCTCCCTTTCTCAAAAAATCTGCTACCTGTTTCTCTTTTTAAAAGTCTTCAGTTTACAAATAGTTGAACTTGAATTTGGCATGGACTTGTATTCTGAAAGCTAATGCAGAGTAACACACCATACTACTTTGTGTATCTGCTTTAAAACTAATTTAATCTACACACCAGCATGCAATATACACAGAATTAAGCCAGAGGTTTAAAGACCAATATCAGCTATGATCAGCAGAAAAGCAGATACCCCAGACTTCCTGCTTGTCCTGGTTTCAGCTGGGATAGAGTTAATTTTCTTCCTAGTAGCTGGTATAGTGCGGTGCTTTGGATTTTAGTATGAGAATAATACTGATAACACGCTGATGTTTTGGCTGTTGCTAAGCGGTGTTTACACTGGTCAAGGACTTTTTTCTGCTCCCCATGCTCTGCCAGGTGCCCAAGAAAAGGGAGGGGGCACAGCCAGGATAGTTGATCCAAACTGACCAAAGGGCTATTCCATACTATATGATGTCATGCCCAGTATATAAACTGGGGGAGTTGGCAGGGGGGTAGCGATCGCTGCGGGGGGACTGGCTGGGCGTCAGTTGGCGGGTGGTGAGCAGTTGTATCTCCCCCCCCCCCCCCCCCTTCCCCCTCCCTTGGGTTTTGTTCCTCTCTCTCTCGTTGTTTTCCTTCTCATTACAATTCATTATTATTATTATTACTATTATTTTGTTCCAATTATTAAACTGTTCTTATCTCAACCCATGAGTTTTCTTACTTTTGCTCTTCTGATTCTCTCCCCCATCCCACCGGGGGGGGAAGTGAGCGAGCAGCTGCGTGGTGCTTAGCTGCCGGCTGGGGCTAAACCACGACACTGCTATACTACCACAGATATCAGACTTCCCCAGGCATTTGGTACATAACTGGACAAGAATTTTATTAATTTAGGATTCCTCTCACCTTTAGTAACACAAGTTTTATTCACAAACTTTATTTTAAGCTGTTAAAACTGAGCCGTATTTTTCTTTTCTGGATGCCATCTTGCTTTTTTCAAGAAAAGCAGTATCAAGATAATTCAATTAATATATATATTTTAGACAACTTATGTTCAAAATGAAGGCTACTGAAAAAGCAGGGTGCACTGTTCTGTTCCTAAAACTCTGAATTGTTTCTACAAACTAATCACAACACAAGTACATTAAAACCATAGATTGAACATTACCCCTTTGAAAAATACTGAAGTGTATTTAAGATCATATGAGACTTTCCACTGCTTGAATAAAACCATTCTTTCATTGAAGACTCCTATGTAGCCACCCAAACTCTGCAGCTTTAAAAAGAAAAAAAACAAACAAAAAACAAAACCAAAACACCAAACACAAAAGCCCCATCTTCCAGTAAGGAACTTGAAGAAAAGTTTTAGGCAGGTGCTAGTAACAATGTTTAATGGTTCTATCTCTTGAAGCAGTTTCTTTGGAAGTAACCAGCATTTCAGTGTTTGTTGATGTTTAGTGCTTATAAAAAGCAATCACCATTTTATATAGAAGTGTTTTATAACTAAAATGGCATGGACTCCGCCTTAATCTGTGTGACAAGTTTGGGAACAGCATACATTAAGGGATTTCACAAGTCCTACCAAAAAGCAATAGTTCTGAGAGAAGTATCTCAAGCAGTAAAAAAAAAAAATCACTTCTATTAATAAGTTTATTAATAGCCTTTCCAATATGAAATTAAGAAAAACAATTTAATGCGACGTGCACATTTTTCTACAACTCAGACACAATGAGTTTTCTTGGAAGTCACTTCACATACAGAGTTTAGCTTGCTACTGGAAGAAACTGGCACTTTCAATATAAAAGAAAACTGGTATGTTACAGAAGTGAGTAATAATCATAAGCATTTATTTTCATCACCTTCTTGAAATACACACTGAAATCAAGTGCTCTGCATGCCGACAGAAGTCAAGTTGCATTATGCAAGAAAAACTCTGAAAAAAAAAATTCACTTTTTCTGTGTTTAAAAAAACCAAAACAAATGTTCGCAATCAAATTCCTGCAGACCTCAATATTTGCCTGTTATAAAACTAATGCCAAAAAGAAAAGGCTGGAGTACAGGACAAAAGTTCCCCCTCTACTTTTCCCAATAAAGTGATGGTCATGGGTTGTTTTCTTACAAACATTTGGCAAAATGAAGACACATGGGGGAGGGAAAATGTCCAAGTGGAAAAGGCGCTTTTTTTTTTAATTCAATAGTTTGCAATGACTTTTTAGTGCCAAAACACTCTCTCTCAAGAAGACAAAAAAAATACATAAAAGTTGGGGAGGATAAGATGCCTGGTCTGCAGTCTGAGATTTAATGTGTTTAGAAACACACACACACACACACAACACCTCACTACTATTTTTTGGAGGTTCTCTTGGAAGTCCCAATAACAAACTTTAATTGCATCTCTGCTCTCTACAGTTCAAGGAGACTAATACTTTGCTGTTGCCTCCCTCAAAAGTAGTGCTAATGAAAACCAAAAGAATGCAACAGTGTTGTGCTCCCCACCATACAAGCCCTTTTTGGGAAGCTAGCTTATCCCTTACGGTGGTGGTAAACAAGACTGTCGAACGCAGTCCAAGAAAGAGAATACCTGCCATAACGTGGAAAGAGGCAGCAAAAAGTTGCATCAATTCACACGTGGACTTAGCCACCGCTCTCGTCCCACTGGCAAGACACTCAAACAGCCCTGTCCTTAGTAATGCTGCTGTTCACATGGCTGAGAAAAGACTGATTGACTCAAGGAGGTTAACCTCAGACTTGTTTTGTCTTCTGATGTGAAGGAAGGTCTCTCACCCCAGAAGTCATAATTTAATACTTTAAATTTATCATGCATACAAAGACAACAGGAGCTTTGTTATGACACTGGAGTTTCAAAATCTTTCTAGTTCCCTTCACCCATACCCTGCAATGCTTGCTTCACCTGTTTCACCTTTTCCTCATTTCCAGGACCCTTTATAGAAGCATTTCTCTGTACAACAAAGTTGGTTCACTATACTTTGTTTAGTGTAAGATTTATCTTGTTCTCTACAGGCAATACCACACTTTTCTGAAAGGATGTACAGTCATTTGATTAGACTAGCACATTCTAAAAGATGTGGACAGAGGCACAGAAGCTGACTGCAAGCATTTTTCCCAACAATATGAAGCATTAAGTCAAAGGAGTATTGTGAGAAGATACAACAAAGTTATCAGGTTCAAGTCATTTTAGCTTATATTAAGAAGTTCAATGAACTGATTATTTAGCTCTTTTGTTCAGTGTGAATGCTATCTAACAGCAGTATTCTCTTTTCAACCTCATTTTATCGCATAAAGCATTTTATAAAATGTAATAATTAAGTTGTGAAATTTCTTGAGACTGTATTTACCCGATTAAAACAAAAACAAGATAAAATTTAAACAAAAAAGAAAGTATAGTTTACTAGGGGAACAATCTTCCAGATATGAATAGATCAGATACAATCCAACTTCAGAAGCTATCCAGACTCAAGCTCTCCTAAGTTATGTGGGAAACTACTGCAATGGTAGTATCCTAAAGTTGATGTATTTTACTATTAAAAATAGTAGTTGTTTACACACACAGTATCTGGCTCCATATTTAACTGTTGCCACCCACAACTCTTGAATTTATTAAGACTGTTCAACAGCTGACACAGAAGCATGGTGAACAGAAACATAATACTTCCAACTCAACTTGAGCCTCATCAGTCCTTAAACAGAAAGCCAATAAAGGAAGAGAGTCTGAAGTAGTTTATCTTGCATTAAAAAAAAAAAAAAAAAGCAGTAGCTCACATGTGCCCAAATTCTTCTGGCTAAAATTTATTGGGAAGACAGAAAGAATTTAAAGAATATTTTTCTAAAAACCCCAACAAAACATCATTTTATCTGATTATGTTACCACATTTCAGGCAAATCTTCAAAGATTTTACTCGGTAAGTCAGAGCATCTACACTTAGATATGACTGAACACCTAAATTTTATTTTGTATTTTAGTTTGAAAGAAAAACCAAGCAGCTACCTTTTCATTCCCCCCTCAGTTGTCCAAAGGGGACTCCCCCGCCCCCCACCAAACAAAACCACACTACGCTATTTTCTCACTATTGTGCAATATTCCTTACATTCAAGATCAGAAATGCACTTCAGTCTGGATCTGCAAAAGTCTTTCCCAGCCCTATCTCCATTTTCTTTTAAGAAGAGAATGTCATCACATTCAACTTTAAGAACAGGGCTGTTCACCAGGGACTAGGATAAGGTCAAATTCATTTCCAGTTGTCATCAGAACCAGGATATGAATTAAGCCTCCAAAAACATATTAGTTGAGTAATACACACAGCCCTCTTAAAGGGTTTTTTCCCTCCCCCTCAGCTACAAGCATGGATTTATAAAAAGAGAAGCCTCTACAGGCACAACAGGTTGGACATAATGAAGCACTGTTTCTATAGTCCTCTAGGTACCAACTTGAAAGGATGCTTCGCTAGTAGCAATGATTGGAGAACACTTCTCCAGAGACCAAAGAAAAAGTAATTCAATTTCAGCTGGTGAAAACTAGTATCTAGGAATGGCTGTTTTATAGACATTCTTTTTAGCTTCATATTACAGAAATTAATCAAGACTATATTAATTCAAGAAAAGTCTTATTACCAAAAAACAACAAACTTCCTTATGTTGCTCACAATGAACTCCCCAAGCTTTCTGATTAACACAAAAAGCAAACAGATAGCATGCTATTTTAATGTTTGCTGTATCTTTCCTTACTGCTCCATAAACAATGGAAAGGGGGAAAAATCTGAGGTATCTTATAAAATAAAGAGTTCACGAATACAGATTCAGAAAACTTCAGATTAAAAAAAAAAAAGATCTAAAGTATTATCCAAGAAATGTTTCCTTTGTAAAGCGATGCAGTGTTTTAAGTTAAGCCTGTGCAACCTTATTTCTTGCATATTATCATTATCCACCTTAAAAAAGGTTGCTTTCCGATACAGGAGAAAGGCAAAGAATTTAAGAGTACAGAAAAGTACCTAGAGTACAGAAAAGCAGACAAAGATTTACCCAGCTTCACTCCCTTGAGGCAAAAGAATGGATGATATTCCAGCAAAAAATAAAAAATACTAATTAAAAAAAAAAATCCCATCCCCCCCACCTTTCCCTAACATCAGAGGAAAATCAGACTACTGCTGTAGGAGCTGACTAAGAGCCACACCATTAGAGTTCTCAGTTGAGGGGGGAGGGAAATCTAAGACTACCTATGAGGCAGGCCAGATAATCTGTGCGCTGCACATTTAATTGAGAATAACAGTCTTCAGTTAAACAAGTCAGACTTTGAGCAAGACCTAAGCAGTGAAATCACTCCAAATACAGCATGAAGAGATACTGCATCATGTATTCACTGTACAGTAAATAGGAGGCTAAATGTTTGGTCATTACCTCAAACACTTCTGTTTGGTTGTGGGTTTTTTTTCCTCCAGGAACCCAAATGAAATCTATTCCCTACTTTTACACTATTTTGTACTTACTGCTGGTAGTAGAGACTGCATGTTCTGGTTGGAGTCAGCTATAGTGGCTAGGTAAACCAAGTTTGTATGCAGCATCTGCTGGTATCTATCAAAATAAACAAAAGCAAAACAGATCTTAAGTCACAAATAACATCAGAATTTACTTTAATTCTACACACACAAAGAAAGTTACCTACGTAAAACAAGATTCGAGAGACTTACAAGAGTACTACTATTAGGAATCCTAAGCCTTTTCCCTTGCACTTACCTATCACCCAATCTTTCCCAATGTCTCCATCAAATCTGTGCCTGTATCTTCTCTACACCTTCTGTCTTGCTACAAAAAATCTAAAGCTGGGTGACACTGTTCTCACCTATTTCACTTCCTGCCCCAAACTGAGTCACCAGGAGACACGTACAGTGCGTGTGTGGCTGTTCGGTGTGACTTCCATCACAAACACTAGGGAAAGAGAGCCACTTCTATTATGTCCCCAGATACAAGATATCATAGATTTATCATGACCAAGAACAGTGCAAACATTTCATCAGGACCTTGAGCTTTGGAAGTTTGCTATGGAATGATTTTTCTGCTACAGAACCACATTCCAGAGTCTCAACATCTAGCCCACAGTCACAAAAATAACCTTGAAAGCAGGAACAGATTACAAATACCTAACTACAGACTTGCAAACAGCTTAATACAGTAACTGTGCTACAATAAAAGCATTCCCTTGAAGCAAAAATGCCTACTATTTATGACCCCCCTCCTACTCCCAAACTACCAGTTCTTAGTAAGGGACTCAAGCCATACTGTGATGCCCCGTCTATCACATGACGCCGTATTTGTTCGATTACAAGGGTGCCATGATCATCCCATGCCAGAAAAGAGTAACAGGAAAACAATATTCCTTAACAATTCACTCCTTCCACAGTTCTTTCAGATCCCTCTCCAGAGATCCCACTAGACAGCAAGTCCACATGGGATATTATAGCAAGCCAAACTTCTAAGACAAGCCTGTTTGTTCTTGGGCAAGTGGTAAGCAGGTAGTTTTCAAACATGCTGTCAGGAAGAAGAAAGTTCCATTCCTACATGATTTGAAAGGTTTGAGAAGAAAACTACCTCTTTCCCAAAGTGTAATTATGATGCAGAGGAAAAAGATCTTGGTTATACAGTCCCCATTTTTATGAGCGTCATCATCACGACATCAACTTGCAGTAGGCAAGTTGCAACATTTCAGTGACAGAAGTGATAGTCATATGGCAAATAAAAAAACCCCATAAATTGTAAGCATAGTATCTGTAGCAATACTTTTCTGTTCTTCACAGCACAGTTCTCCTACAAGGTGAGCTAAACAAATCAAGAAGGGCGATCTAGGCAGAAATTCACCCAGTCCACAGTAGATTTGGATTAATGTCTTACTGAGAGCATTCAGACGTCTTTCCTTTGTTCTGATAGTCCATTATACACTGAATAAGATGGTTATTTTCATCCAACATCTGAAACGATAAAGAAGAAGTTTGGAGTACATTTCATGTTCTTTGTAGAAAAAAACTGAAGATAAGTTTGAGTCTTGCTCCTCTTCTCAGAGTTTTTAAGAACAAAAAAAGCAGCATTCAGAAAGTTCTACTTTAACCAGTTATTTATAGAACATTCTTTTGCTCCCATTTTCCCCCTCTGATTAGTTTTACAGCTTTCAGTTTAAGGGTTTCATATCACTATTATAGCTACATTTGTGAAGCTTCCCATTCAAATACCTATGCTTGTTCCGCACCAAGTTCTTATGAAGTTTTCGAAATTTTGCATTTCTTCGTTTGATCTCTACCACGAAATTTACTTAAAGGTTTATGCCCCAAGTTTCTCTTCTCCTTCTAAAGCCTACAACCGTTCATAAATTTAATAATAAAAGGCATTGAAATTGTTATTGATAGAAACTAAGCTTACCAGACACGTTTGTTTCAAGGAAATGCACTGGAAAGCTAGGCCATATTTACATGAAGAATCTCTAATTAAACTGCACTTTATAAATATTCTGTATAATGGGTACAATAGATCTATTATACTTCAGAAGTGTCCAGGAACATGAACATAGATGAATTAATTTTCTGACAAAAAAAAAAAAAGTAGTCCTAAAATCATGGGAAATTGCAGATCTCATGGCTTTCTACAAAGAGTTCACGAATTCAAGCTGTTCCAAGCTCCATAAACAGGAAAAAAATAAAACCTGGTTTCCTAGAGCTGCATATCCCCACACTCATGTCTTTTTAATCACTCCCCTTCACTCTTATCAGATGAGTCAGCAGAACCATGGCTAATCTGAGCTACCAGCCAAGTTACCCAAGTCAACTCAACTAAATGGAAAGTTTACTGCCAAACGGAAAATTTTGCATTGATTTCTCCCTTTGCTTCCACTCAGTGGAAAGCTAGTTTAGATCCCTTTACTCTACCCAGCTGCTGAATTTCACAAAACTAGTAGGATCTTAACCATCTGCAAGACTCTCTCCTCCTTCCAGACATGGTTGAGACTAGCCAAAAGGCTCATGCTTCTACAAGGAAAGGACAAATAGTGTTGTAACACCACCTTTATCTCCCTAGGAATCCAACCTAAACAAATTCTATAGGAGGCAAAAAAAAAAAGTAAGTACTGACACTTTTTTTTCTGGCAACTAATCCCTCTCTACTATGAAAAGGGTATGGAGTCAGAAACCTCATGCAGTCCACTCAGGACTTATAGCCGTGTAAGAATGAGCCAACCAGCCAAGTTTTCCTAAATTCAAACCAGTAATTCACCAGAACTGACTAGAACGATTACTGAGCAATTATTTTGCCTGAAACTGCTGGATCTGGAAACACTGTCATTAAGCACTAAACACGGACAGAACTGCAATATTTTGAGTTACTGTCTGAGCCTCAGAAACTAGGCAGAACTGTAGCTGCACACTCTGAAGAGGATCACAAACACGCTGCTACACAGACACATTTCGCATGTACTAACATCAAATTTTATAAGAAACACAGTGGCCATTTTCACTGCAAAAATAAGGAAAAAGGAGCTAATAGACTTTGGTATCAAAGGTAATACAGCACTTGCAAAGGAAAGCCTTGAATCAAGGCTCTCCTCAGAATGTCTCCCACCTTCCAGAGGAAGGCAGCAGATACTTAAGGCTTACCAGACAGGTAGACTTCGAGACTGCCAGTTAGATGGCTGTATTCTTCACTGCCGCCATGTAAGCTTGACTTCTTGGCAGCAGGGGGGGAAGAGGAAAGGAATGCTAGGGCCAAGAGGAAAGCAAACAAGAAGGAATACATCCGTATCCTAGATGGGGCTGCAGGCACTGTTTTATACAAGTTTGATTGTGCAGTTGCCGATAGAAAATTGAAATAGTTGTTTGAAATAGTTATAAACACCTATCATCAAAAGAGCATTTAGTTTCCAGCTGGATTAAGACACCTCCAGGGCTTCTGACAGCTTATGTACATTACAAAGGTTCTTCAGCTTTAACTATACTAGGGTTTTGCCAGCACACCACCATCAAATTAATGGTTTGACAACAGCACAAGAAAAACTTAATTGTCTGCATTCTCCATATACACCTCAGCGACCTGAAGTCTCTACTGACTACCTTTACCCAGCTTTCCACCCAGTGGGTATGTATTTTTCGTCTACACTTCTCAAGCACTGACTTCTGCTACAGTACCCTGGAGGTCTCCATTATAACTCTGGGGTCTTCTTCGAGGTCCTGATCCCTGCAACACCTACTTCATTGATGCTCTCGTTCTTTACTAAATCATAGGTTAGCTATATCTACCTGAAAGGCTTCTACACAAGGAACTTGTAGTAATCTGAAATCTATTTGATTCATGACTATTTACACTGCTAACAGTGCCGAGTCTTCAGTTGAGTTTCTAAATACCACCATGTTACCACTGAACTTGAACATGCTCCTTTGCTTCTGCTGATACAAAGCATCGTGGATTATTACAAATCCTATATATGCTTTTCTTTGATTGTTTTAGCGAAGTAACTTGCTCCCTCCCACAAAAGCTTAAATGGAGTTGCTGTCATTGGCTCAGACCATAACGTTCTTGGTTAGTAACACCTGAAGTTCGGGGGCAGCCTTACTACTAAGCGGACCAAGTTTGGGAGCTGCAGTCGCCGCTCACCCCACGGAGGCAGAGCCGAGTCAGGCAGACTTTAGGAACAACCCGACCGAAGTCCGACTTACAGACACCCCTCACAGGAAGGGGTTACTCCACTCCTCCGTTTCCCCACCGTGCCAGGCTGACACCTTACGGATTAGTTCACGCCCACGACCCTGGGGGAGCCCCGGGCGCGCTCGGGGCAGCCGGGAGGGCCCCTGGGCCATCGGCCGCCGCCGACCTCCCCCCCAACGCCGCGCGGCCTCCGCGCCCCGCCCCGCCGCGGACGGCGTTGCCCGCCCGCTCGGCGCCTCCCTCCGGCCCCGGGACCCCGAACAAGTGCTGAAGTGCAGAGAAGCAGCGCCTTGTCGACCGCCCCCGCCAGGGCCGCCCCCGCCGGGCCGTGCCCCGAGCGCAGCGAGCGCGGCCCGGTCGCTCCCCCCGCCGGGGCCTTGGCGCTCCGGGGCGCCGCCACCCCCTTCCCCGCGCGGCCCGGCGGCAGAAAGCAGCTGCAGCCCCCGAGGCCGAGGCCGGGGCCGAGGCCGAGGCCCAGCCCCTCCTCTCGCCCTCACCTTCTGGATGGCGGCCGGCGTGATCTCGCCCTTCCCCCGCTGCCTCGGGGCCGCGAACGCCACCGACATGTCGGGCCGCTACCAAGAGGGTCCGCCCCCCTGCCCGCTCGCTCGCTCACGCGCCCCGCAGACCCAGCAGCGGCGGGAGGCGGCCGCGATCCGGGAAGAACGCTGCGCGCGGGGGGCGGGGGCGGCTGCCCAGCGGGACAGCCCATCGCCGTCCCGCCGGGGAAGGGTTAAGGAGGACCGGCTGCTCCTCCTCCTGTCCCGCTGCGAGGGGGAGCTCCGATGAGGCCGTGGCCGCCTCGCACCGCTCGGCCAAAACAACGGGACCGAGAGTCGGCGCGGCGCCGTTTGAACATGACCTCCCCTTGTCACGCGACCTTCTTGGCTACCCCTTTCACTTCGCGGCGTTGGTACGTTCCTGCCCGTCGCGCCTCGGCGCCGGACAGGCAGCGAAGTGGTACGGCCGGCGGGGGGGATGGGAGCGCTGTGGTGCGCACGTTAAAGGGACGCGCTCCGGCTGTGCCGAGCCTCGCGCTCTCCTCCCCCCTCTACCCACCGCGACAGTTGGTTGCACCCGGGCAGCCCGCTCTGGCGGCCGCGCGGGGCGGGGCGGGGGGAACGAGCGAGCCACCTCAGGGAAGCGCCGAGAGGCGGTGGCGGCTGCCGGTCCTGTGCTCCCCTAGCGAGGCCGCGGCGGTTTCGGCGCGGTACCATCGGGCCCGCCCGTGAGGGGAGTTGGCAGGCGCGGGCCCGGCGCTGACCGCCGGGGGGGGTGCCGCTGCCGCAGAGACGCTTTTGCCGTTTGCTGTGCCGCTCCTTCGGCAGCGCCTGTGCTGCTGCTGCTGGCAACGCTGACAGGTGGGGAGGAAAAACAAACCAGGAGGAAAAAGTTGGAGGGGAGCAGCTGTGTGACCCCGAGCTCGTTGGTGTGGGGCGGCTTGCCCTACCGACCTCAGCGGCCGCAGCTTCCCTGGCGTGAGAACGAAACGGAGCAAGGAGAAGCAGTAACCGCTGCAACTTTAAATACACTATAGACGCTGAAAGTGCTAAAATCAGCCTTGGTTTTTTTTCAGTGCGGCCACTGGAGGGAATCTCGGTTTCGCTGCAGACCCTCATGTACAAGTGTGCAAAGTCTAAGTTCTTTACAAAGGGTGAGAGTTTCAAAGGGGAATTGGTACAGTAAAGTCGAAAATCCCCCACTAAAACATTTTAAATCTGCTTTTTCCCAGGCACATCGCTTGCTCAGCCTGTGTGCTTTTCAGTGCTACACTGCAGGCTGTGAGTACTGTCTCCTTCCCAAGCTGTGGCCTTTTTTAAAATAATTTCTGCTCTTGCGGTCTGTGGCTGATGGGACACTACTCAGTGATATGACACCACACCACAAAACGTGAATCTCATTCCTTACTGGGTGCATTGCTTGCTCCGTTTCTCAGCTGTTCCTGGCTGAAGTCCCTGGCTCTTCCCTCAAGCCCTAACCCTTTTGGTTACAGCACACATTTGTCAGTGGCATCCGTGGCCACCCCGTGGCTGTACAGCTGCTTCCCAACTGGCATGCTCTCTCCTCAGACTGTTTCTAGGCTGGCTCCTTTCCCCAGCCCCATGGAGATTGCTCTTCCTGGCCCTGCTGTCCTAGGATTGACTGTGACTGCCCATCTCTCCCTGCTTTTTTCCCTTGACAACCAGTTCCCAGGCTGCCAGCTCCAAGCTGTTCTTGCATTCCTACAGCATCCCCCTCTCCCAGGGCCCACCACCTGGGCTTGATGCTGTCTGTCACCAGAATGGTGCTGCTTCTGCCCCATCTCTTCAGATTATACAGGACCCTGAGTTGATGTGATGTTAATCTGGCTTGCTCTCCTCTCCAGAAAACATCTCTGGCCCAGTCCTTGCACTGTAGGTCATGCTAAGGAGGAATTTTGCCAGCATATCCATTAGGCTGTTTGTGTTTCTAACCATTTCACTCATCACTATGGTATCTGGGTCCATTTTTTGTACTAGTAGGGGTATTCTTTCTGTCTCCCACACGCTTTATCATCATCAGCACTATCATATTTGTAGGACACCAAAAGCAAAAAAAGAAAGGGTTGAAGAAACCTATTTTTTCTAAAGTTGATATGCTTCATGGTGATTCATGGTTATTATTGTATGTTCTTGGAGTGAACTCATAGGATAACTGTTGTAATAGCTCTGTGCTCAAATTGATACTATTTGTAGCTATTACAAATGACAACAAAGAATCCTAAGAATGAAGAATGCAAGACAGCTGTGGCCAAATCAGCATGTAATCGGAAGGTACCATCTCCTAGCCAGCTGCAAATAGAATCACGAGGACTTAACTTCTTTAGCAGAAGTACCTGCTTGGCTCTGGCGAACTGGTGAGGTGTCTGAAAGCATCCCGAGACTTCAGGCATCTTCAGCAACTGGAGGGCAAACATGTTCTCATGAAATACTCTGAACACTGGGAATTCCGAAAAATGTTTTTCTCTTCCCAAAAGTATAACTGACCTTGCTCTCATCCTCCGGTTACCCAACCACTGTTTATAAAATATTTTGCATTAGGGTGTCTTGGTGATCACAGCTTTTGAGACAGCGTGGGTTAGATGTCAGCCACATAAATACTGCTTTTAAGATCTGAACGTTCCATCTTATTCTCACACATTTTCAGGTTGGTTTTGAGTAGAGGAGAAAAATAAGTCTTGTGGGAAGCCACAGGTGAGGAGCCTTAAAATGAAAGGAGTAATTGCCCACTGTATTTCCCCAAAGTGGTCCAAATTAAATATGAGAATTAAATATTTTTAGTACATTCCTATTTCCATGCAAAATGTGGGAGAACAATGTTTGGTCTTCAACTGTTTTTAGAGGAAGACAAACACATAAGATCATTCATTCATAACAACTAAAACCATCTCTTTTGCCTAATTTGGTCTGATGATTAAATCCATTTATTCCACTTTGTGATGACTTTTCATTCATATGTTTAAAATTTTGGACTTCCATATTCATAAATAGCAACAGAGCTAAAGAAACAATGAAGAAAGAGTCCGCAGCTCCATTTTTTACCGTGGAAAGGGAAATTCACACTCACATCAACATTTAAATAATGCACAGATGCATACAAGCAGGGAAATAGATAGCTACAATGGAAATGTGCCACATGTCTCAGAACACATAACCACAACAGGGTGTCTCTTTTACGACTTTCTTAATGCACTGCAATATGCCTAGATATCAAAGGACATATGGTATATTTTCTCTTTAATTGAACATTTCTTTGCTCTTGTGAGTTACTCACAACCTTAACATTATTTAATTGTAATTTAGATGCATAAATCTAGATCATCACCAAGAGTTTCAAATGCAAATATGTTTCAGTCAGATCTTCTTCCACTTCTGTTCCAACTTTTGTCAGTGTAGTGTCTTTTTTGTTGATGTGCAGTTCAGTATGTCATTTTTTGGAGAGAAAAGAATGCAGATAGAGAAGGATGGGCACTTTTCTGAAGGATTTTTTCCCCATGTTTCCAACTCATATTTCTCAGTAACAAGTAGTAGGTAAAGACACAGTTCCTGAGACTAGGGTCTGGAAAGCATTAACATTTAGTTTCTAGAGAAATCTATCTGTTTGAAATGAAGTGCTAACAGTAGAGCAATTTTAGTCTTCTCAGGATTGTGTCAAAATTCCTCATTGCAGAGGAATTAATTTAGTTTTGGAGAAACCTATAATATTTGCAGTGATCCAGTTTTCTAACAATTCTGAGAAAAAATGGTAAGTGATCTTCAGCTTCTGTCTGTATTTTCTGCCATTTTTATTATCCAAGTTTCCATAAATTCTCTGGAATAGGAGAGAATTGAGTCTTGAAAATGGTTCAGATTATTTAATAAACAGTAATTTGTTATCAAAATACACAATAATATCAGACTCTTGGTAGGGTAAATGGTGCTTTTTGCTTCCTAGAAGAGATCACACTAACAGGATAAATTTGTCTTCAATTTATTCTGTCAGCTTCTTGTCTGATTTTTTCAATGTTGCCATTTATATTCTGCACTGGCTATTGTAGAGAATATTAATAAGAAGTAGCACCTGAAATGCAAGCCTATATGTTCTGATATAAAGTGAAGTACCCAAACAGCACTGCACACTACAGGGATATCAGTGGCTCTGCCATGTTCCAGAGGGGCAATAACAAACCCAGAAAAAAATCATTGGGATGCTAAATTTTTATTCTAGTATCTGTCATTTTAGTCTACAAATATCAATGTTTAGAATAAAGAAACTCACAGCAGGTTCAGCAGTTTGCACTAATGGGAGTAAGTGCAACAGCTGTGGTGAGAAAATCTGTCTGTGTCCTGATTTTATTCTTCAAAAGGGAATCTCCAGCTACTAGGAACGTATGCTATAAATATAGAATAGCAGAACATCTAATCTAAGCCTCCTTAGAGCTGAAAATTCTTCAAGAATTCTTAGAGGTTAATATTTTATTTTAGGACACAGAAGGAAGGCATTGTAGTTCACTAACTTCCTCATTTTTTGAATGTCAAAAGCAAAGCAGAAAAGATAAATACGAGAAGGCACTGCCAAGCAGTGTTGAAGAAAAGGTGGCAATTATCTTGATGATCTGAATATTCATCTCTGTTAAAGGCAACACATTTGCAATGGAGAGGTATACTGTTCTTCTGGAGATGCTTCTGGGGACTCTCACTTCTGTCACATCTGCGTCATCTTCAGCTTCTGCCTTCTGTGTTTCTAAGACACAGAAGACATGGTCATGAGGGACATAACTATGAAGGACATGAGGAGATGACTGAACGGCTACAGGACAATACTTCTACCTTATTTGTCACAATCTTAATCAACAACTTGCTGAGGAAATATAGAAAGATAATTATATCAAGTGCAATTTTCTTTCAGCGAGCCTGATCCCATGACCTAAAGAAGACCTCCCTCATTTTGCTAGCAGTGCTGCTCCCAATGCTGCCCAGGATGCTGTTGGCCTTTGCTGGAAGGGCACATTGCTGGCTCACAATCCCTTTGTCCACCAGGACCCCCAGGGCCTTTTCTGCCAAGCTGCTTTCCAGCTGGTCGGCCCCCAGCATGTGCTGGTGCATGGGGTTGTTCCTCCCCACGTGCAGGACTTTGCACTTCTCCTTGTTGAACTCCACGAGGTTTGTGTCTGCCCATTTCTTCAACCTGTTGTGGTCCCTCTGAACAGCAGCACAACCATCTGGTATTTCAACGACTCCCAGTCTTGTAACATGTGCAAACTTACTGAGGGTCTGCTGTCATCCAGGTCATTAATGAAGAAGTTAAACAGTATTGGCCCCAGTATTGACCCAGTATTGACTGCTGAGATATATCACTACTGACTGGCCCCCAGCTGGACTCTGTGCCACTGACCACAACACTAGGAGCCTGGCAGTTCAGCTAGTTTTCAGTAAACCTCACTGTACATTTATTTAGTCTGTACTTCAGTTTGCCTATGAGAATGTGATGGGAGATAACTGTCTAAAACCTTACTAAGGTTGAGATAAAATATTCACTGCTCTCCCCTCCCTGCATGCTCAGACAGTGTCTCTGTATTGCTCCAGGTCACCTGTCCCTGCTTCCACCTCTGGTATGCTTCTGTTTTATGTTTGGGTTTTGTCAGGAGCTCCTTGTTCATCCCTGCAGGCCTCCTTGCTCAATTTCCTGCAAGTTGGGGTGGACCATTCTTGAGTTTGGAGGAGCTGATCTTTGAAAATTGACCATCTCTCTTGGATCTCTTTTCTTCCAGGGCCACATCCTGTGGGACTCTTTCAAGCAGGTCCCTGAATGGGCCAAATTCTGGTCTCCTGAAATCCAGGGCTGTGATCCTGCTTTTTGCTTTGTTCCTTCCCCTTGGGATCCTGATCTCCACCTTCTCATGGTCATTGCAACCAAGGCTGCCCCAGACCTTCACATCCCCAACCAGCCCTTCCTTGTTTGTAAGTGTGAAGGTCCAGCAGAGCACCCCTCTTTGTTGGCTCCTCAATCACCTTTGTTAGGGATTTGTCAATCAATGCAGTCCCCAAACCTTTTGCATTGCTTGTGCCATGCTCTGCTGCTCCTCCAGCAGATACCAGGATGGTTAAAGTCCCTCATGAGGATCAGGGCCTGCAAACATGAAGTTTCTTCCCACTGTCTGAAGAAGGCCTCCTCTACTTCTTCCTGATCAGGGAGTCTGTAGCAGACACCCAGAACAACTTTGCCCATGTTGGTCTGCCCCAGCAGCTCCCAGTTGACTCCTCATCCATCCCAAGGCAGAGCTCCATGCTCCAATCCTGCTGCTGTCTCACATAAACAACATTTGGTTTTGTTCTATTCTGTCTGCTTTCTTTGTTCATATACTCTATATATTGCTTTTTAAATCATAGAAGAACAATAAATAGCCATTTAACATTGTGTTCTTTAACTTTCTATATAGTCTATCTCAAAGTCAATGTGTATTTTATCAGAAGGTCTTAAAATCTTAAAAGATTAATTCTTTTGATGAATAAAAAATAATAGATTATACAATGAAATACAAAGCAGGGAATACAGTTATATTTGACGAAAAATAGATTATAGAGATAGTCTTGTCACTGTTAATAACCAGTGGTGCCATTTCTATTACACAGCACCTCAGTGGCAACAAAGCACAGCAAAAGAAACAATATACTCACATTTAGGTAAATATGCTTTGTGAGTATTACTGTGCTTGAAACCAATTTGGGAGAATATCCTCTAACTAAAATCTTGTTGTATTGAATTAACATTTATTGTTTTCCACTTTTAATGTCTGTGGGATTCTTGCTTCTTGCTTGCTCTCTTCCACTTTTCAAGTATTTTAAAGGATAAAATTATGATGACTGGAGATCCAGTTGTAGAGTGAGGGTCTATAACATTTCTTATACACATGATGCACACATTTTACTCTTAGCTTGGAATGACAGATATAGCATATTCATATTTTATAATGTTTAAAAAGGAACCAAAATAAACTTCTGTTGAACACATATCACATCATTGTTTGTACCATGGTATTCATCCTTCCAGACATGGCCCCATTTCTTTGTCCCCATTTCTGTATTTGGTATGTATGCAGTAATTTAGTCATCAGGACTGCTCAAAATGCCCATGATTCACTGAAGGCCAAACCTCCTTTCCTGTGAAAGTTTACTCATTTATGCCTTTCTGTCCTGAGTAGTCCCATCATCAGTGGAAATACAGTAACCAAGTACGTATGTATATTCAAGAGCCAAGAAAATCACTACAAAAAATAACTGACATTTTGAAATGTTTCCTTTATCTAGTTCAAATTTCTAACATAGACTGTGCATGTACAATGAATGGTTGCTTGGAATGGTACTGTCTCTAACTTGCATTACTGTAAACATATATATATAAAAGATATATATATGTAGAATATGTATCTATGTATGTGTGTTTCTTTTCAAGCAGGAGCAAAAGGGAGGAGAAGGAAGATGCTTCGTATGAGTGCAGTCTGTGAGAAGAGGGTCCCAGGGTACAGGAGGTCTGCTGTACAAAACAGGAGATTGCATCCATGGGGAGACGTTGGTATTTGCAAGGTAGGAACTACAGGCCTTGGTCTTCCCTTGTTTTAGAATGAGGGCAACAAGGGATGTGTTCTAGAAATAGGTAAACTGCCTTTGAACTACCCTACAAAGAGGAATCAACTATAGTTTTCTCTAAGCAACATATGAAACCAGAAAAAAATAGTAACTGTTGATTTCTAGTATTTATTTTGCTTTAAGGATGTAGCAATGCTTTTTACCACTCTCCATCTTTTCCTTTTATTCAGCATGAAATTTTAAAGCATGACTCTAGTTTAAAAAGATACTTTAGAAAAGTATCACAGTGTTATTCCATAATTGCTACATATTATTTTGCAAGTAAAATAGCAGTGTATCTTACTATTAAATTCATTTGAAAATCAAGTTGAGTTTGTTCTGGATATCAGTAACAAAAATTCTAAATTAAAAGACTACTTAGAAGCTTTGCTGATGGGAATGTGGGCCATAATAATACTTATGACTCTCTTTTATTGATTCTATAAGAATAAAAAAGAAGTCTTTTGTTCAATAATGTAATCTACACTTTATTATTAAATACTACTCATCTTCAATAATGATAAAATGTGATTTTGCATAACTTTCTAAATATGTTCACATATTAGTGTGTATATCTTTTTGCAGGAATAAGGTACTGTTGCTCAAATAAATTCATTATGCAGTTTTCTAAATGCTACATTCTTTCCTACTTATTCCAAGTGGGCCTTTGATTCTGGCATATGTGATGCATCAACTTACCCTGCTGATTTAGCTATCAGGAATAATTCAGTTTGGAATAATTCTGTTTTGTACAATTCAGGGTTTATGTGTTTATTGAAAATATTAAGTATAGATTTTATTTTTCATTGAAGTTTGTCTTTCCCAGACTTCCTCATAGTGTTTGGTCAGCATCAGCTTGAAAAGTTGCTTAGACACTGGCATGGACAAGAAATTATAACCCATGAATCAAGAATAGAGGTCATTTTGGTCTCTAGGGATAGGAAACAAAAAACTGAAATTCATCAGAAATTGTGACGAGGAGAGCCAACTGGAAGAGATAGTGGTCAAATCTGGAGAAGAGAAGCAGATGAAACCTCCTATGTTCATTGATATTTATTGGTTCAGACCTAATTTTTGTAAGCAAAGTAATAAAGTGTAGGGCTAGAACAGAGGACAAAACTTGTAATGGATTGAAAATGTAACAAGAAATTGTCTATGAAAACTTTTGCTGGCCTATTTAAAATGGAAATTATATGAGCTCTAAAACAAGTAGAATTGATGGGTAGATTGCATGCACCTGTTGGTTTGGAATTTTTTAAAGAGCAAACATTTTATAATAGAAGTATGAAACCATAGTCTGTTATTCTTCCTAAATGCCTAAAGATACCAGCTTATGTCTTTTTAAAATAATGTACAGTTTTCTGCATTCATTTATGTAATATTTTACCCTCTGTGTACTTTACATAAAATCGCCACAGAAACCGAGAAGTTTGACATTGGCTGTGATGTAGCAAAGCTTTGGTCTTAGGTAAGTGACAGGGAAAATATTTATCACAAGGAAGTAGTGCAAAAAAGGGATGAGTTTTGTATGTAGTGTACTCAAAGAACTTTTCTTTCTTGAGTGCTGGATAAGATGATAAATTTCTGCAAGAAAAGGACTAGTGTGTTCCTGTAAGCCTTCTTTTGCATCAATTCCTTAGTGTTGGTAGGAGAGCATCTTTGAGGAAGACTAAGAAAGCAAAGGAGGGAGGGGATGCTTATGTGCTATTTCGGTCACGCTTGAGACTTTCAGCTCAAAATCCTAGTTTATTTATCATTGATCATATTGTTAATTTATTTTCTTCAGCCCATTGTCAGACCTGACACAGTGCTGGTCAGTTTTTCTTTCCTTTTCAACATTCATTGATTTGTGTCTTCTAAGAAAAAAGTTTTATGAGGGGAAACGCTGGGTTTCAAACCAACCGAAAAAGAAACAAAGTTCTTACCTCCCCTTGAGATATTGACCCTAACATCCTTTCCGTTAGTCTTTCTTAGAAGTTTTCAAAGCAGCTGTCTTCATCTTTCTTTCTACCTGTGGATATGAAAGGAGCTTCTCATAAATGTCCATGCTACGTCATTGTCTACCTTCAAAACTCTTCCCTACAAAAATACCTACGAAATCAGTGACAGCATTTAAGTTGCAGTCTGGCATTATCTTATAGCTAAGTAAACCTCACAGCTAGCTGTTATCAAAAGGCATGTTTTTCCTTCACTCCCCTCTACACTCGTGGCCACATGTTCCCACTCTGTCTCCTGTGCCATGACTTTTACTCATCTGATCTTGTAGTGAGATGTTAGGCTTGCTAACATGAGATGTTAAGCTTGCTCGGTCATAGGCTTGCCAAGCTGGTGAGAGAGATTTAAACTGAAGTTGCCAGGGGAGGGAAACCTCAATCCATCCCACTCCTACCAGTTTGATGCCAGTGCCAGCAATAGATGCCCATAGCCTGGAGAAGGATCACAAGTCAGCAGGAGAGCAACTGAAGAGCAGCAGGAAGGAATTCCAGCCACTCCAGCCAGGAAGTCGGCTTCATTGGGGGCCCAGCTTAAATGCCTCTATGCAAATGTACGTAGCATGGAGAACAAACAAGAGGAGGTAGAGACATGCGCATGCCTGCAGGGCTGTGATCTTATTGGCATCATGAAGACGTGGTGGGACAGCTCCTATGACTGGAGTGTTGGAATGGAAGGATACAGGCTCTTTAGGAAGGACAGGCAGGGGAGATGAGGAGGGGGTGTCACCCTCTATGTCAGTGACCAGCTGGAGTGTGTGGAGCTCTGCCTAGGGATGGATGAGGAGCCAACGAGAGCTTATGGGTCAGGATTAAAGGGAGGGCAGGGACAGGTGACATTATAGTGGGGGTCTGCTACAGGCCACCCAACCAGGAAGACCGAGCAGATGAGGCCCTCTATAGACAGATAGGAGCAGCCTCACATTCACAAGCCCTGGTTCTCATGGGGGACTTCAACCAGCCTGATATCTGTTGGAGGGACAACACAGCAGGGCATAAGCAATCCAGGAGGTTCCTGGAATGTGTTGATGATAACTTCCTTCTCCAAGTGATAGAGGAGCCAACAAAGAGAGGTGCTATGCTGGACCTTGTTCTCACCAACAAGGAGGGGCTGGTGGGGAATGTGAAACTCAAGGGCAGCCTTGGCTGCAGTGACCATGAAATGGTGGAGTTCAAGATCCTTAGGGCACCGAGGAGGGCACACAGCAAGCTCACTACCCTGGACTTCAGGAGAACAGACTTTGGCCTTTTCAGGGATCTGGTTGGTGGAGTACCATGGGATAAAGCCCTGGAGGGAAGAGGGGCCCAAGAAAGCTGGTTAATATTCAAGGATCACCTCCTCAAGCTCAGGAGCGATGCACCCCAATGAAGAGGAAGTCAGGCAAAAACACCAGGAGGCCTGCATGGATGAACAAGGAGCTCCTGGACAAACTCAAACACAAAAAGGAAGGCTACAGAGGGTGGAAGCAAGGACAGGTAGCCTGGGAGGAATGCAGATAAATTATCCAAGAAGCCAGGGATCAGGTTAGGAAAGCTAAAGCCCTGATAGAATTATCATGGCCAGGGACGTCAAGGGCAACAAGAAAAGCTTCTATAGGTACATTGGTGATAAAAGGAAGACTAAGGAAAATGTGGGCCCTCTCCAGAAGAAAACGGGAGACCTGGTTACCCAGGATATGGAGAAGGCTGATGTACTCAACAACTTTTTTGCCTCAGTCTTCACCAACAAGTGCTCTAGCTACACCGCCCAAGTCACAGGAGGCAAAGGCAGGGACTGGGAGAATGAAGAACAGCCCACTGTAGGAGAAGATCAGGTTTGAGACCACATAAGGAACCTGAAGGTGCACAAGTCCGTGGCACCTGATGAGATGTACCTGTGGGTCCTGAGGGAACTGGTGCATGAAGTTGCTAAGCCACTATCCATCGTATTTGAGAAGTTATGGCAGTCCAGTCAAGTTCCCACCGACTGGAAAAGGGGAAACATAACCCCCATTTTTAAAAAGGGAAAAAAGGAAGACCCAGGGAACTACAGGCCAGTCAGTCTCACCTCTGTGCCTGGCAGTATCATGGAGCAGATCATCCTGGAAACTATGCTAAGGCACATGGAAAATAAGGAGGTGACTAGTGACAGCCAACATGGCTTCTCAACAGGCAAATCGTGCCTAACAAATTTGGTGGCCTTCTATGACGGGGTTACAGTGTTGGTGGATAAGGGAAGAGCAACTGATGTCATCTACCTGGACTTCTGCAAAGCATTTGACACTGTCCTGCATGACATCCTTGTCTCTAAATTGGAGAGACATGGATTTGATGGATGGACCACTCAGTGGATAAGGAATTGGCTGGATGGTCACATTCAAAGAGTTGTGGTCAACGGCTTGATGTCCAAGTGGAGACCAGTGACGAGTGGCATTCCTCTGGGGTCGGTATTGGGACCAGCTCTGTTTAACATCTTTGTCAGCAATATGGACGGTGGGATTGAGTGCACCCTCAGCAAGCTTGCTGATGACACCAAGCTGTGTGGTGCAGTCGACACGCTGGAGGAAAGGAATGCCATCTAGAAGGACCTTGACAGGCTTGAGAGGTGGGCCCATGCAAACCCCATGAAGTTCAACAAGGCCAAGTGCAAGGTCCTGCACATGGCTCGGGGCAATCCCAAGCACAAATACAGGCTGGGCGGAGGATGGATTGAGAGCAGCCCTGAGGAGAAGGACGTGGGGGTGTTGGTTGATGAGAAGCTCAACATGACCTGGCAATGTGCGCTTGCAGCCCAGAAAGCCAACCGTATCCTGGGCTGCATCAGAAGAAGTGTGACCAGCAGGTTGAGGAAGGTGATTCTCCCCCTCTACTCCGCTCTTGTGAGACCCCACCTGGAGTACTGTGTACAGCTCTGGGGCCCCCAACATGAGAAGGACATGGACCTGTTGGAGCGGGTCCAGAGGAGGGCCATGAAGATGATCAGAGGGCAGGAGCACCTCTTCTATGAAGACAGGCTGAGAGAGTTGGGGTTGTTCAGCCTGGAGAAGAGAAGGCTCCAGAGGGACCTTATTGCAGCCTTCCAGTACCTGAAGGGGCCCTACAAGAAAGCTGGAGAGGGACTTTTTACAAGGGCATGTAGTGACAGGACAAGGGGTAATGGTTTTAAACTGAAAGACAGTAGATTTAGATTAGATATAAGGAAGAAATTCTTCACTATGAGGGTGGTGAGGCACTGGAACAGGGTGCCCAGAGAAGCTGTGGATGCCCCATCCCTGGAAGTGTTCAAGGTCAGGTTGGATGGGGCTTTGAGCAACCTGGTCTAGTGGAAGGTGTCCCTGCCCATGGCAGGGGGCTTAGAACTAGATGATCTTTAAGGTCCTTTCCAACCCAAACCATTCTATGATTCTGTGTTTAAGGAAGCTAAATCAGTAGAAAAACAATTGCTTTTCTGTAAAAGCAGTTTTCTGCCTGTTGAGTTTCACAGATTGGGAGCAGATGAGTTTCGATGTCCAAGCAAGGGAAGACGATTACTGGGACACAAGAGTGGAGCAGCATTACCCTTCTTTGTCAGCAGTTAGCTCTTAGATCAGCTTAGCCATGATTGCACCTATAAACAGCGAGTATACTGAGACTACTGTTTATCACATTTATCTGTGTTATCTTGCTATCTCCCTGGGCTCTTGTGTCTGTAACCACCTTATTTCCTTTGTTTTCTACTTTGGTTGTAAGCTTTTTGTTCAGGGGCTGCCTCTCTGTACTGTATTTGTAAACCACAGCTTTTGCAACTTTGAAACTTTTTGCTGTGATGTTTACCACACATTACCATTTTTCCTTCCTAACAGATGTCAAACATTACTATTTATTGTTCGGGGAGGATGACATAGCCTCCACGTAGCTGTTTGCCAATGTCCTTGTGAAAAGACTTACTATTATAACATCTCATCTGCATAACATAACTAAAGTTAATTTTGGAAATAAGAACAATTTCTTTATTCTCATCTAACAGGTAGGAATTTGAGGGCTAGATACAGCTCTGTTGGATACATAGAAAAAAAAGTTGTCACCAAGCTTCAAGAGGAAAGAACTATGAGGAAAATGTATGCACTTGATGATCATGTCTGTTTGGCTTTTGCAGCTATTTTTCCTAGTGTTATTGCTCCACAATTCATTCTGTTGCAGGTGTGGAGTATGTAAAAGTCCTTTAAAAACTGGATTTATGAAAAACATTGTGAAGGTAGACATGGTGGTTTGGGAGATTGGTACTAGGATATGAAGGCTTGGGTTTCTACATAACTGGTTTGAATATAGCTGAAGGATTCTTACGGGGCCAGTGGGAATTACTTTGATTTTTAAAACTTGTTGTTCCTTTTTTTTTTTTTAAATCCTCTTAAGTGGGTCTGTTTGCATCTCATCATGAGGGACAAGCCACTTGGATAGCAGAAGCTGCTCTCTGCTGGTTGCAATGGCAATAGGCAGACTGAAAAGGACAAGAAAGGCAAACCTAGAGATCAAATACAACACAACAACCCAGGATGGTATTGGAAATATTCCTGGAGAGTTGGAAGACAACTTTGGGCTTGAAGCTGTGCTGCCGTCCTCCTCCTCTGCCCTAGAAACTACCTCTTGACATGCCTGTCTCGTTTATGAGACCCCTGTTCCATATATGAACTAACACTCGAGAACATTTGCCTCCACAAGGAATATTTTCCTTCAGATGAGGAATGAATGAAGGCAAAACTGCATGGAAACTCAGCAAATTGGTTAGCAAAACTGCCTAGAGCATACATCTCATCTCAACATAGAGTTCCATGTGACCACTAAACTGCCTGGTTGTGGCTTGTTGCCACTGCAAGACAAAGGTCTTACTCCGGGCAGTGCTCCGTTGTCACTCTTGTGCTGGCTTTGCTGCCTGGCTGAGGCATGCCCAGTAAGCCAGGCTGGAAGCCAGAGAGATAAGCCAGGAAGAAAAAGTTTCTTGCAGTGTCACCAAGTTCAGGTGAGAGCCAGCAGAGGCTCAGGGAAAGGGGAGTGATTCACAGAGGAGAGCCACAGTAGCGCTGACTTAGATCAGTCTAAACTCTCATACGAGTGTGTGCTCCTGGGTGGTGGCACTTCTTCCTCCTGTCTCTGCTGTACCCTAGGCACTTTGGTCTCCTCCCTGGTGCCCTTTCTGATGCTTCTTTGACCCCTTGTGAGTTGACTCAACTCACTAACCTCACAGAAAAAACCCTCTTAATTTGCTTGTTGAATTCATTCAGTGTGCAACTGTATGAACCACATAACTCTGTGAGGGAAGGGGGGAGTGAAGGAAGGAGTTGGTGGAGGAGATGGAACTGTCCTTTTTTGGTGGTCAAACCATTGTTAACACCCACTGAGGGTACAATTTGATGTTACACCTAACCTACTGTGCATGCAAGCTGCTACTGAAGAAAATAGTCCTAAACCCACTGATCTGATGCAAAGTGAATTATTTCTTTGGTGAGTTGCCACAAAGTTGTGTGATTGTTAAATCCAGTTCAGGGAAGCTGCAGGAATGTCTGTGTGGAAGTGGTTGGGAAGAACAGAACTGCTGCTTTTTGTGGCAATCTCCATTTAGGTCATGCTATCAGGATGTGAAACTGTTCTCTTTGTATGCTTTCAGAAGGGATGAAAACAAAACTCAGCTTGTCAAAAAAATTTAGTTTTGAGTTGGGTCAACACACTGATCTGAATTAACAGCTGCAGAACAGCTCGTCCTAACACAGGGAGAGAATGAAAAGATGCAGTGAGGGACAAGAGATGGGAGAATCTCCTCTTCTGATAGCAGTGTGCTCTTAGATTGGCTGATGCTGAACATGGAGCTGCTCCCCAAGAAGGGGATTCCAAGTGATAGAAGAAATTTTCAGCTTTTTGTAGTAATGGTCATAAAAATGATTCAACTTAAAAAAAATTAAAAATTATCTTTTACTTTTGGAAGCTGAGTGTTTTCACTGGCCTCACAACCAGGTGAATTTGTGGGAGAATGTGAGGACGAAGAACTACACGAGTGAGTGAATAATTGACTAGGAAATTGGGAAATCAGGAACCTTACTCAACTACTTTACCGTCAGGAAAGTTATAATGTGAAATGTGCCTTGGATTTTCTACAGTAGCTTGTAATGAAGAAGAATAGGGATGTACCTCAGCAACACTCTCTTCTTCCACACTATTATGGTGCTGTAATCCCAGTTTCCTGGTACTGTGGGGTGGAGGGAGTTGTACAATACCAAAACCATGACGTGTGGTATGGTAGGGAGCAGGGTACTTTCCATATGTGTTTTTGGAGGGGCTAAATCCGTATTTAATTCTGTAAGTTAACTTTCTGTAAACTTAAAAACTGTTATGGCGTGAAATGTACTTAAAATTGCTGTTTCTCAGAATAAAGTTAATTCTGTGGGCTGTTTTGAATTTGTTTCTGTCTTCACCTACATTGCTTTTTCAGCAGTTTCTCACTTAAAAAAAAAAGTTGCAATGGTTTGCTCCTTCTTGAACAATAATTTGTTGCTAGTTAATGAAAGAGTCTTTGTGATGACTTTATCATTACGATTATGCAGACCTGGCTGCTGGTGCCAGAATAGTGATTAACAGTGCCATAAACTGACTCTTGAAGGTCCAGTCACAGTAGAATATATCACACACTGCTTTGCAACCTTAGCAGGTAAGCAGTTGGACACTTTTAGGTTTCCGCTTAAAAGCGTCAGATGATCCTGAGTATTGAAAACAAACCGATTGTTTCTATTATTATCTGTTAAAAAAGGAAGTCAGGTTAAGTTTCCTTTGCTTGACTTCTTAAAGAAAAAGTGAATGTCACTTGAGAACAATAACTGTTTTTCACAAGAAAATAACCATAGAATCATAGAATCATTTAGGTTGGAAAAGACCTTTAAGATCATCAAGTCCAACCATTAACCTAGCACTGCCAAGTCCACCACTAAACGTCTAAACGTCTGACTCAACCACTTCCCTGGGCAGCCTGTTCCAATGCTTGACAACCCTTTCAGTGAAGCCATTTTTCCTAATACCCAATCTAAACCTCCCCTGGCACAACTTGAGGCTTTTTCCTCTTGTCCTATCGCTTGTCCTTATTTGTGAGAAGAGACCGACCCCCACCTCTCTACAGCCTCCTTTCAGGTAGTTGTAGAGAGCAAGAAGGTCTACCCTCAGCCTCCTTTTCTCCAGGCTAAACAACCCCAGTTCCCTCAGCCGCTCCCCATAAGACTTGTGCTCCAGACCCTTCACCAGCTTCGTTGCCCTTCTCTGGACACGCCCCAGCACCTCCATGTCTCTCTTGTAGTGAGGGACCCAACACTGAACACAGCATTCGAGGTGTGGCCTCACCAGTGCCATGTACAGGGGGACAATCACTTCCCTAGTCCTGCTGGCCACGCAGTTTCTGATACAAGCCAGGATGCTATTGGCCTTCTTGGCCACCTGGGCACACTGCTGGCTCATATTCAGCTGGCTGTTGACCAACACCCCCAGGTCCTTTTCCACTGGGCAGCTTTCCAGCCACTCTTCCCCAAGCCTGTAGCATTGCCTGGGGTTGCTGTGGCCCAAGTGCAGGACCCACCACTTGGCCTTGTTGAACCCCATACAATTGGCCCCAGCCCATCGATCCAGCCTGTCCAGGTCCCTCTGTAGAGCCGTCCTACCCTCAAGCAGATCAACACTCCCGCACAACTTGGTGTCATCTGCAGACTTACTGAGGGAGCACTCGATCCCCTCATCCAGATCATTGATAAAGATATTAAACAGAACTGGCCCCAACACAGAGCCCTGGGGAACACCACTTGTGACCAGCCACCAACTGGATTTAACTCCATTCACCACCACTCTTTGGGCCCGGCCATCCAGCCAGTTCTTCACCCGGCGAAGCGTACGCCCATCCAAGCCATGAGCAGCCAGTTTCTCCAGGAGAATGCTGTGGGAACAGTGTCAAAGGCTTTACTGAAGTCTAGATAGACAATATCCACAGCCTTCCCCTCATCCACTAAGCAGGTCACCTTGTCACAGAAGGAGATCAGGTTAGTCAAGCAGGACCTGCCTTTCATAAACCCATGCTGACTGGGCCTGATCACCTGGTTGTCCTGTACGTGCTGTGTGATGGCACTCGAGAGGATCTGCTCCATAACCTTCCCCGGCACCGAGGTCAGACTGACAGCCCTGTAGTTCCCCAGAGCCTCCTTCCAGCCCTTCTTGTAGATGAGCATCACATGTGCTAACCTCTGGTCAACTGGGACCTCCTCGGTTAGCCAGGACTGCTGATAAAGGATGGAAAGTGGCTTGGTGAGCACTTCTGCCAGCTCCCTCAGTACCCTTGGGTGGATCCCATCCGGCCCCATAGACTTGTGTGTGTCTAAGTGGTGTAGCAGGTCGCTAACCATTTCCCCTTGGATTTTGGGGGCTTCATTCTGCTCCCTGTCCCTGTCTTCCAGCTCAGGGCGCTGGGTACCCAGGGAACAACTGGTCTTAATATTAAAGACTGAGGCAAAGAAGGCATTAAGTACCTCAGCCTTTTCCTCATCCTTTGCCACTACGTTTCCCTCCACATCCAATAAAGGATGGAGATTCTCCTTAGCCCTCCTTTTGCTGCTAAAGTATTTATAGAAACATTTTTTATTGTCTTTTATGGCAGCAGCCAGATTAAGTTCTAGTTGGGCTTTGGCCCTTCTAACTTTCTCCTTGCATAACCTCACGACATCCTTGTAGTCCTCCCGAGTTGCCTGCCCCTTCTTCCAAAGGTCATAAACTCTCCTTTTTTTCCTGAGTTCCAGCCAAAGCTCTCTGTTCAGCCAGGCCATTCTTCTTCCCTGACGGCTTGTCTTTTGGCACATGGGGACGGCCTGCTCCTACACCTTTAAGATTTCCTTCTTGAAGAATGTCCAGCCTTCCTGGACTCCTTTGCCCTTCAGGACTGCTTCCCAAGGGACTCTGTCCACCAGTCTCATAAACAGACCAAAGTCTGCTCTCCAGAAGTTCAAGGTGGCAGTTCTGCTGACCCCCCTCCTTACTTCTCCAAGAAGCAAAAACTATCATTTTGTGATCGCTATGCCCAAGACCGCTTCCAGCTGTCGCATCACCCACAAGTCCTTCTCTGTTCACAAACAACAGGTCCAGCAGGCGCCTTCCCTAGTTGGCTCACTCACCAGCTGTGTCAGGAAGTTATCTGCCACCCACTGCAGGAACCTCCTCTCTGCTGTATGGTATTTCCAGCAGACATCTGGTAAGTTGAAGTCCCCCACAAGAACTAGGCCTAGCAATTGTGAGATTTCTCCCAGCTGCTTATAGAATATTTCTTCTGCCTCTTCATCCTGGTTGGGTGGTCTATAACAGACTCCATTATGAGCTTTTTTATTTTAAGGAGCACCAGCAAACATTCCTCATATGTATAGATCTGTGAAGAACTTTATCGTATAATTTGGAAATAATAATGCAGAGAGACCAAACAATATTACTCTATAAAAGACTTGAGATACAAATATAAACTGAAAAAGAAAACAACAAAATCCCTTACAGAAGAGAGCAATGTGAAAGGCCAATTTGAATGTAAAACTCACAGATACAGATTCTTATTTTCAAATACTAAAGACTAGCAGAACACCTGTGAGCAGGCTGATTGATTGCAACCATCTGAGATGTTCCTTCAAATCTGTTCAGACTGTTCCTGAGATCATGTTAAAGGATAATCTGATTAAGTCTTAATTCCTGTAGTCTGTGTGGTTTTAACAAGGAGTAGTTTCTTTACAATTATGTCTGTTTTGTCTCAGTTACTTGTGTGTGACTTGAATGTGGTTGTGCAGCTAGAACACTGACCACAAGCTAACTTCTGAAGATCAGAAATAAGCTGTTGATGTATTGGAAATGAAGAGTTTTATGGTGAATACCTGTATCCAGCCTTTTCAGTCTTGTGCTTTGCTTGTGTATTGGGCCAGTAAATTTCTTAATTTTCTGGAATGCTAAAACTGGTCAGCTTTCCCACACTGCTGCACGCAAAGCAATGGCTATAGACCTTTTGGTATGTCTGCCTTGACTGTGGGCTTTGATGGCAGTGGGAGTCCTGAACTGCACCACACAGATCCATCTGGTACCTACCAGTCTTGGAAGGTAAGTGTTAACTTTATACATATATATAGTCTGTAAGTATTTAAGTACTTATATGTAAGTACTGCATATATGGACTGTATGAAGAAACAATTTTATGCATTAAAAGTTTTTGCACAGTCAGTGTAGGTCTCGGACATTGGATGTTGAATTCTGAACCAAACATCAACAGGATCAGAAGGAAGGTTCAAGCTGACTAAGTCATTGAAGCATACTTGGTTTTGGAAATAAATGTATAATCTATAGCAAAAATACATAAGTAGATGTAAAAGCTTTACAAAGGCTTGACACTTGCTGCAAGAAATGGTAGCCTGTTCATACAGAAAAAAAATCCACCTGAAATATGTCTTGTGTTTCTTTGTCATTCTTTTGTTCACTTGTCACTTTTTACAGAAACTTTTTTGTATAGATACTGGAAACTCGCACATCAGCTGTATTTGAAAGAACACAAACAGCAACTAGGCCGTTACTGGAGTTTTTATGCCAGAGAATTTTGACTCATACTTTGCTCTTGATCAAGGGGTTTTGTAATTGACTCAAGTAGGACTGGAACAAATATGGTGAACCCTTCTGTGTATGGTCTGTTCACACTAGAAGCTCTCCCTATCAACATTGCCGCTTGAAGCAGCAGCAAGAGAGCAGTCTGGATGATTGTATTTAGGCTTCCATTCCAATTGCAGGGAAACTGTTGAATATGTTGGTTGGTCATGGAGGCAATGACCACGAGTACTATTATTGTTATTATTAAATGAAGACAGGTGGAGGCAGAGTTGAGGAAGTCCTCTGGCTAAAGGAATGGTCACACCTGACTGCAGCTGGTGTTGTCCATACTTTGTACTCAGTCAATCAGATCTTTACCACTTTAAATTACTGATGTAATTTCATTGCTGAGTTTGTGTCTAGTGGTTGCTGAAAGCCTTTACAGGGTATGAGCTCATGGGAGAGAGCTCACTCTTTGTTAGTGAACAAAACTGCCAAAGCCCACTTCTTGTCCCCAAGACCATATTCGTGCCAGACTCTCCTTGCTTCCAAAATGGACTAGCTGTGTCCTGGCTGCCTGCTCCCGATGTGTGCTAGAGACCATTGTAGCAATAGAGATAATCAAGCTCCAGTGTCTGGGCCCGTGCGCTGACAGCTCTTCTGTTCTGGCATAGGTATAGCTGAGATAGCTGAAAGCTGCTGCAGTGGATTGGTCTCCCCAGTACGGACAGGAGCAGTGTCCACCTTTACTGCTTAGAAGGCTTTGGATTAATTATCTTTGAAAATAAGTATTTTCCAAACTTAGTAGGAGAAGAGCAGGGAGGAAGATAGTATGCCAGCATGTTGTAATGGCTTCTGTGCTTTGCTTATGTGTAAATTGGAACAATTTTTCTGTAGAATGGATTAAAACTCCCCTAGTAAGTGTATGTGCCTTGGTGAAGGCAAAATCAAAGCTCACACTTGCTTTGAGGCAAAGGACTGAAGGGCATACGGATCCTTTCAAGTCTTATACTAGTTTTATGTGTGTTCTGTGTATTTTATGAAGTTCTCTCTGTCTTTGGCCACCAATGAAATAAAAAATCCAAAGAGAAAGTTGAGTAGTGAATATCATTTCTGTACTGACCTATCTTTGTTTCCTTATGTTTCCTTCCACTTTCTAAGTGGATAGTCTTATTACATAAGTATTTCTCATTACTGTGTTGATACTGTAAATGCTAGTTCTATCAATTTGATATTTTTGCCATTTTTCTTACACCTCTTAATGCTATTGATGGCTTTAATGTAGCTGCTAGAACTTGCAAGTAAGTAAACACTTCGCATTGTCTCCATTTAAGAAACTTTGTGGGGAAAGTTGCCTTTTAGATAATTTAATATGTCAGGTAATAGCCATCCTTGCTGTTAGCATTATCTCCCTTCCAACTCCCTTTTGCTCTGGGATTTGTGTCCTTAACTTAGAGGTTATGGACCAAAGGTAAGGAGAAGTCCTAATTCCTTCTTTCCTCCTTTCTTAATTATTGCATGTTTGTTTTTATTTTTCCCAAGGTGGGCATAGAGTAGCAGAGTTACCTGCTAACCAGAGTTAACACCACCAATGCAAGTGGTAGTGTTCTTGCTTTGCAGTCTTCTGTTGTTCTATACCATGATGTGCCCATGACGTATTCTTCTTGGTTCCCTGTCCGGCTGGGACCTGCCAGTAGTTGGTTCTTATTCCCTAGTTTTTGCCTCAAGGGTGTAGTTAATTGGATTACAGTTCATGTTCTCTGCTTGATTCCCAAGAGCCAGAAAGCAGGGAAGTCCTAGCCACCATCTGCTTTCCCCCTGTCCTGTGGATTTCTTTCATCTCTAATGAACTCGGACCAAAGCACAGACCGCTGTGCTCATGAGCTATCACAATACTTCAAAGGCGTTTTTGAGCTAGCTGGGAAAGAGTCCTGGGACATGCAGATAGACGTTGGATAGATCAAGCAATGAGCCTGTGAAAAGCTGAGGATTTACAGAATGTGACAACTGGTTTATTAATGACAGTATTGTAAACCTGAAAAGAAAAACAACTATCTGAATGTACTTTTTTCAGTGCAAACAGTGCAAGACACCATTCTTGCCATTCTCATTTTAATTTGAGCAAATGCTCATGGAACCTTGTCTGCAGGATTGGCAGAGGTGTGTTGGCAGTTGGGCCACCAGGGATAGTTAGTTGACAAAGTCATGGCATGGGTGGAGATGGTCATAATCAGCTCCTCAGTAAACCCAGATGAATGAAACTTCTGCCCACCTTCCACTTCCCTTTTAAATGAACAAATGTTAGTGATTTTTTTTATTACTAATACATGAGAATATTTTTTTATTATTATTAAACTTCAGACAGGGAAAGATAATCCTTGAATCACTACAAAATATTTATTCACTAGATATTGCAAGAAAAGACAATCGCTGCAGCGCTAGAAGCCAGTCTTGCACACCAGGCCACGTGGACACTCCTCAATTCACCAGGAAGCTCTGATAGCCACTTAGATGCCAGTGAAACTGAAAAAAGTTTTGAATTCCATGTGAGAGAAACCCTGTGTATGCCTTTTTTTCCTCTGTTGTAAAGAAATAGGTACCAAACTTTGGCAGTTCTTCCAAACAGAACTTCTTGGCTTTTAACTGAAAAAAACCCACCACAAACAACACTGCATTTGTAAAACCCTGAATATAGATCTACACTGGTTACAGAAGTATTCTACATCCTAGCTTACTCAGAATGCTTCTCCCATGGACAGAATTTAATTTGAGTTTCTTCAACTATTGCTCACAGGACTGTGTTAAATGGTTTTGGAATTTCTGTCTTTCCCCCAGCTCTACATCAGAAGAGGTTTTAGCAAACACAGAGTTGCTAGAATAGTTTACATAAAGAAGAAGACATGTATGGCATGAAAAAGTTGAGAACTGCTGTTCTCATATATTTACATTCCCAGATATCCTAAGATCAAGTATTGAAACATTAGCAGAGGCTAAGTAGAAGCTGCAAGGGGAAATCATTGACCTGGCAGACAGGCAAGTTGTGCATGGCATATTGCATAGTGATAGTGAGGGAGTCCCAGTATGAAATGTACACCAGCCTCTATAAGATTGACTACAGCAGGTAAGTTAGTGTATGTTGTGATTTGTAACTTCCTTTCTGTCCTCCACAGCCAAATGCAATTAGTGGCAATGCTAAAACTGGGTAAGAGTTTTTGGAAAATAATTACCCAGAAGAAGCTACAGGAGCTCAAAAGGACACCATCGAATTGGCAATCCATCAGCTTCGCTAAGAAGTAATCCAGTACAAAGCACATGAAACAAGCTTCAAGAAAAGCTTGGGCTTCTTTCCTTCATGAAAACATGAAATCTTTAGTAAATATACTTGTTTTAATGATTTCATTGTATGCTACACTGTGAAATCTGGTGGAAAAAACATTGAACTTGTAATACGGAGAAACCAGCCACCACAGGTATGTGTTAATTAGTTTATAGGAAACAAGCATATAACTGGTATACAAAATCTTCTCACAAAAATTATTCCAGGTGACACCTGTGCATTCAACTTGATGTATGAAATCTCCCCTAACATCTGGTGGTACAATGCTAGGTGACTTTTGTAGTGTCTCTGTAGATTGATAGTGCTGGGAGCTATCGTGATTGCTGCTAATTTATAACCATGTAAGACACTGTTGGGAACATTTCATGCAGGAAGCAGTGTAGGAAGGTGTATGGCAACATGCTACTTGTGTGGGTTGTATAAGACATTATCATTGTCTTTGAAAATGATGAAAATGATAGCAATGTTTTATCCTGTAGTGATCCTTATCACAGTATTTCTGACGTGCTGTGGTCCCTTTGTAGCTTAATAGCTTCTGTTTCTATCACAAGTGGAAAATACAGGCTTTAGAGTATATACAAAAATTTACATTAAAAATATTATCAGAATACAGTATTTTCATTTTTTGGAACAGTTATTTTAATACTTACTACATTGTCATGGTTTAACCCCAGCTGGCAACTAAGCACCACACGGCTGCTCGCTCACTCCCCCCCGGTGGGATGGGGGAGAGAATCAGAAGAGTAAAAGTGAGAAAACTCAAGGGTTGAGATAAAGACAGTTTAATAGGGAAAGCAAAAGCCGTGCACGCATGCAAAGCAAAACAAGGAGTTCATTCACTCCTTCCCATGGGCAGGCAGGTGTTCAGCCATCTCCAGGAAAGCAGGGCTCCATCACGCATAATGGTTACTTGGGAAGACAAACACCATCACTCCGAATGTCCCCCCTTCCTTCTTCTTCCCCAGCTTTATATGCTGAGCATGACGTCATATGGTATGGAATAGCCCTTTGGCCAGTTTGGATCAACTATCCTGGCTGTGTCCCCTCCCAGCTTCTTGTGCACCTGGCAGAGCATGGGAAGCTGAAAAGTCCTTGACTAGTGCAGCAACATCTAAAACATCTCTGTATTATCAACACTGTTTTCAGCACAAATCCAAAACATAGCCCCATACCAGCCACTATAAAGAAAATTAACTCTATCTCAGCTGAAACCAGGACATCCATACTACAAAGTATTGCCAGCAGGTCGAGGGAGGTGATCCTTCCTCTCTACTCAGCACTGGTGAGGCCACACCTGGAGTGCTGGGTCCAGTTCTGGGCTGCCCAGTACAAGGGAGACATGGATATACTGGAGAGAGTCCAGCAAAGGGTCCCAAAGATGGTGAAGGGACTGGAGCACCTCTCCTATGAGGAAAGCCTGAGAGAGCTGGGACTCTTCAGCCTGGAGAAGAGAAGGCTCAGGGGGATCTAGTCAATGTCTATAAATACCTGAAGGAAGGGTGCAAAGAGAACGGAGCCAGGCTCTTGTCAGTGGTGCCCAGTGACAGGACCTGAGGTAACAAGCACAAACTGAAACACAGGAGGTTCCCTCCGAACATCAGGAAATTCTCTCCTCTTCTTCTCCTCTCCTCTTTTCTTTTCTTAACTGTGAGGGTGACCGACCACTGGCATGGGTTGCCCAGAGAGGTTGTGGAGTCTCCCTCCTTGGAGATATTCAAAAGCCATCTGGACATGGTCCTGGGCAACTGGTTCTAGGTGGCCCTGCTTGGGCAGAAAGGGGTTGGACCAGAAGACCTCCAGAGATCCCTTCCAACCTCAGCTGTTCTGTGGTTCTGTGATAGTTGGTGGAAAAAATAAAGACATCATCTTCAAAACTGTGTTCATTGTTCCAGCTCATCATGTTTTGTGGTTTGGTTTGGTTTGTTTTTCTCCAGTAACTCTCAGGTGTGGATGGAGAGAAGAGGTGGACTCAAATTTACCTGGCCTAACTACAGGTACCTAGGGTTTCCTATTGACTGTCTCTAGGCATTCAGCTTGAATAACAAATTTCAACAATGAGTGTGTGCTTTGAAATTCAGTGTGTGTTTTATCTCTCCCAATACAGTAGTACAGTAAGTGACTGTGACTTGGATGTTTAGGAAAACAGCACAGAGAAAATGGGGGAGGGAGCAATATGTAAACACATTTTCCCAAATATTTAAAGAAGTTAAACAATTAATTTGCTTTGCATTAATGCTTTTGACATTAATTAGACTAAAGTTTTAGTTTTAACATTTGTTCAAAGTTTAAAATACCTCTCCGCCCCTTCAAATATGAGAACAGTGGGGGGAGGGAAGAGGAAGAAAAAAAATCTCAATCTTTTTATTATTCACCGAAAGAAGTAAAAAGATAAATCCAGGTGTTCTTTGCAGCCACCCTTTATTTTTTGATCAAGTAAATCAGCTTGTTTGAAACATCCATGGAACTAAAAGAAGGAAGCAGGATTGTAGTTCCTGGTTCAGAAATCATGTATTTGCATGCTTTTATGCTTTGTGTGTGTTAAAAGTGAATCAAATTATGAATTCCCAGTGGAAGGACAGCAGTTCAGCTAAAAAACATGAACCTGCTTAATCCAAGATGATATGCAAGCACAGGGAGGTGGAAATTAAACACACCACTCCAGCAATGGTTTCCTACAACATGATACTTATGAGGATAAAGGAAAACAAGGACACAACCTTGTCATTTGAAGGAGAATTCATTATTTGCCCTGATGAAACTGATTTGCTATGTCCTTTTTCCAGTCAGTAGTGGGTTTTTTGTTTTGGTTTTGTTTTTTCTTTTTTCCCAGAAAAAAAATAACTGTGCTGTAGGCTTATTTTCACAAGAAAGTTGGAATACTCACCAGAGTGTTAATTCTTGAGTGTTCTGTTTTCTTTTAGAAATAAAAATTTCTAATAGCAGGCGTAACTACCCATGTGTTTATAAAATGCTGATAAACACAATTAAATATAGTTAATATTTTTAAATTTTGGAAAGTACCTAATGGAGTATAGTTCTGACTGACATCTGAGCTTGCTTAATTACTAGGGCACAGCATGAAAGAACAGGAAGACATCCTATATGCTACAACAGAATTCCAGTCTCTGTTTAAGGAGGTAGGTGAACACCAACACCAGTTTTAATTTGTCTTCAGCTGGATTTCAGATGTTACTGGTGTAGTTTATGTTACAGCTTTCACTCAGCCTTATTGTGGCTGGTGTTAAGTGGTGGGAAGGGGATGCGGTCTCTTTTAGCCCCTCTGGTAACTCCACTGTTGGTTGCTGGCGGTCTCTTAATTCACCATCATCTGATTCAAAGTCAGATTCTGACTGTTTGCATTGCTTTGAAATGCTTTACAAATATTTAGCAGCACAGGTTTTGCTATGGAATGTGACTAAATAGATTAGAGCATCACAATTGGAAATCAGTGGTATTAATCATTTTGTCTTACTCAGATTTTTAGTGCAAAAGATATTGAAATGCAAGTTGCAGAAATAGAGAAGGGAAAAAGAATCTGAAAAGAAAAAGAGAAAAATACCTAAGTCACAGGACAATTATGATAGCTGTTATAATGTTTTTGAAGTTCTAAGAGGCAGTAATTGTCTACAGTGCACAGAGCTGCTGAATGAACTTGTTTCTTCCTAAGGTGAGTTCTGTAGTTTTCCTGAAACTTGATGGAGCTACAGTTGTGCTAAGCCCAATATGCTCGTCCATCCTGCACTGTGCAAAGAGGCATATATTCACATATTCTTCTTTTTTTTTTCTTGCCCATGTATTTTCCACAAAAAGTTAGTAATATGTTTTCCAGAAGCTGATGATTGCCCCCCCGTTAGTGTTGGTACAAGAGATGTAAAATCTGTCAGAACCCCTATTTCTTTTTTTCCTTTTCTACTGTAACTTTTTGCAAATGGATAATTATTGCTCAGTGGTATTACAAGTCCAGTAAAGTTCTGATTTGTGTTCTGTTTCATTTACTAAGTGTTGCAATGCTGTACCTTATTCATGAAAAATAGATTAGCAATGTCACTTTACATAATGCTGTATTATTATAGGCCACTGCAGCTTCAGTGATAAAATTGCTTTCTTTTAGTGAATTTTACCGGATGGCAAGTGGTATCCAGTATGACTTCTTAATACAGTTATGTAATTCTTAAAATGTTAAGTCTTAGATCTTTTTTTTTTTTTTTACTCTGTGTTCCGTTGAGAATACATTTGTGCCCAATGGCTAAGGTTGTGAATCTTTTTTGCTGGGGCATTTTAACTGTACCTATTTCCTGTTGCTGTGTATTTTCAGCTACCCATTGCTATTGCTTGTTCCCATTCTTCCCATCTTTCTCCCTCTGTTCACTTAGTCTTCTGATCTTTCTTCCTCACTTAAAGCCTAGCTTGTGAAGTACGTGCGCTTCCCTGACCTTCCCACCTCATCAGATCACTTCTGCGGCTTCATGATGTAGCTTTGGGTTCCCCAAACCAGCAGCAACTGCAGGTGCACATCCAGATAGGCTTTCCTCTGCTGGGATTTAACATGCCTCACCATATGGCTACGCTCCATGTTCAGTTAGTTCTCGTTATTAGTAGCTCAGTATAGTCAACCAAGCCTTATAGCTTAGAACAATATAAAACTATATGCCTAATTCTTTTGTTGTACCTTCCTGTTGTACTTTTAAATGTTTTATAAGGTTTTGAAGCTGCAGTGTATTGTATCTCATGGAACAAAGAGTTTGACTTAATTATAGTGTAATGTTTGGTTTGGCATCTGTCACCTGAATGTCCAAAAGAAAGAGGCACCTCCATAAAAGATCATCAGTCAAGACAGAAAAAACAGGGCAGACTGTAACACTGGCTATAAATTTAATAAAAATCTACTCAAATTGCAAACTTAGTGTAGAGGTGTGGTTAAAGAGGATATTAAATAGCCAGTTGTGATTTCACTTGATAGTTTTCATTACTAAATAAATTAACATTTGCAACTGTATTCCCATTACTTAATCTTTTTGGTCATATCTTCTATTTCTGCATTTCCAACTAGCTCATTCTCACTTTTATTTTGTGTGTGAAATTTTCTATTCCCTGATTTTTACTGCTCTTATCTACAGTATCTCATTTCTTTCAGCATCTTTTACTGAAGAGCTAGTGTTCTTTGTTACTATTTAACATGTTTCATGGTAAGCTTTTCATTTTTCTCATTAAAATTAACTATTTTAACTAATGAGATTAAATCTTCACACACATTTCTTCCCTTCATGTTCCAGTTACATGCTTAAGTTAATTCCATAGTGCTGCCAAGTCTCTGTCATTTAAGAAAAGCTTAAGGCAAATATTACAAGTTTCTCATTCCAGCTAATTTGCTGGTTGTATTTAATTGATGATTTATCAGTCAGAGAGAAAATAAAACTTTTGTAAAAAGGATCATTGACAGATTAAAAACCCTGAAGCATATTAGATGGATTTTATAGGGTTGTAGGACACTAAAACCGAAGTGTTAGATGTGAAACTGACTTAAGATCGGAGGACTTTATAAAGGTCTGTCCTTGGAAGAGTTAAGGCCTGCTCTCTGGACAGGAATTTTAGAGGGTGGGTAGTTGGTTTGTGTTCTAAATACCTTATTTGAAACCCTGGAGAAAGCTTAGTTTAACAGAGACCAATTCAGTGTGCGCTGTGTAAGTCTCAGCTGTTGGAAAGGGGTTATGCAGACCAAACTACGGGCAGTATATCACCTAATAGCTCCTGGGAAGGAAATCTGAACTGTTGTTTGCAGTAATGCTTTCCTATGCCCAGCAGGTAAAGAAGATACTTCTACATGAATGTCAGAGGAGTCCGTTCATGGGTTATTTGAAGTTGCAAAGCAGGCCAATTCTCCAAGGCTGGAAATTCATGGAATGAACAGCTAGATGTATCTTCAGCTGACTTTGAAAAGCAGTTACCATGTTTATGAGCATGTCCTGGACAAGGTCTTGGGGAAAAAAGCTGTAGACAAGAATGATGACTTAATTCAAAGTTTTTCAATGCATGCGTTTTTCTGGTGGTAGCAGTCACCCAAGAAAATAAAGATTAAAGAAAAGCCCAAAACTCCAGGTAGTGACAAAAGCAACTTTCCTTACATATCTGTTCAGTTATGAAAATAGCTTTAAAATTGCAGATTCTTTGTTCCTTGTTATTCTGATTGACTTTTTGCATTTCTTTTACTCTGGGTAATGAAGTCTGCATACTGGTAATATCCAGTCCTCTATTATAACACTTTTTTCCAGTGTGAAAAAAGGACCCTTCCTTTTATTTCCTGTGCAGTTTCATAGAATGATAGGTGCATCTGCTTTGTTTTGAGAGGACACTTATGGCACTTTAACTTAGCCCAGTACTTTTTTTTTTTTTTTATATGGGTATTCTTAAATCTTCTGGGCTTTATTCAGTGGGTTTTTTTCTCTTTATTATCATTGTGCTATACCTTTTCCTGTGTTGTCTTTCATATCACTTCCTTTGCTCCTTTTGCAGCCTCCGTATGTTTTTCTCTCACTGTGCTGTATTTTCTACTTCCTCTTTGCATGCTCTGCTGTGCCTCGCAGCTTTATTGCATACACTTCTGTCTTCTTCAGCTGTTTCTTTTTGTCTCTTCCAGATATGCTTTCACTCCTGAGCATTTGCAGGAGGGTCTCTGAGATTCCTTCAGAAGTTGAATGGCTCCAAGAAGAGAAAAACTTGGTCTTAAGTAATAAGCCAACTCTGTTCTTCCCGAAGTCCGAGAACAGTGGACAGCGTGCCTTGCATCCTCCCCCTTCTGCCATCAGTCACTGTTGGTCTTTGCTGGAACTGAAGTTTCCCTGTCTCCTGGTCTCTGAGCATCTTTTGGCATGTAGGAGGTAACTCACTGTACGCTGGTTGTTACTTTGTGTGTGTAACGCAGCTTCATATGCATAAGAAGTGATGTAATTTGCTCTGACTTGGCAGAGCTCTAAAGGGGTACAGAGACTGCCTCCCTCCTGTATTATCCCACCGCCTTCTCTTCCACCGTGTTCCTAGCCCGCTCTCATACTTGGGAACTGCAACCACTGCTGCTGCCGCTTCTTTGGGATTTTGGACTGTTTGTTCTGGAATGGTAGGCACAGTGAGAGTTGAGGCAAGGCGAGAGCTGCAGCAATGAGGGAGAGGTGATGCTGTGTGAGAGCGCAAATACTGTGTGTGGGTCCTAAATAGGGGTTTTTTTGTGTTCCTGAATATAGGCTTCTGTGGCACTGCGTTTCTTACCTGGTATGTTGCAAATGCAGGTGCAATAGCTGTGCTTTCTGCAATCTGTTAAAGCTACCGGTATAATAATAGCTGTAAAACCAAGGTAGAATGAACTTGACATGCATGCAAAAGATTAAGCCACTTACCCAGCTAGTCCACGCGACTTATCTTCATGCCTGTTGTTACCTGTACTAGTGGAGTTTGGGAGGGGGCAGTTACCTGTGTCGTGACCATGCTAGAAATTAAGCTGTGGCCATATGCCTTCAGTTCTCATCTCAAGCAATTTCTGTTCTGTAGCTGTTTCAGCTGCTGCTGACAGCATTTTAAAGCAGTACTACTGTGAAATCAAGGAAGGTTGTGAATGGAAACGGTCAAAAAGAGGAGTGTTTCCTTTGCTCCTCCAGTCTGACAAACCTATAAGCAGCAGTGCATGGAACTATCTATCAGGGCTTGTAAAAAGTGTTTTAGAATTTTTTGCATTCTGTTCACATTTTACATGATTTTCAGTGTATTCTCAAGTATTAGAATTTCTTGTCTGCATTTCTACCTGAAATACATAGTTGCAAAGGATGTTGAATACAAGAGTAATTAAAAATATTTTTTGCTCTCCTAACATTTTGTTGGGTTTTGTGCTTTTTGTACCACTATAATGAACTGTACACCAGGCCTTGGTTTGTGTAATCACTTCCGCTGTGCTCAACTTGGGCAGATGAGCAACTCCCCTTAACTTTTATGGGTAAAGAGAAGCATGTGCATAAGCACGCTTCAAAACCTATTGAAATTTAGCCTAAACTTAGCTATGATACGCAAAAACCTCAAAACAGAATTACTGAAGGTCATGCTGACATCCCTATCAAATGAGCAAAAACTTTCAGTTATACTCTGAAAATAGCTTTTTAAAACAATGTTGTATGCATCCCGTAACGATTACGCTTGCTTTGGAAGTGGAGCGAGCTGCACATCCCTGCTCAGCCTTTCTTCAATCGAGCCCTGGATGTGAAGGTCAAACGGGACAACTGTGTCCCCTTCATCCTTACAGGTACGCGCTGCTTTCGCCTTGTCGGCCTGTCAGCAAGTTCAGCTCCGGGCCTGAGACGATCGTGATACGGGGAACTTCTTACACTTCCTGGAGCTCCTGTGTTTTTCATGGGAGCCCAAGGACGCCTGCAGCCCCCAGGTGCAGGCGCAGGGCTGGCGCAGGTAGGCGGGCCGGAGGACGAGCCGGCGGGAGGAACAGCGCCCGGCCCGCTCGCTTTCAGCTTCGCGGCTCTGCCGTGGTCACCCACGCTTCACCTACTCGGGCTGACTGAAATCGGGGCCCTGGGAGCAGCCGGTGCTACCCGGCGGCGGCTGGGACGCTGGGACGGGAGCCGGCTCCCGCAGCGAGGGGCCCGCCGGCGGGGCCCCGCACCGTCTCCCCGGGGCGAGACCCCGTCCCGGAGCAGCGCGGGCGCGTCCCCCGCCTCCCAACCGTGGCCCCCGGCCCGCCAAGCCGCGGCGGCTCCCGGGCTGCCGCCAACTTCCCCCTCAGCGCCGGCCCCACCCGGCGGGGGGCGGGGGAGCCGCGCCTCGGCGCCTGCGCGGGGGTCCGCATGGCTCTATCAACACGGCGGGCCGGGGCGCGCCGCGGCCGGGCGGGCTCTGAGGGGCAGCGGGGCTGGGCCGGGCCGGCCTGGGCGCCGCCGCAGTAGGGCGCGCCGGCGGCGTGGGCCCGCCCTCCGCCCGTCCTCCTCCTCCTCCTCCTCCGCCTCCTCCTCCTCCTCCTCCGCCTCCTCCTCCTCCTCCTCCTCCTCCTCCTCCGCCTCCTCCTCCTCCGCCTCCTCCTCCCCTCCCTCCCTCCCGCCGCCGGCAGGGGAGGCCGGGCCGGCCGGGCCCACGTGCGCGGCGCCCGGGAGCCGGCAGAGCGGGGCCACCATGTGTTTCCGCGAGCGAGCCGGCGGCCGGGGCAGCGCCTGAGCGTCCCCCGCCCGCGATGCTGCGGGGCGGCGCGGGGCTCTACGCGACGCGGCCGCCCCCCGTCCCCTCGCCGCCTCCTCCTCCATGAGCACCTCGGCGGCGGCCCCCGTCAGGCTGATGCCCGGCGGGCACCCGGAGCAGGCGGCCGCCGCGCCGCCCGCGGGGCTCCTCTGCGCCCCCGCCGCGGGCCCGGCGCCCGACCGGGGCAGCCCCGTCGCCAAGGTGCCCGGCGGCCCGCCGCCCTCCGCCGCCCCGCAACCGCCGCCGCGCCTGGCGGCCGCCCCCGCGGGGGCCCTGGTGGCGCGGGTGGCCGTCCCCGGGGGCCCGCGGCCGGTGGCGCCCAAGGGCCCGCCCGCGGCCACCCTGCAGCTGCCGGCCAACTTCCAGCTGCCCCCAGGTGAGTGGGCGGCCGGGCCGCCCCAGCTGCGGGCTGGGTCCCGGGTCCCGTGTCGCGGCTTACCTGGCCTGCCGCGCTCCCTGCTGCCTGCGGGCGGGTCGGGAGGACGGGGTGGCAGCCGGGCGTCCCCGGGAGCCCGCCGCCCTGCCCGCGAAGAACGGGCCGTAGCGAAGAACGGGCAGGGCGGCGGGGCGAACGGCAGCTGCCGCGGCGGGAGGGGGTGTTTCACGGGTGTGCCGAAAGTTTGGGGCGAGTTGCTTTTCTGCCCCAAACTTCTGGGAATTGGGGTGTTTGTCTGTCTTGCGGGGCATCGGGAACGTAAACGGGTGAAGCCATTTAGCACTTGGGATGGTTGTGGCACCTGAGGTGCTTATAGCGTATCTGGAGAGGATGGATCTGGAAGTCTCTGGATTAAGGCAACTTTTTACTCTGCCGGATAGCACGAGCAGCAGGAGGGCTAACCAAAACCTCGGTGGCCACGTTACCTTAATTTGTGACTTGAAAAAGACTAACTGAGGCTTTCGTGGAACTTGGGTGAACGAGTAACACGGGGAAGTGTGAACGTGGGTTAGCGACTGCAAAGTAACTCCCCCTTACAGTGCAAGTCATACTGCTCTGACTCCCCCTCCAAGCGAGCTCTTCTGGAGGAACTGTTTTCACTGTTACAGCCAGGCCGATGTAAACCGTTACTGAAACAAAATATTACCCTGCATAAGGGGTGTAATGCTCAAATTTCGGTACGTGCTGCCCTTTGAAACGCTTTTTTCTATAAAGCATATGTGGGAAACGAAGAGTTGAGAGAGGTACCACGCTTATGGATGCAGCTAAGAAAATATTAATGCAGGAATTGCGTAGTGGTGATGAAGATGGTGTAACACTTTGGGTAGCAGCAGAGGGTTAGCCAGGGCTCCTACCTGTACTTTCTCACAAGAGGAAGAAGGTGCTGTTGGTTCTAAACTTCCCGCTCTTCGCTGTCAGGCTGTATTCAAATGCTTTTTAAGAAAGAAAGTGACTTGGATTCCATTGGTCTTGGTCTCGCTATATTGAGACCCCAAGATAGGTAATCACTTTATTGCTATTGTTGCTATAATTATTTCCTGCCGGGACAGTCCCTTCGTTGGAGCATCTGTTGCAATTACTTCAGGTAGGATGTTGCCTAAAAGGATGACTGGTTTAACATTAATTCCTGTGCAGCTGGTACATATTTGCCTTTTTTTCCTTCTTTCTTTCTTTCTTTCTTTCTTTCCTCTTTTTTTCTCCCTCCATGTCTTTATCAAAGATATGCACATCTCAAGGAAATATATAATGCTAATGTAATTTTTAAAATACTGTCTTTAATCAGTTAAGTTTCACTGTAGATTTCCCAGCACTCACATGATGCTATAATGTCTGGGTAGTCAGCGGTCAAGGATGAGTCTAAAACCGTGCCAACTTTCCTCTGAAATGAACGATGATGGAAATAAATTAATTAATTCTTTTATTGTGCCCCACTCCCCCACCCCCCCCCCCCCCGATCTTCATGTTTTCTATCTAATATGGCTTTCTGGATTGTATTAGCATTCAGTTAAACATCTTCCTGGGAAGGTGAATGCTCATGCGAGTTGGCTGTACTTTGTGAACTACAAGTTAGCAAAACTTTTGTTTTTCCTAGTAGCTTGCGTTTGATTACATCAAGGTGTACTGCTGAATGTCATCCGACTTGTATGGTGCCAGTAGGCAGGTGTAACAAAAGTAGCGTTACACTTTGGTTGCATCAGCTTGTTTTCCTTGCTCCTGGGACAAGAAACAAAGTGAGCAGACTTTGTATTGGAAGTTCAGAGATGTTGGTACTGTGCAGCATTGTAAATTAAAAGTAACTGTATGGAGTTTAATGCTCCAGAAGGAGCATAGAAGTTGTCAGATTTCAAATGGATCAATGTTTCAGGGAAACTTGTCTAAATAATTGTCCTAAGGACGATTTAAAAATGTATTCTGGTTTGAGTAAGTGTTAGTATTCTACCTCCGTGTTCTATGTAGATTCAGTTTTTAATGAATAATAAAATAATTCAGAAACTTAAATGCAAGATGAATAGCGTTAAAGCTACAAGTGTTAGCGTCCTTAAAAAAGAAAGTGGAATAAACCACCAAATTCTTAGGCTTGAAAAGTTTGTATTCAAGTAAATTGCAAAATCTAGCCATGCAGGATAAAATACAGAAGGGAGAACGCACTTGGCTTTAAAATCACAGCATTCAACCTGTGGCACCTGCTAAGAAAAATGCATACAGAAAGTATCCTCCCCCTCAGTTTCAAAGGGACATATTTGAACCGGCGTGTTCTGAGGAAGGCTGGACAGCACTGCCCTTACTGGTCATCCTGAAGTACTCGTGAACTGCTTGTGGCCTGGAGCAGGCATTGCGTCTGTGCTTCCGCAGGGCTGCAGTCTGGGGAAGGAAGGGCACCGGGGGAGCTGTGTTTGCCCCCGTGGCTTGGAGGGCAGCGGAGGTTCATGGAAGTCACAGATTTAGGCCGTTCTTTCTCTTCCATCTCCACCTCCCCCTCCCTCTTGCCCAGAATAAAGCCAGGAGGTGGGAAAGGCAGATGACCAGGTATGACTCCTCACCTCTCTGAGCCATGGATTGTCCCTCTGCCAAGTGCCACTTTACCTGGTTACCCAGGAAAGATTACTGATCTTCGCAAGCTCTCCAGGTCTTGTAGGACCCAGACTTGCTCATGAGTAACAAGGGTCTTTCATCACCTTCCTGTGTTTTCCTCTACAAAGTGCTGGTTTTCAGCTGAGTAGCCAGCTGTTAGACCAGTGCTGGTACTCAAGGCCTTCCTCCTTCATCTTCACAGTATCTCCTGTACTAGCAGTCAGGTGTGAGTCCCCCCCGGCTTACGGCTGGCCACCACTGGGGGTTGTAGCGTGCAGTAGGACTCCAACTGGGGACTGTGTCCTTTATACACCTTCAGCTGGACAGATTCTGCCTTGAAGGTTTGGTTGTGGCATTTTGATGTTACATACCATCAGCTCTTAGACTGAATGGTTGGTTTATGTCTTCCTAAATGGAGGGAACTTGTACGATCTACCAAAGGGACACTTCCTCAATTGCCCTCTGTTGACAAGAACACGTTAGCAGCATTTCAGAAGGCTTTGCATGTAGTAGGCTGTGGGACTGGCAGAGAGCAGACCAGCATGGCGAGTGCAGTACTGCCGCAGTCGTGAGCTCTGCTGGTCGCGTGGTCTGTGCTGATGCTCACAAAACTGCAAAAGTCTAGTGTCATGGACCGTCTGCTTAACAAGAAATTGTGTCCTTGGTTAACTTGTGCTTAATGTTGGGGGGGAAAAATGGTTGGGCTGTGCTATTAACAGGAGGAAATAGTTAAAGGCTTGGGAAGGGAAAGGAGTGACAAGGTTTCCATGGGTCATGACAAATGTCTGTAGCTCACTTTAGTGTCTTTGGGCCCCGCACTGCTTTGGAGAAAGGGAAGGTAGGAAACGAGCATAAAAATAACAAGGAGAATGTTGTTCCTTGGTTTCCTTTCTTCTTTACTTTTCTTGAACTTAGCTTTTTGTCACTTCTGTGTCTGTTCTTGTGGCTTTCATTCTATCCCTGGCCCTGGAATGCTCATTACAGGCAGGCATTGAAAGGACAATTAGCAGATGTATCTGCTTCTCTTGTGGAGGGACGAAAAAATACAGAACTCGACCGGATGCTAGGGATCCTCTGTTGTTACCTTAGGATCTGCTTACAGCAGGAAGCTCTTCAAAAAGGTCGCCTGATGCCACGCCGCTGGTTACGGGCTGTGACAGCAGCTGCTGGCGCTCTTCACTGTAGCATCAGCTGCCTCTGGTGTGTGTGTTTGTGTTTTGTGCTTTTGTTATTGCTGACACCGATGGGCCTGAACAAGGATGGTGTCAGCAAAGAGAAGTTGCGCCGTCTGCCTTAATTTGCACTAGTAAGCTGGTGCAAGGCATGGCCACCGTATAAAGTTTCCTTTGCACCTGACTTGGAGGGGAATGGCAGCAGGTACAGGTTCTTGGTTTCTGCTTGCAGCTCAGTTGTCTTCTCTTGGATGTTTTGGCTTTTCCCTGGCAGGTTTTCCACTGCCTGCAGCTTATCTCGGCTGATAGTGGGTAGCTGTTCAGAAAGCACAACCACTGTTAGTGGCAGGTGGCCAGGGCTGCGTGGCAAGGGGCAGGCAGTCGGTGTGCGGGCACCTGTGGGTGGGAGGGAGAGAGCTGATGTGGGTACCCCAAAACTGCCGTGGCGTGGTACGGAGCCTGATGTCGTCGGGTTTCTCTTAATTGGATATAGAAACTAAGGTAACCTGAAGAGGTAAGGGCTGGTAAACATCTAAATGCTGTCGTCTTCTGCTTTTGAAGTTAGCCTAATACCTCTCAAGTACAGTACTCTGAATCTCCCTCTTCATGTTCTAGTTGTTATTTCTTCGTTGTAAAACTGCATGAGGAATTTGGTATTTTCATATTTGCATCTGGTCCTTCACTTTGGAATAGGAGGAAGCGCCGATTTAAAATACTTCTTAGTTTATATTATGTTTGGGTAGGAGGAGGCTATCTAAAGATTTCTCGTTTCAACAAGACAAAAAACCTAGAAACTCCTTCAAAGTCTTCAATTTCTGGATGTTGATAATCTCGTGAAGTCTGAGCATAATACTTGTGCTGTAGGATGACCAGTAGGCACTAAATAATACGTGGGTGCAACCTTTTATATCCCAATAGTCTTCTCTGTTTAGCAGGTTTATCAGGATGGATTCTTAGTAAACTTCTCTCTTCACATTAGGCGACACCAGTCAACTTTTTTTTTCTGAGGAGGGGTCAGCACAGCTTTGGCTGGCTTGAGGAACTAAGTCAAACTTAAAAAATAGTGAGTAAATGTCTGCCGCTGTAACCAGTAGAAATTTCAGCTGCTCTGGTAGGACTTGATTTTGCTTTCAGGCCTGAATGTGTCTAGTAAAACAATGCCTTCATATCATTAAATGCACAGCCCTGTGGGAATTAAGATTTAAATCTTGGCAGAAGATATAAAGCTAACTTCTAGATTTATGGTTTTCACAAAAAACCAGATGCATTCTGAATACTGAAGCACTGAAATAATGATGCTCTGTAAAATTAATGTTAAATGCTGTTCAGATTTTACAATCAATTGGAGTGTATTGCAAAGAATTACAGCTACAGATTGGTGAATAGTGAACTTTTTTTAATCCTTAGAAGAGAGAGAACGTGAGCCTGACTTCTGTTGCTTTTGCAGTATTTAAAGGACCCTTCAGCTTGTAGCAGTAAAAATAGCATCATCCACACACAAGTGACAGCTGGAAGAAATACTAATTATATTTCAGTATTCTTTTCCTAAAGATGTTGATAAAGTAGGTAAGCTCATGAGTTGTTATTTTGAGTAGTCTGCAATACCACATATTTTTAAGTTATCTTACAGAACCAAGTATTTGTCATGCCATGTGGTAGAAATCTGTGCTGTGCTTAGTGGGTAGGATTGCACGTTACAGTTGTATACGTGAGTTTTGCTGTAAGTTGCAAAGCTTCTGGTAACTATCAGAGGTGAATCATTAGTACTGCCTTAACCACTGGTACAAAAACCCAAAAGCAAATACTTTTTTGGGAGTTCTTTTTGCATGAAGCTACTTCTCTGAAAACTATGATGATTTCTGAAGAAAAGTATATAATTTGCAAAGTGGAAAAGATCACAATAGATGTTTCTAAGTGGCTTGCTATTCAAATTGTCAGGATTAAGGTCTGTTCTGCCATCTGGGTCACATTTAGAATGAAGTCCACTAACAGAACTTTTCCACCAGTGCCTTGAGGAAAAGTCTCTGATCACAACAGGAGCAGGATAAAAATGGCAGCAGATGGAAGATCCTTGTTGCTAATAAGCAAATCTAGGGTCTGTTAAGGCTGGAGAACTCGTGAAGCTCAGTGATCTTACTGGTGATTTGGTGAACTAAGAACAGTCAGACGTTATGATGGCACTTGGTTTTCATAGCTCGTATTTGCAGACCTCTTCTAGAGCACACTTCCAGTTTGGTGGAGGCAGAGGATGGCTTTGTTAGTACTGGCTGCTCCTAGAAGTTGCCTGGGAAATCAGAGTTCCTTGTGTGGATGTCCAGGCTAGATTAACAAGTGGGTAAAACAGCACGCCCTGGTTGGCGCAACACCTGAAGACTTCCACTTGCAGCTTGCCAAGTGGCAGTTGCCATCTAGTTCAAGTGGAACCCTGGAAGCCAGGTCCAGCTGACTGCTTGGTGGTGTATTACTAGGCAGTCTGCTTGAGGCAGCCGATGGTGTGTGTTGAAGGGGGTAAGTGCGTTCAGAACACCTTTATATATGGCTTGCATACTAGACACTTGACAAATATCACGCAGTTTTGGTGACAGTTTCCACAGTACCCGTGTAGACAGAAGTTAATACTTCCATGAAGATTTTGCTGTCTTCTACAAGAATTTTTGTTTGCTCCATCTCACTTAGAGCAAGGTGGTAATCAGTATTAAAATTCAGTGTTAAGCCTTTGCTTGCCCTTCTGAAAGAAGTGAAAATCCATCCAACAGAGGGGTGAATATGTACTTTTAGAGGAAAATAAGTTGAATGCAACTTTCTGCTGGTCCCCATGTGAACACCAAGGAAACAAGTGTCCTATTGTGAAATTAATCTGGATTAATTGAGTTGATTCTGCTCTTATTTAAAGGAGACAGAGATTTAAAGGGGGCTGATCTTGTCCTTTATTAGAACTCTATCAAGACACCAGTTATGTTTTTAGCATCTCTTGTTTTAAAATTAAGATTTATAGTTCAACACTCTGTAAGTTTCAGATTTCTCTGTAACAGTTTAATAGCTCACAATGTGGTAGAAATGGTAAATGCAGGGTATTGGCATACCTTCTGGTCCTTATAAAGTTGTGCACTGTGTATATATGTATATATATATGGCTGCAATGTGCCAAGCATCTAACTTGCTATTTAAAGAATTTGACTCCAGTGAATACTAGGAGTACACAGCAAACTAGAAGAGGGTGTGGTGTATAGATAGATTCAGTGCCTTTTTCAGTGCAGTAGGAGTTGTCTTGAAAGTAAGGAAGTGTCACTTTGGCTCCTTGGAGGTACTATTTCACTGCCATCAGCTGAGTCCTCTGCAAATACTTGAAGCTCCTTCATGAAGTAACTTGTGTCCTGGAGAACTCTTAAATCAGATCATCTTGTCTGTAGACAATCCTGGAACTGTCTGATTACTCAGATAGGAAAGTAACCAAGCCTCAAGTAGCAAAGTTGCAAACCACAAAAATGAGATGGGGAAATGCTGATGGGAAATGATCCCAGTTGCTGAAAGACGTGGCCCAAGGATAAGAGCTAGATGTTCTCATGATATCAAATAAGATTCTGCCTTGTGGAACGCATCATTGGCTGGGAATCCCGTATGCCTACCCACAATAAAAACAAAAACTCTTGGGATTCAAGTGTAATAAATACACTTTGAATTCAAATAGAAACAGTAGTGCCATCTTGGAACTATGCCCAGAAAACATCTATGACCTGCCAGTTATTTACAGCCCCTCCAAGAATCAATGCAATGTCCAGATTTTATTTAGATGGTTGGTATGGACATCTGTTGTTTTCTATAAATAAAAGGTATACTACCTTGCAACTGGGACAGTTATATTTTTGTACGAGAGTTCTACTATAACTGTAAAATTACGTGAATATAAATGTATTCTCAAGTAATGAAGCTCAACTGTGTGTGCAGTCGAGGAGAACTCTTAGCTCTAAAACGTGGGCCTGTATTCTGTGAAAAGGCGTCAGCACTATGGGGGCCCAATTGCTAGTCTGTTAAATAGAGATATCCATCTGGGCACCAAAATGCATTGATGAGCAGCTAGCTTCCAACAGCTGGGATAAGACTTCCTGATTAAGCAGCGTGTGAAACTTGGCTTCAGATTTTTGCATTTTTAGCACTTTGTGTCTAGTTCCTGAAGGAAGGGAGGGAGAGGGGACGTTGTTTAGACTCTTACATATCTTTATCAACAATCTAGATGAGGGGATCGAGTGCACCCTCAGTAAGTTTGCAGATGACACCAAGTTGGGTAGGAGCGTTGATCTGCTTGAGGGTAGGAAGGCTCCGCAGAGGGACCTGGACAGGCTGGATCGATGGGCTGGGGCCAATTGTATGGGGTTCAACAAGGCCGAGTGCTGGGTCCTGCACTTGGGCCACAACAACCCCATGCAACGCTACAGGCTTGGGGAAGAGTGGCTGGAAAGCTGCCCAGTGGAAAAGGACCTGGGGGTGTTGGTCAACAGCTAGCTGAATATGAGCCAGCAGTGTGCCCAGGTGGCCAAGAAGGCCAATAACAACCTGGCTTGTATCAGAAATAGCGTGGCCAGCAGGACTAGGGAAGTGATTGTCCCCCTGTACTCAGCACTGGTGAGGCCGCACCTCGAATGCTGTGTTCAGTGTTGGGCCCCTCACTACAAGAGAGACATGGAGGGGCTGGAGCGTGTCCAGAGAAGGGCAACGAAGCTGGTGAAGGGTCTGGAGCACAAGGCTTATGGGGAGCGGCTGAGGGAACTGGGGTTGTTTAGCCTGGAGAAAAGGAGGCTGAGGGGAGACCTTCTTGCTCTCTACAACTACCTGAAAGGAGGTTGTAGAGAGGTGGGGGTCGGTCTCTTCTCCCAGGTAACAAGCCATAGGACATGAGGAGATGTCCTCAAGTTGTGCCAGGGGAGGTTTAGACTGGATATTAGGAAATTTTACTTCACTGAAAGGGTTGTCAAGCATTGGAACAGGCTGCCCAGGGAAGGGGTTGAGTCGCCATCCCTGGAGGTATTTAAAAGACGTTTGGATGAGGTGCTTAGGGACATGGTGTAGTGGTAGTCTTGGTAGTGTTAGGTTAATGGTTGGACTTGATCTTAAAGGTCTTTTCCAACCTATACAGTCCTGTGATTCTGTGAAAGATGCGTGGTGTCCATTATTCCAGACTATTTGAAACAATAGGTTATCAGACTCTGCTCCATTCTGCCTAGAAGAGATATCTTCATCCCTTTCCTGGCTCCCTAGGCTTAAAAAGCCTGTGCCTCTACTGGGCATCTCAGGAGCTGGTGCCCACTGTTAGCACAGAACCTTGCTAGAGAAAGGTTGGCATTACTGGAGGCAGCAGCCTTCGCTGGGGCTGTATGCCCCTCGAGCTGTTAGTGTGACAGAATTGTGGGTGCATGGTGGTTTAAACAGCTGCTCACAGCAACCCAGGCAATCTGGGAAACAGTAAGGCTAGTGAAACAGTGCTATCAACTGGACAGTGATGTCTGCGAGTAAGGCTAGTCCCTGGGTTTGAAAAGTTGAGATGTGGTCAGATATCTGAGGCTGATGCAACCTTAAAAGTTGTAGGCCAGAGTCTACAAGAATCTGCAGTGTGGTGTTTGTGCAGTTGGCAAAGATGCCATTAACTTCTTTAAAGAACTTGTGGGTATAACATTGTATTGTGTTTTATTTAGCCTGTCTGCATTCCCTCAGTACCATGAAAGCACATTGAGATTATGCCCTTTGAACTTTTCTCCTGACCTGGAAATTAACGAATCCCGTATCTGTGGGCAAAACAAGGTGTCGTGCATTGGAACTCAAAATTGGGTGTCTCATTGTGACACTACAATATCTGCATGCTAGTCACTGGTCCTGAGCCATTGCTATAAAAACCAATTAGTATAGAAACTTCCCTGGAACAGAGGGAAGGGGTGCAGAGGGTGATTTCCGAGATGTGTAATTATTTGGTTAGTGAAATGACATGCGAACAGAATGAATTGGTTGAGGGCCTGAGTATGTGGTGAGTGATTCTGGTTGCTGCCATAACAGTGTTGATGATGGGTTGATCATTGCTGAATTCCTCTTGCATCAACTAAAATTGACTTCCAAAGATTGGAATGATTTGTCATATGGAGTAAAATGCTTTGTGGATGTAGTGTACAAGCTGAACAACTCAACTTGACCCATGCTGTGTGGATGAGCCTTCTACCCTGCTTGTCTGGGAAACCTAAGAGCAATCAGAGATGTTTTCCCAAGAAAATGTTTTCCAAGAATTGCCCAAACAGGCAATCTTTGTGGCTTTCCAGAAGATCAGTTGTGTGAAGTCAATTGTATTTGATTTAGGAATAGAAGTTCGAGCTCATCATTGGGAGCCTGTGGCAAGGTAACCTCGGGTGGCCACCAGGTCTTCATTGTAGCTTCGTTCCTAAGACAGTGACAAGCACAGCTAGATGTTGCCTCCACATTAGGCTGTCGTCTTTGTTTCTTCATCTTCAGTACAGAAATCTGCAGTAGACATCTAGGAGAACTCAAGTACCAAGTGAGGGTCATGGGGAATAAGCAGGTCTCCTGCATCCAGGACAGTCCATACTTCATCTGAAAACATACAGCCCCAACATATTGGAAGGGTTATGTAAGTCATGTAAAAGTTAAGTCACTTCAGTATCAGACTTGCCTATCGTGTCTTTCACAGTATTTCATTAACGCTTCCTGCCTCTTTAGCAGTCTTTTACAGCCAGTCTCCAACATAATGCACCTTGATATGATCACTGTCTAAACAGTCGATGTCTCTAATAATGTCCCTTCTGGGTCTGTCTTATTCAGTCCTGAATAAGTTTTTGTAACTTTTAAGTGACCTGTTCTGTGGGGCTCAATAAATGGGGTTGAAGAAGAAAAAAATGCAATTTTTAAAAGGATGCCTTCAGAGAGAAAAACTATTTTCAAAGCTGTTGCATGGATTAGTAGTATTTGGCCCTTTATTTTCTGAATTTTGAGTCATCCTAAATAGTCAGGCTAAGAAACTTAAAACCAATATTCCTTTCTAGTTGCTGTTTCATTTCCTACTAAAACATCCCCTTTAAAGCTTGGTCTTAGCTTTTAAGGCAGTTAACAAGATATCCCTTTGTTTCAGTAGTTCAGTGAAAGAATGAGATTTGTTTAGGAACAGAGAGCACTGAAACATTACTGTTGTTTTAAAACATTTTTTGTTCACTTACTGATTCGGGAGCTGAACGTCTCATTTAGCCCTGTATTTGTAATTGGTATTAAAGTGAACTTTACTAAGGTTGGCAACGTAACTGTGCAGGCACCCCTTGTTTTTGAAATAAGCTAAACTTACCCTTCTTTGAAAGCGGTTTTTGTAACTTATGTTCTCTTAAATGAGTTGGCTCTAATGCAGTTGGTTCTTGCTTGCATTTTATTTTAGGAGCAAGAGACTTCTTTGCGTTTCCTCATGTTGCTCCCCAGCCAGCAGTTCTGAAGAGCCGTTGTGTTGAGCAGTTGTGTTGGAAACCGTGTAATCGAAGAGGTGGCTTAACTTGACAACTTCAGCTTCATGTGTAACAGCATATGGTGTATCTCCACCGGAGCACACCTGCTGCCTGGTTCATCTCAGGAAATTCCTTCTGGATGTTCCCCTTAAGAAATGGCCTTGGGATTGTCTTATGTGGTAGAAATTTAATGGTGGAAGTTGCCCTTATGGTGGGATGCTTTTAGCATACATTGGTGTTCAGTGCTGCTGGATGAAACCCTGAGCTTCAGTTGTCAGCACAGCTTTACGTTAACAACAGTGCAGTTTCCTTAACACTATTCCTTGAAATACAGTGAAGCCCATGCAGGTGGCCTTACGTACAGTGGCATAGAGATCTCTGCCATGATCCCACAGCATCTTGTTCATGTCTCTGAGTTTTTGGTTCTCTGTCTGTAGTTACAATGAAGAGGTATCTGAAGCTGCTCCTCCTGCGAACCTGTGTTTCTTCATTCCTGGGTTGGATGCTAAACACAACTACAGGTTAGAAAATTTGAAGTGCATTATAACCAAGTTCAGAAAAAGCTGCATTTCCTTGTCTGGTGGTGCTGGGACAGCAAAAATTTACAGCAGAGGTATCTCAGGTTTGAGCAGCAAATGGAATTTTAACAGAAGGCCTCTGGTTTTCCATGGCACACAGTGCTGGTAGAGGCTGTTCTGGGTGGTGGCTGCCTGAGCTTTGCAGGAGTGATGCTGGGTGCTCCTTCTGGAGGCAGGGTTCCTGGAGCCCCTGTTCCAGGAGAAGGCAAGTCACTGGAGAGAAAGGGCATAGATCTCCATGGGACCTCTTCAAGGTGAGAAGCTATAGCAAGGCTTCTTCTGTGTCGCTTTGGAGGAAGCCAAGCTGGGTTTCAGTTGTCGATTCCTTCCCCTCCAGCCTTCCTGCAGGATTGCAGCCGAAGAGAACAAAGGGCTGAAATAGCTGGTTTTAACTGCCTTCTATGGCAGTCAAGAAAAATAAATAGCTTTCCAAAGGACGTTTTTGGCAGGACAGGCAGAATATCTAGAGACAGAACTCTCAATTCATTGTAAAAAGGACTGTTTGTTAATCTGCGAGAGACACCGGAGTCCTCCAGCGAAGCAGTAAGACCTAATCCCTGCTGGTAACTGGTCGCTTAGGTTTTCTGTTTGTGATCTGAAAATAGGAACAGCCTTGTAGCCCCAAAGGGATTGTGCCTTACTCTTACTATCAAAGTGCACAAGTGGTGAGAAAGTCTTTCCTGTTCTCTTAAACAACTTCAGTAAAACTATCAAACTGTGTATCCTGTGAACGGTGCTTTCTTGGAAGCGCTGCTCAAAAGAGGGCACCTTTGGCATTAGGAAGATGCCTGATTGCTGTTTGGTAACTGCAGCTGGTGCTGATATTTTGGTCAGAGATTGCAGATATCTTTTGTGTTTTTAAACGCTGTGCTGAGTGGTGTTAGCTGACTGTTTCAGAAGTTTATTCCCCCCCATTTCCCTGTGGAGTTGCAATGACTGCAAGACCTAATCTGTTTTCACGTTTAGTTTGGCAAAAATTGCCTTCTAGTGAATGTGAAAACAGCTCTTGATAAGAAATATTATCTTTTTTTTTTTCCCCAAGTGAAGAATGTGGATTCTTGCACTTCTCTTCATTTCTGATAGTAGCATCTTGGTAGCTGCACAAGTCTGTTTACATGACCTTTCTGTTGAGAATCTCAACGTTACCATCACCTGGTGTTCCCTCATTTCACACTTGTGCAGCTGTACGTGGTGTATGAGATTTCAGGCATTGGTTTTGAGTGCCGTGGAACCTTTTTTTTCTGGCAGAAGACCCCTCCTGTGTCTCCTCTTGGAGCCTGCGCTGTTGACTTCAGTGTTGGGTCGTTGTTTTTGTTTCAAGGCAGGAAGGGAGTATCAAAAGATTGCGGGTATTTTTAAGTTGTGAAAAAGTATTATAAGTAAATTGCGACAACCAGAAGTGAAAAATAAATGCCCTTCTCAAAAGCTTTCAAACTGTTTCGGACAATCCATGTGTCAGTTTACTGTCACTCTGTGACATTAGGTTGTAACTGCCCAGAAATGTGTGTTTCATGCTTGAAGTGGTGTCTTGTGGCTCTTCACTGTATGGATCTGTAGCTATGACAGTCGTTTCAAATTTGCCTTCAGCTTTATTTGTGCTAGCATCAGGCATTTACAGTATTAAGCCTACAAAAGCAGTAGTTAGTAGATGACCATAATATTGGTTTTGAAGTTCTAATTTTGCTAGCCGTTGTGAAAAACTGCTGCTGTGAAAGGCTGCTGCCATTAAAAGGCTACCACCATATTAAAAATTTTGCCAAATGGAACAAATATAGGGAAATTAATGTTTGTTCCAAGTGGAACAGGCTCTTACCATAACTTATATGGAAGTAAACAGGCATCGTCTTAGTCGTATATGCCAGTCAAGGCTATGAACACTGGAGTGGCCTTAGGTAACTTTTTCTGTGGATGCTCTCACTAAGAATAAGGCTAACGTTATTTCACAGTGTTCTGTTGAAGTATGGATGTCTTTGTATTGACTAATCCTGTTACTAGGAGGAAAGTTGATTTATGTTTCAGGGTACAGTGCTGTTGGGGATCATTGCAGTCATGGTCAAATGCAAAGGGGCTACTGGGACTTGTTAATATTTGTGGTGGTTGTTTTTTGTTTACTTTTTTTTAGATGTTCATGAATTTGTGTATGAATTGTATTGTGTTTGTATAAGCTTGCTAGCTGTGTTGCTCTTGAGTTAATTTCCTGTCAAGTGGAGTCTGCTGGAAACTCTCCCCATTCAAGTGACTGGAAGACGGGATATTCTTCAGGCATGGTTCCATCTCTGGCAAATGCTAACTGAAACTTCAGAACAGTAGTGCTAAAAAAAAAAAAACAACCACCAAACCCTATAATCGAGTTGACTGGTAACGATACTGTTTCTGGTATGCAGTGTGATTCAGAGAAGTAGAAATTGTGCTTTTGACAGTTTGGCTTAAAAAACAAAAGTAATGAGTAGTGACAAAATACCAAATACATGAAAACAGAACATGTTTTCCATGCATTCCAAATCTCTAAAGGAATTAAATCATAAATTTTTATGTGCCTTCTCAAAGAGTAGAGCTAGCAATGACATTTTTAAGCAAGCTTAGAAAAGAAAAGTGTAAAACCTCCAGCAGCAACACTTCTGCCATCCTGAGTGTAGACCTAGAGCAGAAAGAAATGCTACTGCTATCAATATGTGTGGTATCGTCAGCTTTCTCTCTTTCCCTAGAATCTGCATAAGCATGTGACGTGAACAAGGGAAAATAATGCCCTTTTGTGACTGATGATAAATTGTATGCTATGAATCATGAATGTCTAAATAAGATGGCATGAAAAGAAAATTAGAAATCTGATATGTTTTCTATGATTCCGGGTGTTCATTGATTAAATTAAAAGATCCATCTGTACCTAAATATAATTATAGTCAAGACTTCAGGGGAGGAGGAGGAAGCTGAGTTGTCAGATGGAGTAACAGTATTTTTCTGGATATGCAACTGTCTTGTGCATCTGCCCCGTCTAGTGAAGGCTGCTTGAGAAAGGAGGCAATCACTCTAGATGCTACTCTTGCAGTCTCGGTTTGCATGTGCTATGTAAATGCAATATGTTGATGTTACAGAATTTTATACCAAGTTTTGTGTTGTCTTGCAATATCCTCTTATGCTTTTAGATGTGGAGGATGAAAAGCTGTTTCTAAGCATGTTGTTATAGCTTCTTTTTTTTTTTTTAAACAAAACCCAACTCATGGAGCTTGTGGTTTTTCCTGTTGTATTCATTTAAACTCAGACAGAAGCGGTGTTTTAGGCTGTATTGTACAGCAATATTTTGACAGCTTCCAGACTAACCAGGTAGTAAAAAGACTATTCCCTTGATGCAGGCTTGTTTTACACTAGGAAAGATTGTAAGTGTGCCTAGAAGATCTGGGATTCTTCAGGTATTGGATAACTTGCAAGAAAGTTTAATGCAGTCCCCCCAAAATGTTGAGGTACTCTTATTTACGTATCTGACATTCTCCTGTGCCTTCCCCCTTTCTTTTATGCGAAAGGCCTTTGTCAAGTGAGGTGTTTGGGGACGGTGGTTGTAGCAGTGGACTCTGCAGCAGCTGCTGTTGAAGGTGAAGGAGGTGTGGCACCAGCAAAGGTAGGGGTCTGAAGCCCTTGAGACCCGGGATCCAGCTGGCCTCTTAGAATATCTGTGACCCTGATGGAACGTCTGGATTTTCCAGAGCCTAGCCCTTAGGGGGGAGGAAGAGGAGGAGGCATTGGTAGCTGAATGGTTTCCAAATGCAGGGAAGATGGGACTGTGATGTGGAATCTGACCGATTCTCCTTAGGGTGATTTTCATTTGAAAGCTTTAGTAAAAATACTCATTGTTTGTTAACTGTTCAATTGTTTGTCGTTACAGCTGATGGGGTGGGAGAAAGGTGGTAGGAGTTGAATCGTTGTGGGCTGACATTGCTGGAGGTTTGAAAGGAGAACAAAACAGCAAGGAAACAAGGCAGAAGAGCGCTCTCTCTCTTTCCTGTTCCCCCCCCCTTTCCTGGTGTGTCGTTCCCCCCCTTCCTGGTCCGTCCGTCCCCCCCCCGGTTTCCCCCCCCCCTTTCCTGTTTGTTTTTTTTTTTTTTTTCCCTTTCCTGTTTTTTTTTTTTCCCCTTTCCCATTGGAATCTCCCTATTTGGCCATAAGCTGCTTTGATTAAAACCATGCATTTTAGTGCTTGTGGACAGAGCCTTGACAGAAGGCTAGCTTCAAATGTCTGAGTGGCCTTGGCTTTCATTGGAGACCACTGCCCTCTGACCAAGGGGGATGGTCTTGATATAGGCAGGTGAACTGGTATTAATCAGGCTTCAGTTCCCATTGCAGGTTTTCTCTAAACCGTATCTTCACCTGTAAGTATGTGCCTAAATGTTCAGAAAGTGAAAATGTATAGAGGCAGCCAAGTGTGATAGTGGTGATGAATTCTGCAGGTTGAAGAACTGCTTAAAGAAGTTACTGTTAAAGTAATCACAGAGCATGTGCGTGGTGTGTCTGTCTTTTTAATGTCCAAAATATATTTTTGACTCAAATGATGAACTGCTTTGCAATTTGCATCTTGTATGCACATAGTGTTTTGATGTGACTGTCTAGTTAAGTTTTTCTCTTAACTTCAGGAATTGTTTTCTGTCATGAAATGACATGAAATGTCATGAAATGCAGTGTAAAGCTGATGTATGCTTAACTTGTACATTTCTTGGCAGCTGTTCCTTAGAGTAAGAAACTAAATATTACATTATCTTATCAGTGTGGTCTAGTTATTTCTTCCACAGGAGCATAGGAAAGCCATAATATTGCTTAATTTCTAACAGTCTGGATGTTTTTCTCCAACAGGAACTGTTCTTATCAGAAGCAGTAATGGCCAACTAATGCTAGTATCTCAACAAGCAATAGCACGAGCACAGAGTCAGCCACAAAATAACACAAGCATGAGACCATCTGTACCAACCAGCACACCTGCAATCAGAATATGTGCTGTACAGGTAACTTCTCTCATAGCTTTAATTTGACGTAGCTGTATGTTAATGTAGTTATAACAGGGTTCGCAAATAAGTTATGGAGGGTTAAATAAGCATTTGAACGCTTTCTGAACAGCATGATGGTGTTTGGTTTTGCACATAAGCATCACTATGTGCTTTGCTTTCTCAGTTTGAAAAAACTGCTAGCCGTTACATGTGGTATAGTTCGAATAAAGGAGTTCCTCTCTGATGATGATAATGTAAAGGGTTTTAAGAAAAAAACAAAACAAAACCAACCCCAAACCAAAACCTACCTGAACAGTTACTTCTAGTAACGGCAACCTTGTGATCCTCTGGTGGGATACTTCTCTGAAGCTGAGTGAAGCTGAGGACCTTTCCCATGTCCCCAGGATGTTCCTTCTTCCCTGAGCTCTGCTGGTGTTTTGCTTCCGTCTCTTGTAATGTAGTCAGCATGCAAGAGCAAGACTGGATATAAAAAAAGTAACCATCTGCATAGGTGTCGCCAACATGCTCATCCTTTAACCGTTTTGTTCTGATTAGGCATTGTGTCTAAATATCTCTGAATCTGTTCTTGAGTATTAAACTGGTAGACAAATAGCTTTGTTTAACAGTGTTTAAACTATAGGGGCTATGTGAATGGTGCCTGTATTTGTTACTGTAAGAGTGGGTGTCTTGGTTTATATCAGACAAGAGCAGGTACTAACTTCAGTGTCTGTTTTGTCATTGACCTGTCTGACAACTGTTCTCTGCACATGTTTAATTTTTTTTTTTAAGAACTCTAGCACCCAGTTACTAAAGAAAGTAGCAGCTACTCCTGTGAAACCATTATCTCAAACAACAAATGCTGTGGCTTCTACTGTTCAGCCACCTGCTGTAATACAGGTAGGTGGCAAGCTTTATAGAGTGGTGGAATAAGAATTAAGTGACAGAACTGAAGAAAATATGGATGTATTCTTGTTATTTCTAACTCTGATCTGGTTTTCACTGAGCTGGTAACTTTTGTCCTTGTGATAAATTCTTTCCTGAATGTCTTTTTTTAAAATGCATAATTTAATTATGCTTCTGCCAGCGTGTGTCAGCTCATCTTCTCTCACTACAGTAGAAAGCGCATGAACAATGGATAAAATAAATAGTTCAGAGAGCCATTTCCAGTGCTTTTGTGCCCTACAACACAGCTCCTTCGAGCTCTAGTTGACGCTTTTCTGGGAGATGGAGACTTCCTAAAGTTCTCTCCTGTTCTCGTTCCCTGATTCCTTAGGGAACAAAAAGTATACCTGGGATGTTGTTGAAGGGAAAATGAGCTCTCTGCCCTAGTCAAGCTTTTTTTCAGGTCTATATTTTTTTTTTTCCCTCATTAAAAGCTGAAGGAAGGCCATAGCTGAAAACCACTGTTCTCTAATTGAATTTGGTAGACAGGTTCCACAGGTACAACTGTAAATAGACAGTGGTTGGAAATGCCTCATTAGTTTTAGGTAGTGTTTTTTGTCTTATTTTCTAGGTCTTATTTCTCTTTTTCTGGAGAAAAATGTTGTAGGACTCTTCTGAAGAGGCTCTTGCTACCTGTAGAGTATGAGACTTCTCCTAGATACAGTTCTTCCTCTGTTCTTGGGGACCAGAGTTCTGGATAAGCATGTGTGATGAAAAGAAAACTGCTTCTTTCTACAGCTAAAATACTCTGTTCTCATAACCTGGAGGAGAAATTGGGAAGCAGTCTGGCTTGTACATACTTTTTCTTTTGTGAAGAAGAGGTTGAAGGAGACTGGGCTGTAGTGGTTGACCAAACACTCAGTAAATGAGCAGGATCAGTCATTCTAAAAACCACTGGTTGTATGTTCTTGACCTCGAGGGTGTTTGAAGGATTGGGGGATATGTTCGCTGACAGCGGTAACTAACAGTCTGACTTACAAATTTGTCCTCCGGCTGTTCTTCTGTATCAGCAACTGAAAACTGCTCATAGCTCTGTCTGATCTTCGTTCTCTTCCTTCTCACTACAGATAGATGATGTTGGGTCTAAAGCAGAAAACCCAGAGGCCTCTCTTATTACATTTTCTATTTTGCTTAGAATGGAAACAACATACAGTTTATGTTGAAGAACAGTAATGGGTATTCCTTACCCACTTTTATTTTGGAGTACTAGCTTGCAAACCATGTGCTTGTGATCTCTGCATAGAGATCTTTAGGATGTAAAAGCAATAGTCATCTACTATACTACCCTTGTACTGGGGAGAAGAGATGAAGGTAAAGATTTCTTCCGTCTGATGGATGAAGCTGCCTGCATCCTCACACTCTCATGTGGATAAACATTGGGATTTGTCATGCTATTAACTTTTCCTTTTTAAATTTACATCTGCCTTTGACTTGGTTCTTCTGTACTTTCTTAGTTCAGTTTTGATGTAATGAATTTAACTTGCGTTCTTCTGAGATATTTGAAGAGGTAGACGTAGTATTTTTTATAAGCTGTTTTTTATTCCGTTGTAGAAACTTGAACACTTCTAATGAGCATAGTGCTGGATTTAACCAGCAGGATCGATGACTCTAGGAGAAATTAATAGTGCTGTTCTGTTTGGAGTGACTTCCTTGGAGCCCCTCTGTTTTGCAGAGGATTAGAAAGTGCTCTGTACAAGCTCCTCATACAATAAAAAGGTGCAATAGCTACATCCTGCCATCGTGGGGCCAAGTCACTTCTCACCCTGGGGCAGACAAGAGAAGAGTGCTGACAAGGGAGTCCGTGCTTATGGTTGCAGGAACCATCTGGGGAAAGAAAGAGTCCTTGGGTCTGATTTCCTTGTCAGCAGTTCATTCATCAGCCCTAAAAGAACTTGCTGATGTTAATCTTGACAGTTTTTTGAGGTCACAGGAGAGGAGTGTTGGTGTGGAAGTATGATGTAATCACAAAAAGTGGGAGACAGTGGAGAGGAAATAATCCTTAGCTTGGTTGTGTATCTCCTATCCTGTGCTAAGTACAACCCGGAACACCACTATCTGCAAAACTCTCTCTAGTTGCTGACTCCAGGATTATTCTCCTCATCTACAAAAATATTTCCATTTTTCTACATTCCTGAATGTTTAAGCTCTGAGGTTAGACAAAATACCTGCACATTTTTTTAACCTTCTTCCCAGATGCTGCAAAGTATCTAATTAGCATCATGCTGGGACACTTTCATTTAGATGCAGAGCACTTCTTTTCTTGAAATGACTTAAAAATATGCAGGATTAATGCCATTTTTTGTGGTGATTGTTTCTCTGTTGCTCGAAGTGAGAATGAGAATTGTCAGTAGTGAAAAAGGTTGAGGGCAGATGACAGAAGTTAATTCCCATATATTCATCTTCCTGGGAAAAGGGTCCAGCAGACTTCCTGTTGTTCCCTCCCTCAGCTGATAAAATGCTGTTCTGGTCTTGATGTGTAAACACGCTGGAATTTGCAAGAGATCAGCTCCCGCAAACCTCATGGTTTTGGCTTTTAAAAGCCCAGGGCATTGCAGCTTGACAGATCTGTACGCTGTCCCCTTCCGTCTTCCTCCCGTCCATCTGTTTGTGGGATTCTCGTGCCCAGTTTGCCTCCCTGTGGTCTTAGAGCTGTTGAGCCTCATCCTTGGAAGAGGCAGTGGTGGTGGCAAAGATCCTGCAGAGAGCTATTAAAGTGTTACCAACAGTGGGAACCTAAGCTGGAAAGCTTTCTGGTAGTTGCCTGCTTCTTTCATGTCAAGCTGGCAGCAGCTTGGGGAGGGGGAGGGGGGACACACCCACCCTGGAAAAAAAAAATTATAAATAAAGAACAAAAGTGTGAGTGTTTTGCTTTAGCTTTAAATATTTGCTCACTAATTTTCCCTATCCTGAAAGACTTAAAAGCCCTTTGATATTCTACATGATGTTTGTCCAACTTCTTTAGTTTTTGTTTTATCCATGGTAGGGTAAGTTGGGCTCTTTTGCTACTGTCTTATGATTAATGCAGTTAGCAAGTATTAATTTGTGATTGCTGGAATAAACTGTGGTGTTTAAATGTGCTAAGAGTCAGTGAAAGCAATTGTGTTGCACAGATCTGAACCTAGAATTTGGCCTACAAAATCGGACTTTCCCTTTCTTTTGAGAGGTTTGGAGGAAAAATGACACCCAGCTTCAGGTTTCAAATGCTAACCTGAAATTCTTGCTTTTCTGTAACCCGCAGGTTCAATCTGGCTTTTTAGTTTTCAAGTTGAGAAATCGGAAGTAGTGGGTTTTGTAGAGGCAAAGTCTTTTACCCATATTGTATTCTGTTGTATCAGAACAACTGTGTTGGGTTTTTTGAGTGTGGGGTTTTTTGGTGAGTGTTTTTGTTTGTTTTTTTCCTTCTTTAAAATCTGAAGTAGAAATACTTCAATTTAGTAGGTTTTCCTCTGGAAACTACTGTTTAGCCTGGTTTGCAAAGGAGAGAGGCAATTGTGTTCTTATTTTTTCTTAAACCTTCATTACTCTCCTGTTGCTGGAGCTTCTGAATCTGTTGGTAAATTCTAATGAGATTTTAAAAAGAGGTTTCAGAATAACTGAATTTTGTGAGGGTTTGTGTCTGGGCAGAGGAGAGAGAGATCCAAATTGCTGCCCACAAGGAAAAGGCAGGAAGAACTTGGTAGGTGCATTTGCTCAGCTGGCTGCTTCTTCTGGCACATGCATCCTTCCAAAGTGGACACAACATCTTTTGCCTACTGTGTGTGTGATAGGAAGAGTAAGGGATATTGCAATTGGAAGAGGAGCTGCAGGGGAAGAAAGGAAGATAAACAATCACTTATGGTCGTATTTATCTTCAGTGTAGTATCGCCTGGCTTAGCATTGTCCAAAACTCATTAGCCTTAGACTGTAGGAGTCTGGCAAAGTTAATATATTGGTTTCTTCAAGGCAACTTTACCTTTCTCTCTTCACTTGAAGTTGCAGGCAGTGCTTCCGCCTGGGTGAGCTTTTGTCATTTCTTCCCCCTGCCCTTGATTTAAAAACAGAATTATGGCTGGGGGGGTTCTGCCACTTACTGTATTAAATAGAGCCTCTCAAAACAAATGAATCCAAACTTTAAAAACAAAGATAAAAATTGTTTATTTATGTTTTAAATGGTAGTGTGGAGGGAGGGTGCTACCTTCTATGCTAGCAGAATACAGTATGTTTGTCACGTTAGTCTTCAGTTAAAAAGTGTTAATTTTTCTTTTCAGCCAGCAGCTGCAACAGCTAGTGTTACTACAGTTACTGCTGTAAAGCCTTCGAGTACTGGAACACCTGTAAAACTTCCAGTTACAGGACCACCTGCACAAGCTATCTCCCAAAAGGCAGTCTCTGTGAAAGCAGAGGGCACAACAGTAGCACAGACCAGTGCTTCTACAGTAAGGAAAAAAAAAGTTTTTAATTAAAAATTAACATTCTCTATATTCATCAGAGGTTGGAGAGCCAATGCAACATCTAACAGTCTTCTCTTTATTTCCATGCTAGGAGATGCTAGAGAATGTGAAGAAATGCAAAAATTTTCTTGCTACGCTAATAAAACTGGCATCTAGTGGACCTCAAGCCCCTGAGAGGGGGCAGAATGTGAAGAATCTGGTGCAAAATCTATTGGTGAGACTTTCTTTTAAACAAAGTCTGTATCATTTGTGTATCATTTTGGACATTGGCTTCATCATAGTTTTGTTCCTTGTCTGTCTTTTTTTAAACAGCTGAAGTGTTGGATTTGTGGCTGAGTACATCTGTCCCTCTTTAAGTCTTGCATTATAACTCTTATTTTAACTGGATTCCATGCTGTATTTTTTCCCCCTTACATTCCTGTTTCATTTTAAGCATACAGGTAACTGACAGCAGGAGGAGCTGATCGTGTTAACGCAGCTTCTGGGTCTGAGCTGCTTTTTTTCATGTTAGTGTAGTTTTGAGTCCTCAATGGCAAGAGTATTACTGTGGAGGTTGTAGTGTGGTGCTAAGTCCGTACTGCTGCTTTACTCCAAGACAGAACTGACTGACAGGTTGATACTGAAGCTCCAGTGGAACAAGCATGACATTATCTATGTCTTTAGACAAGGGGATGGAGAAAATAATGTGGTGGCTGCCAACCTCTCTCCCTCCTTGCAGGTGGCTTCCGCGTGCTGCTTCATGCTGTACTCCAGCACAGCTGGGTTTTCTTGGTAACGATTTCTCCTGCCATTTCTTGTCTTGGCGTTTGACCGCTGCTGCTGTTTTGTTGTTCCACCATAGCAGAAGGCTGTGGGCTGGTGGAGGGGGACAGCTTTGCTAGTGGTACCAAAGGACTTTTCAGTCTAGAAAAGTATGGTGTAGACAGAGGTGTAATTTCAGAGAGCAGATTGTTTGAAGATGCAGCCTCGCAAAAATTTGATTCCTCTGCCTCTGTGTCTCTGCTGGACTATACACCTTGCTTCTGTAGGAAAATACTAGAGTTGTTCCTTCTTTTGTTTGCAGTACTTTTTTTTTTTTTTAAGAACAGTTGTTACCAGACATTAATACATTATTAACTGTGCACTTGTTTGCTTTTTGTAGTATTTAAAAAATGCTGTTGTTCTGCCATTCAGTAAGTGTATATGATTTAAATGTGAAATAAATTAATGTTTCATATGTATGAGGGAAACGAGTAAACGGCAGCTCTGAAGTAAAATAGTCCTTAAGGTAGCATCTCATGAAGTGGGTGTCAAGCGCCTTGTATGCATTGAGATGTAGCGTACCAAACCACTGCATCTGTATCAGCGAGACCTCGGTGACGTGTATCCATAGCTCAGTGAGACCTAACAGGCAGCAGATCAAATGACTAAATAGGAGAGCTGCTGTAAATTCTGTTTGTCTGTGAATATACAGTCCTTAAAACCCCTGCTCTGGTCACGTAGCTCCTTGGAACGGTTGTTCCAAAGGAGAACATGGGTGAGAGGAGTAATTTCTCTGCAGAAACAGAGATTGGTGCTGGGGTCCCTCTTCCTTGTGTGTCTGTGCTTTCTTGGAGGAGGGGGTGCTCTTGGTGACTCTGTGACAGGGTCTCACTTGGGAGGGTGAGAAAAGGCAGCAGTGTCTGGGGCTACCCACCACCTTAGCCCCAGCCCACCACCTTAGCCCCGTTGTGGTGGCACTGAAGTAGTGAGTGAGGGGTCTCGGAAGTCTGCTGCAGCTTCCTAACCCTCCCAAGCCCTTGAGCCAGGTGTTTGTGTTGGGGCAGAGTGGAAAGGATTAAGAAAGGAGACTACTCTGCAGGGCAGAGGACTGTTACCGTAGTGGTATGCAGGAGTGATGTTCTGGTGTTCCGTTTCTCCTGCTTTTGAAAGACGATGTTAAGTGTTCTGCTTTATTATGCTATGTATGCATTGCACTAGAATTGTCTTACAAAAACTACTGAGTTGTCTTTTGTCTCCCAGCTCTTTAAGTTGATCTTTATGCAGATAAACTACCTCTATAGAAAAAAGTAGTCATAGTGGATTTTAAATATCTCTGCATGACAATGAGGTACTCAAAGGATCAGTGCTACTTGTAAACTTGTTTCTATCGGTTTACTTCAGTAAATGGGTGTTTGAACAAGTATCCTTAAGTGTGTTAACTGCCTGTACTTGAAGAAAGTAATTTAATTTGATAATACGATACCTAAATTACAACATCATTCTATCCTAAAACCTTTTGTTTAAAAATACAGGAGGAAAAAGGTATTTGAGTACTGAAATTAAACAATTCCATGGTGATGTAAATTTCCATGAATTTTTGATATGTCTGGGGAAAAAATATGGCACATTCATAGTTATAACTTACCATTGTAATTATACTTTCCTCTTAGGAAGCAAAAATTGAACCAGAAGAATTTACAAAAAAGCTATATGTAGAGCTCAAGTCATCTCCACAGCCGTATTTAGTTCCTTTTCTCAAGGTAAGTGTCTGATTGTGGATATATTATAGAATCATAGAATGCTTTGGGTTGGAAGGGACCTTTAAAGATCATCTAGTCCAACCCCCCTGCAAGAGCAGGGACATCTTCAACTGCATCAGGTTGCTCAGAGCCCTGTCCAACCTGACCTTGAATGTTCCCAGGGATGGGGCATCCACCACCTCTCTGGGCAACCTGTCTCAGTGCATCACCTATATAATATATATTACTTACTATATATTATATCATTATTTAATGAGGGGAGAGAGGACGACCAGAAAAGAAAAGGAAAGAGGCAGAGCATTCAAATAGGTTTTTTTCTCAGGTCAGTTGAGGAAATGGTGCTTAACCTAGCCCTGTGTGACTGTTGCTCTTGGAAAGACAATTTTTGTGGGGAGGGAGCATTTCAGAGGAGTAATTTATGCTGTGTTCTTAAATTGGAGAGTAATTACCCTCTAGTCGTTAGTGGAGACTAATGTTTTGGAAGCTGGTGCATCTACAATAGAGCAGCTATACTAAGATGACCTCTTACTTTCTCATCAAAACTGTAGCTATTCTGAGTTCTAATACAGCAGACTGACAACAATGGCTGTGCACAGCTTATGCAGTATTTAAGCTCAAAGAATCTACATACAGCTGTTCATCTGTCTGCTGGTTTGTGTTTAACTGAAGGCAGGAAAAAAACCCCCACCCCCTTCTGCAGAAAGGGTCTGACAGGACTACTGCAGTTTAGGAAAAATAACCCAGGACAACTCTACTTCCGTTCAAGCAAATAATCACATAAATTAAACTATGCTCTCTTAACACTTTTGATCATATGGTAGAATGGTATTAATAAAATAAAATGAACATCTTTGTTGTACAGCAAGCATTAAATCCCAGTGAAAACATGGAAAACTTGGTTACGTTTACTTAATTGCAACATACACAGTATTCTTAGGCTTGACAGATCTGTACTTTTTTTCCTTGATATTCATTATAGGCACAGTAGAAAATCAAGGAAGAATAGTTAAGTGGTAAAGCTGGGACAGAGGTTTTCTGGAGTTTGTCCTCTTCCTTAGTATTTGACAGCACATATAACAATGCATGTGATAATGTTGATACTACTTTAGATAGCTGGTGTTAATCTGTTCAAGTGGGATGAATATTTTTGTTACAGTGGCAGCCTTTAAATGCTTTCCTAGCAAGTTTGCCATGAGTTCAGAAGACTACAGTCATCTCTGCAGGGCATGATGTAAAATTCTCGTATTTATTCTCTGTTTAATTCCCTGGAGGCTTCTTAAATGCCCATGCAAAAGCTAGAAAAACAAACAGCTCAGAATACGGGCTTTCCTGCATCCAGTGCAGCTCTGGCTGCAGAAGGACCGGGCTGTGAGTGCAGGGTCTGTGTGACTGGCAGAGGTTTCCTATGAGCTGCACGAAGTCTCAGCAGAGCTCTACTAACTGCCAAGACAAGTTTGGCTTCAGAAGTAGTGTAGCTGCCTTCTGCAGGGCCCTGGCTGATGAACCCCACTGGATGTGGGTTGTCTGCATGTGTGTGGAGCCGGCTCAGACGCAGTGTTCCCAAAACAGTGCAGGTGAACCTCAGTAGCTCCACGCAGACCCAGCCTAAGTCTGGCACAGGTAGAGCTCATCAAGAGCTGGTGACAGGCCTGGACTTGTTCATGCAGAGGAGCTGAGCCAAGGGGTGGCTGTGCAGCACTTACTAATGCTTCTACCCCTTTGGGTCCCCCAAGGGTTTATTAGCTCAGGCACAGCACTGTCCTTGTGCACTCGCAGAAGTGCTCGGCCTGAGTTAATAAGCAATCCCACAATGTGGAGAGCTGCTGCAGTGCACAGACCTCGAGGCAGTTCCACAGGAGTTAAGTTGGGTTCATCAGTGTCGGTCAGACCCTGACCCATCACAGGAGAGCTGTTGCACGTTCCTCCTGCGGCATGCTGCCAAGCACTGGTATCATCTAGGCTTTTCTGTTTTGGGCAGTATCCATACCCTATAATCCTTGACAAGGTGCATGCAACAGGGAGAGATCATTAACAAAGAAATACTGTGGCTTCAGAAATGTTGTTTAGACATTGTCATGATCAAAGTTAGCTGACTTTGTAGTGTTAGCCATCCTTTAAAACTTCTTGCACCCTGATTGCTTTTTTCCGAAATACCTTAAGGATGTGTAGTTGACAGTCACCAGTTAGGTCTGGTCTGTAACTCTGAGCAGCTGTGACAGGACTGAGTGCCAAATGGAAGGTCACTTCAGGAGCACTTCTCTAAGGTGCTGCAAGCATCAGTACTGGCCTTGTTTGTGGGGGAAATGCTTGCAGCTCAAGTCTGGAAAGAAATGTGATACAGCTTGTTGCCAATTCACTTTTAGCTAGTGAAGTGGAATTTTAGGGAGGACTCTCTGGAGTTGTCTCTTATCTTTGAGCTGCAGGTTTTTGATGAAGTTGTTGCATGTGTTTTGTTTTGTCTGTTCCAATAGGTGGAAAAGTACAGTGACTTTGGCTGTAAAGCCTGCTTGGTTTTCACATCTGTGCTGGATGCTTTTGGTAAATAAATTGCATCAGGAGCATGAGGAAAGCTGAGCAGCCTTTTAAAAGAAAAGGAAGTGAACATTAAAGATAGGTGTGCCACAGAAGGTCTAGATGTCCAAACAATTTGTTCACTCGGTATGTTAGCACGTGAGACAACATCTTCCTTTTGCATGAAGCCCAGAGCAACAGCACTGTGCTGGAGACTCTTGCTCTTCAAAAACTGTTGGGGGGTGGGAGGGAAGGTTTGTGAGAATATACAGGTAGCTGCAGAACTGATTTCCCCTGGTTCTGAGCCATAGCAGATTGTAAATAGTCAAGGAGAAAAATCTGTAGGGGGCTTGAAGATTATTCTGTCCATTAACCTTCTCAAACATAGCTGCAGTAAAAATGAGATGTTGCCAGGTACCTTTACTAATGTTCTCTTGTTACAGAGAACTATCTGGCTTCAGTTGTGCTGCTGCGGCTATACAGGCATTATTAAAGTGGTATCCCCCCCTAGTGTAGATACAGCTGTATTGGTATAGAAGTGCTCATATCTTCAGAGCTTGTTTCTGACTTTATTGGAGAATTTGTAGTTCTCTGTCAGACAGGCTCCATGGGATAAACACAGCTGTTATAATATAGGAGGGGTTTTTGGCAAAACAAAATTTTTTGAGGTAGTAAAATAGTTAAAATGGTATTTTTCTAGAACACAAATTTCAAATGGAAAAATCTAAACAAAAGAACGTTATGGGTGAGTTTCCCTATAGATGGGATTTGCTACATGCAGTGAAGCCGTGGTGACTGTTGACCTTTGCTTAGCCTGTGTCGGTGATGCTTGTGGTCTTCACTGAGCAGTATGGTCATCAATTTAAGGGTGCCTGAATTCTAGCAAAACTTGTTTGGAATAAGCAATTTATTGTGTCATAAAAAATTAAATTGGAAGATGAGGAAGAAGATTCAGTTGCTAATGTATCAGTATTGTGGAAGACTCTGCTGATGTTACGTCCAGTGTTTTTTTGTTTTTCTTCTAGAAAAGCATGCTTGCCTTACGGCAGCTAATGCCCAATGCTCAGAGCTTTATCCAGCAGTGTATGCAGCAGCCATCTCCAACCCAAGAAGCTGTTTCAACTTGTACCTCTGCAGCACCAACTCCTTCGATAGCAGTGGCAACCTCAGCTGTAGCAACAACTTCTCTTCCAGTTATAAAACCAGTGTCTGCCTCTGTAACAGTCACAGCCTCTCCGGTTATAAAACCAGTCCTTGTCAGTGCGTCGGTGACAGCTTCGATGCAGACCGTGAAGCCTGTTCCTGCCTCTGCAGTGGTGACGGCATCTCTTCGGCCTGCAGCTTCAGTCCTCACCACAACGACAGCAACATCAGGGCTGACTGCTATCCAAACTGTCAAGCCAGTCTTCACCTCTGCAGTAGCGACATCCTCTCTCCAGTCTGCAAAGCCAGTGCTGATCTCTACGGCGGCATCTTCAGCAACAATCCCTCTCCAGCCTCTGAAACCAGTCATTGGAACCCCAATCAGTATTAAAATCTCACAGCCAAACTCCACCGTTGCACAGTCAGTGGGTGCTCAGCAGGTGGTTAAAGTGAAACAGTTGGTAAGATGAATTTCTCTGCTTCTCTGTAACTGGGCTTCTTTGCTTTCACTCTTACCATTTTGTCAAGGGGATACCAATTTGGATCTTAGCAGGGGTTTTTAATGTACAAAGCTAGTCTGTCATGAGTTAATCAGTTATCTTTGTCATAGTTAGGGATATTGAGCCCTTGCTGAAAAGGTGAATCTAAAGCCAAACTGAAAGCTCCATCTCTTGCAAGACGTGCTGACCACCATTCCACCAGACTGAACATCCAGCTTGAGACATGAGGGAATATGAGTTCTGACCCCTGCAATGCATGCAACTAGGCTAGGTTGGCATCTGAAAGAAAAGGCAGGAAATGCTTGTGTCGGAAACAGAAGTTGCTGATGGGATGCTTATGTTAATTACTGTTAGATGCCCTGTTAGTCCTGTGCTTCAGTTAGCCACCAGAGATTCCAGTCTCTAGCTTGGTAGTTCCTACCCTGGATACTCTGCAGGCAGAGGTGGCTTGATGATGTTCACTGATACCTTAACTGAAATGTACAAACTAGCTCAAGGAGCTTTTCAGAGCAGAGTTCTGAAAGTTTACTAAGACGTGTTAATTATGAAGTCATCCAAAAGTGAGCTTTTTCTATCAGGCCCCATTAGCTAACAAATTCCAGGAGGAATAAATGTCTTATTAAAACAAGACCCTCAAAAGCAACGTGTTAACATTTTTTTCTTGGCACAGGTTAACTTCTTGCTAGTGTTAATGTTAAATAACAACAAACTGTGGATCACAGGTACCCAAAAGAGCAATGTTGTGAAGTACATTAGGTTTGGTTTATGGGTGTTTGAGATACCAAGTAGTATTGCTGTCAGACTGGTCTACCTGCAGGTAATGTTCTCAACTATTTTGAGAGAATAGTCTCCCTTTGGCAGATAAAGAACTCTATTCTCTAATAGGACTTCCTTGTAAAGATTTGTTCCTTAAAAAGCGGGGAAAACATTAGACTTTCTATGAAGCTAGATTTACTTTCCACAGGTATAGTAGGGCATCTAGTGTGTGAATTTCCTTTGTAGTTTGTTTATTGTGTATACTTGATTTAACAGTATTCAGACCCCTAAAATGTTTTGCTTTTTTAGTTTTCTTCTTTTCAAAGTGCATAAGGTGGATGTAATACAAGAATCCTGCATTCTAAATAAAGAGCTTATGCTACCAGCTTTTCACCTTTTCAGACTTGCTAAAAAAGAACAAAGCACTCAGCTATATGGAGGGGATGGGGGGTCCTTTTTATGAGTGGATTTGTTTGAAAACCAGACAGTTATCAAGCATATGCACTAACAGTCTTCGATAGTAGTAGCTAAAGCCAAATTGGAAAAGGAGTTGGTACCCTTGCTGTCTTTGAGGACTAAATTTGAAATTCTAGCCAGAAGAAAATGAGGGCTTCTTAGGTTGTACAAGGGCTGGAGAGCAGTTTGTTGGCTACACAGCAAGCCATGTAATCCAGGGGAAAGGTTGACCATCTGTACAAATAGACGAGGAAGCTTAACTCTATGCTGGGGAGTCAAAACGCTTCTTGAATATGATATTGGTGAACTCAAGAAATGACTTCTGCCTCCTCCACTACTGCAGTGTGGCAGCCTATTGCAATTGCTTTTCTTCGCAGTGCCTTGCAAGCATTGAATTGCATACAAAACGTGTTTTTATCCTCATTTGGGTAGATCCCAGGCACAGTGATTAAAATACTTGCTCTTCAAAATACCTGTTTAATTTTGGTCTTGGATGTAGTTGAAGGGCTGAGTTGACCACTTTGCAGCTTAGCCATATCAGGAGCTTGGTGTTTGTTCAGGCAACCTATTAGCACAAAGAGCAAGTTAGTAGAAGTGGCTGCATCTTCTAGGTCTTCCCTGGTGTATTTCCTTGAAAGGACAGAGGGTCTGTTGCTTCCCACAAGAAAACAAATCTGGACTTCCCTTCCCTAAACAGAAGGGTCCTGCTGCCAGCTGAAAGGAAGCACGTGCCAGCTGTGCAAATCTGTCCATACAATGCTGCCAGCAATTTCTTTCCCTTTCCAGCCCTCAGGGTTGTCTGATGCCATACTCCCTCTGCTTGCCCATTTCTAATTTAGGTCTCTTGTGCTGGAGGAATGTAAAGCGAAGTTTCATGTGCCAGCTCCGATGTAACATTAATGGTGCTTAAGAATGCAGCACTGCAGTATTTTAATATCAAAATTGTGACTGGAGTCATGCAACACGTAACTGCCTCTTCTGTGGCGTGATTATCGAAACTCTGGGTTTGTATGGTGGACACCGAGGGACCTGTTCTTCAGGGGTGCTGTTGGGGTTGATCACACATCTGTGCTGTGAGTTGCACATAGGAAAGGGTTCCCTCCTGGTGATTTTCTTAACACAGCCTCATTTAAGCTCATTGCCCTACACAGAAGTTGTATCTTGGAAAGAAGGCTTGTCTTGCTGTAGTATTGCTTTGTCTCTTGTTAAAGCACAATAAATGAAAATGTACATTACCAGCCACTGGCTTCCAGTAGTGAGAAAGCTGCTGTGAGACTACAGCTTCATGTTAAGCATAAAGAGCAGGAGTTTTATGGTGTAGTGCCTGCTGTTACTAGTGAGACCTGCTCCCTGGACGTTGCTAGCGGTTGAAGCAAGGGGTGAAGTGCTTGTGCTATTTCAACCACTTGTTCTTAGTGAATTGTTGTTAGCATCAAGTCCCCTCAGAGCTGAGCTTTCTTGAGCAGAGAATCTCCTCTGTTGTTTTTCAAGAGTTTTTTGTCCTGGATATATGCTTTTGCATTCAGCTGGTGAGGCTTCCTTCATGAAGCAATACTGCTTGTAGTGTGTGATGATACCTTACCATCTCTCCAGTGATCTCCGAACTTTGCGTTATGAATGTAAAACATGTTCAAGTAAAGCTAACCAAAGTCTCTCAGAGGCGGCTGTTCCTATGCTATCAGCTGGGTGTTGCATTGCATTTTTTTACTTAAGAGTGTTAGTGCTTTTGATTCTGATGTCTCTGTCAACCTACTTGATGGGGCACAAAGGAACAGTCCCTTTTCTTTATTACTTCTTGCTGCTAACCTGAAGAAAGGAGGCAAAACTCTTTCTTACAGATATTATCTATTTTTTTAATATGTTTTTCTGGCATTAGATCCTTGTTGAAATTTCTAGGATTGTTGCCCTGTTCTGTTGCAAGTCCCAAGGACTTCCAGTTTTTGTTAGTCTAGCAGCTAGAATAGCAAACACAAAATCAGCCTTACTGCCAGCACATCCTTTCTGTTTCTCGTTGATCTAGTCTCCTCGGTTACTTGACTTACTGCCCAATCTTCACCTAGTCTATTGATTTAACACTGCCTATCTCTCTTCTTTCTGTCTGCCGCACCTTCATCTTGAATGTCTATGTTTCCTCCTGTGCTGTTTCAGTGTTTTGCATGCTGAAGATGAAGCATCATTCTTGCTGGTGGTGGGGAGGATCTCTAGGTGCATGTCAGCATGAGTGCTGGTGGAGCCTGTGAGTAGTTTGTCCAAGCTGGTTGGTGGCTTGATAATGATCTGAACACATAAATAATGCTGTTAATGTTATTTGCAACTTCCAGCGTATGGAAGCTGGATCTTTCAGAAAGATCAAACTGCGCTTTGGTAAAAACACATAGAAGCAAATGTTAGTGTCGATACTATTTCAGGAGGAAGCACTGCATGTGTGAGCCTTGACTCTGGCTACAGTCTGTCCCTGTACTCCTGAGGTTCTTTCCTCTTATGGATCTTATGTTTCTTCTCAAGAACTGTCTATTCGTTGTCTGCTTTTCAGACACCACCTTCAGATCAGTTATTCTACGTTACCGCTGCTATGCCAAACCATGATGCTATTAATATGGGGATGGGGGGGGTGTATCTTAACTATTTTATACACAAAGTACCTCTTTTTGTGAATGTGTGATGCTTATGCTGGTGATGTTTACTGATAAATCTGAAGTTAGATGACAGAAGGAGACAGCCTAGTTTCTCAAGTATAATACATGTCAATTCTTTATTAAACTTGTGCAGTGTTGCTGTACAAGCACTCTTTAGACTTTCTGAAGTTAGAATAAAAAATGTAGAGGAGAAAAAGTGGTTTCTTGACCCTGAAGATTCTTTTGTATTAGATTTTTGCTGCTGAAAAAATAGGATTCAGTCTGAAGATGTTGATAATTTTGTGCTTTGGTAAAAGCACATCTTTCTGTTACTTGTAATCAAGAACTTTTCCAAAGGATGTATCAAAAGCTGCAGCCCACATTCTGCTAGCTAGGAGGCTTAGCAATGAGGCTTTTAGGGATGCTGCAATTTTATTATTTTCTTGCATTTTAATAGCTGCCCCTGAAGAGGAAGAATTAGTATTTTTGGGCTGTGCCTGTAGGTCTGTGTTGTGATGACATCCTGCTGTCTGGTTTTGTTTCTTTCAAGAGCCTCTTTAAACAAAACTATCAACCCCCTTCCTTTTTACCCTTCAGCACTGTACTGATGTTTTTGTGTAGAGGCTCTACTTGCTATAGGTGTTACTAGTTGGTACTTCATGTTCCCGCTAACTGATGTGTTCAGTGTACTTTTACTTAACACCTTGAAATGCAACATCTTGAATTACAATTGATGTTGCAGCTCTAAAAATGCATTAGTAACTTTATAGTGTGTACTCTTAATTCTTGACAGGAAAAGGATTTCATGCAAGATTTCTAACTGTTTTGGTGTTCTCTCTTTTTAACTAGGTGTATGTGATACCTACCCTTTTGAACTTATTGGCAGGCAGACTCAGTATTCAATTGTTAGTCTGTTAAGCAAGACTTACGGAGAGGAAAGCCTCTTAGTGTAATGGATCATGTAATACTCAGTGAAACTTGTCTAATATGGTTATCAATAGAGAGTAGGGGTGAAGTGTCTGTTAGAGCTCACTGAATGAGCTGGAGCTTAAAGCGCACCACCAGTTGTTAAGATTTCTTGTCATGAAATAAAAAAAAAAAGTGAGGTTTTTCTGAGCATGCTGTTTGCTTTAAACTGAAGGCTAGACAGGCATGCATTCCCAGCGGCACTTCTGGCTGAATGACCATGTTTATACTATTTGCTTCTCTGTATGCTTAGCTCTTCTCACTCTTGATATTGGATATTCTACTTCCAGGTAGTCCAGCAACCATCAGGAACCATTGTAAAGCAAGTATCCACACTCCCGCAACCCTCAACGCTGACCCAACAGACATCTGCTGAGAAAAGGATGCCGCTGAATACACTTGTTCAAACTAGCCAGTTTCCTGCAGGTAAAGTGGAGAAGGGAGAGGACTGCTGAGGTATAAAAATAAGTGCCAGCTGTTGGTAGATTGCAGGAATGTAAGAAGGTAGTTGTCTATCGGGAGCAACCGGCTCTGTGTGTTAAGTTGAACATCTTTACTGTCTGCTTGGAGTTCTGATGAGAAACTCAGTGCCATGTCTACTTCTGGCACCTGTTAAAAGCATGTCAATCAAACATTTGTACTTGTTAAAATACTGCAAGTAAGCTCCTTGCAGTGAAATTCCTTTAAACCGTGATGCTTTTGAGAGTAATTTCATGAGACTTTGCTTTTTCCTTCAGCTGGTCCAGGTTGATGCATAATGTGAGTTTGTCTCAGCCAGCCAGTTTTCACTAAAACCTTTCACTGGTCAGCACAGAGGAGGATGTTTGCTGAGAGTGTGTAGGGTTTTTGGTCATACAGAACATGTAGAATGTAAGACTCTAGAGTGTCTGGTTTTCAAAAGGACGTAATTAGTTGTTATTGAGTCTGCAGTAGCCTTTGCTAGAAGTATGAACTGATTAAACAGTTGTCTTAGCATTTTGCTTTTTACTATGGCATGTTCTTTGTTTTGTTTTAGGTTCCATTCTGAAACAAATTACCCTGCCAGGAAATAAAATTCTGTCGCTTCAAGCATCTCCTGTTCAGAAAGCTAAAATAAAAGAGAATGGAGCAACATCCTTCAGGTAAAAATAAACAATATCAGAAGCTTACTATAGGAAGGAACAAAAGGAACAGACAGCAAGTATAGAGGTGGGAATAGAGCCCAAATAAAAGCAGCTTTCTTTGGAAACTTGTTTATGATAGGTGGTTTTCATGTTATAATACTAATGGGCAAGGGGGAATCTAAAAATTTTGACCTCATAGCAGATGTTAATGATTCTTAATATAAGAAAACTGTCCTGATGAGGTTGGATTTTCATCATGCTATCACAAGAGTGTAATTATAAACAGTGTGCATCAGTTTGTATCAGGTTTTTCACTTGTAGAGGAGGCATATTGATCTCCATCCTATGAGTACTATGAACTAATCTAAAGCAAAATTACCTTGTATTAAAAGCTCTCTGTAGGATTAAAGCAGATATAAGCTCTGTTTTTTACAGACGGCTGGATAGCATTGAACTGTTGTTTGGACTAGCTGGTAACCTGTCTAAAGCTCTGTGCTGTATTTTGGAATCTTGTATTAGCTCCTCTTATTCTTTGTTGTTCCTGTATGTAGAGGTGAAAGTCTTTGACTAGACCTCTAATTATGGCTTCTGGCATATTCTCTAGGCCTTTAAAAGCTTTAAGCACTCTTGTAATCTAGTCCTGGTAACTGATTAACTTTTCAAAAGCAGAAATTATTTTTGTAGATCTGAAATGTAATGTTGGAACAGAGGTACAGACTGCCATAAGCATTATTGGTATTATGACTTTAAGGCAAGCTTGAAGTTGCTCTTGCAGGGATAAAAGCAGATATGACACCTTTGTCTTGTTGACCAGTTGACTTCTCATCTCTTGAAAGCTACAGCTTTGTGTGCACAGATATACAGAGAGAGAAGAGCTGTTGTTGTTTACAGTAACATACAGTATACAGTGAACATTTAAAACATTGGTAGCCAGAATTTGAAAAGCTGATGTTAAAGCAATAGCTCTGTTCAGCTGCCTCAAGCTCTTATGAAATATACTTCACAAGATAATTTGGGATGTAATTTTGGGTAGTGATGTTTTAAAAAAAAGAAAATTGCATCATAAATATGATAATTAAAAAACAAACTCACTCCTACAAAAAAAACCAAACCAGAAACAATTTTTTTTCTGTGATCTTCCAATTGGAATATATCAACTATCTTGAAAAAGTTTGAATTCTTGAAGTTCCTTCCCTGAATTGTTAAATTCTTAGTGTGTGAAAAACTCTCCTTTTACAGTGTGATCCAAGATGGATTTCTGTTCTTGCTTTTGGATTATGATTTTCAAAGTAGCTTAAGTCCATAAGAATTCAGATTTGAAATCTCCGTAACTCACCTTAAATTTTTATAGTAAGTCTCTTGTCTCTGAATAATTTATGTCTTTGGATACACCCCTGGTGCTTCTTCTATTCACTGCTATAACCAAACTTGCTGACTTTAAAAACTACATATGAGAACCTTCATAGATCTGCACCTGGGCAGTGTGTATCTGAACTTTTGGCTTCTCTCAGTCAAGTATGTGTGTTCTCCGAGCAGGTCTAGCACCACATAGTGTTAATCTGTCCTGGGCAATAGATATTCCCCAGTAAGCCATGAAGTGGTTTGCTCTTTTCTGTCCTGACTTTCAGTATTCCCAGCACAGCTATTCTTTGTGACCTGTGATCCATCAACTGCTGATCATGTGTGAGGCATAGAGAAGCACTATGGCCCCCTTTCAGGTTTTGTGATGAGATTTGTTACGGGCAGAGAGCATGTCTTGTAATTGATGTGATTGTACATGTGACACTTCGAACTGTGGTCTCTCATTGCAGTATGTCATTGAGTCTGACTCCCTCTGCCATTGTGTGACTAGGTTAGGTTAGGATTTGAGAACATAATACTCACTAAGCTGTACTTAACAAGCTGCCATTTGACCTTGTCTGCTCTTTAATGGGCTGTTTTGGGTTGCTTGAGATGAGCAGTAGAAAAAATGGCAATTCCCACCCCCACCCCCCCCAATTAAAAAAAAACCTTCTAGAAAATATTTCAGCTAAGTATGGGCATCGCTGGCACTTGATTGCCCCATGGCATGTATTGTAAAGGGCAGTCTGTTTTAAAAGCAGCAAGATTTTTTTAAACTGCTCTACATACTTCTGCAAAGTATATGCTAGAGCACCCTGGAAAAAATAAGACACGTATTTGCATCTTCAAATATTTGTTTTGCATCTGTTCTATTTAATAGAGTTGTTCTCCAAAGCACATACAACTCTGACTCGTGCGTTTTGTCTGGAAGGCACCAGCAATCTCAAATAGCAGACAAAGAGGAATGAGACAGCAGAGTGGAGAACATCTGGGCAGCTGCTCCTCCTGTCCCGTAGTGATGGGGAGTGCTGGGCGTTCCTGCTGCGCTGGAATTGTTCTGTCCCAAGTAGTTGTCCGTGATGGTGCACGGAGGTTTGGGTTAAGCATGCTTTTCTAGTTATCCCTTTGACTGTTGTATAAAATGGAGTAAATAAAAGATGGGTTCAGAAGAAGACATGTGCGTTGGTCAAACACCAGAGGGTGCCACAGACTCACTTTTCAGCCAATACAGGGAAATTCATAGATGTGCGGTGTATCTGCCTTGCTTGGGCTTGTTTTCCAGTGGAATATTCAGTAGAAATGTCAAACCTGACTTCATGCAGGGTAATGCTCAGAACTCTGTGTTCTGTTTTTCCACCTTGTCCTGATAAGCTTAAATCACTGGAGACTTATAACAGCTGGGAGAGTTTTTCTTCTTGATTTCTGGGTGTGACATGATCAAATGCAAAAAGCATTAAAGGAAGTGGTGTAGAAGAGGGGCTTTACGGAGAGATTGCTGATAATGAAAGCAAGTCCATATCCAACAGAAATGTCTGCATGTATACTCTGGAATATTTTAAATTTATCACTTTAGTAGAATGATTTTTATAGCTTACTTGAAGTACATGATACCTTACTTAAAATGATTGAGTTTTGTTTGAACAAAACTTTCTTTGGGTTAAGTAAAATAAGGCCAGCAGTGTTTTCCTAGGTGCAAATTAATCTTTCATCAAGGCTAGTAACGTGGTGACTTAATGCAAACTTATATCCCACAGTGGAGAAGTTAGAACTAGTCCTTAAAAACAGTACAGGTAGACATGTCTATTTGCATATAAGTTCTTGTATGTGTGTACTCACAAGAGAGACTGTATGCATGGAAATATTAAAGAAAGTAGTAACCTGATAAAGGCTGGTTTTAGGGAATTGAAACTTGTGTATGTAGAAAGGTGGATAGATGTATAGTATAGAAGTTTACCACCTCCTTGCTTGAGTATTTGGAGTCTGTGGCCAGATTAAATGCTAAAATGGTTACTGAAATTGTGTACTATACAGTTGTACCTGAGGTGCAAGCATCCTTACTTGGATTCCATAAACAGCTCCCTTGGGGTAATGTCAGATTCCAGTATCTGCAGCTCTGATAGCTTGTGGTGTATGTTCTGGGTGCTAGTTGTGCTGATTTTGTAATCTCCTTTATCAGCAGATCCGTGGCAGTCACTGCACTTCGGTGGGATTCTTGTCTCTGCCAAAGACTTCTCTCTAGTGGTCACTAAGAAGAGGAAACTGGAGTGTACTTGTGAAGATCAGTTAGCACTCAATTAGCATGCAGCAAAGCTTCATTTACACACTTCTTGAAAGATCAGGGTATCTGTTAGGCTGATAGAGCATGAGTATATGCTTGGAACTGCTCAGTTGCTGGTTGTGAAGGGGTAGGAGGAGGGAAGCTGTTCTGGCAGCGGTGACTTCAGCTTGAATCATAACTGTGGTCACTTAACCATTCTGACAATCCTAGGGTTTAATGCTTTTCTTAGCACGATGGATTTGGGGCACAAGTCTAGTCAGGAAGCTATGTCTAGTTAGACTTAATGAATGAAGCTGGTTTGAGACTATGTTGGGTATCCTTTTCCCTGAACAAATCACGCAGAAACTCCTAGCCACGAGGGCACACAAACGAACAGCAGGAGGAGTAGGGGAAGGCTGGACTCCTTTCCTAGCCAGGCTTCTCTCTAGAAGTTTGTGGGAGAAGACTTGCACCATAGAAACCTGTTGAAGCCCAAAGGAGAAAACGCATCTATAGTTTAAGAAAAAATCCCAATGCTTTCTTGTCTTTTGAGTATTGCTCAAACCTAATCCACGTTCTAATAACTTCAGCTTCTACCTGTTGCCAGTCACAAGAAAGCCTCCAAGAGATCCCATTTCACCTAGGAACGGCAAGTTTCTGACTAACCCCTTGTTCAAGAGTTAAGTAGGCCACACAGTATCTTCTGAAGATGAACTTTATCAAACCTTGCCAGTGAATACTTTTCAGGAGGGGTGTGTGTGTGTGGTTTTGGTTTTTGCTTTCTTTTGTTTTCCAAATCAGAAGACCTGCAGATTGAGTGCTTCCATCTGTCTGTATTAATAATGCCGACTTGTGTTCTGGTTCTAGACCCTTGAAGCCACCATTAGGGCCTTTGTCACTTTGTAAAGCAAAAAAGGCTTTCTTTTGATGATTTAAACTTAATTGAAAATAACTTGGGTATTTTCATTGCTAAAGTCTTGCAAAAGCTTTTCCCATATATAAAATTCATTCAGTATTTTAACTGAAATGACCTTTTTTAAAAATAAAAGAGCTGAGGCACACAGGCTTTTTGCTTAACATGAGCTTTGCTGTGATTATAACTAGTCTTAGTTAAGTTAGCCCTAAGTATGCCAGGCTTGAGTTTTTATTTTGAACATGTAGACCAAAGCTGCTACAGCAGAATCCAGCTAACGGAGGGATGTTAAGAACTAGAGGTCTGCCGCTGTTCTTCAGAAGCATAGCATCCTCCTTGCTACGTACACGAGTACTGTATGGTAGGACTGATTCAAAGGGCAAGGTCTGGTTGGTTATGTGTACTACTGACAAGGAGCGTTTGTATCTTGTTTTTTAAGGGAACTCACTAAAACAAAAGTGAAGATCAGGTTTGTGCTAATACACTTGTGCTGTAAGCTTCAGTTCATAGGATAGGCATCTCAGAAAATAGGCTTGTTTATAAGTTCAGTGAGTCAGTATTCAACACTTGGTTCTACCTGGTGAATTAAAATTTTAGAACAAATTTCAGGCTGTAAGAGCAGTGGTGCAGGGTGGGGGGCTTGTGGGGACTTTTAATCCAGGTTTACCTCAGTCCTTGTTTTCCGAGCTTGCTCAAAATTTCAGTTTCATGTAAAAGATTTGCACGCCTAGCAACTGAAGCATTAGTCAAACTAATGTTTGAGGCACTTCACTGAAGTGTGAAAGCTTTTAGGAGCAGTCTGTCCCTGTCCACGCCCACGCTAAACATCTATTGTATAGGGGTAGCCTCCAAGATAAGTGAATGTGGCTGTTTGTTGATAGTCAAGAGGCTTTTCCTGTGTATCCATTCTGAAAGAAGCATAAAATGTTGGTTTTCTCTTTATTAGAGATGAAGATGACATAAATGATGTGACTTGTATGGCTGGGGTCAATCTTAATGAGGAGAATGCATGCATTTTGGCAACAAACTCTGAGCTCGTTGGTACAGTGGTCCGCTCTTGTGCAGATGAACCTTTTCTCTCCTCAGAAGCACTTCAGAAGAAGATCTTGAACATAGGTGAGAACAAAGCATATATAACAGATATGTATGGATGCAGTATTTCCTTGCCTGTTTCATCAGCCAGCCTCCAATCTTTGAAGAAGGAGCTGGAACTATTAAAATCTGCTGTCTCAATTTATGTGTTTCTACCAAACTGCACTGAGTTTTTACTTCCCTTTCTAGGAAACAACTGTTCTCTAAGTTTTTTGCATGGAAATAGTCTGAAGCACAACCAGAAAAAAGAAATTGGTGCCACTTTTACATGTGAGAACTGAGCAACTTTATTACTTTAAAGTTAATGGAACACATAATAACCATATAGATGGTAGTGTCAAATCAAACACTTAAGCATGCTTTTCTATTTCTGCAGCTCCTAACTTGATGCATTACACTGACTTTCCTAACAGCTTTTGCATTCTTCAGCCTGTTTCAGATATGTGTACTCTATTGACCAACATTACAGATCCTGCCCATGTGATTAGGAGGAAGTTTCAAACTGCGGGTATGCACAGGGCAGACCTTTGTTTATGATTCCCTCTATGGAAAAATCTTTCATTAATTTTATGTTAAAGAGATGTTAAAGCTGTTTGTATCAGTGAATAATACTGTGGAATATATGTTGAATGGCTGAGACTAAACTGTAATAGGAAGTATTTAGTATATGTATCATCTCAGCTGTTAGTTTCTGGGCAAAATAATAACTGTTGCTTAGCAATGTTGTATTATGTCAGAGCAGGGAGCATGCATTTGTATAACACCACACTGATTGCTACCACTGCTGTCTACAGCAAACTGGATGAATGTTGCTCAACTCCTTGCTCCTGCTCTCTGCCTGGTAGCTTGCCATACTGGAACAGTGAGTTTTACAGCTGAGCATTCAGGAAAGCCTGCAGTTCATACATGCAGTCATTATTCAGTCACAGCGGTTTAACTACATGATCACAAAGTCTTTCTACGTGCAGCTTGTTCTTAGTCCAAACCTAAGCAGCTAGCCTGTGACGAGCATGTAACCTGCAAATGCTGTCTGCTACCTCAATACATCCCACACTAGTTAACCAGATGTGCCATCTGAGCTGTATTGGGCATAGTTGAGTGAAGTAAGTGCTGTGCTACTAGTGGAAAAGGGAAAAGACACATTGAAACTGGGGCCTAGAAGCTTTTCTCAAAATTCAGTAGGGGGTTAACCAGTCATCCATGGGAACTAGATATAAGGAAAAATAGAGAGCTCTACAAAAACATAAAGAGAAAGTACTTGTAGAATAATTGTCTGGTTTGAGGTGTGAAGACAATTCATCGAAAGATGGAAAATACAAGCCTGGCTGTTTCATGGCTGGTATGGTAGTTGTTCCACATTAATAATAATGTCATGTTGTAAATGAAAAGTGTTTTGATTGCAAGGAAAGGAATACTGTCAGCGAGTACAGCAATTCAGAAAATGAATGCTTCAGCTCTTGAACCAAGCCCTCTTTGGTTTAGGAAGTGTGTGTGTGTGTGGAGGGAGGTCTTGAGGTTTGGGGGAATTTTGTTTTGTCTTCAAGTTGACATTTCAGTATTCTGATCGTATAGTGGGAAACTGCTGAGGAAGTGTTGAAAGGTGCTTGAGCAAAATGAGCTTTGCACTCAGCTAAGGTACAGGCCAATGCTTACTGGCCGAGACCAAACAGTGGGAACACTTTGATCGTATCTAGGAAAGCATTGCAGATTCTCCTAGTCTTGCGAGATTGTTATTCATTTTCAGTTAGAGTAGCAAAGGCAAATGAAATAGGTGATTAGTTTTTTTACAGTGTACTGTTTATCCATTCTTAACACTCCACTTGGCAATAAATACTGAAATGGGTTTTGAAGGTGTGCTGTATATTGCATCATAAAGTATTACAGCCGCTGTAAATGCAGTGAGGGGCAAGGAAAAGCGCTTCTGACGGGTACGGCGTACGAAGCGTGTGAAACTGCTGCCTGCCATGCCTACCAGGGAAAAGTTGCTGCCGTCCAGGTGTCTTGATGGAGTTGCATTCAGTGATCAATGGTGTCAGCCACAGGCAGGCTTCTCCGTTGGCAGCCTGCAGCCGCCGGAAGGTTGCGGAGGTGATGCCCAGCTCTGGGCACGGGGCTGGGACAGCTTTGCCTGGAGCTGTCGCCAGCCTTGGTCACAGCTGCTGAAACGCAGAGAGGCAGTGGCAGCCCGAGAGAAAAGGTTGAAGGTGATGGCATGATGACCCTGGCTGCACTTGATCTGTGTTGTCTGAGCTGCTGCCGTGGGATGGTTGGGTCTGCCTGCCCTGTGCCGGTCGGTTGAGGCAGGTGAGAGGGTCCTGTGTGCCTGGAGTGCACTGCAAAAACCATCCCCGCTCATCGAATAAATGTCATGAGTTGTTAACAAGCACGGTGTCAAGCAGGGCAAAATGTAATTCTCTATTTTTTTTTAATTACTGGAATTAACAGAATATGGCACTAATTTCTACAGCTACCGCTTCTCCCCCTCCCTGAACATGAAGCTTGATTTGTGTTCTTATTAACTTTGTCCTATAAATGACCTTGCAAGGAGAGTGGTTCTGGAGGCTAAGTGAAACAATGTCTATATTTTCTGAAGCTCCAGGCTAAGTTTTATTAATGTAATGTCTAAGATCTTTGAAGTTGTGACTTTACCAGGAAAATCATAATCTCCAAACCTTTATTCATAATGGGTATGACTTCCAGGGGGAACAGAATACCTGCTGTGCTAATTATTTCAATTATCAGCTACTACTAAAACACGTAATGGATTTTCTCTGCTTCCACAGGTAAAAGGCATGACATTATGGAACTTAACTCTGATGTTGTGAACTTGATCTCCCACGCTACACAGGAGAGATTACGAGGGCTCCTAGAAAAACTAACTGTAATTGCTCAGCACAGAGTATCAACCCACAAGGTAAAGGAAATCATTAAGCAAGTTTTGCACCAAAGTTTTCCTGCTTTGCAGCCTTGAAGGTAAACCTCTTCCGAGTAGAGGCGCATCATATACAATATGTGCATTTTCAGTATCTACCGAAGGCTGGTTTTGTTTTAACTGCTTATAGCCTCTAACTATTCCTTACATTTTCCATTCGACTTGTTGGATAGGTGCTCTTAAAACCCAGCATAAGAGTAAATGCATGCGTTTCTCCTCTTCCATAGAAGTGGTGGGTGTTATACAAAAATCTATCTTGGATGGTAAATGTAAAGCTATTTTTGAATGCTCTTGGTGGTCAGGTTGATTTAGGGGCTTGTGTTTGCTTTATGCATTTACTGTTGGTGGAACTGCAGTATTGGCTCAGTAAAAAGCCTTGGGAAACTGAATTGAGTATTTTATTTTTAGAAAGTGCTCCGTGTGAAGGCAGAGACCCCTTTGATCTTAAAGTTTCCGGAACTTTTTTCCCGCCAGTGCTACTTAAGATTCCCTCCCCTCCCTCTTGTATTAGCTTCATTCAATATAAATGGGTTATAATTTAATATTGGGTTCCAGTGAGCCAGTATCCCTTAAGATGCTTGTATGGTACAAATGGGAAGCAATAACTTACTAGTGGCCAAAATAGCTCTTTCAGGCTTTTTTGGTCGTTCAATAATAAGATACTAGTCCTTAGTTTTTTCAGTATCAAGCTGTTTTAGAAAAAAATTGTAAGTTAGATGCAGAGGTATCTGTCAACTCTTAAGTTCTTGGTTGGTTGGTTGGTTGTTTTTTTTTTTTTTACAGGAACTTTATACTTAATGATATTTAGCAAGAGCAACTAACTGATGGGGTAGGAGTTATTTTTGTACTGAACACTTTTTACAGGCTTTTAAGCACTGGAGAAGCAATAGTAAAGAGCAGGAACTATTTGGAAACTTCAGAGTATTTATAGTGATGTCTGGAGCAGTTGGTGTATGCTGTTCCTTGCCAGAAGATGCAGTAGAAAAAAAATCAATACAGAAAAAGTATAGAGTTTTTTTATGAGAAGTCTTTAGAAATCTACACATGTTCTGTGTTGTCTCCCCAAAGTGGGAGATCCAATAGAGCTCATGAGCAAAAGTGAGGTGGAAGCTGAAGTCCTGAGTAACCAGTAGGACTTAGTGTCTTGCAGACACCAAGGACACAAGGGACTGGTTTTGGACAGTAGGCTTGATAGGGCTGATTTCTTTCTCGTTGAACTAGAGCAATAGAAAAGCTGATAGGTTTTTGTCTGATTGAATTGCCAGAAGCAATGATAAGATTGTAAGACTGCAATAAGCTTGCTTTCTTTTCCTCTTTTCTCAAAACCAGAACAAACAAACAAAAAACTGGTGGGCATAATAATCCTAAAGGCACAGGTACCCTCTTCCGTTAGGAAGATGGTATTACACTACAGAGGAGTGTCCTACAGGATTGCATTTATGAGTAATTATTCTGAGAGATGCTGACAGGCTTTTAGAAATCTAAGTTCAAGAACAGAACACTACAGGGTTTTGGACCCCTGCTATGCGTTCATATATGTATTTACACAGCCCTGTATTCCATCTCCCCCAGTGCTTGCCCATGTCCTCTTTTCCCTCTAGGCTATTGATAGGCACCAGTGTGCAATGTGGGCTCCATGTATTTCAGAGAATTATCCAGAGTCTTTCCAAGAGGATTGGGTAGTTGCCCTGTAAGGCTTTGTATTGGCCTATCTTGATTACAAAAAGACAAACAGTAATAGGGGTAGGTGTGGTGAAACCAAGGTAACTATTGTTAGGGTAGAAGTTCGTGTAAAAAGCCAGTAATTCATGGGCTCATACTCAGGAAACTCTTCTTCCTAGTTTGCTCAGCTCATGCCTATCAGCTTACATCTGATGGGTAGCCCTGCAGAGAGAGAGAGTTGGCAGGGTAGAAGCTTCATACCATACCACCATGTAGACTTGCCAACTTTTGCCCTTTTTTGCTAAATTTAAGGAGAAAAAAATTAAAGTTATATAATTGGAAGTTACTAACTTAATTAGGATAAAACTATCATGGTGGTCTCTATCTGAAGTAGGAATAGCCCTTCAGATTGTTGTAAGCGGCTCTCTGTGCTGCAAGTCTTGTTGCAGTGCCTTTAAAGAGCCTTGGTAAGACCATAAAGACAATTAGCTAGCTGGTTTGGTTCCTTGGCTGCTTCCCTCCTATAATGTGGAGAACTGCTGAGGTATAAGAGTATGCATGTGACATAATATGATACCCAAGACCAGAATGAATAATGACAACTAAACGGTACAGTGATTTAAAAAAAGTTTTTGATGTGGGTGGATTCAGCACAGCGTGAGATGACTGCTGTGCTCCTGTGTTTGGAGCCTATGAGCACATGGCTTTGAGAGGCATAGTACGGTGCTGTGCTATAAACATTACTTCATGAAAACGTTTTCCCCATGTGCAGTAGCAGTAAAACACGGCAACCCTAAACTGCATGATCTGTAGGGCAGTATGGTGTGGCAGCTGCATTGGTTTACGGGGTAAGCTCTAAATGTAGTGAAAGAGTGAGCACCCCTAGATGTAAAACCAGCTGGCCTCCTCCTACCCACCCCACACCGCCATCAGACTGCAGAGTGCAGAAGTAACTTAGCAGAAGTTTTTCTGTTATTAACTTGGTTTAGGGGTTGACTATATAAAAGCCAAAGCTTAATAGGTTCCCACATAGTAGCTGAGCCTCTGCAGCTGCCTGTGTTCCTGCTCTGTCCTCAGCAAGGCTGTTCAACGTGACTTAAACTGTTCAGATTTCATGGGAGAACTGGTCTTCGTGGGATTCTTCCAACTTCTTTCCTGATGGACTGAAGTGGAGCGCAGCTTCCCTGTATGTCGGTTTTTCCTTTGTGCCCCGGACATGCAATACATTCCTGGTGCTAAACCGCAAGTGCCATAGTCAGGTTTCAGATTCATTTACAGGTATGTGACAATCTAGGAAGGAAGTTGCAAATCGCAGACAAGGCATATAGCTGTTCTTTAATTTGTTGCCAGCTCTCTTCTCACTAAAGACGTACCTGGGAATGTTTCAAATACGTGTAAACCTAACATAAAAATTTTGGCAGGAATTGGCTGTGCTTTAGAGTGCATCTGTGGAGAAGCCTTAAGTATATACATTTCTCTTGAAGGAAAAAAAAAAAGCATGGAGGAATGAATTTCATAACAAGAATTGTATAGATGCACCAATGTGCTATTGTTGTGTGAAAGCAATAGCTTCTTTCAAAATAGCAAAGCGAACTCCGGGTTAAATTTAGCTCAGTTAAAGTAAAAGCGACTTTTTAACTCTCAGATATACAAGTTCAGCTTTGGTGCATACAAATCTAACCACATACTGTGGTTACGTGCTTTATTTATCACTAAGTTAAATTCTGTTCTTGATTACACTTGTAACTTTAGTTTTGTTGGGATTGCACTGTTGTAGCTGGGGACAGTTTGGCCTTATGTGAGGAAGTTAAACTGTTATATGGACAAAAACTGAATCCAACTTGCCTCATCGTAACAGTAATGGCTACAAGTTATGAACGGGTATACAATATAAAGTTTTCTGTCTAAGCAATTCAGTGCTAAATGATCACAGAGAACAAGTTTATGGAATAGGACAATATATAACTGCAGGCATTCCTCTTCTAAAAAGACCTGAAATAAGGTATCTTAAAATAGTTGTTGATGAGCTGAAGTACTGTTACGAGTGCACCCATTTCTTGTCCCGTATAAGCTCATGGTAGTGCATTGGAGTGCTTCTGGTTGAGAGGCTTGCATGCTTAATTGGCATAGGGTCTTGGATTTGGCTTTAAAAACATAAGTATCTAACTCTGACTTGGGGCATTCCAAAGTGAAACACTTCTAAACTTTGGAAAAAATAATATTCTGGTAATATGGCTTTCTTCTTTGTCCCTTTAAAAGGATTGCAGCATGGTGGTGTATTATTATAAACTGCTGCTTCAAAACAAATTGTACTAATGTACTGAGACTGACTCGAAGTACCATGTTTTGTGGGGAGCAGTAAAAAAAATCTTGAGCAGTAACAGAAGAGGGGGGAAAGGTTTGTTGCAGAGCCACAGACTCTGTTTGGGAAAGAAAGTCTCCTTGGTGGCAACACATGGTGTGGTGTTGGTGATACATGACAATGTGGTGGCTCATTGAAAAGCACCAAACTTAATAGCAGAAGAGGGATTGATTTCATGCTCTGGCTGTGTTGTGAGAATTCAGACTGGGAGACAACGGTGCCTTACAAGAAGACTTTTACTTTCCTTCCAGCTTTTAAAAGTAGATGACTGGCTATGGGAAGATGAGTCTGAGTATAGCGTGTTTGAAAACTAAAAATTTAGCAACTCAAGTCACTGATAGTCCATATACTTAAAATATACCCTTGCCTAAAATACAGCTGTAAAATATGCTGTGCTTATTCCAGAACAGTTGTGTGTCAAGGTCACTTCATTGAAGTGTGAGATTGGGGTAGGGTAGAAAGAAGGGTTGCTGAAAGTATATAGTGTGTTTGGCTGGTAAAAGCCCAAGGATAAATTTCTCAGGAAAAGACAAGTTCACAAAGTAACAGAGAAAGAAGATGACTTGAGGATGTGCATTAGAGAGTGTACAAACAGGTGGCACAGACGTGCCTCATCTAGAATGGGCTCCCTGCCTAATGCCCTCTGACCAATGCGTGGCTTAAATAGCCTGTCTTTGGAAGAGCAGAATAGTAAAAACAAGCTTTTCATTGCCAGTTGACCACATTTTAGATCTTTCCTTTCTCTGTCTTCTTTCCTATCTAAAGTAAAACTAAACTCAGACTTTCCAGTGAGGGCAAAAATAGTATGAAAAATAAACTACTGATTGTTATTTTTTAGATCAAAAGGACCATAGTCTTGTTTCAATGCATGCATGTCCAGTCATTGGAACTATTCATTCATATTCACTGGCCCAGCTTTGCACAGGGGCTGGACCAGATGACTTTCACAGGTCACCTTTCAACATAAACTATTCTATGACTTGAGAGCATCCACTGAGGAAAAAACATGTATTCCTAAAGCTATAATAAACCATATATAATTTATGTCACTTTCCCCACCCCCAAGTTTTATTATAACTAGTTCTAAACCACCCCTCTGCTCCATAAAACCTCTTTTTGGAAATACCAGGTGAGGCTTATTTCAAATTCTGGATTAAATGGCTGAAACTAGAACACCAAACACTAGAAACTCAGAATGTCAAATCTTAGTTTTTTCTTCACCCCTTCTCTTTAAAGGGGAAAGGATACGATATTCTGCTGCTTTACAATTTTTTTTTTTCCATTTTAACCTGTCCAGAAGACAGTCTTGTATGTATGTTTACTGGATATGAAGTTGCTGTTTAAAACAAAATTTTAGCCTTTAGACTTAAAGACGTTATTGTTGTTATAGTCAATATAGACTAGATGTTATTAATGTCACTTGTTCAATAACCTCTTATTAGTCACAGATGCCAGGAAACATGCTTCAGCACAGAGGAGATGTGTAAATGACTACCTACCACCTGAAGTCTTTCCAAAACAGCCTCCACTTTTCAGCTTTGAAAAAATAGTGGTGTTCTTTTCAGGTTGTTCCCATTGGGTTTATTAGCTCTAGTGGAGTATATAAAAGTCTGGTTGTCTATAACAAAGTTCTCTTTCCAGGGGAGTGATAGGTACATCGTATCTAGTGACACCAGAGCACAGCTGAGATTTCTTGAAAAGCTTGATCACCTAGAAAAGCAGAGAAAGGATGAAGAGGAACGTGAAATGTTGCTTCGAGCAGCCAAGGTAAGAACTTTACTTCTTGCTTTCCAAGGAAGTAGTGGTGTCCCTTAGACTGGTGAACGTCTTCAGGTTTCTCCTATTTCTGCTTTAAATGTAGTAACCATTAACCCTATAACTAGAAGTCAGTAATGTTTAGGATAGCTTAGGCTATACAGAAAAGGATTTTAGCTTTTTACATTCTTTAAAAAAATCATAGGAGTTTTTTCAAATGTGTGGTGGGGTGAACTCTTCTTTTGAGATTATTCCTACTGGTCAAAATGAAACAAAATAAGTATTCACATAGCCATAAATGTCCTTCCTGGCTCTGTTTCTGGCTCTGAAATTGGTATGTCTTTCTCCATATCTGTGTATAGCACTGTTTGAAAGTATGGGTTCACTATGCTTGTTCAAGTTGGAGCCTGGTGAGATCCACCACCCTGCCAGATATGTTTTCTGTAGTCAGATCAGAGGGCTAGCCTTGGAGCTGGTACCCTAGCATCTGCAAACTCCTGATGGAGCCACTGCTAGTGCAGAACAAGTACCCTTCTTCCCCCTTCCCTCCCCTCAAGAACAGGAGGAAAAAAAAAAAAAAATCAGGAGATGTTGCTCCACCAGATGTGACTTGATCATCTTCTGTTTGTTGGGTTTTTTTGGTTTTGTTTCAAGCTGAATTCTGGAGCCCCTTGGGTGGAAGCCTAATCTAGATTTGAAAGAATCGTGTTGTACTTGCATGAGTACGACTCCCTTTCTTTCCTATACTTCCTGTCCTTTTTAAGTGTCTGCTGCTGACATGAACAACATCATGCCTAGACTGGACCTGACTGACAGTGTTAGCATCATTTTCAGCTTAATCTTGCTTCAGGCTAGAGCAGAGGCAGCCGGCCCAGATGAGGAGGGGGGTGCGTGTATGTGCGTGGAGGGGGAGGGAAGCCAGTCTGGATTGAGGCATTCACCCCTGGAGCTAAATCTTTCAATCACCATAGAAAATTGTCATTTATTAAATATTTAACGGATACGATGGTGTTTGGATGCCAGTAATTTCTATTCAGTCTTTTTCCTCTTCCTTTGGTAGAGCCGTTCCAATAAAGAAGATCCAGAGCAACTGCGGTTAAAGCAGAAAGCGAAAGAGGTAGGACTTTCCAGTTACCATGCTTGCCTTTGTGTGTTGAGAGAAGGTTGGCAGCCCTGTCCTGGCAATTAGGTCAGGGTTTATTTTGCTGCTGCATACCATTTGCAGAGGCCTTGGGGAAGGACAGGAACTGCCACAGGCAAGGGCAGTGCTTCAAATGAGGTCAATGAATTATGAGTTCTCTTTTTTAACATTTTATTTTTGTAGATTCAGTCCTGTCTAGAAACGGTCCTTTGTAAACTGCAGCAGTACACTTGGTAGGAATATAATGTGGGATTAGAAAAAAAAAGGAAAAAAAAAAAGAAGAAACTTTGAGATTTAGCATCTGGGACTGTACAATAGGCTACATTTTTCCAGGGTAATTGTTCGTTTTGTAAATCTGATACTGCTTATAATTCTTTGGCTGGGAGGCGGTACTGGGATTTAGTTTTAAATGGAAAACGCCTCTGGCTTTTAATTTTCTGGGCCCAGCAGTTTTCTGTTCTGGAATGGAGCCCTTGTTTCACACAGTTCATGTTTAGCTGCAGGGGTTTTAGTTTATAGCTTAGACTGGTTAAGCTTTTACTCCCAGAGGCCTCTGCATAGCAACTGTAGAAATCAACAAATAAGTTCATTTATGTCTGCAGCCTCCTCTCAGTAGCTGACTTTTTACATTTCCCAATATCCATTTCCTGACTTTTCTAGCCTGAGAGAAAAAAGCTCCACTAATTGGAGCTTATTTTAATTGAGCCTTAATATTGGATCTCACTGGAGTTGCCCCCAGAGCTACTGGGAACAGAATGAAATGAAAGTACCTAAGGTTGAAGATGTGTGTGCGTGTGTATGTGTGTGTGAAATTTTTCACTTGACCTACAGATTCTTTTCCCTGCTGAATAAATCATCAAGCCTGTTCACATTTCTGATTAAGGATCTGACAGCAGACGATAATAAAGACAATTGAGGTGTGAGACGTGTGATACAGAGCTGAAGAAATTGGTTTCTATAGTTACTTGACTGATTTCATGCAATTTTTAAGGATCTTTGTGCTAAATGAGAGTGATTTTCTGAGCAACCTTTTTCCTTAACTGTGCCTCTTGAACTATGAAATTTGTTGTTGCTTAACATTGCTGCACTTGGCTCCTAGGTGCCAGCAGCAGCAGCAGGTTATTTATGAATGCTTTAGAGGCCCTTATTGTTTGGATTAATGTAGGAGCCCAGGCAAAACAAATGGAAATCCAGTAAAATAGTATTAGAATCAATGCTCTGGATTTGCACCGTAATAGAAGAAATTTGTAAAATAAGAGGAGAGAGAAGGAGTTTGCTTTACTATCTATCTTTTAATTCTTTCTTTCTGCTTATAACTTTTTCTTCATGCTTACAATCTGTGAGTACAAAGTTGCCCTAAAGCCCTTCCCAGTTTGCCTCTAGTGCCACCAGGATCAACAATAAGTGGGTGATGCTAATTTGTCTTGTTATGTAGGTGGCTTTACCTCTGCATCATCTGGTCATTTCCAGAGGTTCTTTCTTTTAATAAAACACTGCAAAGCAATTCATTTATGCAGCTTCTTTTCTCTTTTGCTCTGAACAATAATGTGTAGGATCTTGAAAAGTATTCCGTGATTCAGATATTTAAAACAGAAAGAAGTTAGGTATGTGTTTTGGGTCTTTTTTTTTTAGATTGGTTGATATTGTTAATGAGATCTCTTTTAAAAAGTGGCATATAGGTGTACAAAAAAAGGAGCCAACAGAGCGGAGAAGGTGTCTTAAGTTTAGTGTTTGGTCTTCTACTAAGTGCTTGAGTTCACCTCCTTCAGTGCGTCTTATCTTGTGCCAGACTAACAGCCTTCATCACACTTGTCCTGCATATTTCTCCATGCTGTGCTGCTCCCAGAGTGACGGTCTCCAACTGCTTCACCAAAAGAAGAGGAGACAGATGTGCCTCTTGGGACAACACAGATCTTTGTATTGGTATTTCCTTGCCCTCTGTCCTGCTTCTTTGTTCTCCAGAGAATGAGGCAGCCAGAACTTCTCCAGGCTTCACGTGCTGCACAATAAACCCACCTTCTGTTTCAGGGGTGCTTTCTTAGCTGTGAGACTGTCTCAAGCTTTAGTGGAAATGAGCCCAAATGCAGCTGGTCAGTTTTGGCACTTTATTGACAGTTTGGAGATAAATGGTCACCGCACATTTACATTAAAAAATGGAAACATGAGTAGAGCTGGAGTAAGAGCAAAATAAAAATCAACAAATACCCCAAGGCTGAAACTGGTAACGCAGAAGCACAGTATATACTGGGATGAAAGCCTGAAAAGGCTCACCATTGTCTGTCTGTCTTGTCATGTTGTGAGTGTAGCTTGCTCCTAAGAAACCACACTTGCAAATTTTGATACCTCTGTCAGCTGGAATCAGATCCTTTCTAGGCCACTATGATTGAGTATCCACTGGAAAGCCTGATCTGATCCTCTTAAAGTTCTTCAAGAATAAATATGGGCCTTCCTTCCTCAAAGCTGTCTTTTATGTGTTGATTGTGACCCCCAGGAGAAGGGAGCGGGTGTTGGGTGATGGCACTGGAGAATGTTCTAAAGCAGTGTTTCTGAAAATGCAGAGTGTAAATCCTAACAATGAATACTTACAAATCCAGGATGTGCTGTCGTCCAGCAGCTAGAAGCAACATCTCAACGTTGCTGGAAGTACATCCAGAGACTCAGCAGTGGATTCTTCTATCCAAAAGGCAATACATAATTGCGTGACCTTTTCATCCCTTTTTGCATGACCTATTGTCTCAGACTTCCCCTATGCTAAGTCATTTACTTTCCTGTATTCTTAGTCTATGTAGCTTGCTATGAATTAAGTCTTTATTTACTTCCCCCTTTCACCTGTTTCAGCAGATTTTAATGCCTTCAGAAAGTGCACATTCCTTCTGAGACAGCTGCAAGGCTTGCCCCAAGCTGCTCCTTTGTGCACTCAAGAATTTTGTCCTTGCTCACCTCGTGGGCCAGCTCTTTATGCAGAGGTGTTCCTGAAGTCTGGTTAAATTACCCCTGCTTTTCATTCAGCCTTATCTGCCCCTTCAAGCTGAGAGGATACAGTCTTCACATTGTCCCTGCTGCTTGCACTTTTAAACCATAACTTTTTTAGGTGCATTTCTGCTACTTCCTGTTCTACTTCCAACTATACTTCCAGTTACAAAGAAAATGTTCAGTTGATGCAATTCTTATAGCTGTATTTACAGTTTATCTCTGGCTTCATCCCTTTTCTGAAATGAGCTTACTTAAATTGAATAGGTGTAGGATACTGTGAAATGTGCAAGCATGCCGTGTGAACAGTGCATCCCAGAAGACCTGTAAAAATGTCAGTATTAATCAGTGTGTACTGTAAATTTAAATATAAACCCTGATCTTTTGTAATCCTGTCTCTCATCTTCAAAAGTGAGTGTGCTTGTAGTATGGCTTCAGAAGCTTAAGGCTGAGGGTGGGCAAACCTTTCAGATTGTATGTGTGCAAGATTGCTGCTTGGGGTTGAGCAGGCGAACAAGTATCGTACTGATAGCATCTTTGCTTGTTCCGTAGTAGCTACCTTCCTCTCTGCTCTTACCTTGTGGCACCTTGCAGCATCTATTGGTAGATAAAGGTGAGCAGCCACATCTTGAACGAGGGGAGGGAGTGATGGACAGCAGACTTGCCTGCCCCATTCCTTGCTCTTCCAGCAGCTCTGTTCACTTATGACTGCACAGGTCTTCCCAGTCCCTTGTTCCTGCCTGCTTGAAGCACTTGTGCATTTTTCTGTTATGATTTTGACACAGATGTCACAAGACGACAGCAGATGAGATGCTGAGAAAATTCAATACCTTTAATGTCAGCTGATTGGGAGGAAAATAGCAAACCCTAGGTTTTTTGTAGAGACAAAACAAACCCCATCAAAAACATCGGAAAAAAAAAAGTCTGCATCATTCCAGTGAGTTCCTGGGTGCTATATAGTAATAACTGAAATTTAGTTGTTCTGTAGTATCTTTTTTCAAAAATCATCTTTTTTTTTCTATTTCATGTGTCCATCCTAACTCTTTCCCTTATTTCCTCTTACATTCTTAGTTAACAGGTAACTGTAACCTGATTCTCTGTCTGCTGCTCTGCCTACCATCTCCAACCCACATTTTCAATCTGTTTGTTTCCTTTTTTCACCATGCCTCTTGTGCTGCTTCTGTATTTAGTCTTCTGGACCTAATGGCTCAAATTCTTTAAGACCACTCTTATGGCAGGGGAAAAGAAAACTCCCTAGTTAACCATAACCTCTCAAAAAAGCAAACAAGATGCTGCAAGGAAAATAAGATCTCATCACAATCAATTGGCTTTTTATGAGCCTTCAGTGACATCCTGAGAGCTTCTGCTTAATTATCTGATTTATATTATCTTTATTGTTCTGTAGTGTTTCTTACCTGCTTCTGCATGTTTTGGAAAAAAAGCATGATTATTGAACAGACATAACTTTTGTTACCTGCAGTGTAGCCCTACAAATAGCAAAGGGCTATCATCAGAGATTCGGTGTGTTACGAGTCTTGCAGAAAGTCAGGGATGGAAATCCTCTAAAGTGTTAGATTATTGAGCAAACTGAAAAGTGAACCAAATCCCTGTTTATATGGCATTCGTCTTGGTGTTTTGAAGAAACGTAGGAAAAGAGCAGCTGAGATACTGTATCGGATACCCTAAAACCAGCTGGCTGCAAGATGATAGCAACTATCTTTATCTAGTGAAAAACAAAAGCCCCCTCAAAACTCCATTAAGCCTGTTCTTGGATTTTCAAATAGCCTTTTCTAAGTTTCTCTGAGAAACTATAATGGACATGTAACTAGCTGAAAGTATGGTCTTGGATTAGAAACTTGCTAATAGAGGAAATTTTAGGCCTAGAAGTACAACAGAAAGATTATAATGGAGAGCCAGAGAGTTCTGTGCCAAGAACAAGTGTTGGGTGGATTGCACGATGAGATGGAGAAACCTGCAGGTGGAAGATGATTCGTAAATATTCTCTAGCTTTGAGACCTCAAGAGTGAGTGAATGAATACACAGTGTTACAGCAGGTGAAAATCATACAAAGTATCATGCGTTTGGAAGAACTCTGATTGGTTTTAAAGTAAAGTCTTGCAAGGGCTGGACACTGTCTTGTTGTGATAATGCAGGTCTGCTGATGGTCATTGAGTAGTCTTCGCATATGCGATAGCATCTGAAACAAAAACTACAGAATATATTGCTTTGATGTGCTGTGCTGTAGCCTTGTTTTGGCCTTGCAACAAAAGTAGCCGGGGCTGTGTCTGAAAACATACATAAAGAGAGCTCGATGCTGGATGCTAGACACCCAGGAACTTCTCTGGGCCTCCAAGTAAGGCAAGCTGATGAGACTGCACTGGGGAAAGCATGCTCCAGGTGTTCTAGAACACACAGACATGCATCAATAATTGTTAAACAAAACAAAAAAAAGACTTCGTAAAAGGAAATACACACTCCACGCTTGGGAAATTCTTAACAAGAATGGGCAAAATTAGGAGTCAAGAAGTCACTGTATCCTGGACTTCTTAAATTCTGTGGGGACCTAGTTATTTATATATTAGAGAATGTCAAATATCAACTAAAGGATTTTTTTTTTTCCTATGGGTAGATTACTTAATGGCTATCCTGGAAAAAATTTCTGTTGTTCTTCAAAACATCTTATTGCACCCTGTAGTTCTAGACAGACAAGGCACCTGGTCTTGGGGGACACAGCCATGGTAGGGGCTGTTCTGCCACTGAAGTGTGTACATGGAATACCTGAAAGAAACCTACAGTATTACATACAGCCCTATTATAAGTTAGGACTGCATATCAAACCAGTGCATGCTATTCTGCCTTTCTGCTGTTAAATGTAAATTACAACAGAGGGAAAAGTCAGTGGAAACTAATTGTATGGCTAATTAAAACAGTTTGAAAGGAAGCAATTGCAAGAAGAGAAATTGCATTATAGGCAAGAGGAGAGGATGATAAATGTTTAAATATGCAGCCTTCAAATGTCAGTTTTCCTCAGAGAATGTCCCCCATATGAGAAGTCTGCTATTCAGCCGCATTCAACCTGTAGGGCAGAAAATTTTGTATGGGAAAGGTAGAGGCTGGAGGCAGTAATGCTCATTGAGCTTTATGACAACCAGTGCAAGAGGCTTGGGATTGAAAACAGATTTTTAAGGTTTATTTTTCATTTTCATCACAAGTTCCTTAAAATGCTTAAAGGGAATATGAAAAAATTGGAGTTCTTTTTTTCCAAAGACAATGAAAGGAGAAGCGACTGGGAGCAGTAGAAAACTTTCACAGCACTAAATGGAGGACACAATGAAACCCAGTGAAACTTTGAAAAAGATAGTCAGAAAAAAGAATGGATAGAAAGAAGAGAGAGAAGCCAGTTCAGTGGGAAAAGTGGCCCCACTTAAAAGGTACTTCAATATTTAGTTATTTAAAAATATACAGTAAAGGGCAATAGTAAAGACCCATGTAGGTGTTAACGTTCCTTTTTCACTGATGCAAGCTAGAAAAAAGTAAATGCTGATATTTGGTCACAGTTGCTTTGACTTACTTTGAATTTTAATATTAATTCATTTATTGTTTAATTTCTTTATTGTGGAAGCTGAAAGAATCAGGGGCTTCTGCCTCTTTTGTATGCTTATATTCCTTGCTTTTTTTCCCCCGCAAGTCTTTAACAAAATCTTGTTCATCTACTTTAGTGCTTTTATTACTCCTGATGTACTTATTGCTGGATAGCACACATAACCCTTAGGCATACATTAACTTGTCTTCAGCCTTCCCTGGTTTCCTTTCCTGCCAGTTCTTCTGTTACTTTAAATATTTATTTAATCTGTCCCATACTCTGTCAGCCTACAATGTCATATGTGGAGACATCCCCACTTTTTTCTTGATATTAAACCCAGTATCTTGTACATATGCTTTTTAGTCTTTCCCTTATATTCATCATAACCAAGTCCAGAATTGTGGTGTTTAGCTTCCCCATCTGTCTTACCAGCATTTCTTCTGAGCTCATTTCCATCCATATGACTGTATTTATTTGTTATTGCATTGCCAAGACTATTTTGGGTTTTTTTTTCTAAACATAAGTTCCTAGTACTTAAATCTGAGAAGTGGAGAAAATAAATCTCTCTTCAGTTGTTTCCTTGTACTTTACATATTGAAGCTCCTGCAGAAGTGGGCAGGGGTATGAATTTCTTGAGATGCATGTCATCTGCCAGCATCGTGCTGGACGAGTGCCACCTGTTTGGATTTTCTTTAACCTCAGACCTGTTACTGCTCTGTGAGCCCTGGCTAATACAGATGCTTAATTTCTTGTCCCTACCTTTAGAGAAAGCTTCCCTGGTAAAATTGTTCTTGAGGATCTAGAGAGTAAAGGTTTCACGTGCTTTGTCTTCTATGAAAGCTTATACCAAATACCCTGTTCTGCTTTGGGTACTTTGTGACCAGATGTGAGGGGTTTTTTTACTCCTTTTCGAAGGTGAACGTGTATTCAACTAGGTAGCTCTTCCATTTCCCCCCTTTGATAATACAGCCACCTGCTGTTGTGCACATCATGGATTAGCTAGTGTGAATTAGTTAACTTTATTTGTAGTAGAGTATACTTTTTCCTTTCTTCAGTTGCATTTAAGGGATTCTTCCTTGCAGTGTTTAGGGAAAATCTTGTGAAATTTGCATAACTTGAATTATTGGAGCTCTGGTAGTGCTAACAACCACATATCATGTACTTCGTAACTGAAAGGGTTTAAAACCAACTTGCAGTATTGCTTTAAAAAAAGTCTCATCATCTTATAGCTGAAGTACTTCTTGTCTTCTTATGCAACTTGAAATTTAATTTTTAATATTAAAATGCCACCAAAATGTCATTGGTGTAGTAGTAAAAATAGATTTTGCATTTTTTCTGAAATGTGGAGTATGAGACATAAGTGAGATAGAATTTCTGTGAGCAGGAAAAGAAATATTTTTCTCAGTAGAGGACTGAATGAAGAACAGAGAGGTCAATTTTAAAACCTTTCATTTTGTGTGATTACAGCAGTGCTGCAAATGCCATTTCACTATAAGGGAGGACTTTAAAACATACCTTACTTCTTGATTTGTGCTGCAGGTCAGATTAACTAAAATGGTTATTGTGTCACCCTAGAGATTCCTGCTTGCTGCAAGACCAGACTTTAAACCCTATTTTTATTATTAAAAAGGCCAGCAGCAACAAAGACTATTTTACAAGTTCTGAGACGTTTTCATAGCAATTTGATCTTTATACACAGGTTTTAGAACTCTTTGTACTGCGATTCTTAGCATATGTAAAAATTGGAAAGGGGGGAGAAGGAGCATGAACATTCATTTGCCTCTTGCCTGCAGACTGTCCCCTCTCAATGCCCTTCTTGAGGAATGAATTTTGAACAGAACATGTGTTGGACTCCTGTGTTGTGGTGGAACAGCAGCATCTTTCAGCAGATGAAGTAGGGAAGGTTGAGCGGAAACTGCTAGTTTGTGGGTCCGATGTATGGCACAGGTTCCTTCTGCTCCTCTTGAATTGCCATTACACACTTCTATCTTCAAGGGAAAAAAATAATCTGTTTTCAAGATACAAAGCTGGGTATGACAGTTCCTATTTGTATCCTATTTTAGTCAGAGACACCAATATTAGTAAAACTGGCCCCTAGGAGGGAAACAATACTAGATGCAGCTTCTCTATGTTATATTTTAATAAAGCATATATACTGCTTTTACTGTCTTTCACTTGCTGCAGTGATCTTTCTGCCCTAACTTGTGCACTGCAAAACTGTCTGTTAAAGAAAGATTTGACTCAACATAGTTGCCTCTTGCTGTTTCCTGATCTTGTTTAGGAAAATCCGGCAGTAGTTAGCCAGCCAGTATCCTCAGGTATCCCTTGATGTTATCTGCCTGTCTTCTCCTTATCCTGTACTTTTAACTGCTCACACAATGTTTGGACATTTAATCTCACACTTTTTAATGGAACAAAACTTGATGAAAGATGATTTTGCTGGCTTCAGCAGGGTAATTTGGATGCCTGCCCATATCATTTAATGGGGATCTGTTGAGTCCATTATGGAGATTGAGTGTTTAAATTCATTTGTCTTAATTATGTTCTCAGAAAAATCCCCAAGATGTCTAGAATGCAACAAGACTATGATTTCTTTTTTTCTTTTGCTCCGAAACCCTGGTGAGATTCTGCCTGATTTGAAAAATCCTTTGGTTACGAGGTGGAAAATGTATTGGGGAGAATGGATGATGGTTATGACGTGCATTTTCGGCATTGTCTTGGGAACTGCGTGGTCAAAGATGCATCAGTTGTGTTTCTAGAAAGTACATCTTTTTCCTACCGTCCACCAAGTGTCATCCCGTCCTTTGCATTGATGGGTTTTCCACCAGCACTGCCCTCCAGCAGCAATGCTCGCTCCTGCAGGGCGTCTGTGTCCACAGCATGCTTTGTCAGCTTGAACTGCGTGGGGTAAATGGTGATGGTGCCCAGGCGCTACCCAGTCCTCAGCCAGGGCAGCGTTCTGGTACTCCACCAAGAGGCGCTCAACCCACCCGGTCCCCTCCACCCCATGCTGATGCCAACCCAAAGCCACCTTGGAAATTTAATTCATAGCTCTGCCTCTTGTCCTTGGTTTTTACCATGGCTTCCCATCAACATCAGCTGTAAAAAGGAGAGGGGGTCTTATTTCAATGCTGCTTCAAGCCAGTGACCAAATGTTCAGCAGTCACCTGTTTTTGACATGTCTAACTGCAGTGAAGCTGGTTTGTATGTGTTTTGTAGGGATAAGGGGGGGGGGGGGAAATGTTTTCTAATGTCTCCCAGGGATGGAAGCACAAGGTTAGGCTAATAAAGGCTTTTGTTTTAGTTTTTTGTTTTAAGTTTAATGGTTTTAAAAGTCCTTTTCATTTTAAGTGTAATGATTCTTAAAAGTAAAGCAAATCATGTTTCCCCTTCTGGTTTTCTTGGCCACTGGAGCCTTTTGGAATTTAATCTGCACCCAGCAGGATGCCATGTGCATGGCATGTTGTAATGCCTCTTCTCATGGCAAGAAGACTGTGGTGTACGTGCGGCCACCGTGATGACTGAACTACATTGCTAGCAGGAAGGTGTACTTCTACAGGGATGCTCCGTCGCTGCCTGTAAGTGGGGCTGGCTCCAGGTGTCACCTGGTGGAGGCCTGGGCAGCTGGGGCTGGAAGTCAGCATGTGCCGCTGCCAAAGAATCTCAGCGTTTTATTGCTCCCGATTAAGCCAGGGAGTGACGAAGACATCACATAAAAATAGTTTCTAAGCCTCAGTGTTTCACAAAGTTTGTGAAGTTTCAAGTGACTTTTTCAGATTTAGTCTTATTTCTCCCCATTCCTGATTGGTTGCAATGTGTTCCTGAATATAAATATACATATTTAAGACTGAGATTAAAGGGAAGTTTATCTTAAACATCTTACACAAGTAGGCCAGCTGGAGCTAATGTCAGACAATTGCAGAACTGTAGTTTTCAAGTTTAAGGGACATAAAACCTTACAGTGTCTAAAATATTCTTGAAAGCAATACTATATACTTTGAAAAAGACAAAAAAAGACCCATTCAGAACTGAATTAATTCTGATAAATACAGCCATAAATGTTTACACTGCACACAAAAGCAAGAACAGTGTGTGTGGTAAGTGAACGATGGTATCTAGCGTTGAAGAAGTGCAACTACATTTCTGTAAGGAAAAGCCTACATAGTGTGATCAAAGCTGACTTGCAAATGGTGGTGTTTTCCTAACTGAATAGTTTGTCTCATCTTCCAGGAAAAAAAACCAAACCAAAACAAAAAACCAACCACAACCCAACTACTCTCAACATATGTATGTCAAAGTCTTGCATTCCCTGATTTCTGTTGAAAAATCTTAAGCATGTGTATAGTTTGAGTCTTACAGGGCAGGATGTCCTTTTAGGAGTCTTGCACTGAAATACCATTTTTCTTTAAACAGCCTAGCCAGCTGCAATACTTGATGTGAAGCTGCCAGCATCACTAAAGTAAGAACGAGTCTACTGATCTGAAGTAAAATAATAGACTTGCCAAAAAAACCCCAAAAAGGCAAAAAAACAGCAATAAAACCAAACCCCCAAAACCAACCCAAACAAAAAACCAAACTCTCAACAACAAAAAAAAGCCGCCGCCCCCCCCACCCAACCCCACGGTATTTTTTTAAATGCTGTGTAGATACTACAAGCTCGGTTCTTAACCAGCTGAATTCCTCTTCTCCAAGTGGGATCTCTGAGAGCTGAAAAGCAAGCAAAAACATAGTGTATTGCAAGCTTAGTAAGCAAAATATCTGTACTGACTGAATGAGGAATTCCAGTTAAGTGGGTTTTTTTAATGATTTGCGGGGTTGAGGGAAGGGAGGAGAGTTGGATGCTTTGCTACCATGATATGGCGGTACTTTCTTTAAAGAGACATGAACATGCGTGAATGTAGAGAATTCCCATCCAAACAGATTTTGTAAGTCCTGGGGGTGGGGAGAGCATGGGCTAAGGAGCTGTTCTAGTTGCATGTCGGATCATTTAAAGATTAACATTAAACCTAGAAATTTGTGTTTAAGGACCAACTCAACATGAGTAAATAGAAAAGCTGCTTCCTCTACAGAGAGAGAGAGCAGTTTCCTCCAGCCATGCTCCAAGTTGGACAGCTGGCGGATCTGAAAGCAGTGTGGTTGCATTAGCAAGGTGCCCAATCCAACCTAGTAAGTCTGTTAGCAGACTTGACTGGGTTGAGCTCCAGAGCAGCTGGCATCTATAGTTATCAAATAGAATGAAATAGTATGTATGTCAAAATGCAGAGAGAAAACTTTTTTTTTTTTTTAAATCCTCTTGACTATGGGTTTCTCTCCCACCCCAAGTTTACCTAACCCAGGTAGAGGATGTTTCTAAGGATTTCTTTGTGTTGAATGGTTTCTGGAGGTGAGTGAAAATAAATATATGCGGTGTATCTCTAACTTGCTTCGGATATGCCTGAAGATTCAAGTATGTACTGGGAAAAGAAGGAACATCAGTGAACTGACAGTATCCCATTCAATTGGATAATAAGACGTTTCAGAATGGCAATATTGAGTGCTGGGTTCAGGTAATACAGCGTGAAGAAATTGAGTGTCTTGTGCAGTCATGAATTGCGATTTTGAATTAAGAATATGCCCAGTTCACAGAACTCAGCAACTTCAACCTTTAATACTAATCCAGCTTCATAAACCAGTTCTGATCAATATTTTCTGTTAATCAGAAATGGGAAAGCTTATGAGCTGAGGAACCAGCAGCAAGGCTCCTGTTAAGGCTGTGATGATACCACAATGCGGTCTCCATAAAAAGTGTTCCTTACACAGTGCTGTCTATAGGGCTGTTAGTGTTTCAGGGCTCTAAGTGTGACTGAGTATTGGAATCTGTCAAAAGTGTCCAGAAAGACAGGAAAAGATGCTGTGAAATACATTGTTTCAGTAGGGACTGCAGAGCTGTTGGAAGGTGCCATAAAGAGAACAAGACCTTTAGGATACTGTATATCATAATTAATGTAGGTGTTTTCTTTTTAAATTAGATGCAACAATTGGAGTTAGCACAGATGCAACAAAGAGAAGCCAACCTCACAGCTTTGGCAGCCATTGGACCAAGGAAGAAAAGACCATTGGATTCATCAAACATTGGATCTGGGCTGGAGGTACGGAGATGACTTGCATGTTGTTGTATCTTCATACTGAATTATTTTTATTCTTCCCTGTAGGAAGAAGTGAGAATTCTCTTAGACAAAATGGCTGGTTACATACTGTAAGAAAACTAGTCCACGTGTTAGATACTTGAAAGGATTGTTTCTGGTAAATTTGTTGGGGATGTTAAATCGTGTGTTATCCACAGGAAGAACTGTGGATAAGAGCACTGTGTGTAAAGGACTGAAGGAAATGATGGCTCAGAGAAACTTCCATCTGCAGTGGAGGGTAACGAAGCTGTGGTGGTCTTCCACAGCAGCTAGTTGTCATGGCCCCTCAGTTGAACTCACGATGGCTGTTCTGGATGGCTTTTGAAATGGCTCTTGCTTTGATATTTGGCTGTGGACTTTTTTCCATGCACAATGCATAGGGACTCTTTTCAAATATACTGTGAGTTCGCCTTGGCTAGATCCCCCCAAAAAGCAATAAATAAATAAATAACGCTAGACCATTCAGTTCCTGCAATGAGCCAGATCATCTTTTCTGGCTCATGCTGCGTTTTAAAAGTGCCTTGAAGGTGCTTTTAACAAATCTTGGTCTGAACAAATCTCTTAATGTTGTGCTGGAGATTAACTGTTTCTGGGACCTGGGAAGCTTACGGGGCAACAGAAGTTCTTTCCAAGGAGACTGACAGCCTACTTCTGTTAGAGATCATCATCTTGGCTGGAGCTGGGAGAAATGTGTTCTGGGCTGTCATTCAAGTGTTGTTGCCAGTTTTGCCCCTCTTTCTCATGAAGCTTCAACGTTGCTCATGTGAATGGCTGGTTGGCTTGTCACCCAAGCACAGTGAACTGAAGCCTGGAAAGTAACTCTTGTGTAGAAGAAGTGGTGGTAAAGTTGTCCTTTCTGATAAACCTTAAGTCTTTTTCATTCTTGTGGCCTAGGAAGCTTAAATAGATGCTGGATTGAAAATACTGGCGTTTTTGCATACTGGAGTCTGGAAGGACCTTATATAAAGCTCAATTATTTGCCACAGTGGTGGCATCTGTCCTGTAGGTTTTCCCTCAGCCTGGACTGTGACAAGAGACCCTCTCTAAGGAGGTGAGGTAGACTTGTTTCTTTGATTTCCCCCGCCCCCGACGTGGAGACACAATTAGCTCCTTGGACGCTCCCTGTTTACCGCAAGTGAAGTGAAGGAATCTGTATCTAAACAAGCTGCAGAAAGCAGCATTCCCAGCTTTTGAGCAGCTATTCTTCATTTCTTTGTAGTTTTTTAATGCACTTTCACATGAAGCTGAAGGTATAGTTATTTTTTTTATAATACCACTGGAAAAACTTGAAAAATTGAGTCTAGCACAAGAACAGTTTTCCCCATCCTTTTCTCCTCTTCCCCCAAGCTTCTATCAAGTAACTATTCCTGTTCTTCGTAGTGGTTTTCTGTAATTATTGCCGGATTTGTTTCTGAATATTTAACAAGTCTGCCTGTTAGGTACTTTTCAGTTATTTCTCATCGTCTGCGGTGTGTCTGCTTTATTAAAAGCTTCATGAGATTGTGCCAAAGTGAGACAGGTAACAGTGTTGCTATTGAAAAGTGGTGATCCATTATTTAGATTGCCAGTTTAAAAGAATGTGGACATAACGTGCCTAAATCTGACCTTGACTATAAACCTTGATAGTATTTCATTGTCACAAATTTACCTGCTGTATTTTAAGATGCTTCTCATATGGGTTGCCTTACTAGACTAAGTTGTAAGGGCAGTAGGTGAAAGTAATTCTGCTAGTGAAACTACATTTGTTTCTCACATGCAATCTTGCATTCCAGTGCCTAGTACTTAGGCTGCATGCTACCAGAAAGCAATTCTCTGCGGACCTTTTTTCTTTTTTGTGAAATTATGCAGGATAACAAACTTGAGAAAGATATTTAGACTTAAACATTTAAGTATCCCAATATATCTGAGCAGATTTATAAAAGCCTTAAGACTTCTCACGTAGAATAAAGACTGGTTTTGACAAACACTCTCTAGTTCAAGAAGCAGAACATTTGTAATACATTCACGATAACATGGCAAAACATCCTGAGCAGTAAACAACATTCCATTCTTCAGAGATGAAAGGAGGTCTTTGAAACTGAAAGCAAGTACAATATGGCCTCAGGCTGATACACATTTGGGCATCTTTAAAATCATCTTTTTGGGCAACCTGTCTGAGAATAATTTAAACAGTCAGGGTGTACTTTCTCATTTCAAATTGCAAATACAGACAGCTTTACTCTCAAGTAATCCGAAATGTCAGAACTTCCTGACTATGCAATGGCAAGGAGTAAATCTGTGCATAATACTCCTGTGACCATTTTTTTTTTTCTTTTTAATTTAAAGCCTAATATCTTGGTAGACAGGTATGATGGAAGAAGTTATTCCTGAATATGAATGATCCTTTGGCAGTATTGAATGAAATCACTGATGCTAACTACATTAAGTTTTTAAACTAAGACTTCAACTTTCCTTGGATAATGTTCTTTGTACAATGTTTGTATCTCTTATGTCCGTGTGAGAGCAAAGTCGACTCTGTTCAGCTTTTTTATCATTGCCTATTTCAATAATTAAACAAAATGAATTGTTTCAAGCCATTTTTGATGTAAACTGAAGCCTTAAGGTATTTGGGGAGACAGGGAAGAAATAACCAGTTATAGTATGTATTAAAAAAGTGAAACGCTGTAAGGAAATTTGTTACATATTTGCCTTTCTTTATTCAGTACCAAAATGTAATGGGTACTGGAAGAGTGCAGCTCAGCAGACTGGGTTGGTATGGATCTGCTACCTTCCGTTGCAGTAACAGTAAGTGTGAACGGCTAAGAACAGCATTCTGTTAGCATACCATGTTTCCGGTCTCCACAAATGAGCATCTGTGTTTAACTGGGATGGTTCTTCAGCCCTAGGTATATGTTTCTCCACACTCTGCCACCTGGCTTTGCACCTCTTCTGGAAAGTCTTTTTTCTGGGACGGTTGAGTGCCTGATTCCTGCACATTCATCCCATCTTGTTCTCTGAAATTCTGCTTTCTTTACTTGGTCTTTAAGGAGACCTATTATGGATTATTTTAATCTGGGAACTAGAACATGTGGTGACATGAGCACATGCTTTACAGCTAGAAGCCTACTTACCAGTAGCCATATCACCTCACAGTGTGGTTGGTAAGAAATAAAGAAAGAGGTTCTTGCCCAGAGGAGTGTCTGTCAACTCATTTGGACCTAAAAGCAATATAAAAAGGGTAAACTATATCTTGCCGTGATTATACTTATGTATCGCTAAACTTGAAATAGCAGTGGGGGCAAATCCATGATGATCATGGAATGAAAAAATAAGGCTAATGCTCTAGGCCTAATTTAAAAAAAAAAAAAAAAAAAAAGAAGGCATCAGTATAATGGGAATTCTTTTCCCCTTCTCATTGGAAACACTCGTTTGGGTAGTTTTGCATGTTCTCTTCACTGCAACTTACCATTTGACTGGTATTGTTCAGAAAGAGTAATTTGAGAAAGCTCTGGTAAGAAAATCTCTCTATTGTGAAAATGTGTTAATTGGTGCTACTTGTATTCCAGAGGTGGCAATATCTTCATCTCTCTCATTCTGGTCCCTCTGGACACTTTTGGATACAATGAGGGGAAGAGGCCTTTGGATTTGATTCATATGTGTTTTTGGGTTTGTGTATTTGTTACCCACCTCTTCTCCTCCCCCAGTTTGGGGGCATGTGGTGAACAGTAATGAATCAAAGGGTGGGAAAAATTGAAAAATAAGTCATCTTGAGAAGGGAGAACATTTCTAAAACAAATCAGAAAAAAGTAAACTTGAAGCCACAGACTTATTTTCCCGATTCTGTGTTCTGTTTCATAGTTTTTATTGGTTGGTAACATGCCCCATAATGTTTTCAATGCTGAGAAATAGTCAAGGATTATTTTGGATTAAGTTTTACTGCTTTTCTGATGACAAAGCTATTTTGGAAACAGCTTTGTCTCATTCTCACTGTAACTGGAGTCTTAGAACTTTGAAAACCCTTGCAGATATTTGAAGCTTTTTTCTGTGAGGAAACAGGCTGCAGTTCTGAGTCCTTAAACTTTCTTTCCTTCTATACAAAGGTGTCCCAGGTCCAAGGTTGTCTTTGGCCTTGTACTGAGAGCAGTATATTTGTGCGGTATCACACAGCAGGGAGGAAAAAAAGTCTACATATGTTTTTGAAAGCAGAGTTAGGAGACTGGCTGCTACTCTTATGGTCAGCTTCTGAAGACTGTGGTTGGACCATTCTTCTACTTCATACAGGAAAACTTAGTTGGATGCCTGCACTTCAGTGTAATTTTTTTTAGGAGACTGCTTGCTTCTCGTCCATTTTCTGGCTCAATGATAAGACATTAACTACTTGGAAGTGATGTACTCTGGCTTGCCCTGAAGTACTGTTCATTCTTTTTGCCTGATCCAATGGCAAAGGAAATTCCCTTCTTCCACATACTGCTTGTGGCTGTTCTGTCCACCACCAAGACTGGCTGCTCTGTTCGTAAGTGTGGATCTTGCCTTGCCACCCATAGTCTAGCTCTGCTGTGGAAACTTAGGCTACTGCAAGTGGCTGCTACAGAAGTAAAAGATGCAGCTGCTATCCTGGGGTCAGTGCAGAGCTATTCAAGTACTTCCATTCTGTCAAACTCCTAGCTCTAGCCAACATGCATAAAATAATGTGATACTTCTGGGGTGATGCACATCTGCTAATACAGCAGTCCACAAATAAGCTTGTATTCTCCTTCTGGGAAGAAGTTTGGCAAGAAGAAATGGGAGAAATGTCTTGTTTACCACACTGGTCATTGTTCCATTTTTAGTATTGATTGTGGGTGGAGAAAACAAGCTTGTCGTCTCCTCTTTTTAGGGCAAGGTCTCTGTCACATCTGATCATTGTTAGCAGAACTTAAACTTACCCTTCTTGCTTTACAGCTTAGGATGCCGGTATGCATGTTGATCAAACATATTCTGTATGTGGTGCATGTTTAAGCTTTGGAAATGCTCTTTAGGCTGACCTGGGAAGAACTAAGCTTTTAAGCAACAAGCCCTTTTCTGTAGAATGAAAGAAAACCCCAGCTCTTCCAAATGTTTGGGGAAGGGAGATGTTTTGGTTTTTCCACTGTGTAGCAATCAAATCACTCTCATTTTTTTGGCATTTGCGGGAGGGATGTGTGGTAGTTAAGGTATATCTGGCTTTACACTCTTGTAAGTGGTAGCTGTAGAAGTTACTGCCGCCTTTCTGGCCATAAGCTCTTCTGATGAGGCGACACACTAGCAAAATTAATCAACTTCAGTATTGGTGTTAAGGACATGACTGTGTCTAAATATGAATTAAATGCAGAAGTTGGCTCTAGCGAATGGATGATAGGTTTGCTGCTCCCTGTATATCCATGGGGCGCAGAGAGGCTGCTGGCTGGTGCTTGGCACTGGTACATGACAGTCTGCTAAAGCATTTTCTTAAAAGCTGGAGAAAATTAATTTAAAAGCAATCACTTTAAATTGGACCTATACTACTTGTATGTAAGTAGGTGTTCAGAGCCAGGCTACAAAATCTATTTCTACAATTGAGGGGTTTCCCTCTCTTTCTTTGGTCTCTCTCTGTCTCTACCACCCCTTCCCCCAGCCCATTTTGTGATTTAGGTCTGAAGTGATATAGGAGGGTTTTTCTTTTTCTACTTTGCATATACTTAACATATGCAGACTCTTGATTTCAGTTTCTGGTTCTTATTCAGGCTGTCAGGACAATTGAAGAGTCTACAGTGTGGTCATACCTTTGGGGGAGAGGGGAGCTAAAAGTGTTACTGCAATTATAAAATGTGGCTTCGGCATCTTTCTTATCTGCTGCAAGACCTCAGCACAGCCCTGTCAGCTAGAGAGTTTCAATTTCAGCGCTGAATTTCCTGGCTGCTGTCAGTCTAGGCCATACACTTGATGTGAATTTTTTCCTATGTAAATAGGCAAAAATATTCTCGACTGCCATTCACACACTTTGGATATACAGTTCATTGGCCCATATCGTGCCTTTTCTGTGCTAGAGATGAACTTAATTCTTCTTATGTGTGAAAGATATCTACAATTTAAATGACTAATTGCATTATAGCTTTAGGCTGAACATATTGGTAACGTGCAAATGTTGATGACATGTGAAGGGTCAAGAGATTTATAATTTAGTTGACAATACATTGCTTAAAATGATGTGGCAAAGAGCCAGAAAATTTCAGCTTAATAATTGTCTATTAACTAACATGGCATATTTGTATAATATTCATTACCTCCAGGTACAGATTAAGCATCTCATGTAGCCATATGAAGTGACATGCGTACATGAATCTTGGGCATAATAGTGAATAAACTGACATTACGTTCGCAGTAATTTGTTTCAATATGTAAAACATGTTGCCTACATTTGCAAGGACTTGTAGGAATGTTGCAATGAAATGTGAGGAAAAATGCATCGTTGAATAACGTTCTCTATTATATAGATCTGACAGCTTCATGAGGCTTCTTTGTAGACTACAGATAACATCATAAATATACATGTTTGTTTTCAGCTGCATGAGAAGTGGCCGGGAAATAGAGATCTAAGCCTTTCAGACGTTGGCTTGATCTACACTAATGTGGGCTATAAGGTTAAAAAAAAAAAACACCAAAAAACCCACCACCCAATGCCACCAACTTTATTGAAAAAAATAAAATCATATTTATATAAATATTGAGAAACATAGTATTTTAGTATTGTGAATGTGGAAGTACTTCTAGCAGACTGAAGCTTGTTAGAATAGGCAGCATCAGTAGGCTGGCTTGTCACCAAAGTAATATCAACTTCTTTCACTTTGTTTTCTCTGGCCTAAATTATGCACTTATTTGTATAAGCAAAACTTCTACAATTCTGACAGGGTCTCTTCCTTCCTCCTTGCTGCTGGGGGAGACCCAGGAAAGCGTTTGAGCACTCCACAGTCCATTAATGGCTTTTTAACCCTTTTTTTTCCTCCTGTAAGACAGAAACGTGTTCTGCGTATTACAGCTGGGAAACTAATGTACAAGGTACACTAGATATCACAGGCCTCAGTGTAACCACAGGTGACAAAGCTGGGGGTTGAACCTGGATGCTTTTACTCCGATTTGCTAAATGCTTTACCACCTTCCAACAATGTCTCTGCTGCACGCAGCTGTAATGATTCAGTGTTTGGAGATGTTATTGAAAACTGTCTCATGACTTTGCTTCCTTCTGCTGTTGGTATTTTTATAATGCGCAGCAGAGCTGCAGTGGCAGTTTGCTGTCGTGGGATCTTGGCTCTGAGACTGGGATGTGTTTATGCCACACCAAAAATTGAAATGAGAACTCTTGGCTTGACTTTTTAACATTTGACTGAATGCTTTGGTCTCTTAAAGTGCTCCCCAGCCTTAAGAGTTTAAAATTTTGAATGTGATTGGTGTGAAGCCGTGGAATTTGAGAAGGGAGTGTGTACTCTGCCAGGAACAGCTCACTGAGGCTGACCTGGACTTGGTGGGAAGGAAGGTGTCCGCTGACCCCTCTGAGCTTTGTATCAGGGCCTGTAGACTAGCTCTGAGCAACTATGATATCCTTGTCAGTACCTGTGATCCAGACTTGTAGAGCACATGCTCCAGAGACCTTGGAGACTAGGAATAAGGTGGTGATGGTAGCTCGGGTAAAGGAAGAGCCTTGTTGTGAGCTGTGGCTCTGTATCAACTTCACTTTTGCCTTTTCAGAGAGAGTTGGTATTTAATTCTCGGTCCAGCCACTGGAGAGAGCTCTAGAGATCTTAAAACAGGTTTCGGGAGCAACCTCTCAACAAAACTAGTTGCACAACAGGCGTGGGACTACAGCAGGAGCTCCACAATGTCTTCTGCTGCCAAGATCAGTGAGAGTAATTGATCTCTGTCAGGTGTATGTAAAAGGCTCTGAGGATCAAGAAAGGGTGACTTCGGCAAAGTTGCTGGTTTGACTTGACTCTGAGGATAGTCCTGCAGGACTAAAGCAGGACTGCAGCTGTTGTGGCCTCCTGGGCCTGGTTTTAAGCCAGCTGATGGTCTCGGTACTGTGAAGGGTGGTTTCCAGTGGTGCAGAGCCACGTTGCTGCAGTACCTTACCTGGCTTATGAACAGGGTCTGTCAGCTGTTGATACCCAGGTTGACTGGTAATATTTATGCTGGTAGTTACCCCTCCCGGGCTGCATGTCTCTGCATTGTTTCTCTTTTGGAAGGAAAGCAGGGTGCTGGGGGTTCAGTGAAAGGCAGGAACTTCAGGATATGGCTGATGTCTTCCAGCCTCCCCTGTGGAGAAGAGGAGTGTTCCAAATTAAAAAAAAAAAAAGAAAGAGAGAAATGAAAAAAGAAGTTGCTTGCTAGTTATGGCACTAATAATTAGGTGTTGCAGAAGGGGGGCTGCAGGCTGGTTGCAGTACCCTTTGCTAGAATTGGTTCTACAGGGATGCATTTTATATTCACTTATCTTTGTACTTGTCTGTGGCCTGGTTGAAAAGCAGCACTTTTCACTTCCCCTCAGAAGAGGCTCACAAAGCTGTCTTAGGGTACACTGAAGACTTCTGCAGTGAAGAATCCCCCAAAATAGCAAGATGCAAGTGGTTGCTTCCCAACTGGGAGGAAAGTAATAGGGATGTCTGGGAGCAAGGAGTGGGCTGGTGTTGTTCTAGCCAGGGTGTTAAGGTCTCAAAAGCGGTGTGGGGGAGCTTCTGTGCAGGACAGGGTATATGAGATGTAAAGGAGAGGACTGCTGACTGTTGCCTAGGGCCAGACAAGATCAACCTGCTACCCAAGAGGAGGCTCTGAGAACTGAGCAGCAGAGGACCCTCCCCTAAAGTGTCCCTTGTCTCAGCTGGAGAGCTCAAGAGTAGGACACTTCTTAAATAAGGTCTTGGACATTAACAGAGGCACCTGCGATGGTTCATTTTGATGCGCAGATGGCATCTTAACTTCAAGTGTTTTCACTTTTGGTTCTCTAAATGTTTTACAAGAAGACAGGCAGTACATCACCCTCCACTGCTTGGTCCAAAGTCCAAAACAAAATCATGAAAGACCAGTGTTTCGATACAGCTGTAGGGGACAGTAGCTAAAAGGAGTTAATGCTCATCCCTGTATAAATTTAGTTCAGAGAGACTTCCCCAACGCAGTCCCAGTGTGGACTGCAATGACCTAGGCTGTCTGTTGGCTTCTTTAATTTTAAACCATTGTGCACTTTGAAAGAAGGACCTTTTCTTTTAACTTGGATGTGGTAGCAGCTGCTGGATTAAATATGTTCAGTAACTAAAGAGCCTCTGGCCCCTGAAATGCTGTACTCAGTAGCTCTGATAAGCCAGTGTGATGCTACGTGAAACTTAAAAGTATGAACTGGCTGTCTTAGCAAACAGGAGTCCAGGATAAGCTTTGGCTTTGGATGTGATATTACAGCATAACATTGCTTTACGTCTCTGTACTGGGCATGATGGGTAAGAATTTAAGAATAAACAAATCCGTAACTGTCTCAAACGCAGGCAGCTTGGCGCTTCTGCCCTATTGTAGCATCTTGCAGCTCCAACAGCTTCCAAAGCAGGCTTGGGGATTTGTGCTGTCTGCCTCCTTTTTGTAAGGGAGTGAACAGGACTGAGGTGGCTGTTTGGTGTCTTTTTAAAGGTAAGACTTCTAGTCTAACGACTATTTAGAGAGAAAATACTTTCACCTCCATAAAGTTCTTTGCATTATAAAGGACATTGCTGCTGGGTTACTGAAAACCCTTGGGGTTTGTTTCATTTATAACACTGCCTCAGGCCTTCTGCTGCATCCTGTTGGATTGACCTCCTTTTCAACCCGTGCTGGCAGCTGCATTGCAGAGCTATCTTTTCCCTGGATCCTTCAGGGTTGTCATATGACAAACTTGAACTGTGACCCTTTTGTGTCTTACCAGGACAGCAGTGCCCTCTCTGTGCATGTGGCCAGCAGTCTTCCCCACGCACGCATTTGTTCCAAGCCATTTAACAAACTGAAAGTTTCAAATGATGGCATTTCATAGTGTTTAATAGTATCGACTGTAAAGCAAATGAAATGGTGCTGAATACCCTGCATGCTGCTAGTAAGAAATACAGCTTCCATTTTTGCAATATGCCCTGGGTTTTCTGTGGTTAGTGTGCGCTCTCTCGCGCTCTCTCTCGCTCTCTCTAACTGAATTTCAATGCTTCCCCCCAACAACAGTAGCATTCACTGCTGTAGATAGTCCAGCACTGGTATTTGTTTCTAATATATGGGGTCATTTAACCAGATTTCTGTAAGCAAAGTGGGCAAAGTTATTTTGCTGAAGTCTTGCAGAGACTGTTAGGATAAGAATTCATATAGTTAACATGGCATCCAAGCAACACCATCTCCAAGTGGTGTTGATGCTGGCAGGCATTGCCTTGCTGAAGTTACAGAGACTAAGCACTTGTATTTGTACAAATTGCATTCATTACCAAGAACCCTCCAGTAGTGATAAGAGACTGGCTGTGTAGCACAGATTGGCTCCAAGATAAGTAGCCAGTCTATTGTGCAGCTCATGGTAATCTTCCTCCTCCCACCCCTAATAATAAATCTTGGGGTATTTTGGAATGTGTGTGGGTTGCTCATTCCAGTAGCCTGAATGTGTAACTACTAAACATCATAATCTCCTACCAATTGTGCTTTCATAACCAAGCGAGGCAGCCGACTGAGATGGATAGGCTCGGGTACAGTGTTCTGAACACGTGGATGCTTCGACTGTGTGTGTTTGTTGCTCCCTTAAAGGACAATTCACAGGTGATGGCTGGGGTAAGAGTTTCTCCTGGTCGTGTCTCAAGGCTAGAGCCCACTCACAGTGATGGTTTTCTTCAAGAAGAGATGTGAACATCTGGAGCTTGGGTGTTTGCAAGTGGGAGTAAGAGCCTTGCGCAACCTGGGGCTCTGCACGGGAGCCATGGTAGTACCTTCTTCATAGTTAGCTTGTCCTTTCTCGGTGCAAGTGTTTATGTAGTATGACTTCAGTGAAATGGCAGTTATTTATCTTACCATAATAATATAGCTTTTAAAAAAGATAGAATTTTTTTACTAAGAGTTTTTTCATTGCTTTGACTGAAATAAACCATTAACTGGCAAGTGCTTGCTTTGTCTTTTAAAGTATCTGATGTGCAAGGACTTCTGGATTGCTGGCTTTCAACATGTAAAGCTGAACATCAGCAGGCTAGTTTTATGCAAGTAGGCAGTATAATCCAACCAGTTTGGTTAAAAACTTGTATTTACATGGAATTCTCATGTTTTTTTCTCTCTCCCTCCCCTATCTAGGATTTGAAAGGCAATGGAATCGCTCCTGGATCATCAGGTTTTAGCCTTACGAAACAGCTGCTCTGTCCAAGAATAACCCGCGTCTGTCTCAGGGACTTGATATTCTGCATGGAACAGGAGAGGGAGATGAAGCATTCTCTAACCTTGTACCGTGCTCTTCTGAAGTGATTTGAATTTTACATTTCAACTTGCTGTTTACTGCCAAAGAAAACACTGAAGCATTGTTGCACTGTCTTGAAATTCCAATTTCTGGAAAATGATCCGTTGTAAGGATAACTCTTGTTTACAGATAAACATTTTTATCAAATACCTAACTTAGCACCTGTAGGGTTTTTAATAATATTTGGCTTAAACCAGTCTGTAAACCAGTGAAAACACTGAGGTGCACACACAAGCACCTCACTACCTGCTTGCACTTAACTGTCTTGCAGGCTCTGAGGGCTTGATACGTGTCCCTAGTTTATGTATGTCGCTTGCTTCAGTACTCCAGTCTGCAACATCTGTTCTACGTGTGGTGCCTTCTTCTAATCCAACCTTATTTAGGGAAACAAATAACACTTTAAAGGCACTGCATAGCATGGCAACTGTATTTAATCATGAACCAGCAGTCAGTCAACATGCTAATGTATTGCCTATCTGACTCAGCATCTCCTTAAATTTTCTGGGTTTAGAATTACTACTGGATGCTTGTTTGTGGAGAGCAAAGTAGCAAGCAAATGGAATGAGGGGTGCTTTCTCACCCCCACCTTGCCTCAATTGCCCTCCCCCTTTCCTCTGAGAAAGTGACTGAGGGAAGATGAACACTTTGGTCGTTCTTGTGATTGAAGTACATCAGACAGTGTAGTTAGGGCATACTTCAATGTTCAGGGAAAATTTGGAGTTCCTAGACTTGAATACAAGGAGTGAAAGAGCCTAAAAAGGAAGGGTAAACAGAAGAAACAGTTTATCTTTCTGTAGATATAAAAAATAGCATTGAACTTGAGCATAGATGTAGAAGGAAATGAACAAAAGCAACCTGTGCTGACTGCAAAAAAGGGAAAACTTGAGATGCATTGAAACTTTGCAGCTGGAGACTCTCTTAAGGAGAAGAGCAGTGTTTGCAAAGCACAGGATTCACTGCTTTATTTAGAATATTGATTTAATACCTTAATGTGGTATAACAGGGAAGCTTCCCAAATAGAAAGTATTTAGACAGTTGCCTGGTTTCCATTCAGTGAGGAGGAGGACTCCAGATTATTAACACTGCTAGAATAGATTCAAAGATTTTCTGCTTGCTGGTAAAGACTGCCTTGTGGTGGCAGGAAAAAACTCCGGGTCGCCCTTCTCCCCAGCCTCCAAACGTTTTGCCTCCCATGACACAGTGCTGTATAGCATGGCTGTTTCCCAGGACTGGTGGGAAGGGCACAGACTGTATTGAATGGCTTCCTGCTGAAACTTTTTTCTTTTAAGGAGCAAGCTTCCTATGGTTATTTGGCATGCTACTTCAAAACTTGAAGCGATGATGCAAACGCCCTCCACCGTCAGAACCACTGCGGATAGTTACCAAATTAAATAAGTTTTGAATCGGTTATGTTTTTTGTGTTGGAACAGTAGTAAACAAATCTAGTAAATGAATGCTGTAAATTATTTATATATGTATATATAGCACATATATATATATATAAAAGAAATGCAGTACTTTGACTAAGCTATAGTTTGCAAGATATTGATGGCATCAGGCAAAATTGTTTTGTATAATTAAATGCTTAGCTTTACTTTTTATGTAAAGTGCAGCATTTTCCATATTTGTGTACTGTATCTTATTGATCAGATGTTTAAAATTATTTTAAATACTGCATTAAAGCAATTATTTTATTAAAAATAATAAATTGGTAACTTTGTTTCCTAACCTGAGAAATTCAGCATCTGAAGCTGTCAATCACCATGACTAATGGCGTGGCTCTGAGAGCAAGCCCCGGCTATCTGCCCATCACAGTAATTGGCATGGTTGCCCCATGTGACATATTAATGATAAACATCTATATTTTAAGGGTTTTTTTAAACAGAACTAGGTGACAGAGCAAAGAATTACTCGAAGCGGGGGGTGGGCAGGGAGCAAAAGCAACGTCTTATTTGCCTGACTTCCCCCAGTCAGTCAGCACAGAGGCTGGGTGTGGTTTTTTTATTTAACAGCTGGGCAGAGGTGAGCGCTTTGCACGTGTTCTGGGAAGTAAAAACACAGGAACCGTCTCACACTTCAGCAATGTGCAGTTGAAGCATTGTCCTAAATTGTTTCTAAAGCAACTCACAACTAATTAAGTGCAGGCTGGAGAACAAAGATGAGCATCTGCATATTGGCCAGCCTCTTTTACTTCTTTAAACCAATGTGATACTTAAAGTGAAAGATGTTGGAGAAAATAACTTAATTGATAAACAGATACATAGGAAGTATGACAGATGATTCAAGTGTTTTTATGGCCTGCCTACAATGCAGACTGCATGCTTTCATTGCTGCCGCAGCAAGTTGTCTCCTTCACCAGTAGTTCCTCCCTGTGTGCCACCTCTTCCCCCCCCCCAAACACACCCCAAATCCCAAAATTTTATTCTATAAGGAGTAGCAGACATTTTCAGAAAGGGTTTTCAGCAGGTCTTTAGGCCTAATTTCAGACAGGGACAGACAAAGTCTTGGTGCAAAGGCTAAAAATACTTGTCTCCCTCCACCCGCCTCTCATTCGAGCTCAACTTTTTTTCTGAGAAGAACCAGTGTCCTCTAAAGTGGCATTTAGGAGACACTTGAGCTTTGCTCAGCCACACCAGGAGTTAAAGGAGAGATGACCATGGGTTCACTTCCCACCTTTTCCCCCCTCTCATTACCCTTTATGGGAAGGTGGACTGCTCTTTATGCAAACACTAAAAGCCCAGTCATACGGTGACGAGGACCACCCCGGCCATCGTGCTGCCTTGCCTCTTAGTTCTCGGCAAGCTCGTGTTCAAGCTTGGGGACCTAGCAGCAGAGCCGTCTATGCCACCGATGCTGCGAGGGCCCTAAGCTTACTCCAGGCACTTCTTGCTGTCCAGATGGCCTGCTAGCCTAGTGGCTATTTTGAATGCACTGAGCTGCCTGGGGAACTATCTCTGCCACTCGAGTATTCTGCCTTTAGAGAAAACAGTATATACAGCTGGGGGGGGAAAGCTGTTGTTGCTGGCTCTTGACTACTACTATCTTAAAAGCATAGTATGCTGAGTTTTGTATGTTATGTGGTGACAAAAGGGGCCCTGTACTTCTCCTGCAGCTGCTGCTTTTTCCCTTTATTGCCATTTTCAAGTTCTACCACTGAATCCAGCCCTTTGCACTGTCTTTGACTCCAGTTTTACTCTTCTCCCCTTGGGAAAGACTAGCTGGAGTGCACTAACACACCCCGCAGCTTTGTTCAGCTTTGTTCGAGGTTTAATGAGGAAGGTAGCGGGGGCCCGTGAGACATTACTAGATGATTCCTCAAAGCCATTGCACTCTCTTGGACACTTTGACACGAGTAGCTTAAGGCTACTGTTTGCATCAAGTTGTTCTAGGCCCACTCTCTTGTAGGCACCTGTGTCCTGCCATGTGAGCGCACTGCTCGGCAAAAAATGCTGTCAGCTGTTCTCTAGGTTCATCTCTTTGCTCTGTTCTTTGCTTTCCTCTTCATTTGTAATCACTGGGGTGAGGAAGGAAAGACTAAGGCAAACGAGGATGTCCTGAAGGGGCAGACAGTCCAAGTGATTGGACTTGATGAAATGGGCTTGCTCCCAGCAACTTTTCAAATGAGGGCTGCTGGGTTTCTGAGGCCAAGTGCTGCATACGCTTCCCTCTGCACGTAGTGCACATGATGTCTACACATCCTCCAAGAGCTGGATCCAGCCGTTGTTATCCAAAGTCCCACGGCTGGAGCCTGCAGCTCTGGAGATAACTGCAATCTGCATGAAGGCTTAACTCCTTTGATGAGTGAAGAACGTAGCACACCAGACCTCTCTGTTTTGCCACTTTCGGCACTGGGCGTGTTGCCACCTGTCAGTGGCTTGTCCTACCCTCATCTAGTAGGAAGGCTACCTGTCTGCAGGCCACAATGTCAGCGTTTCACTTGGTGCAGGCCTTTTGTAAGCTAGGCGAGCACCCCTTTTTGCTTTGTAACGCTTTGAAGGAATAGGCAAGAAAACTGGTCTTTTCCTTCCAGATACATCAGTCCTTGTTCCTACTGCCTCTTCTTTCCTCTTCTACTATAGGCATGAGCTGGTCACTCCTTGCTTGCTCTTTGTAGCTATTCTGGCGTGTTAAGCTGCTAACTTTGCTACCCAGTTTCTTCTCAGGATCCCCTGCTTCATAGTTCACAGGTTGCCTGCAGGTAGCCTGCTTTTGAAAGGGTTTTGGCTGTGAAGGAGGTAGGAAAAGGAGGATCTCCGCCCTGGACTTGAAAGTTGAATGGCTGTTCTGGAGTGGAAGGAGGTGGTGGTGCAGGTCAGCTCACGTCAGCCCTGAGGCTGCTACTTTCTGTGCAGGGAGCAGAGTCTCGCAGGAAGTTTGTGTTTCATGGTGGTCAAGACTTCTACCATGAAGTCCTACTTCAGTCAAGGGTTTTCTACAAGGTTGTTGCAGCAACAGGTACTTCCCACCTTCCAAGGGATGTTTCCCTGGCAGGATTGTTTCTTCAGAGCCACCTAAGGTTCCTGCTGCAGACCCCATCAGAGCTGGTCGTCCATGCTCTTCCCCAAGCCCCGTCTCACAGTCCCACAGCTCTTCCAGGTATCTCCTCTTCAGCCTCTTCCTCTCTCAGAAGTAGGAAAGGGTATAGCTATGTCTTGCGTGATTCAGCTGGACGTTGGGCAGTATCAGGAGCTGCGCTGAGGCCCCAGGAGGTGACCAGTACGTGTTTCTCCAGAGCTCTGCCCATCCGTAGCATCACTGAAAGACTGTTTCCCCTGGGGCTGTGCCCTGGTGGGAGGGAGCAAAGGCGCGGGGGTCTTCTGCATGGGCACTGCTAAGGCAAAAAAGTCATCTTCATCTCAGCAGCTCGGCATGCATGCTGCTGCTCCGCAGGCTTTCCTTGAAGAACTGCAGTTATTGGTAAGCAGTTGCTCTCTCTACCAGATCACAGGGAATATTATTTTAAAATCTATTTGGAATGAAAAATTATCTGACGGATCATCTGTATCTGGTTTTGAGAGCTAATTCATAATTATGTGTAGTTCCCCAAGCTTCTTGAGATATGTGCACTTCCACTTTGAAGTGTTTAGCGTGACGGGGTTTATTATTTACAGTTATTTGAAGGTGTTTCTTACTTCTGTCCTTAGAAGCTGGAAGGGAGGAGGGGGAGTATTTTTTCTCAAGTAATTATGTGTGAATATACATGTACTCTGTGTGTATAAGGATGGCTAAGTAACTTTTTAAAAGAAATACCCTACTTCTTGTAAGGGCTGAGTTATAACAGCTCCCAGGTGTGAAACTCCAGCAACAAGGAGAGAGGGAGGAAGGAGACAAATTCTTGAAGAGGTTGCAAGTTTTAATACGTTAAAATCCTTTGATACCTTTGTGCAAAATTGGGCAGAGAATAAAGGCTCCCTTGAAGAGCTGATCAGTGGGACTTCTCAAGAAGGGAAGATAGGAAAAGGAGAAGGCACTCAGAGGATTGAAGAGAGAGCTCACTCCTCTCTCCAGGAGCTTCGGTGATACCTTTATGTGTGTTCTGGCAGAGGCTTTCATTTACAGAATTGACAGAAAAGGGCCTTTCTAGAAAAAAAAAGAATACATCAAAGTAGGTAGGTATGAGTATGCAGGCTATGTATTTAATGAAGCAGACTTATTGAGTAATTTCTGTTTGGGAAGAAATCCTTAAATCGTTGCTTCCTGTTCCATGCAGTTTTCATTCTTAACTTCGTGTTTCCTACAATTTGGAGAAACCTTCTGTAATAATTTCATCTCTCTTTGAAGGAGTGGCAGGAGGGATTATCGCCAGCTGCAGCCCGGTGCTGTGGTCCAGCCACAGAGCTGAAGTACTGCAGGATGCGGGAAGGGGGACATGTGCTGTCCATGGGAGTCGGTGGCCTGACTGATGCTGAAAGAGAGAAGCTGGAATGAGCAGAAGCTGCGTAGATACAGCACGGGCTATTCAACATCTCAGAGCCAAAGCAGTTTTCCTCTACTGATGTGAATAAAACACGGATGGAGGCTTACAGCCCATGCGAGCATCTGCCTTGTGTCGAGCTGACATGGTAATCAGGGTTGCGCTACCTCTTGTCAAGGCCTGGGCTGTAATTTTCTGCACCCTGCCTTTAACCAGCCGATTCATTAGCCCTTTGCAGCATGGCTGACGGGCAGTGCGACCTCAAACAGGCCTCATCTCACAGAGCTCTCAGAGTCTTTGCTTCTAATTTGAAAGCGTTAGCCTTCTTTATTACAGGGGAAAAAAAATTGAAGGTGACCCAAGCTTCAGGTACAGAGGGCAAATATTAAAAGTAAGGTTGGTTTTTGCCTTTGAAATTCCTCGCTTCTTAGAGACTGTTGGTGAGTGATGCCCCAGAGCTGGGGAGGATGGCTCCAGAAAGAGATCCCCTCGAGTGTGCAATCAGCCCTTCACAGCAGTCTGCTGGGGATGCTGAAACAGAAATCAGTGTTTCGAGTTTTTTTTCCCATGCTGTAAAGAAGAACCTGTGGGAAGGTTCTGCCTGTGTCCTTACACAAAACCAGGATATCCAGTAATTAGTGAGAGATACCTCCAGGGCAAGCTCAAATTTTGCAACACTTCCCAAGGCAGAGAAAATGCCCTGGGCTAGGGCAGTCTTGGGAAGAGAGTGAGTCAGGAGGCTTTTTTTTTGGCTTTTTTTTTTCTTTTGTTTTCTCTATAGTCTTGATCAAGTCAAAATTTAAGAAAACTTTGCAGGGACCCAACTCTTCCAGACCTCCCTATAGCTGGGTGAGGCTCCTCCACCTCCTGAGGTAGATGGCTGCCTTTTCAGGCTTTTTCTCTATAACAGGCTAAACTTTTTGCAGTCCTGAGCCGCAGCCGAGCTTCTGGCGATGGCTGGGAGCAGGGAAGCCGAGCTGACCCCAGGGGCAGGATCCCCCAAGGGAGAAAGCTGGAGAGGCGCAGCCGAGCCCTTGCAGGGCGGCAGGGGCAGGGTGCTGCCTCTTTCGGTGATTTTTTTCCCCCCAGAAACACAGGTTTCTGCTTGGGAAGAGCTTTAAAACCCTGTATAGCTGTCGCCTGCCTTGGGCAGCGCTTCTGCACGTAGAAGAAGTCGAAGTGGCGTAGGGTTCGGGCAGGGTGGGTGGCACAGGGGCAATGGGCGGCGGGGGCCGGCGGCAACTCGCCCACTGCTCCTGTGTGGGGACCGGTCCCCGGAGGGGTGCTGGGGCTGCGCTGGCGGAGCCGCCTTTGGGGAAGCCACCTGCTTGGCGGAGGGCCCGGAGGAGCCAGCACCACCCCGCCGCCCCGGGGCTGCCGGGCATGCCCGGCCTGGCCCAGCCTGCCGGGGGCCCACGGAGCTGCTGCGGGACTGCCCTGCCCCTCGGCTGTGTGGGGCTGGGGTCCGGTGGCTCTTGGCCAGAGGGTGAGCTTGCGGGTGGGTGGGTGGGAGGCCGGGCTGCGGGGGCTTCGAGCTCCCGTTGGGCCGGCCGATCCCCCCGGGCGCCCCTTGATCTGCCACAGCACCGTGTGCTCAGCCTCCTCGGATGCACCCCACGTTGAGGAGGTCTCCTTGACATGAGGAGACTCCATGAGTCTCCCTCATGGGCCGTAAGCCGTACATAAGGGGCTCAAGCTCCTGACGTGGGGATGCGGCACAAATACTCCCTGGCTCTTTGAACCAAGATCTCCAGACACGTCTGGCTGAGATGCGGGTGCAGTGGCCAGCTCGGCTTTCCCACTCTTGCCTTTCATCCCCTCCACCTGGTTTCTGTGGTGTTGGGTCTCCTTCCCACCTCCCCTTCCTGGCCCCCGCTGCCTCAGTTTTGCATTTTGCCCCCATGCTCGTGCCTTGCAGCACGAACACGCTGCAGCACTGCCTGCCTTCCCTTGCTGATCTCCTGGCAGCTGCCCTTTCTCAGTGTTTTAAGCCCCGGGAATGATTTGTAAACACGCAGTGAACCGTCTGCTTCATCCAGGCTCCCTCTGGCCTGTCTTTAACTTCTGTGCTCAGGTGGAACCCAACTGAAACACTCACAGCCAAGCAATGTCCAGAGCGGGTGCTCCCACCCTCCTCCTGCACAGCTTGTTGGGCACTTCTGCTCTTCCCAAAACCTTCCCTTCCTCTTCAGCTTTCATGACTGCTCCAGTTCTTCTCCCTACCCCTCAAATAATTTGTTTCCCTTGGATGACTACAGTTCCTTCCCAGATGTCTTCAGGCTCGCTGCTTTGATTGCCTTCCATAGGAGACATCTGCACAAACATCTCAGCTGCCACTTGTCTGGGCTAATGGCTCACAGATCTTGATTGCAAACCTGGTGTCCTCTGCACAGGCAGAAACTGTGAGCACCTGGAGACCCTCTGTGCATGCCGAGATGTTAAACCAAAATCAACACGGCTAAAATAGGGCTCAGTTACTTTCTCTTCCCATGATCTTCATTAATGACTAGGCAATGTCGCTCCTGTTGACTTGCCCTCTCAAGAGCTTCCAAATCTTGGATGTGACTTCTGGAGAGCCTTGAGGGGTGCTGGTTGCAAAGGTCTCCACCATCATCTCCGGCCTCCTGAGGTGTTGGGGATGCAGGTTCCCTTTTCCCCAGGGAAGGACAGCTGGGGTGGAGCGGTTTTCCTTTCCTAGACCCCTGTGTGCGCCTACAGCAGAAAGGAGGCTGTCCCAGGCAGCTGCAGTGCTTTTAGGCTATTAAGCTGTTCCCTTTCGGATGTCTCCTTCAAGTTGTGCTTTGCTGCGATGCCAATAAAAACTTGCTGTTGTTAGGCTTCTGCGGCATCACAGCAAACGCCGCGAGAAGGAAGTGCTCGCTTCTCGGCAGCTAAAGCCCTGTGTCGGGGATTTCCCTCCATCTAGTTTTGGTAGTTCCCCTTCTCGATGTGCCATCCTCTGAGGATCTCCTTGGCACATTGCTTGAGGCAGTGGAGTCCCAGGGTGGCAGGGGCTGTTTATACTTCCCTAATATTTACCACAACGAAGCCCTTTCCTGGAATTAGCTGAGAGTCCCAAAGCCACCAACAAGGCCACGTCTTGTAGCACCTCCCGCGCTTGGCCCGGCACGCTCAGGGCGCGCTGCCGCCCAATTCGGGCGGGCACCCCACAAACCCTCTCCCTCGCAGTGGGGCTCCCTTTTGCTCCCTGACTGCTGCTCTGTCTTCAAGTGGGCAGGGATCCCTCGCAGGGAATGGAAAGCAGCCTCCACTCCCATGGGTGTGGGGTTTTGCCTTCTATCGTGCCAGCAGCAGGCTGTCTATGGGAGTACAAATGGTGCTCAGCACAGGCTTTGGATAATTAATGCTGTTTCTTTGAACGAAGGTAGCACTTATGCCCCGATTGATATCTACAGTGATAAAGATACAGTCCCTGTCATGACTGGATGAAAAAAATATTTGAGAGGAAAAACCAGGATTTTTTGCTACCTGACTGAATATGCGTCCAAAACTCTTACACTTAATCTCCCAAAACACAACCATCCTCTTTTTGTGACCCCAGGAGAGGCCCTTAGATGCTCTCCTAGGGGCTTACATGCCTGCGTGCACCCCAGACCTCCCTCCCCAGAGCAGCTGATGGGGGCAGGAGCTCAGCTTTCCCACAAGAAACACATGGGGACAGACAGGTCACGTCTACCACGGCAGTCCAGGGCTTGTCCACCACCCCCAGCGAGGCTGTGATGGGGGGACAGCATTTTCCCTGTGCTCCTTGAAAAGAGGAGCCCTCACGTAGTCTACCCCATCCCAAGGCAAAGCAAGAGCGCGGAGGAGTCGCTCCAACCTGCCGTGGTTATTTTAGACTATAAAGTTGTGGGGAATTTTTTTGTTGTTGTTGTTTAGTGAGCAGCTCACTGTGAATTTAATAGATGAGTTTTGCTATCGGTAACAACTCCCCTAACCCCCAAGCAGTTTATTTCATGTATACAAGAGCAAAAAAGGGAAAAATAAGAACACCTCTGGGGAAAAATAAGGGGTTGGGAAATGGCTGTAAGTGCAAGCACAGAATTGCCAAACCCACACGTTCAAAAAGCATGAATCAGATCTCCAGGAATCACAAGACTGGTGGTCTGAATTTCAGATATGAAATCTGGGCAGTTTCTGAAGGGTATTTCCCTCTATGTTTTCAATGCTCTAGGGGAAGCTGCATGCCTTCTGTTTAGGAGGGAGCACTGACAGGCTGGAATCGAGGCTTACACACACTTATAGGAACCCATCCTCCCTATGCTGGAGCCCGAGACGGTCATCCCACCCTCCCAGTCCCCTAATCTTGCCACGTTGCTCTACTCTCCCCTGCCGTGGGGCATTGCTGCCGCTTCCTCGTGTCCCTCCTGAGCTGCCTGGAGGGACGGCCAAGCCCTGGCACCCATCTTGCCACAGTGGGGAGCAACCACCGCTTTCACCAGGGTTGGTCTTCCCCCTGTGGATAAGATGGTGAGGAAGCAGCGTCTCTATTTCTGGCCCACAGACTTTAATGAGAGAGAGCCACCGCTTCAAATAGTTCAAAGATGTACGTAGCCTGGGCCATAAATCCAAAGCGGCACTGCCCGAGGTCGGGAGAGTTGCCTGTGACACCTGTTTTGGAGGGACATGAATTGCTTTCCACACTACGCAAGAGCTCACTATAAGACAGAGCTGAAGATATTTTATCTGAGGGTACAAATTAATACCTCCTCCCCCAGAGTCACCCAAAACCCCCCAAAACCTGAGAAGGAGAGCACTGTGGCAAAATTCCCCAGTGCTAGACTAAGTTGCCCAATTTGTTGGCGCCTGATCCCCTAGGCAGCGAGCAGCCTGCACCCACATCTCCAAATATGGATGTGCTGGCAGGAGAGGGAAGCTTCTTCCATCTCCTGCCTCACTTGAGGGCCTCTAGATCTATAGCTGATCTAAACTGCTGTTGCCCAACTCAGCCTTGCAGACTCAGCTTTGCTGCAAGTCCTTTCTTGTCTATCCCTCTGGAGTCCCTCAGCCACCTCCAGCGCGGTGATGTTGGTCCTTGCAAGCTCTTTGGTCATGCTACAGCTGCTCAGCTACAGCTGTCCACACCGGAGGACCAGCAGGGTGACCTCCATGGGAGAGGACTCCCAAGGATGATTGCCTACACAGCACCATGAGATGGTCTTCCCAAGCCCATGCACGTTAGCGTTGCCTCCCTGTGCTGGACTGACACCCCTTCTGCTTCAGCAGAAGCCACTCTCATCCTTGTGCATTGCCCCTTTGTCATTCTTACATCCCAGCTCACGGTTACAGGAGCGGACCCATCAGGACTCATTGGTGTGAAACGTGGGGAAATCCCAGGCTGCATGGCTCTTCCCGAGCTCCTGTCAAGTAGGCAAATTACCTGTCACAGGGAGAGGATTCAGGAGTCAGAGGGATTGCATGCAAATGGGAAGAGCAACCAAAGAGCCCGAGTTCTCCCAGACCTGCTGAGGCTGAAGTCTGCAGTTGGCAGTGCACCTGCTTCGGTGAAGGGTGGAGCTGCAGCCATGCAATGGGTAAAAGGCTGTGATCTTCAAAGCTGAGCACTGTATTTTGCTCCAAAGCACTTATACCATCCACCCATGGAAGAGAAATCCAGGTGAATTCCAACCCAGTGAGCAGGGACAGCAACCAGTGGGCAGTGAAACCACTCATCTCTTCCAGGAGCAGTAGCTCTTGCAACGGTAGCTGGAGCCGGAGCTGGTCGGCTGCCAGGGCAGGAATGACTCACAGCCAGTTTATGGTTACCTGTGAGCCGTCATGCCCGGCTCCAGGCTCCCTGGGGCCTGGTGCAGCAACGTCTGCTTCCTGAGTTCGGTGGAAGGGAAAACGTGCCTCATTCCCTATTGACGAGCGTGAATTAATCCACTTTTGCCCTAGGTTGGAGGTAATACCAATAGCACCACACACTCTCTCCTGCTGAATAACAAGCAAGTGTGGGAGTATCCTGGCCTGAAGGACCAGGCATATTAGCCTGACCCGTAAGTGAAGTGTCTACATCAAAGAAGAGGTGAGAATAACGCATACACGCACAGCCAGCGGCAGCAGCACCTCGTAAATGTGCCTGCTTGCCTCGTTTGAGGTTCTTTATCTGGTAGATGGTCTCATTTGCCAATATAAATACACACTTGCTAGTGGGAGACAAACATAGCACGTGTAGCACAGGAGAAGCTGAAAGACCAAAGTGAGCCCAGCATATGTGGAGATCCCCAGAAAAAAGCACTGTCAGAGCCCAGGAGGACAGACCCGTCCATACCCCAGCATAGTTCTTGCTTCGGTTCCTCTTCTCCCAGTCTCTCTTCAACCACAACTACCTGAGGGGGAGAGAGAAGACCAGGAGAAGTCCTTCTCAGTGCTCACTGGGGTCACACACAGTACATCACCCTACACTATTGGTTGGAGCAAGGCGATGAGTCCTTTGGCTGCTCCCCGGCTGACTCTCTGTGGTGTAGTGTCTCCAGAGGAGGAAAGTTAGCTCTCTCTTCACTCTCAATCCACAGCTGGCCCTCACAACCCTCTCTTGCTTGCAGCAACAGAGCAGCCCATGTGGGCCATGCTTCCTAGGAGATCTGCCAACACAATGTGCGAGCCTCCTGGTCTCACAGTGCTGGCTCCAGGGATAGAGGACGTGGAGCTCCACAGCAAAGCCATCTCCAGCTGCTCCCTGCCAGCAAGAGCTGTGCTACAGCTGTGTCTCCATCTGAATGCTGCTCTAGGTCAACACAGTGAGCACCCTCCAGATCCGTATTGGGGTTCCCACTCTTCCTCAGGACCGGGAGTGCACAGTGCAGGGTGCAAGGCTTAGCCTCCCAAGCCTCTTGTCCACATTGCAAGCCTCATCAGCAAATCCTACTTGCTCGGTTTCCTGATATGACTTTCCATGCCCAGATGCTGCCTGCACCCCAGCTGGCGAGCCATTCCCTGCAGCCCCCTTGCACACTTCTCCAAACTGCCTCTCCCCTGGGAGTCACATGCAGTGGTTATTTTGGGACTCAGAACATCAGCCTACGAGCAGCAAGTGAGCGCTTTTACTCACCCAAGCTCCCCATCAAGTTCTTCAATGTGTGCAGGCTCTGGAAGAGCTCTCAGGCTGTTTCTATGAAGCAATACCTGTCTGGTTTTAGCTACGTGTGCTATCGGCCTGCTGAACTCTCCTGCTCCTTTGAAGGGGAGGGATTTCCCACCCTTCGCTGTGAACTTTCACTGCTCGCAAGGGTACTTTGGTCTGGGCAAGATGGCCTCGGAGGGGATGGCTCTGTTCTTGATTTCTGAATACTGCTGACTCTTCCAAAGACTGCTGGGTTTGCTGCTGGGTCTTTGCCCTCGGAGCAGCAGCCCTTACCCAGCTAAATTCAGCTGGGGGAATTCCACCTGTAAGACGTGCAAGTAAGGGCAAAGACATCCTCTGCCTTGTCCCTGTCAAGTTTCTGCTCCCCAAGGCCTTGCTTTCTCTGTTGGTAGTTCCTGCATGCAGCAGCAAGTCTGCTTGCCATGTGTTTCGCTAAAGCCGAGATGCCCACACATTTTTTCCATTGTGAACCTGGCTACATCCCTGCCAGCTCACACAACCAGCTATTGTTAAGTAATTGTTTCAGTCATCCACTGAGCCCACGCCCAAGCAGGCTTTTCAGATTTGACACATGGGAGATTCACTACTGTTGGCGTGGCTTTGGGGTACTCTGCCTCCTGCCTCTGCCCGGGAGGGTGACAGCAACAGAGACACTCCAGATGGGCTAAATGTGGCCATTTTCATGCCCATCCTTGGGTTCCCAGCTCCCAGCCACCACTGACCCTTTTCTCTCTGTAACAGAAACTTAATGCGATACAGGAGGTCCACCAGCTTACCCCCATGCAGGAGCTTGCATTTGCTTCCTGATGTTGCTTGAGATCAGAGGTTTCTCTCCCTGTTCCCACTGTCATTACCAGGTAATGCAGAGCAAATATCAGAGCTGCTTCCCCCACCAGTGATGATGCCTCCTCCTGATCCCTACTTGACATGTGGGATTTATAGTTCAATTTAAGTTTGGCATGGTTACTACTCCCCAACTCCAGCAATTAGAGGATTTGAGAAGTGCATTGTGGGGACCTGATTTTTCATATGGTCATTCTGGCTGACAACACCCTTTGTACCGCCTTTTTACATACACAGCCAAAATGCTCGGCACATTTTCAGAAGAGGGAAGATTAAAAACCCAACCAAAAAAAAGCCCAGAAAAAAAACCAAAGTGAATTACTAAAGTTTATAAGGCTAATACTTTATAGGGCTAGTATGCACAGGCCTGGGGCCTTCAAGATAATATAATCTAATACTCGGAGATCCCCTGATGAAAGGCACTATATATGCAAAGTGCTTTATAAACATTAATTAGTTAATGTTGAAAATTTTGCCCAGGGCAAAAAAAAAAAAACACCCCTACCAAAAATCCCCCTTCCCTCCCTCCCTCTAGTCCCTAACTATACAAAGTTAATGATTCTGTGTGTGCAAACTCAGAGCATATTTTAATTTCTGTTTACTTCTGGGGAGATGGAAGCACTGGAAGTACTTTCATATATATTATGCTTCTGCAAGCATTGGTAACATGGCTGCTTCTCCTGTCATGTGATTTAAGCTTCGTGAATGAGGACACCTCAACACCTACAGCATAATCTTGGCCACAGTGTTTGCAATAAAACTGCCCAAGCTCTACTAGTTCATCCCTTCATACTCTGTAATCACCAACCAACCAACCCACCCATGTGTGAAGGTCTTCATGACGATAGCTTTCATTCCAGGTCACCTTTCCAAACCTTGGGGAATCTTGAGCATAGGGCAGCTGGTTTCAGTGTCATCACCGCGTAACGTATGCACAGAGAGCAATGGACAAAGTAATACACTTATTAGTTATCGCAAAAGGAGGGAAACTGGGCAGTCTGAAGGATAAAGTAGACCTTGCTTTTGTAGCTGGTTGCACGCAGGATGAGGTTGTGTTTCAAAGTAGCTGGTGTAAAAGGTGACAAGTTGTGCATTCAATGATATTTCCAGCAAGAAACATATTTCATCTCTCCTTTGTAATCCTTGGTAGGGAAGCATTCAGCTTCTAGATAACGCTACAGGGGCTGCTTTCCCCTGAAGACCACATCTGCGCTGGTCTGCTGGATGCCGTGTAGACCCCCTGGCAGAGCAAGCAGAGCCCACTTTCAGAGCTCCTTTCAGAGCACCATGCTCACCTCCACACTTTGCAGAGCTTAGGGGCCCTCGTAGGCAATACTTTTCCAAAAAAAGACCCTTTGCATCCCCAACAAGGCCCTTTCAGACTCTACTTAGTCCAAACAAGTCTGCACCACACATACTATGCCACAAACCACCACACTGGCTTGCCTGGCTCTGACTTCTCCATAACACATCCATCAGCAAAAGACCAGCAGGTCCCTCGATCCATGGCCAGGATGGGTCACCACATCCCACCGCTCTCCTCTCCAGCTGCGAGGGTAGCAGACACTCTGAGGTAAGCAGAGGTGCAGGCAAACCACCTCCCTGAAAAGCTGCTGGTATCTTCTGGAACTCCTTTCCCACATCTGTCCTGTTTAAACCTCAAACTCATGCCTGTCAGCCTGGACACTGGGGTAACTGTGCTTGATGGGGCAGGAGAAACTTTAATGATGGAGTGGCAGAATGCAACCTGCTTGCAGCAGCGTGGTCTGGCCCAGCAGTGTTTTTCAGGGCTGGGTCACCCAGGTCCCCGTGGCAGCGCCTGGACTTGGGGAGCCCCTTTGCTCTGCATCTGCCACCTTCCCTGCCAGCTGGGTTTCTGCATGTGCCTGCTCCTGCCCCAGCACCCAAAGCAGCCAGCGGTACCTCCTTGACAGTGGACCTTCGGTGCGGGATGCTTTCCCTTCCCTCTCCTGGGTCCTGTGTGCCTCCAGGGCTGCTCTCAGCATTTTGGCTCCCCACGATGCCACCCTGTGAGATGTCACTGTGCACCGACAGCAGGACACCCAGCCAGACATTTTCCATCTACCCAGACTGTATCCATGAGAAGCAGCACCAAGGGATGAGACCACTGTAAGGTACCACCATTGCCCTTAGCCTGAGACTTGGTAACTGCTATGAGCAAAGTCTTAATATGAAGTAGAGTCAGCCCAAATGACCACTGGCTGTGCTGCCGGTGGCTGCCCTGTGCCTCCAGCACAGCCTTCCCCAGCACTCCCTTGCTTCCTCATGCTGCCATGCAAAATCTGCACATGCTGAAGCACCGACCCTGGCTCAGCACACCTCCAATGGGTCTTTGAATGCAAACCCCACTTGCTGCCAATGCATCGAGTTTTGCTTTGGTGCTCCTGCAACTTAAAAACCCCCACCATGCCACAGTCACTCATGGAGGTGCCTCTCACCTGGCCAGGCTCCTCCAGCACTGGTGTCCCTGGGGCCTCTTGCACCACTGGAGAGCAGCACACAGCGGCCAAGCAGATGCGTGACCTGAGAATGCATCTCCTCTTTACCAACTCATGAAGAGGTGAGTTATCAAGCTTTAATGCTTGTTGCTGCACCACTGTGCTCAGCAGGTGAGATGACAGGGCCACGAATCCGATGCATTCCCAAGGACCTCAGCCTTAATGACAGCCCCCCTTAGTACCAATGACAGCTATCGATGGGGTCTGCGGAGAATCAAAGGCTGCAAAGGTTTGCCCTCACCTAGTCCAGTCGCTGCCACCTCCGGGTATAGTTACGGTTCATGTGAACGTCCAACTCGGGCGAGCTGTCTCAGGGGAGTTTCGCCTGTACACAAATGCAAGATCAAGCTAGTGGAGAGCCATCACTTACACACGTATCTAATACAGACATACCTGAATGAGCTAAGCTATACTTTCATCTCGTGCAGTTAAGGATGTTTAATTTTAATCCTGTGTCAATGGGGAGAGAAAAAAATAGTATGAAGTTCTAATAAATAAATCATGCTGCCGAGTGCTATCAGCGCATCCTTGCTAGAAGCAGTACAGAAAAAGCCGCCTTCCAGCACTGCAGACTGCTTTAAAACATCCCTTCAAATAGATGCTGTTGCAAGCCAGCGATACACCAGTGCTGTTGTGTTGACTTCAGATCAGGAAGTATTTGCCATTCTGAGGGCATGCAACACTGAGGAAGAAGAAAACTGTGAAATATTTAGTAGTTTTTGATGATTGACGTGAGAACTCTTGAAGACCTCCGATTTTCTGAAACCATTGCGCATCTGCTCTCAGCCAGCCTGGCTGCTTTCAGGTGCATCATGCTGGGAACCTGCCAAGGCAGCCGCTGAAATCACGAGTCTGCTCGGAAAGTCTAGATGGGAGATTGCGATGGAGGAAACTGTCTACGCTGCTATTGCTGAAGTTACTGATTTTTACCTCCCCTGTTTTTAAATTACTTTGTGGCATTATTTGCTCTCAAGGAGACATCTGGAAATCTAAAGTGCGAGAAACATCTTTTGTAGTGCAATAGGCAAAAGACTTGGTTCTCCTGGGATTTCTTGAGTGCTCAGACCCTGGTTAGGCTCCCATGATAGCAACTAGCATGGGGAACTGTTGCGTCTCAGTCAGATGCTACCAATTTCACCAAAGCCGTCAGTCTGTGCCGCAGCAGAATATTTGCAATATGTATTAGGACGAAAGCTGTTTACCACCCACTGATGAGCTTTTATGTGTAAAACGTCCCTTTCACTCTGTGCTGAAGCAGACACTTGCTTTGATAGTTATATGAAAAAACCCCTTAACTTTGCTTCGGGATATTTATAACCAAAACATGCAGAATTATTGCAACATAAAGGCTGCTTCACTGGGTCTTGCTGATATAAAAAGGAAAAAAAAAGAAGAAAAAGAGGTTAATATAATAAAGAAAAAAAGACAGATGAGTACACGGAACGCAGTTCAGATCTACAGCACTATATTGTCCCAGCAATGCCACCAATTCAATTTAAATCCTAAGGAAAAAGCTAATGCTATTGAAGCACTGCAAATTAACAGCAGCCCTGGCCTTGTACATCACCCCTCCACAACAACCCACACATCAAACACCTTCGCTGCTCTGCACGGAGACAGAGCAGAGGAAAAGTAGTATGAAAGTGAGATGGTTTCTCATCCTCTGCCCTGCCAGAGGCAAATGCCAGCTCTCGCTGTTGTAAACTGTAAGGCAAGGCAATCTACAGCGGGATGGAAAGAAAACGAATACCACGCTAGCAGGCAGGCAGGCAGGAAGGCAGGCAGAATGAGACAGAGATATTTTTAATTGATGCTAGACGAACATAAATAGATGAAGCTGGCATTAAGCAGCACAGCCCTTTTTCTCTCTCTGCCAGGTACCATTTACCCAGGCTCGTAACCAAAGGCCAACATGACATCAGAAGCCCTATGGTGTTTTGCCTTTGGGCAACAGCCGGTAAAACTGGTTTCATTTGGCAGATGAGCGTGTGAGCTGAGGTAATTGGTGTGTTCTTTTCTGCTTCAGATTCCTTATCTCATCCTAAATATTCCCATAACCTCCCTTTTTCCAGCCCTTTTGTTTCTCAACAAAAAAAATATTTACATTGAAATAAACAGTGGGAGCTTCTAGATCGCATCGCGGGGAGACACAGGTGCCGGTAACGTCACGAACAATGAGCAGCGCAATGACAGCTGCAGAAAAGATAAGCTGGAAATGGGGGACTTCTTCTAGTGGGACGTTTCCTACTGAACAGAGGGGGGTTGAACAGACACCATTTGACAAAGGAGCCTCGCTCAAAAACAGCTGCCGCTCCATTTTTCTTTCACTCCTGAGATCGGTTTGGATTATTTTTCTGCGGTGTTTTGCAACTGAAGAATAAAAAACATCTGAATGTGATGGGAGCACAATGTGGGAGTCTTTCTTTCTACACACCAAGGCTGGAAACAACCAGGGCTGCCTATTTCCAGGGCTGCGTTAGCAGTGCTTTGCCAGCTCAGCCATCTCAGGTTATGCAGAGGTTGAGCGGGCTTCCTGCGGGCATCCCTCGCTTCAGTCCCTGCTTTGCTGGCTGAGGAGAGCAGGGTCACGGAATAAATCAGCAAAATTATATTTTCTAGCATATCACTGAATGTACATTATGGAGTTTTTTTGTTAGATTAGCTATGTGGATGAGTGGCTTCACCCATCATAGCTGTTGGTTCGGGATGGCCACACCACGTCTACAGGACACACGTGCTCAGAAAACTACCATGGGGCAGCACCACAGTCAGGTAATGTGTGAGTGTGTAAGCTGGGTGATGGGATATACATTTCTGGCTTCTCTGAAACACGTGAACCTCTACAAGCTGCCCCTGCATAGAAGTTGGAAGGCAAAAAAGATTTTCTCCTTCCTTCCAAACATACTACTGATATAAATATAGCAGAAGGACTGGGCACGATGCCTAGCAGAGACTTGCTGGAGATAAGGTCCCTGCTCTGACACGTTGGATCAAACCAGGTAGGATGCTGCCTCCGTCATCTGTAACCTAAGGAAATATGGCCTGCTTTTCAGAAACGTTGTTCTTTCTACCTACAGGTGCCTCTGGAGCTGGGGGTGCTGGAAATGTGGAGTAGCTTGAGAAATCTGGCCATAGACAAACCCAGACACTTAGTTTTAGCCTCTCACATTGGAACATTTTGAATGTTTTCCCCCTGCTCCCATGGAAATCACTGGTGAAGCTTCCCACTGAAGTTGAGCTGGATCCCAAGTCTGTCAACCCTGGCCTACATTAGGAGGGAGAAGAGAATGCAGAACATAAGCGAAAAGGGAGCCTTTAACCTGCCGAACAAGGCTAAAACACAAATCTAGTGGTTATGTTAAACAGTCCAAATGAAAATTATCCAAATGTACAGGATTATAAGAGAAGAAAGAAAACAGACGACTGGAAAGAGATGATGAAAAATGGGTTAAGGGAGGAGGAAGATATAAAAGGTGGGAAAATGAATGGGAAAATGAACTCCGGGATGAGGGAGAGGCCAAAGAAGATGTGAAAGCAGGCGACAAGTGGAGGAACATTGGTGTGAAACACAGGTGGTGCTGGGTGCAGGGAAGGACACAGAGGCTTTGACATCAGGGTGTGAGCCCCATCGGTGATGTGAAGAGACTCCCCCAAGGAGTACCGACACCTTCAGAGAGGCTGGAAAATGTCTGAGCTCTTTGTGGTCTCTATGGAAAAAGACGTAGGGGTAATGGTACAGGGAAGAAACGGAGGGGGGTCCCCTTGTCCTGCCCACCCTGCTGGATGCGCCCCAGGGACCGAGCCTGGGCAGGTGCTGCAGGAGCCCCTGCTTTTTCCTGAGGGCCTTCAGGGCTTCCTGCAGGACTGAGGAGCACAGGGCAGGGGTGTCCGGCACGACGGGCAAGGCAGACCCAGGTTGCTCCTCCGCCACGTCCCCCCTGCCCCAACACACACGTACACCCCTCTTCTTTGCAGCGCCCTGCTGCTCCCAGCCCATGGGCCAGCAGCGGGGGGCGGTACCTGTGTCCTACGGAGGGTATCTCAAGCACCAGGGGGTACACTGGGTGGCCAAGGGGCTGCATCACTGCTGTGGTGTGCCACTGCTACACCCCTACATGGCACGTAGATATTTGGGAGCCAGGACGCGTGAGAGGTTGCTGAGCTAACCCGGGAGGGTGGCTTTCCCCACAGACCCAGCCCCGTAACTGCCGGGCAGCTCAGCGATGGCACGCGATGCTCCTTGGCCACCAGGTTTTAAACCAGGTCCATCAATATGAAGCTGGGAGAGCTTCTCCTTGTGTTCCTGTCCTCTCTCCTGCGCTCGGAAATTTTTGGCCTCAGTTTGGCCAGGGTCTCGGCAGCAGAGCAACATGCTCCCCCCACCCCGCTTCCCTCTCCCTTTGGTGAAATACTCGCTAGAGAAATACCTCAGGTTCAGAAAACACATTTTGGACTTTTAAGAACAGTGAAATGAGGCAGCTGCCCATTGTGGGCAATTTAGCTTAATGTGATACTGAATGCAGCTGTTTAATACACTCAGATGCTCCAGCAGTGAGTGTATTAAAAAAATTCTTCAATAAATAATGGAGATGTGAATAGGGTTTTTTTGTTTGTTTCCTTTTTTAATGAAAATGGCAAAACCAGTAATTTGCTACTGTACATCTGCATCAGTTATTTAACATGACATCTTGCTGTAGTAATAATCCATCAACATCCAGTATTACATATGGATTCATAAAAAGGTTTATGCTTGTGTTGGTGCATTTGCTGTCTGCCAAACTAATTATATACATTTTACAATAAATTATACATGTTGAACTGAGAACCTGCTGTGTTAATTGCTCACATTTTTATAGGGGAAAAATGTGGTCACGGAGTGATTTTTCTTTTTAAGCATATTGAGAACATGGCAGAAGAAGATGCTATGTCTTCAGTTTTTCAGAGCTGAAAAATCAATATTTAGCCCTACAATCAGTAAAACAAACAAAAAAATCAGGAAGAACAAAATTTGGGGAAGCTTTCTCTGGTGTCTTCTCGCTCCTCTTTCTTTTAGGCATCTGTGCCTTAGCTTGATGAGGTATGGAAATATATGCACAATTTCAGTACTGTGAGTGTCCCATTGAAATGAAGACTAAACTTCTACCGTACCGATGGCTAAGGACGATGGCTAAGGACACCCTGAAATGCCTTCCCAAATCGGGGCCCCACAAGAGAGCTGTGAGGAGCACCGGCTCTACCTTTCTCGAAGCTCTGCTGTTCGTTTGTTCCTTCTTCAGCAACAATGTCGTGTAATTATGAGCTGCAGCTTCACTGTTCACAGACTTTCTATGAGTAATACTTTAAATACAGTTTATTACATCAAGCTCAGCACTGGCACTCGATGGCTTTCAAACCCCATTAGGACTGAATCCCCGTTCCGTTCCCTGCTGAAAAAAATGTTGTAAAAGATCTCTCTCGATTGAAAAAAATGAGAGGACAGAATTAAAACCCCAGATAATACTACACGGGGAGGAAAGCAGAACGAAGTGATGTCTTACTTTTAAGAAGATGCAAGACAATTGTGACGCTCCAGAAATAAACAGCGTAACTTAAGGGTGACACGTGGAGGAAGAAATGCATCTGTGGCCTCTTCAGATCTCTGAGAACTGCAAGGAAGCATGAAAGCCCTTTCCCTGCTGTTTTTTATTTTTGAGGCAACACATGCAGACTATTCTGTTTCCGATGCTGCTCGAAAGGCTCTGTTTTTATTTATGCTTGTTTCATGAGAGTTCCTATTGTCACCTGGGAGAAGAGCTCTTCCTGCAAGCGAGTATCAACTTTATCCCACTGCGTGGAGAAGAGAAGTTCTCCTTTCCTGTGCTTCCCAAAGCGAACCTTTACTCAGGCTCTGCCCTGCCCAGGCTCTCTCAAAACACAATTAAACGCCAAGGTGGGGGAACAGACAGACACAGAGTGCATATTCATTTTTAAGAAAAACACTCATGTGTTAGTGTAAATAATGATTGTTTCTGAAAAAAATCTATATATTGTTTCTATTTCTTTTGATGAACTTTCTTACAGTCCCTAGCACATGTTGAGCAAAACAGAATGAAGTGATAGGCAGGCAGAAGACTGACTTTGTAATTAATGTACAGATGGTGGCAGGAGAAAGTAAAAGAACATCATCTGTAACAAAACAGGCTTTTTCAGGATGTCTCTTCTTTTTTGCCCAGCATAAAGTGGCTGGTCTGTATTTTTTGTTACAGTAACAGGTGTAACAGTTAAGTTTTTCTTCTTTAAAAAAATGGAAGCAATCAAGATAATTTTCTCCTCCACATACTTTCACTCAAATTACTGTCCTTCTCTCACTCTGGCATGCTAAGGAAAAAGTATGTGCTAATCACTTCCTCGCATGCACGTTTTACTTGCCCTCATCATTTATCATTCCCACGTTTTGCCATCGCTAACCTGGATTAACAAGTGGCATACAAAATACCGACCTAATGCCAGAGTTGCCAGTGATCCTAAATACTTCACCTGTGACATCGCCGTTCACCATTTTTGATGACTTCTAGCTTCGTTTTCCCACATTAAGACCCTTTCTTGTTTACACGGTGTTCTTCCTTCCATAGGCTGCTTCCGCCCCTGCAGAGCTGGGCTTGCGCTGCAGGGTGGCAGGACTGGGACCCGGGGCACTGAGCCCTCCATCCAGCTAACTGCTGAAGCATGCCCTAATTGTCACTCGGGGACACGGCTGGCCCATCCCAGTAATGCCCTGCTCACACCCTTACGCGCTTCACCAGCACCCTCGGCCCCCGGCAGGCCCCAGCGCCTTTCCACGACAGGCTTTAATGTCCTTCTCCAGCCTGCTTTCCCCGGTGTAATTTTTTTTAAAACAAGTCTTGCTGGTTTATTCAAGGTGCTGGGAGCTTACAGTAACGCTGTTTCATGCAGATAGTGCTTTTCCTGGCCTGGCCACACACTTCTGTATCCAGCACTATTGCCTCTCTGGAAATTTTTTGCACTCCTGGTGCGTCGCTCTGCAGAAAGAAGAGGACCTTGACAGCAACAAGTAGGGGGGTAGGGCCACATTTCTCTCCCTGACAAACCTTTCACATCTCAGTCAGTCCGATCTCCCTGGGAACAACAGAAACACAGGGAGGTTGAGGTTGGAAGGGACCTCTGGAGATCATCTTGCCCATCCCCCCTGCTCAAGCAAGGCCACCTCGAGCCGGTTGCCCAGGACTGTGTCCAGCCGGCTTTTGAGTATCTCCAGGGGATCCGGAGGATTTGCCTGAGGGTGGAGCAGGGAGCTGGGCACCCAAGACACCCTGTTGCCAGCAGCACCCCTCCCACCCCTGCAGCCTGGGCAGTCCCTGACGGCGGGTACAGGAGCTGCCCCAGCCTGCAGCCCTCCCTCGCTGCCGGACGGTTACAGCCACAGCAGCTTTTGGGTGGTTTCTCCTCACTGGTGCTGCTCTTGCAGCACTCACTCTTGCGGCAAGGCCCAGCGAGCTGGGGAGGGCACCCTTACAAGGGGGCCCTTGGTTATCCACGTCAATCGGCCACCGCATCTGCTGCGCGGAGCACCAGATGAGACTGGACCAGCTGAGACTGCTGCAATGAAAATAAAGCCAAGCCAAATACTGAGGACAAGTAAATGCCCTAATTTTTAATGACATGCATCAAAGGTGGCGGTTCGTCTTGTATTGCAGCTGTTATCAGGCCAGTGAGAAAGACAATAAAAAAAAGCAACAACCAAGGATGTGGCTAAATCTCTCAAGTTAAAAAAATAGATGATGTTTAAAATGAAGGCATACTAGCTAAAAGATGCTAGAAAAAGACTGAAATAAAGAGTAACATTTACTACCAATACGTGCAGAAACATCTTGCTTCTCAGCTCCTCATCACAATACAGCCCCATATCATGTCTTTGATAGCTCTCATGGAAGAGACTAGAAAAAGTCCCATACCATACACAAGAGGAAACAGGAAAGAAGCATTTCGTCAACACTTGGAGAAATGCACTGTTTTTCCCTACCAAAACAAACTATATGATTTATTGTCTCAGCAGCGCCCTTTGGGATCAGTGGATTTATTAACATTAAGCAGGTAAAGACTTAAGAATAATTTAAAATGGAGCTTACAGCAGAGTTGCAGATCAGACTGATTTCTGCTGTTGTATGGTGAAAAAAACAGAAATGCTCTATTAAATCCAGGGAAAAAGACAGTTGTGTTTAAAGGTGTCAGTGAGAAGGTGGGGAGACTACACGTGGCAGCGAATTCACTGCCAAGCCGGTGCATGAACAACATGGTGCCACTGGTTTGGTCTCACAGAGAAGGTCCTTCTCTGAGCCTGACATTCGTTCCCTCTCCAAAGAGCGACTGGAGGGTTTTTCCCTTCCAGAAAGTGGCAGGTGAATCAGGAATGAACTTGAATGCATGAAACATGTTAAACCACCAAGTTACATGCACTGTATTTGATTTTTCTTAAACATTGTTTCTTTGTACTTCCTCGCTAGCCTTCAAAGTACTCCAAGTACTCTGCTCATGCAGTATCTGGTTTCAGGCAAACAGCATGGCAGTTTGCCTGAGCTGAGAAAATATTCTTGAAGTCTGCATTCACAAGCGGCTTCAACATCTTAAGGAAAATGCTTTGTTTTTGTAGCCTGAAAGTATGTCACAAACATGAATAGAATTATACGCTCGCTCTCCCTTGCCCTCAATCCTCTTTACCTTAGGAAAAAATTATACACTTCCAATTACAGGGCCAGTTAAAATCAATACAAAGGTGGGAGAAAACAGATCATTTTTCTTATGGAAGTAACTGTTTTCATTAATTTTTCATTAGTCCTGCTTTTGTTGTGCTATCCATCACTGAAGGAGCTGGTATGCAGTAGATTACATTTAGGTTATCTTACATGCTTCCAGGATTTAGTAGATATTGCCTGATAAAGCTGCGAGCTTTATGGCTTTAACTTACATCTATCAATAATGCATCAGAAGAGAATTTTTCTGCGGAGCAGCTGTCCCTGAGCCAAGCAGCTTTCTCCTGGAATAGCTGCACTGGTTACGGCTGAGACGATAGCCCAGCTTTTAAACTACTCCTCTAAAGGCTACAACTGCGAGAAAGAGGAGCAGATGCTTAAGGAGGAAGATAATCCATGAGGGTTTGAGCCCTAGTTTCCTGCTGTTGTCATTTTTCTTTTGGAGTGTTTGAAGCCAGGAGCCAGCCATGCCTTGCCCCACCTCAGCAACCACACCTGCAAAACATTCCTGCCATCGACCATCCCGGCGTGTGTCAGGATTTGGTTGTGACCACTATATGGACAACCAAAGCTCTTTCACAAATCGCACTGGAGCTTTTTGTTGTTATTCCCACCCACCCATCCCCTGTAATGCCCGAGTTCTGTGGTAAGGGACCGAAACACCATAAACAGAAAATTATAGTCACTACTGAAGAGCTGAGCCAGAGGAAGGAGATGAAGACATCAGTAGACTCTACTTAAAACATGAAAGGTGAAGGGAATTTTATTTCATTTATTTTTCTCTCACTTGGGGAGGAATTAGAAAAAAATCCCAAAGGTATATCAAGCTTAACATGGTTGTAGTGTTACTTTTTAAGCTTATTAGACATCTCAGGTCTGAAGTATTTGCTTGAATAGCCTGCAACTCTCAGCTTTAAAAACCACGTGCCATAGCACCTCACCAATTCCAGCCTCTTTCTATACTGCAAGAGGAGTTGTGAAAGAGGGTGGCAGCCGAGCGCGACTCTTGAAGTGCAGCTTACCACCCGGGTGGCTGGAAGTCGAGCGTCTTCAGCCTCCCCAGCTGCAAGATGAGCTTATTGCTACCTTCTTCCCTTACAGGTAGAGAGATGCTTAATTGAAGGTTTGTACAATGCTTTGAAGAGACCAAGCACTGCATTAGGGCCAAAACTATTACTCTTGAGCTGCCCAGGCAAAGCTCCAAGCAGAAGAAAAACAAGCCTCCTGAACTGGAGAAAGCAAGGGAAAGAAATGTTATTTATCTGCTAATAAATGTTTTTAATGTGAGCCACCCAGAGCTGAAGTATTTATTCAGAAGCAGCAGCAATTAGTGAAATCACGGCTACAGATCTTCAGAACTAGTGTTCACACTGGTTGTTTTGTCTTTTGTTTTTGCACTGAGTGTAATTGCTTGGAGGTTAATCAAATGAAGTATCAACCATCCATTGGTGATCCCCACTAAGCCTCCTGGTTTGAATGAAAGCCAGAATGAGTGCAGTACATGAGTTTCGGGGACTTCACCATGTGTAGGTTGTTTTTTTTTTAAGTCAATGCCCAAAGCGAGGTGCGCACTCGACAGGTCACTGCCCTGCCCTTTAGGCTGCATCCTAACAGCGAGCAGGCAAGGCTAGGCATCCCACACTACGTACTTTCATCAGGAAAATTAATAACAACGCTGACAAGCTACATAATAGAACAGAAGCTAGAAGACCATTTGGGGTTGTAGATGAGATCATTTATCAGTCCAAACTCCGGAGTACAGAGACAAATCTCCCTCCCATCTCTCCCCAGACCAGGAAGCCAGAGCTGCGCTCCGAGGACCAAGGGATGGGGCTCGCTGGGCTGGGCAAGGGCACCAACACCCCGTGCTCCCCGAAGGGTACAAACCCAGTCTGTTCACCCCAGTGACAGCCTCTCTGGACAGAAGAGCTCCTGGACATACTGTTTCAATGGGGCTGAGAGAGAAAAGTCTGATCAAACCACTCTTCCTCTGACCTGCAGTGGAAAATACTATATTTTTTAGAAGCAACATGCAACAGAGACAATGTACAATTGCTGTCGATGCAACAGTATCAACAGCTGATCGCCACGCCATGCCTCTTCTCATAATCCCTAAAATACACTAATCGGTAAGTCAGTTTATAACTTGGGTGTGGGGCAAGTTCACCATGAATACAGAAGGCAGAAGATGGGATCTGGCCCATAATATCTGACATCAGTTGAAAAATTACATACTTTCACTTACTTTAGGTGCACGGGACTCAGTAATGTATTAAGTCCCTAGTCAATAGACATGTGGAAAAAATCACAGACCCAAGGAAAAGTGAACTTTTCCCCATCTGTCAGAGGACACCTCCATTTTTGGAGCGCACACCCTTGTACAAACAGAGGATGCTTCAGCAGGTTGGCACTAGGGTTTCCCCCCAGCATGGACGTTACCATGCTGGTTACCAGCTAGCAGCACTAGCTCACCTTACAAGGGGAAGAATTGTTGTGCTATGTGCCTGCATCTTTTCTTGGAAGAGGAGTAGGGATCCAATTTTAGCAGTTTCAATCTCAAATAGAGGATCCCAAATGCTAAGTCAGTTTTGGGGTCTTCAATAACCAGATCAATGAGGTAGCAGCCAAAGCCAACACAGGGACCTGATGCAACATATTGATTTTTGGTGGTGGCGATCCCTCCAGACCCTCAAGAAATAATAAACCACTCAAACTGAAGACTGAGAAAAAGCAACTGGTCTACAGGCCCTGAGGATGTCTTGGTTTCACTTCCACTGTAAATAAACCTCAGGCAGCAAGAATGCCTACATACAAATACAAGTTGTCCCTAGAAATAATTCATAATATAGAACCCCACAGTCAAGAAATGACAGATGGAAATAAAAGTTTTTATTTCTCTGGAAAAACTGACCATTGGTCAATAAAATTCTGTTCTCACCCCCCAAAATCAAACGCTTCCAAAATCAAATCCTTCCCCAAAAATGTGAACATTGAAGAAAAGCACACTTGACAAGTCATTTGGGTGACGGTAAAAACCCTGTAATTAGTATAGCAATCAATTTTTAAAGGTTGCTGCAAAAAATTATACTCATGAACAAAATGTTTCTCTTCAAATTGAAATCAGTGCCTGTTTAGCATAAAGAAAAATAATTGAATGGGTGGCTCAACTTTCATGTTTTCAGAGGGTAGTAAGTTGTCCCCATTGGATTTTGTTATGGATTCCATCGGGCTTCCAAAAAAAATGCCTCAACTATACCTGCTTGTGCCAATCAAGCAGTGAAATGATCAGCTTGCTTCTAGACACATGGCAATGGAGAAGAAAAACATTTGCTGCACCAGACTACTTGGCCAGTAAGTACCTGGAGATAGAATAAGAATAACTTAGCAGTGCCTATTTACAAGTAGTGCTTCTGGAAAGAGAGATTAACCTAGTGACTAAGCAGGACTTCACTTTCTCCAGAGCAGGGTAAATTAACTCAGTCTTCAATGGGACACTCACAGTTTAAAGCTTCATCCAAGCATGCCAAGATCCATACTTACGTTATGTAGCTGTTTGGTACATTAAGGAGGCAACAGGGGAAGAATTAAACCCTGGGTCAATGGTTATTGCAGAAATCCAGCGTTCATGTTACCAAAACAAAGGGTGAAGACCCAGTTCCTCTGCCTGTGTCTCATTGTGGGAAGGGGTGTTAGGTGGCATCTGCAGTCTCTGTATGTCCACAGCAGTTCTCCTGGCAGCTGCTCAACCAAGTTGCTGAAGTACAATGTTGGCAGCTACTGTTCACTGCAGCTCTTCCTCTTGTTATTAAATACAGCACCACTGATAGCATAAAATGCAGTCATACTTTTCAATAAAAAATTAGATAAATTTAAACTATTGTACATGTCAAAATTACTAACCTCCAGAAAAGAGCTGACCGTAATCTGGTTGTCCTTGGTTCCCCCCACTCTCCCCTTCCTGGATATATTGCTCATTTGTCTGTTGATCAGTTTTTCTAAACATTTTAAAAACACATGGTTACAAGCCTCAATTGCAAACAGGACTAATCTTATTTGCTCTCTAAAATCTACAACTAGTTTATATTCCTGCATACATTTTTTATCAGCCATCGCTTTCTTTATTCATGACCTCTTACTCCATGACCACATCGTAATTGCAGCGACATTTACATTCAGGGTCTTGGCAGTGATTTTTGACTCCATCAACAACAAACATGGGCTCGGTGGGAGGGCGGCCAGCCAGTTGGGGATTTGGAAGGACCACAAAGGTATCCTCGGTGTCATCGAGTGGGACAGGGACGCACTGAGCAAGCAAAACCGCCAGCTGAGCACAACCTGCTGGCTTTGGGAGCAACGCAAGGAAAAGCATTAATGGCAAAAGCTTCTCACCCTCCACACCCAGCCTGTGCAAAGGCTGCAGGCGGTGTGGGCGCTGCCAGCCCTGGGGCAGGCGCTGCGGGGCCGATTTTGGGTGGCCGCTGATGCTCCTGGCCAGGCAGGCTTGGGGTGCCTGCTGGCCAAGCGGTGGGTAGCAGGGAACGGAGCTGCAGCCCCCCAGCTCCAGCCTGCACCGGAGCACATGCCTGTACGTAAACGTGGCGGCTAGCAGGGCAGGTCTGGATCTGAGTGTACCTTTGGGCTTAACAGACAGTGTAAACAAATCCCCGGGTACACTGCAGAGGCCCCAGAAAATGAGGCTCCACCTGGAAACGCAGGGAGGGTTTCTGCATCAAATAGTCTCTGAAACATCGCCTTGTTAAACCCTGTACTCTCAACCCATGGGGACTGGCATCTTTTTCAACATCACAAATTTCATACCACTTCCAACAGCTTGAAGATCTGTTAAAAATATTTATTTCCCAGGATTTTAGCTTTCTGACTTCTATGCAAACTAACAACCAAATTGTGGGCAGTAAGAGCAAGCATTTGTTTATTTTGTAAGAGGACTACTTGCTGCTAATTGAAAACAAGCATTTTCAATGAGGCAGCTGTTTCAGTACTGTGAATAGACAGATCAGCATCACATTGAAGATCTAATAACCCACTAATGAACCTTAATCTTTGGAGCCCCCTCCCTCACCCATTTCCACATTTCAATAATTTCAAAACCATTGATATGTGCTGCCAGAGAGTTAAGTATGCCCTCTGACATCTTTTAATAAAAGCCAGAAAAATGGTAGCTTTTTTTTTTTTTGAGTTATCAGACTATATTAAAAACCTTGTTACATGTATTTAACAATTTCTTTTTTTTCTTTTCTTAAATAAATAGCAAAGTGTCACCAAAATGAATGGAACGCCGGCACCATTGCGTCGACAGAAACTTCCATACTAGGATGAATACACAGTCATATTCTGGAATATTGCATAAAAAGATACTTTGGAGGAAAGGCGGTGGTTGCTGGTGCATCTTAGGTGGTGAAAGCATCAACTCGGTAATGGTCCGTGCAGCGGTATCGTGATGTGGAGCCTTTGCAAAATCTCACCGGCCCGAACCAGGTGGCTGCAGAGGTGGCCTCGGTGAGACTCTGCAAGAGAACAACTCGCAGGACATCTACGCAGGACATCGACTTACCGCCTGCTATCAAGAGCAACGCAGCTGATGGTGTAACACGAGGGGCTGACTGTCTCATTCTCTAGGCAGAAGAACACTAGCTTGAAACAAGGGAAACGAACAATGTTAAAAACAAACAGGCTGACTAACACTCAGCAGGGCAAGGGCTTGGAGAGCTGAAGCTGCCAACTCCTTGGTCAAGAGGGAAGGATGCAACTATTCACTGTTACATTGAAGGTTACAGAACCAGGCGTCATTTTTTGACGGGTTTCCCTGGGCTGAGCTGGTGTTATTTTTAAGTCTGACCAACAGCCTCTCTTCAAAGCAGCACACAGCTTAAAAGGACAGCGCTGAAGGAAGACCAGCAACGTGCGGCACACCAGAGAGATCCCGCAACGGCATCTGCTGCCTTTAACTCACTCCACCGTGCGCAGGCAGCGCTGCCCGCCCGCTGCCTGCCAGAGCGGCTGCCACTCCACGCGCCAGAGTGCAGTGAGCTAAATCCCACCTCTCTGCTTCTGTTGGCTTAAATCAGACCCTCGTTATTTTAAACAGAGTTTATTGTATTTAATACATTATAAAATTTGAAAAAATTGTAGGAAAGCAGCAGATTCAAACCAGAGCATCTCTACCAAATATTAATTATTCTGGCCCCCTCTGGAAAAACACAAAACAAAACAAAACAAAAACCAAACAAAAAAAAAAACCTCATTCAAAAGAAAAGTTAACCTTTCACATCTGTGAGGGCAGACAAAAAGTGTGCGACTTCTGTACAAACTACATTTAAAATTTCAGCCGACTAGCTTTCGAATGCAATGGATGGTCATCTCCTGAACACCTGCCCATCCACCTCTAAAAAAGACAGACATAAACCTCTATATGCCAATAAAGTTGAGTCAAGGTGTGTACACATTAAAAAGTGGATGGCTGTTTGGCAATGGAAAATGGGTGAAGAGTAGTCTATGTATCCCCCAATGGTAATGGCTTGTACACCGTTAAGTGGGCCCGAGTCAGGCCTAGGACACTTAATGGCCATCACAGCACCAACCTCATCTACCACTTCTTTGTTGTTGCATTTCCTACCCTTTGACATATACATACATATATATATGTACATACATACATATACATACATACATATTTTTTATATATGTGTGTGTGTGTGTTTTGTTTTACACCTTGAGGTTATTATTATTACTACTATTCCAAATGTTCCCATATTAATTCAGGTGTGGTCTCTATATTTGATATAAATGTGTCTTTTATTCAATTTTAGTTCCAGGACTTGTTTGGAGTCCAAACTGCACATGAAACGTCCCCCTTTTTTTTCCTCTCTCTTTTCCTTTTTTTTTTTTTTTTTTTTTGCATAAAGAAACATGTCCATTTTAGTCCAGAGGCTCTTGCTTTATTCGAATGACGGAGGGTGCACGAGATGTCCTTCTGAGTTCTCGTCTCAGTACGTATTCACTGAATTGGGAAGAGTCCACCCCACCTCCACATGAGCCAACAATCTCAAACCCTCTTTGCTGTAACCTCTCAAGTACCTGCAAAAAAGAGGAAACAAACACAGATGTATAAGTAAATAAAGAGACTATTTGCTGTCCGAGGACAACAAATGCTGTTTTTAAATGGATCCAGCTAGGAAACAAAAATGGTTACACAGATCCGCTAACTGGTTCCCTCAGCTTCATTGTATTCAACTGATTTCTGCTGACTTTGGCCACTGAGCAATAAGAAAAATAATGAAGAAAAACATATTTTATTTTTTTACTCCTGTCAACAAATCCAGTATTCTTCTAGCCACAGAAACATACCTGGAAAAATGCATTCTCTGCTTCACAAAATTTATAATACAAAAGCTCAAATACAGGATTGCACAGCAGATACCAGAGGATGCTGAGCAAACACTTCAACTAAATGGTGTCAATGCAGATACCACAGTCATAATTTCAGAAAAGTTACCATCATATTTTCTAGAGACTTAAAAAACAACTGCGATTACGAAGGTTTGTGGATAGTTACCTGTGGTAAAACCTGGGACCTTTTAACTTTAATTATGGGACTAACGAGTTCTGCCTATTCACCTTCTTCCCTCCCTTTTCACAACCCGAGTGTTGCTTCCAGTGGGAAATAGAATGGCAAAAAGAAAAAAGTAAAAAAAAACCCACAAAGAAAAAAGAAGAGTCGGGCAGGGCTCTCGGAGTGGCAGGGGGATGTGCCCAACACAGCTCACCCAACAAATGACGGTGCAAAGACCTCAGCTCCCAGCACCAGCTCCAGGCTGCTAAGAACGTGGTCTCCTTCCACACCACTATTCCACTATTTTCTTTTTTAACTACCCATGTTCATGCTGGTTTAATGTAACTGCAGGGCTGAGGCACTCTGTCCCATGTTTATACTCTTTGCTACTTTTATCATCATCTTCACCTGTTCTGCTGCCTGGGCTTCCTCCGCCTCACCTCTGAAGGAGACTCTGCCAGGGCTTCACCAGGGTCAGCTGTGATGGCCACCAGCCACAAGGCAGGGGGGCTGGTGCTCCCGCACCCCACAGGACATGGGACCCTCTGTCCAGCATGACTGGACCTCACTGGGGTTGCGCTGGGAGCAGGTGCCTACCGAGTCCTTCCCAGCTGTTTCACCAGTTAGCAAATTGGTTTTGCATGTGTGCTGGGACAGCAAGGGCAAGCAGAGCAGCAGAAGGCTGCAGAGGACTGAGGTGGGGGGAGAAGCGAGCTGTGGTTTAAAAACGCTTAAAACAAGACATGGCACGTCTTTACATGTATTGCTTCAGGTCAGCAAATGTCTTTCCAAAATACCTGAGCATGGTTAATTGCACAGTAGACAAATCTCAAAAAGGAGGGGGTGGGAAAAGAGAGTTGGAAGCACCCAGCAAAACATCTGCGCAATTTTAGTTTACCCTGATCTTTAGCTTTTAACAACATAACCCAAAATCCCCCCAAAATGTCTCAGTGCAAGCCACTAAAAAAATAGTGCAGGAGAACTTAGGTCCTGAGAAAAAAATGCAGTGGAAGCAACTGGTCAGGAAACTAGCCCAGCCCTGGACAAACCATTTGGTCTGTACCTCATTCACCGGGCCTATCGGCAGTCCCTGTCCCACCCCACAGTGTTATTAGGACTAGAGAGATGCTTACATCCCCCAAAAATGGAAGATGCAGCATTATCAATGTGGGATCATCATCTCTCTTGAAGCCTGTGCATATTTTGCCACTCTGACTCAGGTTTTTCACATCAGTAAATATGCTTGGCAATTCTTATTTGTGTGACAAAAATGTAAGCATCAGAATAAGCGATAAAGAGCTGAAGGATACAACTGCTTTGAGAACTATCATATGACACGTGGCTAAATAACCCTCCTTGAAAGTCTTATCCCTTTTCAGCTGTAATCTTACATCTAAGGCTGTTCTAAATTTGCATTAGTCACTACGACAAAACAACTTTGATGTTTCAGCATGACAGTAAAGGCCAGTAAGAGACAACTGTCCAAGCATAACATGGGTTAACCATATCTCGATAGGTCTAGATAGGTCTATTCAGTCCTGTGTTAAGTGCTAACACATATGCAGTGCCTGGCGAGCCTTCAGTGCATACTGCAGCACTCGGCTCGATTCCTCTGGGGAGGCAGCAGAGCAGAGCTTCTCTACCTGGACAGCAGGACCTAGCAGAGGGAAAGACGCCAAGCTCAGCTCGCAAGTCTCTTCTGCGTAAGAACTCACTCATGAGTCTGCAGCATTTAGGAGGTGTATCTAAACCAAGCAGCATCAATAGTGCTAGCGACAGTTCCAGATGTGAAGAAGTCCTCTCACTCCAAAATGCTGGCTGTGCAGGATGTGCTAACTAGGTGGAGACAAGTGTGTGAGGTGGTTGTTTTTAACCAACAAAGATAAAACAGATGACATTATAACTTATAAGTTTATTATAATTATTCCAGAAGTTACCTGCATTTGTCTCCCAGATTTTTTCTTATCCATTTCATAACAGCTACTGATTTTAGCTATTGCTACATAGAATCGTAGAATAGTTTGGGTTGGAAGTGACCTTTGCAATGAGCAGGGACATCTTCAACTGGATCAGGCTGCTCAGAGCCCCATCCAACCTGACCTTGAATGTTTCCAGGGATGGGGCATCTTCCATCTCTCTGGGCAACCTGTCCCAGTGTTTCACCACCCTCTTTGTGAAAAATTTCTTCCTTATATCTAGTCTAAATCTACACTCTTTTAGTTTAAAACCATTACCCCTGGTCCTATCGCTACAGGCCTCTACTATGCCATAAAAATTAGGAAAAACTGCGGAAAGTGAAAGAGGAGGGTCTTCCCTGAGACCACAGAAATGGATGGGTCCCTATTTGCAATAAGCAGTCATACCTTTGTTTTTGTTACCACAGCAAGGAGGAAAACCGAACATGTTTTCTTTGTCCAAAGTAAAAAGTATACAGTGATTTATTCAAGAAGTATTAGGGAGGTCTTTATCAAATGCAAAAGACCTGGGTAATGCTGCAAAAAGGACACACTAGTTTTTAACCACACCTGTGATAATTTCTCCCTGCTGTACCCTTCACATTACATGCCTTGCCTGATAGTCTCATTGAAGGGTCAAAGTCCTCCTAGGATGTCCCAGTTTGAAATATAGCAGAGGGGGCTGAGACAAAGTCCCCTCTATGAGAGTAAGACTCAACAGATGCCTTCTCCTGTGGCTGCAGGCTGCTCCCTTCTCCAGAAATACTGGGTCCTGTTTCAGGAGGGAGGACGAAGAAGGAGGAGGACACTGGCTGTGTTGACCCTCTGTGGAAGTGTGGCCCTCCTCTCAGTAGCTGGCCATTGCTACTGTCCCGTCGTCTCTTTCTCACATTAATTCCCCTTTCCCTTCACTTCTCACTTGTTACACCCAGAATAAGAGACCAGGGCTTCACCTTTTTGCTCCTCCATTCTTCCCATTTAGTTTCAGAGCCCCTGTGGACTCTGGCAAATCAGAGCATCTCCACTACCTTTCTCAGGTGAAGGGACAGATCCCCATGCCCTCACAACAGGCTCTGTGGGGATGTGGCATGTTCCCTCCCTGGCTTGAGATGTCCCTGTACCCTCTCATCAAGCCAGAAAACAATTTATAACAAGCAGGGCAAGGGACTGGAAGCAGGCTTGAATGGTCGCCCTATATTCAAATGTCAAAAAAAAGTTTCTCCAAATATGCAATGTCTTTATATTGAGGCAAACGTGTATCTCCTAAAGGAGGTTTTCAACACTACTGTAGTTTGCTTGCAAAGAGATTTGGCGATGACGTGTGAATTAAGTCAAGAAAGCAGCCCTGACCCATAGAAGTAAATAACTAGCTCAAACCCTCCAGCTGATTTTGCTCACCAAAATGCCCCAGCGACAGGGAAAAGGGTCAACCCACTGGTACCTGGCCAGCAGGCTCCCTTCCAGAAAATGCATACGTGACTTCCTACCTGAACTGAGTTGAGGTGACAGTATCCGTTCAGTGGAAATCGGATGACGTGCGTCGAGTCGTGATTCCAGCCGGCGTTGACAGAATTACACATCACGTCACCAATTTCTGGAAACACTTCTTCTATCAATGACTTATCACCACTCAGTGTGATCCTCTCTCCAAGATCTGGGGCAACTCGCACCACCAGGCACTCACAAGACTTTGAGAAGCGGCCACTCTCCCGGTCCTGTTTCCACCTTTCCATCTCTCCTAGCATGGGCTGAAGCTGGAAATACTTTGCTTCTTCATATAACAAACTGTAGTCCTGAAAGACACATATATTTACTGTGCACAATTAAGAAAGAGGCATTACTAATGGACCACTTAATGTATATGGTTATTCAGGCTAACGCCACTCTAGATCTGGAACCCTTCAGACATAGCTCATAATTACTGTGTAGGAAGGTGTAATAAAATAACAGTGCAAGCAAAAAAATAACCATCAGCCACTTGAAACAGATTGGGTATAGCAGCACTCGTGAAGGGAGGGGGAGGCTATGCTTGCTCAACTCCCTCCTGCTATGGAATAATCCAGGCAAAAATCCCACTTTTCCCTGTATTTTATCCCCATAGTGATGTCATAGAATAATGACCTCATTGAACAGATGGAACAGAATTCAATCAGGATTCAGAAAATCCATCACTAGGATCCATCGTGTCTTACAGCAATACTAGCAGGCATTGTAACAGGTATAAGAATGTAAATGAGGGAGCCTGCAATGGTTCTTAGTGTAAAATGATTCAGATATTTGCATAATGGATTGCACATATTACTGCATTTTAAAAATTAAGTATTTTTTAATACCTCCCCATTTTGCCAACAGTATTGTTTACTACATCGTCTCAAACGCCAGAGCAGAGAGAACGCATTTCTAAGCACAGCCAGTACAGAAGTAATTTAGAACTGATGATGTGGAGTCTGTCTACTGCCATTTTTTAAATTTAAAAAAAAAACAAAACCCAACTTGTTTTTCTAGGTTTAAGAGCGTAAGGAAAATATTTATACAGAGAAAAGCAATACATGAGAATTAGGGAAGAGAGGAATAGAATGATAACAAGAGAAGACTGCTAACCATCAGTATGGCCCTGAATTTGAGCTAGAAACCAAATACTTGATGAGAATGCGACACCAAAATCATGCTCAAAATACTGCTTACATTTAACATGTAACAAAAAAGTCACCTAATTATATATTTCTAAGAAACAAGGACCACTGTTCATTTTAAGCACCAATCTTTTGGACACCTTAAAGCATAACTGGGAAGGACACCCCTTTGAACATCACGTTGGTTGGGTGAACTTGCCAGGAGTTACATTTTTAATTTCAGCACAGCTACAGTATATTTATGTGTTTAAAAGGCTCTGCATATATAACTTCTTAATATTGCATGGCAGGTGGCTTCTCCTTTTTCTGTATTTCTGATTACCTTCAGGACAAATGCCGAGAGCAGTACAAAGCCACGCTAAGGCTTCAAAAGAGGGATAAGGTGCTCACCGGCTAGTTCCAAACTCCCACGTTATTCAGGTAGGTCTACCCTTGTCATGCATGGGAGAAATATGTATGTGTCTACCGCAGATGATTCAAAGGTTGCTGCAATATGGCTTTTGAACTCAACCTCATACCTATTATGCCCCAAACACCTGAAAATCTGTCTCAGATGCAAGGAATAAAAGACTGCACACCAGTGTGAACTGCTCTAACTCTTCCCCATCACCTCTGCTATTAAATCTGAATTACTGTATTTCCTACGGTGAACTACTGGCACTGCCAGCTACGCTGATATGCATTCATTAAGTAACGATAAAGATCTGTTCTGATTGCAACCGCGGTCTCCAGTGCTCTCTTCGCTGACACCACATATGCACCCACATACCTACAAGTGAATAAACACAGAACATCACATGGAGTCTGAAGCTCTACCTCTCTAGGCTAATGTCTAACATGGTGAACTACCATAAATTTAATTTGTTATTAAAAAGAAAAAAAAGCAGGCTCTTTAATAAAGTTTAAATAATAAACGTGGAACTATTAATCCCTGACTTCTCTAAAACTCCAAAATTAAACTTGCAGTATGCATTCAAGAGTCTGAGGGAGAAAATATTCTATGACTTAATGCTCAAATATCACCACGTGTGCAGTTTATTTTGTCAATACTATGATTCCCACACCATTCTCTGAATTTCAGCATGGGAGTGGAAGCTGGAGCTGCTGCAATCAGAGGGGAAGCATAAAAGCAGATGAGAAGACAAGTAATCAGCAAAGCTCACGAGCAGTTGGTTCCAGATTGTATCATCCTTTCTGTCTCCATCAGTATCCTACGATATTTAATTTCCCTAGGTCAAACACAGCAAGGTTGCTCCATTACGCTATAGCCAGGAGGGGAAAATTTAATATTGATGCCACTCTAGGAAGGGCTGACAGATGCCACTTTAGCAACCCCATGCTTACATTTGCCACATACCTGAAATCAAGCACTGTACTCTACAAGTCCATCCCTGTCCCCCCGCTCCTTGTCTAGCACTCTGTTTTGACTACATGCCAGATACTTCCTTTACCAAGGTACATGCAAAACACCCAAGTCCCTTGAAATCTCACCTTGAAATCATCAGGAATGAGGAGTTTCGATGTCCTTAAAAAATTCAAGATATATCTGAACATCTGCCCATCTCTGTCGATGAAATAATGCTGCTTGAGACTGTCGAGGACAATGGGCTCCGTGCCATCGAAAAGCCGGCCGATTCTGGAGAGGAAACAAGAGGTGAGCGGCAGAGTCAGACCAAGCTCGGCTCAGCAGCCACTCAAACGGCCCAACGCTGCAAAACCCCTTGCACCAACTTCAGCGAAGAAGCTCTGCGGCTCCGCTTCATAAGAAAAGGGCTGGTTTCAAACCTCGATTTAAGCTGCATATTTTCCAGCACAGCCTCAGAAACTTCTAAGTAGCACAGCTGGGGAGGTGGAGGGTAAGCAGCCGGGGCAGGAGCCTCTTGCACCAGCCTTGCTGCCCAAATCCGTGTCTTGTGAGTGACACTCCCTCGATTATTTTGGACACCTCTCTTGATAGCCCCCATCAGTAGACCCCATCCCCCCAGATGCACCAGCCCCCATGATTGACTGTATTCTACTTTCTGGGGGACTGCATGGTCAATCTGATTTAGTTTGGAAATTGCACTTGGGAAATGTTTTGTTGTTGTTGTTGTTTGCTTGGGGTTTGTTTGTTTTTAATCCCAGTTCATTTTTTGGATGCCATTTACTGCAACCAACGCTTGGACAGACACAGCTGAGGGAGCAGCACATTGTGGGATAAGTAGCTGGGGATACAAAGGTTATAATATATCAATGCGAGATAACGATTTCACAGTAAAAATTAACTGTTTGTAGCAGGTATCAATTAGCACACTCTGAAATAACCAGGAAAAATGCCTCAGTTTTTAGAGACCACCCACCAACCACCAGAACCACACAGCCACCTAGAGAGCCTCCGCTTGCCAACAGTTCTTGCAACATCAACTGCTGGGCGCACACACGTTTCCTAGATGGGTGCCTCACAAACCAGCTTTAGTTAGAGCAGTAGGAAGGGCTGAAAACTCCAAACAAAACCCTTGCCAGTGTAACACGAAATATATGTTGTGTTTCTGCACCAGGGCGTTTGCAAAATGCTCCTGCGTCGCTGGTGGTTTCCCAATGAAATCAGCAGGAGCAACTGGGAGGTTTGATTTTGTGTGCCTGTTTATACGTCTGTACGTGCAATGTGGAAGTACTTTTTGATTCTTTCCAACAGCAGACCTGTAAACAACATGGTCTCGAAATAGCTCGCTTGCGATATGTCACACGGACACTCCGTGTGAAACACCACCGACAATTTGGGATGCGATTTCAGAGCCTCATCACAACCTGTTACATTCTGCAATATTCTTCAGATTCTGCGTTTTCATTATTTTAATGAAAAGGCTCATTCGTATGTAGTTTTTGTTCCAATATAACCCATCTGTTTCAGGAACCAGCACAGTAAAACCTCTGCAGGTTACTAAAGAGCATACAGCAGCATCACCGTACACCAGCAGGGAGCTAGGGGACCAAGAGGCACTTTTGTTCCCTGATCACGCTCAGTTTGAGGCATAGGTAAGGTACAAATCTGTCTTCTCACAAAAAGGATACAGCAAGCAAAACGAACAGTCATGGCATGCTATTTTTGTTATAAAAGCAGTGAAGAAACAACCATTCCCCACCACCAGTAGGAAAAAAAAAAACACCAAAAACTCAGCACTCCTGGCTGCACGAAGCATCCCAGGCCAAGAGACACCCCCATCCATCAGCCAGGAGACGGGGATCTCCAGAAAAGAGATCCAAGAGGCAAAAGACAGAAGCGGTTCCCAAAGAGGGGAAGATGGCAGGGGCCTGCACTGGGGTCTCGGGGAACTGCAGAGGGATGGTGCTCCAGGTGACCACACGCCACTTCACACCCACAGCCATACACCCTCCCTTTGAAAATGGCACAGCCGACCCAAACAGAGTTTGAAGGGATGCCTGTGCCCGCAGCAGGGACCTCAGTAGTACACCCAGTAATAGGTTGTGAACAGAATACAAGTCTCATCTATTCTTTCTGACCAGAAAAGAAATAAAACCACATTAACCTCAACTGGCCATTTACAATTCTGTAGGAAATGCCTGAATCAATTCAAGTCACATGAAATCTGTAACAGACAAGGAATTAAATACATTCTGCAGAATGATCAGGTACAAAATATTTTTTTCAAAGCCATCCTTTAGAACAATTCAAGCTTTCTTCCTCGGATACTTGTTACTGCCTGCCCTGATGCTCAAAATTTAAGCTGCGTCAGGCCATATAATACAGGTTCCTGTTCACTAGGTGGATGAACAACAATTACGTCTAATATGGATGCACTCGGCATTTAGAATTAATTTTCCCCTATACGCAAGCATGTCATCTTGGAATCTATCATGGAATTCACACACAAAACATATATATTTGGCCAAGTCAGTCATTACTGAAATGTATAACAGTAATTGGTTTCTGCAGTATTTTCCTAGTTCTAAATTAGTACTATAATTACATATTTACTGCATTCAGCTCTGGGGCCTCCAACATAAGGAGGACAAGGACCTGTTGGAGCGGGTCCAGAGGAGGGCCACGAAGATGATCAGAGGGCTGGAGCACCTCTTCTATGAAGACAGGCTGAGAGAGTTGGGGTTGTTCAGCCTGGAGAAGAGAAGGCTCCGGAGAGACCTCATTGCAGCCTTCCAGTACCTGAGGGGGGCCTACAAGAAAGCTGGAGACGGACTTTTTACAAGGGCATGTAGTGACAGGACAAGGGGTAATGGCTTTAAACTGAAAGACGGTAGATTTAGATTAGATATAAGGAAGAAATTCTTCACTGTGAGGGTGGTGAGGCACTGGAACAGGGTGCCCAGAGAAGCTGTGGATGCCCCATCCCTGGAAGTGTTCAAGGTCAGGTTTGATGAGGCTTTGAGCAACCTGGTCTAGTGGAAGGTGTCCCTGCCCATGGCAGGCGGGTTGGAACCAGATGATCTTTAATGTCCCTTCCAACCCAAACCATTCTATGATTCCATGATTCTATGATTTTAAACCTTTAGACTTTTTGTCCTCATTTTATTAATTGTTTAGGAGAAGAACAAGATAGTATCAGAGGATGGAGCCTTCTGACAAAACCATAGGGCTGACGAGCACACAACCATCAGGAATGCTACCTGGGAGCTGAAAGCTGTTGGGTTTGGGCTGGAAGAGTTAATAGAAAGTGTTGCCTTAGTGCACTGCTGCTTTGCAGCAGCAGAAAAACCCAAGGAATTGCAAAGTCCCAATTCCCCTCGAATCCACCAGGATCACTTTGCAATACACAACTGCACTTTCACATGTTAAAACAGCTTTGGAAGGGTAGACCTCCAGCAGAGAGACTTCTGTAAAACAAAATTAAAGCCTTTTTGCTTTTCAGATGGAAAAATGTAGATTCCAGCTTCCTACACAAAGCAGCCTCCAGGGAAAGACTTGAGATAATATGGGACCCAAATCTGGTGGCATGGTCCTTCTCCTAAGCTGCATTTGCTACACCCATCAAGAGAAGAGACTGGGCTATGCCAGGATCTGGGGAACCATCAACGCCTTCACCCTCCAACCTCACCGTGTACTCTTGGGTTCCTGGAAGCACAGCAGCAAGCTCTCTGCTGTGCCTCGCTTGGCAACTTTTCTATACAATAATATTTGAGTAACCATCCTCCCTGTCACCCATAGCTCCACTGTTACTCCTGCTTGGTCTCACACTGCAATTATAAGAGACATCAATCCTCTGGCACGAGAAGGGACTTCTAAGTCGCGTTTATTATGATTTCACTTCCCAAGAAAACCTGAAAGATGTTTTTCCCCATCTCATTCTTGACAACATTGGCCGATGACTGGCAAAAAAACCTTTTTTTTTAAAAATGACAAACACGTAACAGCTGAACAGATTTCAGAACAGGAAAGTGCTTTGAAGGAGGCTTGCAAAACAAGCTGATAATTATATGCAGAATTAGCCAAATATCAAGGGTAAAGGATAAAAAACTGTAGTCCATTTACAAGAAAATGTACTTCTGAAATATTTAATTAAAACTAACAGGCTGGAATTTTCGGTATATCAGGAAAATTAATGTCCCATGGGTTGAAAGTGTGACCTCCAATGGGTAATAATTAATGTCTGTGGCTTTAAGTATCATACTGCACTGTCAGAACTCGAATGCTTCAAGGGTTGAAAACATAACCAGTGGAAAACTCTGCTTCCATCAGAGAATTTGGTTTTACTTTAAGGACACAAAACAGGTACAGCCACAAGCCTGGTTTTAGTGGGGAGAAAATGGGACATGGAAGAGATCAGTGTTTTAATTCCATAAAATACTACAGGGATGGACCCTTCTCCCCACAGACCAGCACTCTCATAGGAGCATTTCTAGACCAAAGAGCTAGCATGGGAAAATGACATTGCTTATAGGATTTCTCAAATTCTTCAGAAAGAAGTCTTGTTTGTCAAGTATAAAAATATACTCAGTCTGCAGCAAAACTGTATACATGGTGTGTTTATAACCTTGCTCTTTCAGTGTATAAATATTTATATATATTATTATACACATAAAGAGAAAGACTTCCCTTTAGTATGTTCTGCCTCTGTTGAGAATTTGGGAAAGCAGCAAAAATTAGGAACAAGATGGCCAATATTAATTAAACAAGTCAACTACTGCACAACTTTCTTAACACTAAGAAAAATGACACAGTTCTGCAGATTGTTTTAGTGGCTTCAGTGGACAGAGCTAAAATTTATCCCTTTTGTAATCAAAGGGATACAAGGAACATGGAAAAGATGCAAGCTTTGATGTCTGCAAGCATGCAGAATATTGCACTACTTTCAATCTACGGTAGAAATAAACCTTTTTTTTTCTCTGAGAAAACACAGATTCCTTATTATTGAATATATTCAGAATATTATTTTTCATACAATTGTCATTATCAGAGGACACTAGGAACTGAAAACTAACTGAAAATCTTTTGCAATAAACTATTTTCAAGAGTTCTAAGCTGTCAGCTTTCGCTACCCTCTGTGTCTTTTGCAGAACAACAAAAAAGGGAGGAAAACTCCTGGTGTGAAGCCCTTGTAATAACCCGGCAGAGGGAACCGTGCAGCAGCAGGGGCATCGGCGATGCCCTGGTACCTGCAATCCCGTGCTAACGGCAGGGCCAGTAACTGCCTGGGACTCCACCGAGGTTGGATATTCAGTGGCTGGCAAGGGGCAAAGTGCTCATGAAAACACATCTCTCTCCCTCCAATAATGAACGACATGGCAAAGAAAAAGTATTTTAATTGAAATCTTACTCACCTGGTTGGAGCCACTGTGGCAAAGTGAGTAGGGGTTTGGCCCTTAAAAGGATAAGTGAATGCAAGTTTTATTATCACATCATTATATTTATGTGGCTAATGGGAATGCTTATTTAACACTCTGGGGTGTGCAGAGAGCGAGCTGGAATAGGCTTTTACTTTTTTTTTCTCTGAGACTTTTTAGTCCACGTTGTCCTTATTAATTTCTTTTCATTTTCTTTTACTGAGTGCTCAAAGGCAATTTGCATAAGAGCTCATTATGAATTAGCTCTGTTTAATGGTATGCTCATCTCATGGCTATTTAATTTTACTTCCTCGTATGTCTAAATTATATAATTTTGCACTGTCCCCTAGAAGCTAGTACATTTGAAGAGGTATCCATGCCAGGGACAAATGCTATCCTACCCAAATAGAGAATGACGAGGTTTCTATTCTTTTTTCAGAGGCAGTAACAGTAATGACAGTATGACAGTAACAACCTGCTCTTCTTCTTTGAATACCTCACGTCATTTGGATCCACAGTAACTGAATACCTAGCAATCTTTATAACTCTGCATAACAAAAGTTGGCTCATAAACATGATATAACGGAATACATTTGCAATTTTCAGGAACATATATTATGAAAACCGCATTTTAACCAAATACCCTGTTGTAATCTCTTGCTCTCAGTGCTATTATAATTTGTTCTTATCTCTTCCTCCTTACATCTAATTTAAGGTTTCATGTCCATGAATCTCAGGAATTCCTTGGCACAGACAGTTCCTACATTATCAGAAGAGGCATGAATACAATGATTATAAAGCAAAGGTAACAGGGGGAAAAATGTATTAAAACCTAAAATCTCATTAAACCTTCTATAGAAAAGGTATTTATATAGGAGCCAAAATGACAGAGCAAGAAGCATGTACAGGAGGAGGTATTAAAACACCAGTTCTTATGAGATTTAAAAGAAAATGTTACATGGCATTTTAAAGAACAGATAAATCCCAGATACTGAGTAGAAGGATGTCAAACCTTTGTGGAAATATTTGCTAAATATTAAAGAACTGAATCATGTACATGGGGATCATTTCAAACATCTTAAGATTGTTATTTCAGCATGGAAGCAAAAGAAAAGGTATGGGCAAGCTCAGAGGGCTAATAAAACATTTAGAAGAAATTGAGATAGACAAGAAATGGTGAATAGTCTTAAATGCAGAGTAAAGCATATGAGGACCAGATGGGAAGGATCTGAAATGATGAGTGAGGTGGTATTGTCAGGGAACGCATCAGAGACCAAAAAAAAGAAAAGAAACATGGGATTTGCTATAACCTGTCTGATCAGAGGCAGCACCAGGAGCAGAGATGAGAGCAAATCAGACATATTACAAAATGAACTAACAGTCACTGGATCTAACCCACATGGACAAACTGACACATTAACTGGAAAAGAATAAATTGCACAACACCATGTAGTCATGTTGCAGAAATGCTGCTTACACGAGAGCAAACTATGGCTTTCTACGCCGCAGATGAGTGTAGAGATGATGAGATGTGTACCTAAGGGACAGCTGAACAAAAGAGGGTATGTGGGTCACAGGAAACATTGGGGTGAACTAAAAAATGGATGGCTAAGGCTCCAGAAGTCAATAGCAACACCCTAACTTCTGTTTGCCTGAAGAGGAAGTTTTTCCAAGAAAAATTAAAACCTGTATTTTCCCTGCTAAGCAGGTGATCTAGCTACCTAGGAGATTCACACCAGAAGTGATAATTACACTATGAAATACAGCTGGTAGAGGAACTCTCCCAAAGTACATAACATACTGGTTTACAGCCTTATGGTGGGTGCAGGCTACCCGAATGTCCAACAGAAGTAGGCCAAAAAATGTAGGCTCTCCCTATGGCTCAAAAAATGTAGGCCAAAAAATGTCAGCCTTCTCCCGGGATGTTCAAACCCCCATTCCCAAACTCAGGACCATCATCCACCCAGACCCAAATGACACTTTTAGAAACGCTGACATTTTAGAAAAGAAGGGAATAAAAAGTTGGGATGGGATGTCAAGAGCTGGTGACTCATGGCCAGAAAACTATATATGTGGGCAGATGGAAACCATCAACCACATCGCACAACGGCAGCAAGGGTGAGGCCAGGAGAGCACTATCCCCAGACGGTGGATGATGGGTCAGGGAGTTTCTGTTTACCATATACCTTCTCTCTCTGCTCTGGTATACCAAAGAGATACAGACAGATAAGAGGAAGAGGCTGCAACCCAAATCTGCATCTTTTCACACAAGGCTGGGCAGGCAAGTATTTTAAAAGCAATTCCAATACCGTGGCAGCCAAACCTCCTGAACCTCTAGGTTGCGTTACAGGCTTCAGATGTGGCTGAGAGGGGTCTGTCCTCTGCTCTCCAGCTGTTCCCCCACCCCAAACCAGGATCCTCATCCCCGCATTCCCCATCACTTTCGACAAAGTGAGGTTCCTCCATCTGACAGACACTGAAGTTGCTGACACTTTCCAAGATGTCCCATCTATTCCTGACCTTCACAGTTTTGCTTGTCTCCAGATACCAAGCAGTCCCTCGAGCCCTTTTGCTACCATACAGACCCATCTCCAGAAAACTTGTCTTGCAGTCCCCAAATAGGCTGTTCCTTCAGCCAAACCACTATCTACAGAGTGGTAGCACAGCCCCTCTCTTTCTCTAGGACCCTGAGACACCTCTCCCACCAGCCGGCCCTCTGATTGACCCACCCCGCATGCCAAGTCAAGGAGACTCGGAGCAGGGGAGGAGGCTGCAGATACCTGCCACCGTCCCTCTCATCATGAGAGGCGTTTTGCTTCCGCCATTTGTGAGGACATCAGGCAATGAGTAGCTACACACAACGGCTCACCTGCTGCTCCATAGCTGCAGCGTGACCACCCCTATTTTATGTTTTACAATGCCATCTCTCCTTGCTCTTTTTTTTCAGGCTCGCTCACGCACTGGATATACTGAAGAGCAGAGTGCAAGCCCTTAAGCCCCACATCTCCTACAGTGTTTGGTATCTTGCAAATAAGTCCTTAAAAACTTTTTAGTTTTCCAGAGCACATCAAAACCACTTTTCCTAAAATCATTCAAACCAATGAAATGTTAAATCAATTATTCATGCAAATACTTTTTCCATCTCTGTTTTTTGTAACTAAGTTTTCTTGGCAATGATAACATTTCACAGAAAAATTAACAAATATTCTCTTTGCTTGCCAAGATAATTTTACTAAGCTTGAATCCGATTTCATTGAGGTATGTTATTTATGTTTTATCTTGAGGGAAGCTGCCTATTAAGTTAGTAGCAACCGTGTCCTTTTGCTTATGATACGGTTATTACCAAGTTATCAGGAGTACGTTTACGTTATTAGGGTGCAATGGCAAATTAAGTACTTTGCGTCATAATTAGCTAATAACTTTTGAATTATATTTTAATCATGTTTAAGATGGTCAGGTTTGCTGTGAGTACAGATAATGGAGGATAGGAGCAGAACTGGAGTGTTTATCATTCAATACCAAAAGCCAGAAAGTAGATAAACCGGTGGATGCACAACATCCCAAAGGCCATGATAATCTATATATTCAGAACACCGAACCCCTTCGCAGGCAGCAATGTAAAAAAGTACAGCTTGTGTCTCAGGATCATGTTTAAGTAAAAAGCAAAAATATATTAGCTCCAACCCACTCTCCTTTGAGCCTGTTAATTTTTCTTTAAAAAGACATGTTAGCAATACCCATCTTCAAATCCCTATCAATAAACCTGTAAATGCAGATTCCACAAAGAGAGAACACTGTTAAAGCAACTTAGACAAAGGTACCAGAGCCATTTCCCTTTCAAAAATCTGGATGTTGAAAAAAACCCAAACAACCAACAAAAAACCCCTTCTCAGAATGGGGGAAATTCTTTGTTGTATTCCTTCGTACATCCAGTTTGCCCCTCAGCTTTCATGAATTTCATTCAAACCACTATTAGCTCTCAGTATTTCCTCTGCACCCTTCAGAAGACTCAGCATCAGAATTCCACGTACAAATCACTGGAAGTTAGGAAACGCTCTGAGATTCTCCATGAAACCCCTTAGAAAAGTAGCAGCAAAATTAGTTCTGGATCCAAAACCAACAGATACCCCAGTTAAGCATATATATGCTACGTAAGAAGCACTATGATACTTGCTAACTCTGCCCCTTTCCAGGATGTTACTTTGGGAACCAGGCATCACACTTCTTATGCACGGAGCCTGTGCCCTTGTAAACGACAATCACTGCAATGAAACCATAAGGAAGCAAGCTTTCCAAGATCTTCACAACTCTGACTACTTAGCCAGAAATCCTGTCTATGTTGTTTTGTTAACTGTTGCCTCCTCTAAGAGAAAGGACAACACATTTCCATAGACAGAACAAGAACACACTTGCCCTTCCCTTGGCAGGAGTTGCACAAACTCTTCCTGCATTGCAGCCCATAAAGGCAGGAGGTTGTACAACTAACCTCTGCATGCTGTACGGGTGATCCTATGGGGACTGCTTCTCAAGAGAGAAAGAGGCCACTTCTACATTAAAGCCTAAGTAAAAGCTTCTCATGAATGAATAAGATTCAGAGAGAGAAAGTGCTTCTAAAACCTTTAGCTGTTAACTGTGACGAGCCTGTATCCCCAGGAAACACCGTCCTCCAGAGCCCAGAACAGAATCAAGTATTCCCAAACATCCTTGCTCCTCTGCTCTCAATAAATACCCGTGAAAGTCACTTGCAAAGTTCGTAACATCTTTCAAGTGCAGTTCACGCAGAGGACAACAATTTGCTACTGCTAGCTTGTGCAGCAGAAGCCTGTAAAACAGATTAACAGGTTTCAGCCCTGCTGCTGAACTTCGGCTCGGACTGTCACAAGACAAATTTGCCAGGCAAGGTGGAAAGGATGTTCAGCCTGCTTTTTTAAAGCTCTACAAGAATAGACAAAGGAAAAAAATACACATATAAAGAACGTTATTAAAGTAGTCAAAACAAGCATCACAAGTTAAGATACGTCAGATATTAGAGATGCTCCTGCAACTTTCATTTGCAAACTTCTCTCCGCACTTTAGACTTGGTCTTTAATGACCTACTGTTTTCCCACGGCACCCTCCATCCAGGCAGCACGCAATCTGGGGAGAAGCCAGGGGTGTAGAGTGTAGCCAACTGTTGCCCATGGGACCCCCGCTTCATCTGTTGGAGGAGTAGGAGAAGGTCTAACAGATAAGGAATGGGTTTCAGGGACGGAACGCAGGTAAGGCAGATGGGGGCTGCCCTGGAGAAATGAACTCTGTCCAAGTGTGTGTCAGATTTCCTGCACAATGCTACCACAAAGCATGCCTGCCTTATTGTTTTGAGCTCCTTTGAATGAAGCAAGAAGGTACTAGACTAAAGAATGCTGCAAAGAAAGCATGCAAGAATGACTCTTCAGAAGAGGACTCGAATAATATGCAGAAAATACAGCCCAAGGACACATGCTGAACTGTGAGGAGGAACAGGAGCTGCTGATGACCTGTTTATTAATTAAGCACCACATTTCTCTGTACATAGCAGCAGGTAATCATGTATTGGAGATGGTATTACTACACATACACCATGAAGACGACAAACTAAGGTCATCCTGGCTGCCCTAATAACGTTTTCCTATAAAGCTGACTTTAATTGCAATGAGAAAAGCTGCAAGGCCAGCTACACAATAACGCATTTATTATACTCCTCTCGAACATTTGTGTTTCTCTTTACTACACAGCTCACTTGCTCAGAGATACCTCCACCTAGACTGAAAATGGTACTTCCAGCCTAACATCCTAGATTATAAATTCTTTGAGAAAGGCAATCCAGACAGCATGAGAGCATACACAACAGAGGCAACGAAGATGTGGGTGTTATGAGCACAGAACTTAGTATGAGAAACACAGGACCGTAGGCTGCTCTTGTTTTGATTAACTCTAACTTATATACATTACAATTACATTGCTGTGATTCCTAGTGTGGACACACACATGTGCCTACACAGAGAGACATGTTTATACCCGTATAAACATTCCCATACATTTACATGTTTAACTGCTTCCATGCTAGAGGCTGAAATGATTTAAGCATTTCAGTAACCAGGAAAATCAAACCACTAACCAAATCAGTTAATACAAAACCTGTGCGCTAATCAGTTAAGAGGACAGGAAAGTCCACCTAAAACAGCTTAGACAGTGGCTCTGAGCAATAAATAATGCTTAATGCATAGGTTAGAAATGCCAAAGCCATGCCTGCACATTCTGCTGGTGGTGGGGGTGATAAAAAGCACACAGATAACATTATTTCCATTGACAAATTTTACATATACAAACCAGCAGCTTTATTGTTTATTAAATTAGATGCTGTCATGGTGTAATCATCCCTGCAGCCATACCAAACCCAACAGTATGTCAGATGTGTTTCTGTGGAGGAGGTAAAGAGAGAAGAAAGGAAAAGAACTGAGATACAGTACAGAAGCGATACAGCCCCATAAATAGTGGTGTACGGAATAATTGATCCACGTATGTGAAAACAGACACTATAACTGCAGCCAGTGAAATCCTCAAAAACACCACATGACAAAACTAAATGTTGCATCACGATGCCTTTAATACACAACAGCCAGGATGTGATTCAGCTGCCTGAACACAGCTGTCCGGTGCCACTTGAGATGCTCCAGCGCATCTCCCGGACTCCCGAAGGGCCGGGGTGGCACAGGGACACTACTGCAGACTCGCGCCCTCCTGGAGCAGCCACAGGAGTCCAGGCAGGAACCGTGCGCGGGCACCAGCTGCCCATGTTAAGGCAAACGTATCCTACTCACAAAACGACCAGAAACTAACTGTACTGAAATCCATACATTAAACACAGTTTAACACTGTTCTTCCTAGATACTCATTTCAATAGAAAACTAGGCTTTATTAAGTAAAAAAAATAACAAATTTATATGCTATGAAGTTGTGAGCAATAGTTTGCAGTGCTCCTAAAATGCGTAGGAATTCGTAACTTTTTTACTCGAAGTGCTGTTTTACCCTGCAATTCAGGTTACCCTCACACAGAAGAGCTGACTGTTCTCTAGCTTCTTCCTGAGATGCAGCTTTACCAGAGGAAATACAGAAGAGTGCCATCCAAAGTCATATGATACTGCAAGTACATTAGGTTCCCCATTTCCTAAATGCAGGCAGTCAGCCTCAAGTATTTTAGCAGGGTGTTGAAGTGAGCTGACCCTAGGATCGAGCTACAGCCAGTGGACAGACACAGCCACCTATGGAGGGCAGTTCCAGCCCAGCCCACCTACGCGGGAGTGGATCTCGTTCCACGTACGCCTCGTGCACCGCTTCGCTGGTGATCACACAGCTGAAAAATTACGACAGGTCTGTCATGTAGCAACTAATAAATTCTGAATGCCAGCAAACAAGCGGGAAATGATCTGTGGAGAAACAGTCAAATAAGCATAACTCCATCAGTCTGGAGGATTTACAATAGTGAGGATATAGATCTTACATCTGTTGTGATCTTCCTGGTAGAAACCAGCACAGCCCAACAGCCAAAATTTCCCTGCGGCAATTCCAGGCTGCTAATAAACAAGAAGTTGCCTACCAAGCTGAGCGCTGCTTTTAAATTAGCAGAAATATGTTGATCATGGAGCAGCCTACTGCTTGAGTTTGTACATTTTCATTATTTCATTCACTTAATTTTGAAGCCTTTCTCTAAAAAGACAGAACTGAATTTAACTACAGTTTGATTAAAAAAGAAAAAAAAAACCAACACTGCCTAAGGGTCTTTCTATACTGCATCTGCCCTTGTCCCCAGACACTGGAACCACTGCACAACTCTCATATCAATAGATTAAGTTGCAGCTTGCACTAACTAATGACTGGTACTGAAAAAACCCTGATCAACAACCAACACAGGTATGTATGCCAAAAGGCTATGGCTCCCTTACCAACAAGAAGAAGAAAAAAAGCTAACAATTTAGTGAGGAAAAATCCTGAATTTCAAAACTGAAAAAACAGTTTTTCAGAATAAACAAGTTCCAATACGGGCATGTTCAGAGAAAGAAAACTGTTTCAAAAAGTTCTCTTCCTCTCTGTGCTTGCTGAAAATAAAACATGTTATGACAACCTTTTATTACCCCCTCCACTTGTGTAGCTACTTAATACAAATACTTGTTGCTCTATATCTGAATGTAATAAAATTTTAATTTAGTAGAAATCCAGGTGTTTTGGTAGATTTCTGATTTTTTCTCTTGCATCACCAAAAGGCATAGATATAATTGTTTTCTACTATCTTTACAGGAGATCTACAGAACCACATTATCGAAAGGTGCAGAAGCCTGAAAATAGTTTGGGGTAATCAAGAGCTGCACTGTTTCATCAAAGCTCTCCACCCCCACCTCTCCAGAAGTCACTGGTGTTACAATAAACAGTCTGGGGCTATGGGAAGATTCTGATTATTTTCCGTTACCTTCCTAAAAACTACTTTTCGAGAGCTTACGGGCAGGCAGAAGCCAATTAACACAATGAAAGGAAGGGATCTGGAGAAAGATAACGTCTTAAAACAACCAACTCTGACTGTGGAGCCAGACCATCAAATATATTGTCTTGCTAAAACACCACATGCACAAAAGTCTGTATTTATTTGCATTAACCAAGCAGTCCCGTGATGGAAACCTACGGTGCAGTCCTTGGCCACTCACTTTTGCATAGCTTTTCTTCCCCCAGTGCATACCACAAAATGCCTACCAAAAAAATCACAGGAGGCAAAATGGCCCCGGGTGCCCAGTTCCGAAGCAGAAGGCAGAAACCAGCTTCATGATGGGTTTTAACAGGAGGAACAAGGCACCTGAGGTTAAACTGAGCTCTGATATTACCAGTGATCTAGCAGCGATACAGTCAATAGAAAAGCAGCAAAAGGACTGAGATTCGCCTGCAGCTGCCCCCGCCAGATCCTTGCCCCAAGCCCTTCTGCCCCTATAAGCCCCACTCCATGCCTGCATCCAGCAGCCCACGCAGAGCTCCAGGCACAGTGGGCAGCAGCGGTGCAAGCACACAAGCGATCTCTGCCACCCCTAATTGCCACCAGCTGATACCTACCTGCTTTGATGTTAAGAGACCTCCGGAAGGGATATGCCCCAGGAATTTACACTGCTGTAAGGAAGGAAGGAGCCTGCCACATCTGTGCCGGTAGTGCAAAAGGCAGTTAGGGATGGCTTTGCAGGGATCAGTGAGAAGTGTTGGCTAAGACTTGAGCCTCAGAACAGACTGTCAAAAGGAAGGAGTATTTCTCCACTGTGCTTCAAGGGCTGGTTGATCTTCGTGGAAAATCCTCTCTAAACAATACTGAGAGGTACAGAAACAGCCTGTGTAGGACTGTGGAGAGCAGCTCAGGCTTCTTTGCAGGATGAAAGTCAGACAAGACACGTTTGCTCCTTAGAGTCTGTGAACATGGGCAAAATTAAATTCCACATCTAATTTTGGGAGCACATCACTGGCTTATTATTTATTATCACCGGACACTTAGACAAGACAAAAAAGGGGTTTCACCTCAACCCCTGAAGCAGGGAAAGCTGACAAGAACACATTCCTGCCAGCTGAACCGTACAGAATCGCTTTCTACCAGGGGGACCGGCTCTCCCCTGCGCTACCCACCCTCCCAGCCTGCTCCCTCACTGCCCTGCCATGCTGCTGCATGTGTTTTGTTACTACGGCAGAATAATATTAGGACAGCGATGAGGAAAATAAACTCTGCTGTGATGGATGTGCCCTCGTTTCAGATGTACATTTAGTCAGCAACATGCTACAACAAACTTGACCTTTATTGGGACTAGATTTCACTGACCCTGTTTTTTTTTTTTTTTGTACCTCACCCCATTTATTTTGTTCTGTCTGCAGCCTCTGCAATTTCCAGCTGACAAAGCTTTCATCATCGCTCACCTTTCCCAGCGGAAGCACACTGCAAAGAAAAATATTCAGGCATGCAAGGCCAAGGGACAGAGTCCTTCCTGCGGTCCTTCATAGCATCAGAAAGGGCCCTTGGAAGAAACGCTCCCAGAGGAGCCACAGCCAAGGTGTCCCGATCGGGAACAGCACGGCATGCCCTGGCAGAGCTTCTGCAGGCTCGGGGACAGGTTTGGAGAACAACACGACTAATTTTTCTCCTTTGAATGAGAACTGCACTACCAGCTTTATGCTTTTTGCATGGTACAGAAGCCTGTTATGTGTTCTTCATCACTCCCAGGGCCCTTCATGTTTGTCATGTTTTCAGAACTTCATTAATAAAGAGAAGGAAGAAGGACTCACACCTCTGATTTAACTACTTAGCATTTTAATAGGAAATAAAGTGACCCACATGGAAGCTAAATGCAATTGAAATCCACAGCCATACGAGCAGTTTCTATTTTCAAACCAATGCTTTGTGCCTTGTAACGATAGCAGACAAGCAGCAACTTCCAACAGCATCCTTTTCACCCTTCCTTTTGTTGAGCCTACCGAAGAGAAGCGTGAAACATACCTGATTAGGGCTTTTATTTCTGCTTCCCAAGCAGGGAATTAAATGCTCACCTGGAACCAGACCTCTGCGGTCCAGAGAGCAGCATCCATTCAGTTTCGGAGAGCTACACCATTAACCCAAAGCAGAAGCGGGAAAGCGCAATTGTAGCTCTGCTGATGAGTTTATTGGGGTTAGCTACTAAGCAAGAAAAGGCCAGTATGAAAGGCATGGCCCAAGGCCCAGCTTTATGAGACAACAATATGAGAAACTGGGAAAATGAGAATGCCTGATAAAAAGCGGAGCCTCCAAATATGCTTTAGCTACAGAAAAGCAGCAGTTTTTCTCCTCTTCCTTTCCTGTGAGTTAGGTCTTCCATGGGGGAAATCAAGCAGGGAGGCATCCTTCCTGCCACCATTCCCCCAGCTTACATCTTCCTAGAATAACATTTACCACCACTTCCCTGCTCGTGTATCTCCTTTGGACCAGAAAGACGGACACTGTCACGGGGTTTTCCCCTGCGGCAGCATGCTGGAGCCAGCGTGACTCCCTGCGGCATGACTGCAGCAGGGCTGGAAACTGCCATGAGCAGGGGTATGGCACAGCACCTTCGTCAGGTTTTGGAAGGCCAGAGGGAAGATTAACATTCAGGGGAGCTTATTCACAGGAGAAGCTAGTAAAGTGAAAATTAAACCTTGCTATTCTACAAAGGATGAGGACATTGTTTTTGAGAATGTTAGCAAGACATGAGAAAAACCCATTTAAAAGTCAGACACTGGCATATCAGGAGCCAATCATGATGGACAGCAAAATGTTTGGAAAAACTAGAAGAGGAAAATAAATACAATCTACATGTCTGAAAAGTATACATGCTAACTGTCTGTTTTTCATGTGCTTGATGGATGGTGACTTCAGTCATATTCAGCTGTATCCACAGCACTTGGAGAACAAGCAAATCATCTTACTGTTTCAAACAGAACACGAGCAGTTTCATGTGACAAGCTCCCAGTATAAAATTTTTAAAAATACATTTTTCTAAAGCTCTGAAATTATACTGCTACTAAACTAGAACTTAATAGCAACAGTGAATAAACAATAGCTTTTGAGGCTGGAGAAATTACCATCATGGTGTTATCTAATCTCTCCCCAGAAGTAAAGAATTATGACTAAACCCTTCCAACACAGATATAGCCTGAAATTCTATGTCAGAAGTATGTCCAATTGCATTTGGCAACCCTTAGTCAAGAGTAGAGGCTGACTATAATTGGATGAATATTTGAAGTGTTTCATTATTCATGTAGGAAGGCTAGGTAAAAAGTGTTTTGTAGTCCCAAGACACTGGAGGGTGTGCGTTATTGGGTAATAACCAATTAGGAATGTTGACAGCACTCTGCCTTTAGGATCACCCTGGCCAACAAAGCACCTGGGTGTATGTTGTTGTGCAAAGGTACACACCCACTGCCTACTGCTCAGTTTATTTAAGCAAACCTTTCACCATAGGAAATGGAGGACACCCCAAAGGATGTGCACTTGACAACTCAGTTGCATTCAAAAATACTGCTTCTTCATTCTTCCCTTTGCCCTCCAAAAATACATTTTTTCAATAGCACTCCTGAATTATTGAAACTACTGGTTACTGGAAACAAATCGGATTTCTTCTCTGTTTTATTGCATATAAGCTACCAAAGAGCAACATCCTTATTATTTGCAGTAAGGAAACACTGACAGCAAAAGATCAGCTCCTAACCACATAATCTGGTAAAACACACCACTATGCCATTAAGTAAATACTGCAAACTCAGAACAACAGAAATCAAAGATCTTCCTTTCATGCTATTCTAAGAAAAGCATACGAATCATTAGTACAGGCATGCAAAAGATTTAGAAAAACTTCAGTGTTTAAAAACTAACAGTTCTGATACTTGCTCACAAGAACCAGAAATTCAGTACCAATCCAGCTCATGATAGAGCAGTCCAACCCTTTCGCTACCTCCCAAAACAAGGCTAGAATGCACTGATGGTACAAACACTGATTTTTTTTCTCCCTCCTTTTTTTTCTTTATCATTGTAATGCAAAAAAAAAATCTGAAAGATTGTATTCTGATCGAAAGCAAAGCAATTTTATACAAGATGCCCAACAGGGCTTTCATACCTACAAAAGAAACATTCAAAACTTTTCCTGAATGATTTGCTTGTTTCAAACATGTAAAATATGAATTCAATTTGTTATAAGGAGGAACATATCAGTTTTTCTGCAGCTCTCATTTTCTGGCTTGTATCATATTTAGCCTGTCCTGTGGCACTGAGAGTACTGCAGCATTTTCTCTGAATTCCCCCGACTGCCACCTCACCCTCTCCCCCATGTATCACAGACGATGATGTTTTGATGAAGCATTACGCACGGGCCCTCAAGATAATGGATTCAATGGGATACACTTAAAAGATCATTTTTCTCCTTTGTATTGACTGCTTGTGCTGCTCTAAGACAGGAAGGGCTTTCATTTTTTATGTAAGCTGTAAGACCCTGAGGGCCCTCTAAACTGTTTAAGAGGGATCAATTTTCAGATGGGTAGAAGGGGCCCGGCAGACCTTCACGGTTTGGAACGCCTTCTTCCCCTCAGATCACCGACAAGTTTGGGCAAACCTAAAACCAGCTCCCAGCGGAGCTGCTCTCTGGCAGGGCAGTGCTTCCTACTGTTTAGGATTTGTGGTTAGCATTCACACAGAACTATAATTTATAGTCTGCATACAGGGAACAAAATAAGGAAAAAAAAAAGTTTTGCAGAAGCAAAATAATCACTACTGCTGATGGAGATAAACAGCAATAGAGCCGCTCAGCAAAGCAGTCTTTGGCATTGGTGTAGCAGCAGGAAACCATTACCCCGTGACAAGGGTTTAATACACTGACATTGCTGCAATTACATCCAGGCAACCTAACAAAACAAATTCATTGTATGGCAGAAAATATTTCCCATTCAACATTGCAACATTTATTTTTTAATTACAGCACAAAGACGACTTTTGGGGTGTGGAAGAACGTAATCCATCATTTGCTCTGAAGTGACACACTTATGGCAAATACTGTGTATTGTAACCTTCTATGTCACAATAACTTACTACAAGCCATTTCTTAGGCAAGGAATGCAAAGGGTTTGGGTGTGGTCCTGGGAGATGCTGCTTATCCCTCCATCTCCCTCCGTGTCAGCGGGAGCCGAAGGCAAGCCGCATGTTGCTGCAGTGGAACTTCAATCACTCCTCCTGTTGCACGCATGCGTCACGCAGCTTGTGACAGCCCTCTACCTGCAACGCGCCTTACATGAACAGAGTTTCTACCGTTCAAAATATGGCCTGCGTGAGAACACAAATACTACAATTTTTAATTAAAAGGAATGGTATTTTAATAGGTCATTTCAAGAACAACTATGTCTGCCATTTGACTGACAGGCATGTCACATTTTAACATGAAAACCCCACTGGGGTTTAAGAGGTAGAATTAATCTTTATGAATTGATGAACTACTGAAGTATACCCTGTTGCATTTAATACTGCTATGCTCAACCACCTCATCTTATGAGCAAAACCCCTGTAATCTTTCTGTTACTTTCAACTTTTTAATCCTTCACAAACAGGAAGTTAATGCATGGAAACTGAATTGCCAGTTTTGCTCTCGTTCACTGAGTGCCTGTTCTGCAAAATGCAGCAGTGTGTAGAAATATAAAAGATAGGTCTTCAGTAATTAGCTTGGGTACCAGACGCAGCACAGCTGAGTTATCTGGAAGCAGGATAAACGAGTCCAGGTGGAGCATTGCACTATATTGCTTTGAGCATCTGAGCTAGCCCAAGTGTCTCCACAAACGGCACTGCACAGTGGAAGGACTCGGTGGGAAGGTGACCGTGAGACCACTGCTTTCCTAAAGGTGTGCCCCTACAAAGCATGCCACAAGAAGTAGCTACAAGCTCAGCTTAAAAGCTCTCAAACTGTTGCAGGAGCCCCTCGGTTCTCTGAAGCAGGCAGAAAGTGCCTTGAAAGTACCTAGAAAATTGTCCAAATTAGGTGTAGACACAACTGTGCTGGAGGAGTCCTACAGATCCAAGCTAAGTACACATCACAGTTGGAAATAGTTTATTTTTATTACCGATTCAAAGACTCAATGAAAGAGATCAACATCAATGAGTCTCAGAGCATCTCTTCAACTGGTGTCACTAGGTGTGAAAGCATCATCTGCAATATCTATAAAATATGCTGGCTGCATAACTACTCAAAGACAGCTTGCCATTAACAGAAGCCAGAAAACCAAGGATGTGTGGGGAGAAAGGGACAAGCAAGCAAGCAATGTGCCTTGTCAGGTAAAGATCACTTATGACCTTTGTGAGCTCTGACTCCTTCCGACAGAGATAGGAAAGTGTAGATGAAAAAGAAATTAAGACAAAGCAATGAGGGAATTCAGATGATAGAAGTAAGGTCAATGCTCAGAGCAGAATGGGGACAGAAAAAAAGATACTGAAGGGCAGGAGTCACAGATAGCAACATCGTGAGAGCTGTAGATTAAGGGGAAAGAAAGATTGAGAACAAATGATAAAGCTTGCCAGATGACAGTTGACTGGTTACGACGTGACCATATTTGAATAAACGGCAAACCAGTTAAGTTAGAGGACAGGTCCACGTAACAGGAACTGGTGATATTCCCCTGGCTAACACAGCATTTATGCATTATTTGCATTAAAACGAGTGCAGATAATCATTGGGTCCTAAGCATTTTTCACAATTTCCTGTGCAACCTTTGCAAATACATCCCCAAATGGCAGACAGACTTGCATACGTGAAACCCAGCCAGAAGGTTGATCTTTACCAGAAAGTAGTAAGCCAGAAATTGGAATCTATATCCTAAAGCTGCAAACACACCCAAGAGGTGGCCGGGTGTTGACGGTAAAACTGGAAGCCAAATGTTTACTTCTGCAATTACGTACATACTAGATGCCAATTTTCTTAGCAACTACATTGCAATTTATGAAAGACCAATGAAGTACAAGCAGTTCATGTGGGAGCAGGATGAGAACCTAGTGCTAACATACAGAGATTCCTGAGTGCAAGGACTGAGTACAGCAAAAGGCAAAACAAATGACTGAACCTCAAGACTATGGTTCAAACCTGGATCCTATCAGAAATGACCGATAAGCAGAATACTTCAGTACCACCTCAGCTTCTAATGGGCTTTTCCTTAAGAGACCAGCAACAGCCATAGACTCAGCACTCCTTTTTTTCTTCCCAAGTATTTTCTTGGTCAGTTAGAATGAGAAATACTGCTTGGGTACCTTCAGCCTCATTTATGAAGCCATGCTACTGGGTAGAAGAGTGCAAACTCTACAACAACAAACTGTTCCCCACTAACAAATTTCCATCCACGGAGCTGATATCAAGCAGCCTTTGCAATGAAAGGAATTCTCAGAGCACAGACCCTTCAACTAGTTATTGACAAACTCCCCCCTCCCTGACTTACAGGTTGATCCAACCCATAGAACCTCACACAAGCCTACTGGGAAAGGGATCTATGAGCCACACTGACAATATGGATATGGATTATCTTCTTTCCCCTCAAGAAAAATGTTTGTTACTTCAGAGGACTACTAGCCTCAGAAATAAGGAGCTGAAGCTTTTAGCTTTGTAACACTCCTGAATGTAGAAATTTATTCCCCTGAATATTTCCATCCACACTGTCATAGCCATGCAGCCACAGTTAAGCATGGCATGAACCCCTGCGATCTGGTTTGCACATCTACTTTCTCTGGGTCTGTGTACGTGCAAAGCGTACTCTAACAATCCGCTATCTTGATTTTGCTGTCATTTTACACATTTGAGTGCAAAAGCACTGAACAAATAGAAAACGCTGCTTTTTATCCTCCAAATAAATAATACACAAAACCACTTTTACTGACACTTAGAACAGGAAGACATCAACTCCATGGCCCCTTTCAGTGGTGACTCACCATCAGTTGCTACTGACCACATGATGCAAGAACCTGCTAATCTGATCGTGCTATTTCTTTCACCTAGTCACCAGCCACAAGCAACAGAAATGACTTGCTGACCTTGCAAGTTAGTGATATTACAGGACTAAGATTCACAAAATATTCACTTCTACGGAGACAGTGATGACTGACCTGTGGTGATCATTAATTGAGGCAAAATGAGGTCAATACATACACTGAGTTCAATATACACACCTAGAAATACAATTAATCTTGGTTCAGCCAGGACCAGAAAATAACCCTCTGAGCTCTTTATTGACAGACGTGTGTTACAAAAGATTTCTCTTTACAGTATCCGTTGTGTAAATTATCTGCATTTCTTAGAATAGGCATAAAGTACACTACCATTCACAGTTCTGTTTCTGCTCCCCCCCCCAAGTTTGTATCTGTGGTTACACTAACCAGAACAACTGTACTGCCTAACTGTACTGAGAGTCTGGTCCTCATGAATCAACATTTCATTTTTTACTAATACGTGCCACTGATTATACCAACGTCATCAACTGCTTCTATCTCAGTTACTGGGCTCTATGAATATTTATGCTTAGAGATAGTAATCTTTTACACTTTCAGTCATCATCCCAAAGCATTTTACAAAATACTTTTTTGTTAACCTTGGTAGGAAGCAACCAAAGCTCAAAGTTAAATCAGTTATCTTGGGTCACAGAACGGGTCAGTGACAGAGTCAATGTATTTCCCTATCCCAAGCCCTCCCTTGCCCTTGCCACAACACCATGCAGCAATCAAATGGTGAAATATAGAAGGTGAATAACTAGATGAGCAAGCCAGGATAGGTAACAAAGATTAAACTGAGCCTCTGCCAACTTCTTCTGCCTATTCCCCCTGCCAGGAATGTTACAAAATATTAAAAAACTGCGACCTGGACCACTCACACTAACACAGCTGGCTGAGCTAGTGTATAATATTGGAAACTCTCAGGGAAGCTTGCTCTTTACAACTTGCAACACAACGTTTGCTCTCAAAAAGTGCAAGCCTGCTGTGGTCTTTAGCTACTGTAGTGTCGTGGTTATTTAAGAACCACCACCTCATTGGGCTTTGATGTTGCTACTCTAGAAAGATCACCAAATACCTCCACAGATAGCGATGTGCCTTTCAGGAAGATGAATTCAAATAAGGAGAGTGGAAAGAAAGATGTGATAACACCCATTCTGTTAGTATTTGCTTAAAAAAAACCCAACCCAAATGCTGATTAGTTAGAAAACTTTAGATTTATTTCTTTAAACACTTAGCATCACATGGCAACAGTTTGAGAGGTACTATCCAAGGTGAGCAGGAAACGTGTGATGGGGCTGCTCTTGTGGAGACATTACAGAGGGAGTCCTACACAAAGTGCAGAACACCCCCACCACAATGGACCTCCTACCGCACCAGAAGTCTCCAGCATGGTGTTGCAACCTGCAGAAGTTTGAACTAAGGGCCACATCGGTGTCTTATTTTCGAACTGGGCACAGTCTACAGACAACAGAAACTGCCAAAGCTCTGAAACAGGTAAACAGTGCTAACCTGCCTAATTCATAGCATGTCCTTGGAGGTCCACCAAGGCTTGCTCACAAACTGTCAAAAAAGGCCAAGGACAGCCTGGACATTCTCCTAAGTAATTCTGTGCTCTTGATGGAAAAGAGCAACCTTAGCAACCAAAAAAATGCCAGTGTCCTAACTGGATTGAAGTGTGTGAAATTTAATTTCCCTGAGGGCTGAGAGTGAAGATTGGGTAAGAAAACTGGGACACGAATGGATTGGTTCATATGAAAACCTGAAACAGCCCTGGGCAGAAATTTGGAAGTATTGTGAAATACTGTATAAGAAGAATCCATCTTCATATGCAGGGAGTAACTCAAGATGGGAGATGTAGCAATGCAAACAGATACCCTGAAAGGTTCTACAAAGAAATACATACAAGGTTTTTAATGAAATCTTCCCATTCTGTGGTGGGAATACAGGATGTGGCAAGCCAATGCCATGGTGTTATGCAAATATTTGCACCAGATGACTTGGACAGAACAAATGAAAAGTTCAGGTGCTTTGAACCTATGAGATAGACAACACTGCTGATATTGCTGATATCAGAGATATCAGACAAGCGATAGTCATATGATCAAAGTTAAACATCTTCCCATTTAGTTCTGATAGTCAGTTGAGGTTGTCTTAGCCTGGTGCACAATAACTTTTGGTAGATACCGTACAGACAGCATTAAGGCTGAGAGATGTAGGAATGGTGACTCCAAGCAAAGCGTTCAATCATACTGCAAGATGATAATGCACTGAAAGAAGGAGAGTAGGTGGCTCAGGTTCAAATACCAGAACTAATAGGCCTGTGCTTCCTCTACTTATAATCATAAATCCTAAAACCTCAACCCATTTTCCACAGACTCTCTGGCAATCATAGGGACCAATGGGACAGCATGCATGTGCCTCAGCTCTCGGGGGAGAAAGGCTCCTTTAGCAGGCCCTCATCTTGTATCCATCTTCCCCGACATAAAAAATTTGAGGTTTTTTCTGGGTGGTGAAAAGCAGACCTTTTTTTAAAAAAAACCCCTTCATTTGCAAAAACAAAATAATAAAAAAAAATTAGTGCACCCAAATCTTTAATAGATAACTTTGTGTTGCCAGGTATCATCCTGCAGATCTGGTAACTTAAAGTAAACCAAAGGTTGTTGAGAAGAGGAGGGCATGACCTAGTTCAGAACAGAACTAATTCCAAAACAACAAAACTCCTCACAGAATAGAAACAATTTGTTTGGTTAATTCACATGGACATATGAATAACTACCGGTCGACAACTGAGAAACAGGAGGAACAATCTGTGTATGGGTGAATGCATCAAGGTCTACAGTCTTGGTGGAGAGAGCTGCACAAAAGGACACCTGCCCCCTCCTCAGGCATTTAAAGAAAATTACCATTTATTTCAGCAGACTGAAAGACTATATTAGGTCTTCTTGGTAGATATACTGATTCAAATTGCCTTTTCTTGAAGCCTAAGTCTGGCAAATTTTATTATTTAGCTGCATGAGATCATATCTGAGGCATGGTCTCACTGGTGGCTTAGGAGAACCTGAAGCCTGTTGATGAGATAAAATAATCATATGGGATCTTCCTTGTGAAAAAGAGCAGGTTCTCCCTGGTCTAGATTATAACTGGGGTCCTTTGAATTCTATACTGCTGGGTTTTTCAATGAATTTTGGGTTGGTTTTTTTAGCATTACTTCAGCTTCAGAATGTAAAATTCTAGGATTATTCAATTCAAACCATCTATTAGATAAGCTGCTTATCTATTGGATTGCTTCACTGTGTCAGCCTTTGGCCAAAGCACAGATAGGCTCTGATTCCTTGGGTTCTTCAGTCACAAGGGCATTTGAGAGAAGCCCTCAATGGTCTTCCCATAGCCAAGGGCAGGGACTCAGCATCAGTAGCAAGGTGCTTTTATAGTCTCACCTGGCTTTCTTTGGAGGAATGAATGGATACTGTTCAGTAGACATTTTACATGTCAAGTCACAAACCAGTTTGGGGGATCTAACAAAAGAATTATGGAAAATGATCCCTGCGAGCTACAAGTCTTTACCTGATATCATTTAAGGAACCCTTTTTTAAAATACACTTTCCAATTCCTACTCTACTGTCTAAGAAGGAGAAAGTAGAGGCACAAGATGAGATGCTACTGAACCCAAAAGGAGAAGAAAGAATACACTTGCTCCAAAGCAGAGACTGCTCTATCAGGACAGGTCTCCTTCACACCAGCAGGTCACAGTGACTCCAAAGCTGCTGGTTTGGATATCACCCTTTCAATCTCGCAAAGAAAGATGACTCTGGTACCTGGCCCACAGATGAAAGATTCATCTTAGGCTTCTGGCCCTTAGACTACATGTAATACGAGTCAGAAGCCTAATGACTTTCATGTCTCAACCTGTTAGATGCTGGAGCCTGCAACCTATGCCTTGACTCATCCCTGGAGCAGTGCTCTTTCAGGCAAGATAATCAAGACCTTATTTTTCACAGACAATACTTCATATGACACTAAGCCTTCAGGAGGCTTCAACTCACCCAAAGGTATCTATGAGACCCTACCTTAGTTTTGCTCTCATTCTCACACGTCATATTGGTAGAAAAAGAAAACATACAAGCAATGTTGACCAAAACCTTGGATTAACTGACACTAAGAAAGTTAGACTGTAGATATAGACTGATCGGGTCAGGCTCCAGGGAACAATTTGTATTAAGGTCCAAATATTACTGGATAATTTGTACCCAGCACTCACCATATATATACATACACACGCACACCCCCCTTGGAAAAAAACGTTAAGGTAAAAATCTCACAGACAAAACCCGAACTACTATATCATGATTGCCAGCTTATTGCTTCATGCCATTGTCTTGACATCCAAACGAGTTTAGTAATTGCTCTTTTGAAGCTGCTAATGTTAAAAAAAAAAAAATCTCAAGTTCTGGAAGTGGCTGGGAATTCCAGGTTCTAATAGTTACGCTGGAAATATTCACTCATCAAGGGGTTCAAAAGACACTTACTGTCAGAAGTGAAACACAAGCGCATGTCAGAACGACTTGAAACAGAATGACTATAACTCACAATTTGGGTTTTCTTTAAATTATGTTTGAAGAGCTTTAAAATGTTTAATTTATTAAACTGACTTTGATACTACAGGCATAGCTTCCACTTTCAAGTGCTACAATGGCTCAATTGAACGCAGAATACATTAAGCTTTAATTCCACTGCCACCATACACACTTATGAAAGATATTTTAGTGTTTCTTCACTTAAAAAAGTAATATGCTGTCCCAGTGAACTTGACAAGGAAACAGAAGCTGCATGTATTAATAGCAAAAGCCTCTCATACTGCACACACAACAATTTCAGACACCATCACTATCCAACTACTGAGAAAACCACTCAGTAATCACAACTCCTAGTAGCTGAACACAAGCAGGTCCCAAAAAAAGTTCCCCAAAACAATAGATTTGGTTTTCGAAGAACAGTTCAAGTTTTTCCAGACACTGCTTCAATCTCTTCTGGCAGGCTTGTGCTTTGGCATGGCTTCTACTACTTCCCTCCGCCTGGCTTTCCTTGAGGAGGCTGTCATAAGAAAGGCCATGTGCCCAGCTGTTTCTCTTTCATACGCCTTTATTTACTGTTCTCCTCCTGTAGCACTGTCAGCTCCTAGTGTCAGAATCGCTACTCCAGTCCCACCTAAAACTAAGTAGGCGACGCTGCAGAGGCAGTAGTACCAGTGAAACCCATGCTTAGAACAAAATCACATCCCATGAAGTGCGCCTTGTACCCTTTGGAAAGGCAAGTCAGAGTTGCGGGATCGAGAAACTCAAAAACTCCCCCCTCAAATGCTGGAAAGACCACGAAGGTAACATCACTTTCCCTCTAGAGCAGGATTGGGCAGTGAATGGCAAGGTATGGACTAATACTGTGGACACAATCAACACCTGCTAACCGATAACCAACTCTCAGAATTACAGTATCACTACAGTGTTTATCTGCCACCACCACCATGTAATATCCACACACAGTGCTCAATGCACTGTTGTTTTCTTACAGCTGCACTCTTATTTCATCGACTCTACGTACACCACTTGCTCATGCATGCAGAAGTTTTATAACTGCTTAATACCAGTAAGTTACCGGAGTCACAAATGTTTCATTTAGAAGGCACATGAGAGTTAAGAGTCTAATTATTTGAAAAGTCCTAAGATTCTATAAAAAGTATTCAGTTAATGCTGTCCTATATTTTGTTACATACAACCTCGCCCTTACCTCAAGTGACACATCCGAGATTACACATTGATATTATAGGAGAGCGGTTACTGCTCCAAAAGAAACAAAACAAATACCCAAACACCCCCACCTTTGAACTTAAATGCAGTATCACTACAGTTTTTGAATGTAATAAACCACAGAACGGGTGCCCTGGCATAAAACCAGAATTCTAGGAGGTAGAAAGTAAGTGCTCTTTACCATCGACTTTGTTTTAGTACATACACATAGGGATTTGCAGCCATGCCATTTGTCTGAAACAGTGGAGCAGGGAAAGAAAAGTCAGTCTCTAACCTCCTACGAACAAAGAAACCTAATTTAATTTTGGAACAAAAGAAACTAAATTTATCATTCTAAGACAGCCCCAGGACGTCCAAGCATGAAATGGAAGAAAAGGAGTTGCCAAAGACATGCAGAACAAGCTTTTTAAAGTTACCTGGAATCGGGATATTTTGTAAGCGTGGCCAAGCTGCTGGTATACATGTGCCCACCCACATCAATGTGAACTGGTGCGTTGGATTTTGTGAGCTGTGCTGGAGTGGGGATGCCTTGATTGTTCAATGGAGATGCAGGGGATCTAGTGATGAGAGGTCTTGACATATTGGGCCGACTGTCCTGTGAAGAGATAGACCTGGGTTAACGAACTCCTTAAAAACCTCACAGAAACCCACAGTCTCGAGTCAATAGCACTGTCTCATAGTCTCAGCTTATGATTTTCATCTTATTAAAGCACAGACAAATATTTGGCAGGTTTTAAAATCAATCCAGCTGTAAGAGTCTTAACTGGCTACGTTTTAAATAAGTGGGGCAAAACGCAGTGATAAAACCCACAAAGTAGAAATCATGTTTGATAAAACAAGTTCTTCCTGAATCCTGCTCGTGACAGATAACCCATACCAAAAAAAAAAAAAAAGCTCATTCTCGTATTTAAGAGCTGACAAAGGCTCTGAAAGAAAGAGCTGCAGACAGAAAGACCAAGAACAATTACTATTTTCCTTAATTAAGATGATGACCCCAGGTAGACTTTCTGTTCCTTCCCAAGCCCTCCGTCACTGCCGTACAGTCAGAACAGAAATACAAACCCTCAACTCCTCCATCCTGCACACTCTTCTCTCGAATTCCCAATTCACATAGCACGGAAACAGAAGCAGAAACACCTGGACTAGTCAACTGCTCATGGACTGCAGACCACTGGACATCGACAGCCTTTGAGAAAGACATTTTCCATTTAAAAGTTATACGTATGGCGACAGATGCCCCCGCGTGCCCCGCATAGGCTGCAGGTCTGAGCGACTTCCCGAGGCAGGCGAGCTCCGAGAGCGGAGCGGGAGCCGATGCCCTGCTGATGAAACCAACTTTTAGTCACAAAGGAAGAGATGTAACGCCAGCAAAGAGCAGACACAGCCTGCGCGCGCGGCGGGTGGGGCAGGGCAGGGCAGGGCGCTTTGCTGGAGCCAGGAAGGCAGGCTGCGTTCAAAGTTGGGGATTAAAATAGAAATGCATTCGAGAGCGGTTTTGAGACAACCCCGCTTGCGACTGAAGGAAAGCTCCGTACGGGGTGGAATCTTATAGGGATGCCTTGAGAACTGAAAGCCCTTGCAAATTACTAAGTTTTACATTTAAAAGGTAAGCAAAGCAGCAAGAAGTTAGATACACCTCATCACAAAACTCTCTTTGTTCTTTCGACACGTCTTTCAGCCGTGAAAGGTAATGGATTCCTTGTAAACATCTCCACAGAGCCAGGCAGCAAGCCTTGCAGAGGCAGAGCACAGCCGTGAGAGAGAGTTACAGGGTATTTGGACTAGCAAAGCCCTTTGCCGCCGAAAACATCGTTTCTCCGTTTTTCACGGCTGTTAAAAGATTCAAACCATAAAGGCAACACAAGCCAGGTAAATGTTTAACTGAAATGATTTACAGGCCAGTGTTGCACAATAAATCCAAGTAACACGTAACAAAAGGCATCTATAAACCACAAGGCACTTAACTAATTTTCTTTCATACGCAAAAGCAAGCTTAGGTCAAATAGTGATAAAAATGAAGGGGATGAAGAAAAACATCTAGTTTAGATGTTGGGGGGAGGGTTGGGTTTTCTTCTGTTTCTTTATAAGCAGAAGTTAATATAAATCTGCAGAAATACCATGCTTAATCACTACAATTGCTTGAGGAGGTGCCTGCAGCACAATGAAGACAAGTCCAGACAAAATAAGGTACACACGCTATGCAAAACTAATGTCTGCTATAAATGCCATGTGGTACAACCACCACCCAAGATGCTACTGATCTGCAGTATGATATTCAGTAAAATAATGAAGAAAAAATTAAAACCAACAACTGGAAAGGTGAAAGTAAGAAGGCAAGGAGTGATACAAACTGGGGGGGGGGGGGGGGAGAAGGCACATGTTGGATGATTAGCAGGAGGAAAGCAGCAGGTGTGAGGAAGGGAACACATTTCAGTGCTTAAAATCAGACAAACAGTTTTAAAAAAAAAAATCATCAACCAAGGCTGAGACTACAATGAAAAACAAATTCAGTAACTTGTACGAGACAGACACCACCACCTCCCCTAGCAGGATCCTCTCTAGCAGAAAAACACAGCCCTGTTGCAATTTAGCACACTGCAGCACCACCGAGTCTGTAATAGTTTTTCAATTGGACACATTCTCCTGTATACCCTGCCTGGGGCTGCTCGGGAGAAAATGAACAGATTTGCAGGGTTAATATTGTAGTTAGGCTGGGACCTCATTCAGCATAGCTGCGATAGCGCCGGCTGCATGAAACGGTAGAAGAATGTGTAGTATAAACACCACTACCAGGATGGGAGATAGGTCGAAGGATTGTGGGCATTTTACAAGGGAAAAAAAAAAAAAAACCCACAACCAAAAAAACCCATAAGAAAAGGGAACCAGTTTCCAAAACCAAAATGTAACCAAGCTGCCATTTACACAGTTTACCTACTAAAACTCCCAAGAAATAAAACCGCTTTATAATAAACCCTTTTGCTCTCTTATTTCACCCTCCCCCTTTTCAACATTCACCCTTCAAGTTACCTGCATTTATTGTGCCTCAAGAAACAACGCCCATCTGCTCAGTGTTTAGATATTAAATACAATACTGATAGCCTTGCTCCAGCCTTAGCTCACAAAGCACATTTCCCTGGATAAAACCAGTTCACTACTGTTTTAGAGACCACTTTGAAATTAGGCAGTAGTATTTCTACTGCAGTTGCCCCAGAGAAATTAAAGCAGAAACGGGATTCAGAGAACTGGGTGCTTAAAAAACAGTTTCTTTTATGTGGCACAACCCACTAGCACAGCCACAGCACAGAAGATCACCCCCCAGTGGGTTACGGCATTAAGACCACTGACATTTGTTTAACAGATCAGAGTTAAATCACTGCATTAGTTAAATAGCTGTATTGGTTCAGCTATGGAAAGGATAACACGGGGGCAAAGCCTCTCTGAAGAAATACACTGCTTGCATTGGATTGTTGCAAGCATGGAAGTGAACAAACTTAGGTAAAAAGCGGTTAGAACAAGGCACTGCTGGTAAATTTATAAGCTTCTACTACCTAAAGTGATTACAAATATAATTCCTTAGAAACAATTACAGGAGGAGAGAAGGGAGTTGTAGAAACTAAACTCAATGGCATCCAGCAAGCTATCTAGAACAGCTGACGACAAAAAGGATCAAAAAGCTCTTCAGAAGACTTCTGTGGTATGCTTGGTGTCAGGCAGGAGAGACCTGCACCCAGGAAGGGTTTATAGCTCAGCCATGGCTGTTCCACACGGGAGATCACAGAGGTTGTCGGCTGCCTCGGGAACCACACCAACTATTCACGAGTGGGACACAAAGCACAGCTAGAGCCTGCGCAGGCAGGATGGGCAGCGGCCATCCTGATCTGGCAACAGTCTGTTTTTCACTTGGTACCTTTTCTTCTCAAACATTTTAATATTTACCCTACAAAAAATTAAATAAGAACAGGAAATCCCAGGTTTTACAATGCTTCCTGTGGACCAAAATACTTGAAATACCCCGTAAAACATTTATCATTATTAGTACGCAAAGATTTTTTTCCAACAACTTTTCAAAATAATGAGTTCTGATGTCCAATCAGAATGAATTTATTACTGAAACTACATACTCAAAAGTTCTAAAAATCTATGTGCTGGCAGGTTAAAAGCATTCAGCTCACGTAAAACAACTCAGTTTTTGTTCAACATACAAAAACACTGCTCTATTAGAGCAGTTTGGGGCTCCTCCACTTTCTTGCTGATATTTGAAGGAGTCTTTCAACAACAAGCAGTTGGTAGGCCCAGGTCTTTTGAGTATATCTGAACCTGCTTCTCATTTTCTGCCGTAGGCAAGCCCTCCCGTAGGCTCAACAGAAGCAAAAGCAGCCCTGCCTGAACTCCTCCTCCCTGGGATTTACAAAAATCCTTAGGATTTAGAAGTCTTTCTACCAAAGGGGATTGAGGATCATGGAGGAGAGCTTTCAGATCTCTTCTCCTCCGTGCCTTTTTCTTCTATACCACCTTTTCCCCAAATCCATTCAAAGAATATAGTTAAAGAATAAGCCTTTACATCTGGGTTGAAAAAACACAGTAGCTGTAGGGCTGAGATGTGCACCCATGCAACTGGTCTACCAAAGAGCAACACAGGAACCATGTCAACCTTCTGGTAGCAAGTGGAAGAAATACAAGATATCTGAAGAACGTGAGTTATTACAACATGCTGCTAAGTGTACAAAAATCAAAGAGACCAGAGGCTTCCTCCTCCCCTCAAAATATTCACTCAAGTTAGACTGCTATGATTAGCAGTGGTTTCAGAAGTGTTATTTACACTCTGTGGTCTTGAGTAAAGTAATTCCAATCCCCTTCTTAAGCCAGAAACCTTGAAAAAAACCATGCCACTACAAGACAGCCCGAGCTCACTCACAGGAGGACCGACATTCAAGTACAAAACATCTACTTGATTCAGTGAACTGTGGGAATCATTTTAGGTTGCAGGTTAAGGCATTGCTGGCTAGGGTTATTATAGCCAACATCTTCCCTGTGAGCCAGCCCAGCTCAAGCAGGAGTGTATATGTGCTACTAAATATACTGTAGCTTTAGCCTTTGTATCAAATTCTAAAATTATCAGATGCTCCCTGTCACAGCCCAAGCAATTATCACTGCTGCAAAACTCAGAGTTACATATTTCAAACTCTCTTGGATTTTTTGGGGAAGGTGAGGACAAGCTTGTCTCATCTGGTCTGGACATAAGAAAAGATAATCATGCAGTAGTTTATTCTAAAGCATCAAATCTGTCTGCATTCATTATCTTTTTTTTGCAGCAGAAAGCCATGAGACAGATGTTTCTCCTCACAAAAGCTTGGGTGCCCAGGAACAGCTGGCAACAGCAGTCAGCACACCCACATCAGCCACCTCCAGCAGAAGAGTCTCCTCTGAACGCATACATCCCACTGTACGGGGAATGAATCCAAACAGTGAACAAACTTCAAAAGTTGGAGACAAATCCCTTTTCCTTCAATACAAAGCAGAAATCACTCAAGCGTCATGGACAGCTATGCACCCGACTCCGAAATAAACAGTAGGCTGATGCTTAGGGGTGCTTGTAGGATGTGGGAAAGCCCAGTTCACATCCCTCATCCAAACCAGGAACATTAGGACTACTCTCAGATTCAGCTCCCACACAAGTGTCCCCATTTTGAGGATGTACTTTTTCAGAACAAAAATTTCATTAAATATTAAAAAAAAAAAATCATGATCATGTCTCACCACAATGCATAAACAAGTACCCCCCACTTTTTTTCAATTCAGCAAAAACAGTCGCCACAACAAAGAGGCTGGAGAAAGCATTTATTCCATGTAAACAATATCAGTACAGTACAAACAGCACTTGTGGAAGGTGTAGCAAGCAGGCAAAGATACAGAGCTACGTGTCCAGGAAGCCCAGATGCTCGTCCTGCTAGTAAGGGAAAGCCCCAGGCTGGGCACCTCTGTGGGCTGGCGATGTCCTCACACTGCATTATCTGGCTATGGCCACGGTACGCTGCATCCACAGATGACACCAGGTTATGCTGGGCCCTCAGACAGAGCCCTGCAAGGTGGTCAAAGATGACCACGTGCACAGTGCAGAGCGTGCAAGCTGCATTTCGGTCTCTTAAGGCATGTGCATGCCATTGCAGTGCCTTCTCTTCACCTTCGCTCTGAAAAGTGCAGAAGCACAAAGAAGATATCCAGATCTTTGGCAAAAAGTCTTTACACGTGAGCACACCCGTGCCCTTTCTGCTTCTTCACCCTTATGCTGATGGCCAGTAGCTCTCTGAGGAGATGGTTGGGCTGTACTGGTGCCACTGGGTCTGCAAAACAAAGAAACAGTGCATCATTTCCCCCAGCAAAACTATGCCAATTGCACTGTCATGTTTTGCCTTTCATCAATATAATCCGACTGCTCTTTCCCTTGCAGCTGCGAGCTTTAGGATTGCCGACTCTGAACATTACAAATTATGTTTATAAAGCAAAACTCCAAAACAATTGTGTTTGAGTCCTATATGAGAAACAGGCCCAGAACACTATCAGCTGCAATTTAGTGCCACAGTAAGCAGAGATACCAGGTCCCCTGAGACTCAGCGGTAGTACCAGAATTATTATTTTAGACCTCTGGAGGAAAAGCCTCATTTTAAATCCTGAATGTCTGTCAACATGTGACAGAGGGTCAAATTATCCCATACAAGACAGTCAAATACAATGGAGAGCTTGAGAATTTAGGAAGGTTTTCCTGAGATGCTGAAGCACCCAAGCACAGCAGAAGACCTACTGTGATACCAAGCAGCTGCTCACTTCTCCCACCACCAGTGCCATGTTTGCAGCACTCAGTAATATTTGCAGAAATACATGCAGCAATGCATGTTAGGAAGCTGGAGGATGCTACCAGGCTGCCAGAGAGAGGACAGAGATACCCAGAGGAGTCCATCAGAGCCAGGGTGTAAGGTATAGGCCATCATGAGACAAAGCCTTGGATGAAACCCTTTCCTGGAGGTGCCAGGAACCGCGTTAGGCTCTCTTCTGTATCCTGCAATAGCCCAAATACAGATCAAGCCTACAGAGGCAATGATGGACCTCTTGTCACACCAGAGTGGCTACAGCAGCGGTGATTGGAGCACTTACCTGTCAGAACAATTTTAACTGCTACATCCTCCTTGTTCCAAAGGCACTGGCCCCAGGGTGGAGCACCGATCCGGACCCTCGAGACGGGGGTCCCTTGCTCCACATCCCACACGCTGGCTGCTCACAGCCTCCTCCTCCTCGAGATGCTGGCGCTGCTGAGCACGTACACCTGCTCATTGCTGCAAGTGCTGGAGAGACTGTGGTTGCGTTTCCTTGGTAAAACGAGCCTTGCAGGGATTTCATCAGAGCTGATCAGGACCTAGAATAAATGCCACAGGTGCAGAGAAGCAAATGCAAGGCAAGGGGCTGAGGGAACCGAGGTATCTGTGCTGGACAGAGAGAGCTGCCTACCTGGAGAGGCATGACAGTTTAAAATGCCCTTGGACAAGAGCTTGAAGACACTTTGAGAACCCCAGCACCCAGTAGCCGAGTCTGCAGCACACAACTAACTTCAGCAGAACAGCTCTCACCACACCTTCATCAGAAACTGGCCAATGAGAGTTTAAGAAAAATCTCTAACTGGAGAAAAAGGATTTCGGGATAAGGGCAGGAGTCAAATGAGGACCTGTGCTTATACCAGTACAGCAGTAAAGGCGAGGCCAAAATCTGGAAAAGGTCAAGTTTACAGAGACAGGATGTATCTTCTCAAGTGCTTATAAACTTCTCTGAAGATTCCCCTAAGCCTTGAAACTGCAGACAAAAGTTTAATACCTCCCTCAAGATATTCTATAAATTTGTACTCTTTATGGAGACTAACTCAGCCCCTTGCGTGTTTGGGTAAGCAGTGCTGAGGCCAGCCCAAATGTTTTCATTTATTACATTCAGGCCCTGCAAGTAAACCCCTGTTCTTCTGCACTGCCTACCCGTTTCTTGCTGTGCACACCCTCTATGCTTTGGTCAAGCAAGTGGTAAATGCGGCTGACACAGGACTTGACTTAAGCCCATAACGCAAGCAGGATCTTGGGCATATATCCAACCCATTGCACTATTAGAAAAAAAAAAATAAAAATCCACAGATAACTTGGGGGTCCAGCCCAGATTCACTACCCCCCAAACACACACACTTCCACGAGCCGCTTTGGCTTTCATAATGGAAGCAGATGACTTCTACGGTCTTCAGACGTGCTGCTGATTCGATTCTTGCTCAGTAGAAGCGGCCATTTAATTTACAAGCAAAACCGGATTTGAAAGCTGCTCTCAATTACTGCACAGCACACCACTGCCCACCCAACACTGTATAATCACAGGGTGTCTACCCCAGGATGCAGCAGGCAAAAACATCCCCTAACCATGCTGGAAGACGCAGTGTTTAGATGCAGGAGGACGTCGGACCAAAGGTCAACAGACCTGCTGTGCCGCTTCTAATGGCGTCCTATGATAGGGGCGGACTGGATACCTGGCATTTCAGGCCACTTGCTCCACCAGGAGCTTGTCTGTTCTGCACCGGCTTCTACTCAAACTAGCAATAAAATTGATTTAGGAGTGACCCAAAGGAAGCCTAATTCCCCAGCCTGAGCCTCCTCTAACTAGACGTGCCCAGCTCAAAATATTTCACAGGGTGCATAGCGAGGCACCTCAGTGACCTTCACTCAGCCTTCTTTATTCTCACAGGCAAAAGGGGGATCCTGCCAGATACTGCAGAAACTATTACAAGCCAGTAAGTACCAACAGATCCCTCAGTCGCAGCAGAGAAAGGCTGCAGTCATTGTGGACACTTTTTTTAAAAAAAAGGAAATGCTATTAAAAAGATGAGCAGTCCCTGGGAAAGAGGCTGCCAGGTCTGAAGAGCCTTTAGCAGCCTGTAAGCCCTGCCCACAACACTACAGCAAAGACAAAAGTCTTTGCTTCTGCTGCCCCGAGGACAGTTTCATTTACTTTCCTTTAAACCTGGAAAATAGGTCGCTTTTCTTCTCTTACCTCTATCAAACCTCAGGTAGCAGAGACAACGTGAATTTACCTGTACCTCACAGGAAAGCAAGCACGCAAAGGGAGTTTCACCTTTTGGCAAAGGACAGAGACGACCAACCAGTTCTCCTCCGTACAAGGCTTCATTCATTCTGGCGAGGAGCAGCAGCATCAATCCAAACCCCTTGGACCACTTCATCCCTGCTGCAGGAGGTATGGCCTTTGCAGATGACATACCTACGTACTCTGGGGCAGCTCTCCCCGGTCACTGGGAATAGCCCAGCACAGAGCACCGAACAGCTCCTGCCACCTCCGTGAGGGATGGAGGATCTCCCAGCTCATCTCCTGCACCAGCGAGGACCGGCACGCAACAGCCACCCCCAGCCCACGCATGTGTGTGGGGTTCGGATCAGGAATGGACACGGGCAGGGACAGGGGAGCTCTGAACACTGGAATCCATCCTCCAACTGTTCCCAGGCGGACGCCTCATAGGTTGAGATACATTAATAATGTAATTTTTGGTCAGACTTCTCACTCAAGTGTTGCCTTTTATCCACTTCTAGCAGGCACTCTGCACATATTTTGTAAGAGTCTTTACATAAGAAAAGGACAAGAAAAAAAAAACAACACACAGTCCCTCCTGGGTTTAAAAGGGAAAGACTTCTGTTTGGCAGAACCACGCTGGTACATTTGAATGCAAAGTTAAACAAATCCTTAAAGATGGTGTCAAAATTTGAGTGGGAAAGAAACCAACTGGTTACATTCTTCTCGGACCGAGTTTGCAATTTGTCCAATAATCTTCTGGTGAGAAGCAACACCAAAAAACAAGCATTGCTAAAATCTGTTTTGTTTGTGAGTTAAGATCCTATCAGTAGTACATGAATAAAGATTAACATCTTGAATTGCAGTCATATCTGAAGATTTTAAAGACCCATAAAAATGCAGACTGCAGTGGGATAACTGGAAGATGGTCATGAACTGTCAGAATTTGAGAAATTGGTTTTCCTTCTTTAAATTTGACTCTCAAACTGAACAAAAATAAGCCCATACTGCCTTATTTGAAGTTAATTTACACTCCAGTTTGAATAGCACCTGCCCTTGGGTATGTTCCAGAAGAACATCTACCTTTCCACAAAGGGAGGCTAACACCCATTGTAAAACTTCCAGAGGCACATTAGATGTCTGTTCCCCCCCCAGCAATTTCACCCTTAGAAGTAGAAGGAACACTGCCAGTTACAGCCTGTGCTGAGGAAACACGAGTTATAATTTTACCCTGGGAAAATTGCTGAACTGGGAGCTTCTGGTGTGGCATAGGTCTTGCCTTCGCAATCCAATGGTTCTTTTGATTCAGAGAGGCTTTGAAAGGGTGGTGATGAAAAACATAGCCTCTCCCTTTGAATCAGCCAGCCGCCTGCTTTCCTTTGCACTTTTTAAATTTGGTTTATTAATTTGCCTAGGAGCAGAAAGAGATCATACTGACCCATCTAGAGAAGATATGTTTTTGGACATATCCAACAGAGCATTATCTACTTCAGATTGAACATGCAAACAACAAAAAAATCCACCTTCACAACTACCTGAAGAATTTTCTATCTGGAGTCACCTCTATTAAAAAGCCGCTATTAGCTCTTCCTGCCATATGAAGAGGCAAAAGGAAAGGGACAAATTATAAGGATCCAATAAAACTGTGTCTTTGAAATGCTGTAACAACACAAGAGCTCTAAGCACTCTCCAGATGTTTCTTGCAGCAACCAATAATAAAATATTCTGACTGAATCATAATTTTGAAGACATTGCGTCCACTTAGTAATTACGAGACTAGACAATAAACCAGATAGCTTCATCTATAACCTAACTGCAGGAAAAAAAAGGCACAAAAGGGCTTTAAAGCCATACATTCATAATTATCTAATTTACGACAAAGATGTAAACAGAACTGCAATTTTGACAGTTACAGTTCAGGCTGGTAGAGAGTTAGGAATACGGTGTGAAACTGTAATCTTAAATTATACATCCCTCACTCTAGCATCAACGCAATGCAACATTATGGGCAAAAAAGACCGACTTTTAGGAGCCCTGGGTCGTTGCTGGGTTCTCCTCCTCTCTCCCATCCACCTCCCCTCCCAGCAGGTCTCTGGAACTGAACTTAGCAAAGCAGCAACCCTATCTCTCACAAATGATCATCTCCGGAAACCCCACCAGAGGACAGAGACTGCCAAGAGGGAGGACAGTGCGAGGAAGGGTAAAAGCTGAACTTACTGAAATGACAGGCTTTTTAGAAGTCCTTGTTAAGATGGACTGCAAGAGGGAGCGTTTACTCAGCTCCACCACGATCCCATGCATTTCCAGGGCTGGCTAGGAGTTTCTCCTCTCCTCTCGTAACTCCCATTAAAATTATCAGCCTACAGATTTCATAACAAGCAGGAGAATGAAAAAAGTCCAAAACACTATCACGAGAGAAATCATATTATCATTAGCTATTTCAAAACGCACATGGGTTACTTAACACCTTGGGACAGGCGGCATGACACGACACAGGTGCTCCCAGTGCGGGGACAGGAAACAGGCCCCTGCTAAAAATACATATACGAGGCGGCACGCAACAACCGGGGTCTCCCCAGAGCTCCCAAAATGGGCTATGCACCCGGCACATGGGACCCAAACCGCAAACCATCAATGACCCAGATACTTCCCTACCCCTTCCCCATACTAAAATCAGACCATCTGTGGATCTTAAATCCCCCAGAGGAGTAGGAAGGCTTTTTGGTGGCTGGTAGGAAGGGGCCGAAGTCCTGAATTAAGGTAAGTACAGCCATGGTTAAATTCAAAAGGCCTCTTCAACGCAGTCACGCATGACAGTTTTTTTAGTTCCGTTTACCGCTTTTCTGGTGTTTGATATTTTCTTAGATGCTGAGAAAACATTTAGGGACGAAGGGAGAAAAGGAATGGTAGGCATATGACTATGGGGTCAAGCAGCAATTTCTTTGGTTAGCGTGAAGGGCAGGATTTGAGGAAAGGAGAACACAGGAGTCTGCTCTGGAAGGCAAGAAGAGTGCTTGGCAAGGCAACGACCATATGGCATATGAACAAAGCATATTTTAGATTTGGTTCATTTAATTCCATTATGTGTAAAAGATACTTTAGGATCCAAGGCTAAGAAATACAATTTTGATTATTATTGTTTTCAGGCCTGTAGGGATTTCTCCAAGTAGTCATTGTAGCTCATATTTGGCAGCTAATTTTAGCCCACAAGGGTAGATTAACACCAAATCTGTACAACCATGTGCTGTATGCTAACAGAAGCCATCATTGCCACCACCAACCTCATGAAGCAGCAATCCATTATCTAGGTGTAGACACAATGACCTCTGCTAACTAGCTCAGCAAACTCTTAGTTTTATATTAAAAGGCTTTTACTTGACCCGACACACAACAGACTGCACACGTAACCTTAGAACAGTGGATGAAATCTTATACAATATACATTTCTTTGGGTGGCATGGCCTGCTTCTAAGTCTGCGTTTGTGCTTCTTTGGTCATTACTAACACGCAAAGCACCAGTGCTTGGACAACAAAAGGACCTGAAAATGTTTAAAGAAGCAGAAAAGACTATGCCTGTCAATCAACAAGAAATGCCTATCTCACTTTCTCTAGCTATTGGCTTTTATTGCCTCCAATGTACACCACATTTCAATAAAATTGAAAAGCGAGAAATAAAGACACATTAACATAAACTGATAGTACATATAGCTGTGTTATGACACAGAAGCCAACACCAGAGAAGAATCACATCATTAGATTATTCTGAGGGACAGCTTGAAATTAAAAAGGCAACCAGCAGCTTCACCAAGAAAATGAAAGCTAAACAAAGTACACAGTTATTTTATTTTTAAAACATATAGAAGTTAAGTGAGACAACCCAGGACACACACTGCCACTTGCCACAGCTGGACCAACCACCATGGGGTAAGCATTTAGGTATGAAATTTCTCTTTTGGTAAGTTGTTCTGTAACAGGGCTCTTGAAGCTGGCCCTTGACAAGAGGCTCAGCTAGGCTCATTTAACCACCGATGAGGCAGTAAGCTTTATGTGAAGTTATCCTCATTCAAAATAATACCTGAAGAAATCTTTTGTTGGGATAGGGGGGATGACTTCATCTAACTAAAGCTAGAGAAAACAAACCCACTGAATATCTTGAGGGATAATAACCAGTAAGACCATGCCAATAAGGGGAAACATCCTCTATAGGGACAAACTAACAACTCTGAACTACACCTGGCTTCTGCAATAGAGAAAAAACAACTTTAAAGAAAGATCAAGACTATAAGATCTGGAAGTATCTAAAAAAAATTAAAAATCTTTAAAAGAGCAGTTTGAGTATCAAAAGTAAGAGAAGGTGCCAGGTAGACAACCACCAACTACAATGAAATAATAATTTTAAAAATCACATGCAGAAAACCCACTACATTCCAATAAAGACCTGAAAAATGGAAGAAACCATCACAAGAGGAGGACTTGACAGGCAAAGGAGCAGATAAAGGGACAGTCGCACACAACGACACATCCTGAGTCTTTGAAAGACCAATTCCAGATAAAGTCTGGGAGATAACATCTGCAAAGGATTTTACCTGGTACCAGGTAAGTTGGAGGGAAACATCAGGAAGGCCTTACAGCTTGTATCTTAATTGATGCTTGTCTCCTGCCCAGAGGAGCAGTGCAGGAAACCATCAGCTCCCTCCCCAGCATGGAAGGGGAGGAAAGCAAGAGAGAATGAAGCACCACTGTTCCTGCAAAAGGCAAGGTAAGGAGGCAACAGAGACACAAAGCATGTCTTGGGAGTGGGAAACTGAAGCACCCCCCGTTGGAACAACAAAGCCCTGCAAGAAAAAGAAAAGGGCAGGCAGAAGGAGGAGGAGGCATTTAATCAGTAAGAGTGTGGAGAAGGGTGGTGAAATCAAAAAACCAAAAACATCTGACAGGCTTTGGTCTCCCCTCTGGAACAAATACTCAAAAAGCTTGCCTTCAGGAACAGATGAATTGTAATGCGAGAAATAAAAGAGCATTTGAAACGAACAGGAAAGCTTTCAGGGGTCTTGTGGTGATCGTCTAGTAGAGGGTAGCAGAAATTAACTTCACCAACAATTCCTAAATTATGGATTTGTCTCATGGCAGCCATCTTCCGTCCCATTACAGACACACTCAACTGAGCACCTGATTTCTGCTGAACACCACCCTGGAGTTGAAGAACTGAAGGGGATTAGTTTGGGAAGAGGGGGTGGAGTGGAAGGATGCATAGTGAGATTGTTTTGTTTTTCAGCAGAAACACTAAACCTCATGATTTCCACCCCCGCTGCCTTGCACAGCGAACAGAGCTTCAATCCAAGGCAACAACGGGTGAGGGTATGAGTGTGCCTTATTCCACATATTTGACAAGCAGTGTGGAATGAGGCGTGGCGAGTGGAATTTGTAACTCCAGCCCTGTCCAGGAACAGTGGCTGGATGCCAACCAACACCATAAAGGTCCCGTCATCTAAACTTCAAGTAAGGTCCTGAGGATCCCGACATTTTCTCATATTGAGGTGTGCCACAGATACAGAAAAAAATTATATTGCAGTCACAGGGTTTGATAGCCTTTGATAGCAGGACTCTTACCTGCCACACACTTGCTTTAACAAAACCTCTTAACCCATCTCACAGTGACGAGCCTTAGGAAGTGCTCAGCACTGAATAGCTTCACTGAGAATAATACACCCCTGCCAACAGCAACTTCACTTGACCATGAGCGAGTCTGGAAGCTTCTAGGAGGCTGAAGCTGTGGAAACTGGTGGAAGGCATCTAGCAATAAGGATGGAGGTTCACCTAGTGGGGGCAAAACGAAGCGAACCAGGAGATTCATCCCCGGGACGATGAAACCCAGAAGAAATCCGAACACATGGCTGATCTTAAGCAGTAGCATTTACATTAGAAATGGTTTTAAACACAGAAAGGGAACTGAAGACAACCAGATAAACTCTAATACTCACGTGCAAATTAGAATCGATGATGACAACTGATTTTTATAAAGGGTCTAATGATACAGTGCAAACCAATTCCTCACATCTGAAGCCTGGCACCATTTGGTACCTTTAATTCAGAAAAACCCTGAGTGCCTTTTTTCCTTCTTTTCCTTCTTCTGGCTCTTTTGCCATGCTGACGCTTGTTTGCATTACATCTATTTTGAGCTAAATTAAATAGGAGAAGCAGAGTTTTGATTCAGTAGTAGCAATAAATGAGGTTAGCCTGGCATCGATCTGTGTAAAGGGGCCAAAGCTAGGACTGCCAGAAGCAAAACGTGGTCAGTGAACTCTACAGCACCAAGAGTGACCCTGCAGCTGAATTCCTAGCCCTGATTACAACAGAAAGAGACTTGCTTTCCTGAACAAAGAGTATTTCAGGCAGCAGATTAGCCAGAGAAAGTCTACTTGCAATGGCAGACTGAGGAAACGGACCAAAAATAAGAACCACAGCACACTTCAGAGGATTTTTAGAAAGCTTCTGAACAGGGCAAAACAAATGCCTTTCTTGATCTATGTTTCTTGTAAGCCAATGTTAGGTGCAAATGCTGAAGAAACAGTATTTTTCTTTTGCATCTCAGTTAAATAGCCTCAGTAAGTGTGCAGCAGGAAAGATGAGCCAAAACCATGTTAAGGATAGCACACTGAAAAAGTTACCTTGCAGACTAAGAACATTTGTCTTACAGCCCTAAAGAAAGGGAAATCATGTTTACTATATGAGGAAAGGCTCCTTTTATAAATCATGCTTAAAATTCAGCCAGTGAATTTATACAGGAGGAGAATTTCACAATCCTTAGGAAACACGGATCAAATTCGCTCGCTCTCTCGGCGTTTGTGCTGTTGTGAAATGCAAAACAGCGAGACCACAGCAGTAAATCTAGCCTCATGACTATAGAGTTTAATCGCAGTGTATCTACGATGGAGAACAAAGTGCCTCTTATTCCCGCTGCGCCGTGATCCCACCGAATCGCAGGCCAAGCAGGGTTGGTTCAGGCCAGCATTTGGATAAAGTCCGGCAGAGCACTGGAACTGGCCGCTCCAAGGCTGAAGCGAGCTCACACCTCACTCCCAGCAAGGCTGCTCCACACAGCAGGAGCGCACAAGGCGTTGGGCACTTGCAGACATCCCCATCAGCACCTACAACCACTGCTCCCACCGCTTTGGCAGGTCCGCTGGCCATTCGCAAGTCCTGTATGCAACAAGAAGCTGTCGAGAAGCGCAGCCCTGCCAAGCAATCCAAGGCTGCTGAGCAGCACTGCTTCCTATCCTTGTTTTTTAATCTGGGACATTTGGGTGGCACCGGACTGCATGTCCAGAGCTCAGCCTTGCTGGAAACCCTGAGATGGGCCAGTCACCCGGTAGTGTGGCCTCGTTCCTCTCGATGGCTTCACCAGGAGCAGTGGGGACCTCGGTCCCCCGGAGCAGCAAGAGAAAAACAGAGAATCACTCATCATCACTACTTTGACTTTTAACCTATTTCTTTTCCATATTTTACAATAAATGCTCATTAAGACAAGCGTTTCCTTAAAAACAAGGGTCACAAAATACTGAGCCATGTCAAATCCTTATGAACAAGCCATTAAAGGTCTTCAGCCCATTTTCCCCCTACAAAGTCCCATAATGGATTTTCGCTTCCTGCTTTGGCAAGTAGCAAAGGGCAAGGTGAGGGCCCACAGAGGAAAGGGAAGGCGATTTAAAGAGCCTGTCAGTGTACCGACAGCCTGCAAAAAGTTAAGTCAGAAGTCTGCAAGACAGCACCCTGTTTTTTTAATGCTACTCATTTGACTTGCCACTCTTATTACGGGTTGATTGCACCCTTCACTAGAGTTTTGCGGTGGCTGCAATGTCAGATCATGGGACGTGGTTGTCACGACTGGGAACTTGCTGACTGATTTATGGGAACTTACAAACCCACAAAACCAAAAGATATTTGTTATTCACTTACATTCTGAATGTTCCTTTCACCTCTCGTTGAGTAATTCTCAGGCAAGTGAAAGTTTATTTCTAGTTCAAAATTTGATTTCCATTCTGTAGAAGGAAGCCTAAGTGTAATATACCTTTGCTATGGAAATCACCCCACAATATCCCCCCCTGAACAGCTCGAGGTCAATATACCTACATCGGTAACAGCACATCCTGAAATTAAGTTGTCATTTTAACTGTTTAGCGGGCATTGAGACATCTCAAATAGATTGGTTCATTATTAAAAGCGGCAATTATTGTAAATTACACTCTTCACAAGAAGAACAGCCTAAACTTTAAATACGCTATGATACCTGCCTGACCATTCTTTTTAAATGAGGATAGCTGAGGGCTCAGACTCCCCATCATGCAGCAAACAGCTATGCAATTTAGGACTGCTCTTTTTTTAACCACTCCTCTCCCCAAGGCTACCACCCCTGTAGCAGAGCTGGCAAAACAGACAGTATGCCCACGCCTCCCGTGTTCCAGTTCACAGACTAAACATGGCAACTCGAATTGCTGGTGACGATGACAGCACCCAAAAAATAATAATCCCTTGACCAAGGTTTGCTGTAGCTGCTGAAGTGCAGGCACACGGTACCTTTTGCTGACTCTGCAAGGGAGCAAAAGCCTTCCACAAAGGAGGAGGGCAGCCGAGGGCAGTAACATCAAGCTAAGATTTGCCAGGGCTTGCCTCTCAGAGGACGAAGTCTTGCATTTTAACCATTTTTGGCACATTCCACAGTCGGTATTTTCAGGAGCTTTCCAGGATGTTTATGAAACAACTGCAAGGTAGGCAACTAAATTGATGGTGGCACAAAGAATGCCTTCCCACATTCCTCTCCCATGCTCTACCGTCGAAATAAATGAAGATGTAGTTTATGTTTCTGTAATTACAGTTTGTTAAAAGGAGAACAGGTTGTTAAGTTATGGTAAGGAGTCCGTGAGCCTGCACCCTGCTTTGAATACCACAGCAATGTAGATTTTACTGAATAAAAAGACCGGTCAAAACATTACTCAGAAGCAATCCACACTCTGATATCGTCCAGCATAAAGTGATCTACCTTTAAACTAGTCACGTTAATCAAACCAATCAATTGGAAATTGTTCTTATGAGAGCTATTTTAACGTAGGTGACATTCAGAACACTGTCAAGTTTCAGTCATTTAATATTAAAAACCAAAAGGGTAATATTACACATTTGGTTTATGACATTTTTGTACCATACATCATCTGCTGTTTGCTTTTAATCCTGCATTTCCCCCATTAAATACTTACAGTATTTATATAGCCTTGTAAAACTCCAGTACAAAAGAATAAGCAACAAGAACTTTTCCCCATACGTTACTTACCAACTTAATTATGTAATGTGATGTGAAAGGTTTACGCACACCAGCTGGATCTCATTACGGCTAAGCTTCTGTCTTTTTAAAGTGTACTTTATCTGGAATATGGAAGTCACTAAGAATTTAACTTAAAAATAGGTTGAGCTGACATACACGCAAGTTTATACTGCAGGACGCTAGCTCATTAAATAGGTTCACAACAAGTCAAGTTTGCAGACACTTATTTCTGAAGGTTAAAATGCATCAGCTAAATTTAAATATTTGAAGCCAAGTATGGATTATGAACTGAACAACAGCCTATTTTGGTCTTCCCCTCCTAAGTATCACAGTAACCAGAGATATGCTACTCCCTGTACAATAAGAAAACTAGCAAGGAAAGCAAGAAAGGAAAAGTTTCAAGAGACCATTGGTATCACCTCCCTACCGATCAGTGCTAGGACTCCGAGGTGCGCCAGCTCTATATACTGACTAAGATGCACCTAAAGAGTAGGAGTTTCAGAGCTGCGAAGAGTTCAATAGTGAGACCTTCAAAGAGGTCACTGAATACTCAGCTGAACTAAAGCAAACTTGTCGCGCACTTTGGTATCACCAATTGAGAGACTCCTGTTCAATCGTGAGGCAAGAATTGTGGTTTAATAAATGCAGAGAACAAAACCAAGCATAAAAAAAATCATGTGCAGCGATTTTATTTTTGTTGTATATTTGACTGTAATTACTGTCTTAAGTACTTTAATTGCCTGGCATCTCCTCAAGTGCCTTGCCTGTGGGGAGGGGAGGCAGGGCAGTTTATAGTTTGTTATTAATGAATAAAGTACAAACAAGTTTACCTTGTCTGTAATCAACATTCCTATCAAAACAGTTTGACAGGAAAATGCAAAGAGTCTGTTCATCCCACAGACCCAATATGATTGTGGTAATATCTGCTTTTTAATGATTTACGTCCTTCTGCCATGTCACTTACACCTCAGAGGGGGACCTGGCAAACATCTTTATAAGACCCACATGAAAAGCATCACCTACTTGCCCATTCCTATTCTCTTCTACAGACATCTGCTCTTGGCCACCGCTCTGGGGATGGAGTACGGGGACAGACACCCCTCGGGTCTGGCCCCATATGACCTTTCTTGCATGCATTCTAGGTGAGAAAAGGGGGTGTGCACCGAGGGGAAATATGTTCTGCTTTTTACAAGCAGAAGGGTCATTTACAACTGCTCTGGAATGACACGCATCCAGCCCCTCTCAGCTGGAAATAATTTTTGCCTGGAGTGGAAATGGAGTAGAGGGAAACAAGAATGAGTGACAAAAAGAAGCCCATGCAGGATAAAGTAAAATATACTAGCCTGCTTCATTAAGAAATGATTAGACACAAGAAGCCATCAGTAAAAGTCAGCACAGTTATATGAAGATGACAGTAAAGACAGGAGGATGGAGAAGCAAACTGCTATTTTTCATGATTAGTGAAAAACACGGAGAGTAGGAATTTGACCATTAGTCTTGTTTTTCCACTTTAATCGGTACAGGAGTCTGCTACTTTTAGATAACATCGCATTCACAGCCCAGCAGACGATCTTGCACCAGCAGAGCAAGCTTTCCCGCACGGCCGTCAGCCCGTCCTGGTCCTGACGGTCAGGAGCTCACCTCTGGGGCGAGGGCAGCTCTTCCCTCCACACCACTCAGGCTGCCAACAGGAGCGACAATTAGCGCCAGTTCTGGTGGCCTCCTCCGCTGTGAGGATACTTGTTCACTAGGATCTGACTGAGACCACTAATTTTCACATAAGTCACAAACCCCCCCCCCGCTTTAAAAACAGCTAACGACTTTGTCACTACAGATGAGGACTTTCTTCACCCACCCTCTTTTGGGCTAGAGTGCTGGTGCAACCAGATTAACTTCTCTTACCAGCTTTCTCAGCCATGTAGCCTGTCTCCTTATAGCCTTTAATCAGCTGGTACACCATCTCCAACACTGCCATCTCCTCTCTCTTGAAGCACAACTTCTTACTCTCCACTGGCACGCAGGTGGCATGCTTCTCACTCCAGGGAGGCTTTATGTTTGCAGCCACTTCTTATATACTTTTTTCCACAGTAAAACACAAACCTTTTTCAAGTCACAACAAAACCAGCATATTTATTTGACAGCGCCTCCAAAACAGAATAGTACTGCTTTTATAACAGTGCTCAAAGCATCCCCCTACCATTGCCAACCAGTAGATACTGCTGATCAGATGAACGCTTCTCCTTGAATAAGTTTCTTATAAAGTGCATAACCATGTATCTTGATACAGCTGCACGTATAAAGCACGGAAGCAGATGCTGTAAATACTGATCTGAGGTCTCCTACTCATTAAGATGCATAGGCAGAAACTTGATAGAAGAGAGATCTGAAAAGAGCCTGTATAGAAGTTTAAAATATATTTATGAAAGTGTGGAGTACAGTATGATAGCAGCTTAACTTCTTCTCAAGAATGGGTTGCTGAAAGCTAGCAGCCAGCCATCTACTACCAGAACCGACGAGAAATTCCTGACTTCTCAGAGCTGTGACCCTACATTTGTTTCCTTAGGGGAAAAAAAAAAAAAAAAATGTGTTTTGACCAAGCACACCACTGAGGCATTTAAGGTTGTCATATATAATATGAACTGACTACACAACAAAAAAAAACAGGCAGTAACATACAGAATAGACTGGCATACACAAGTCATGTTGGATGCAGACAGCTACTCATGGAAATAATTCAACATTCCTAGTATTGCACTAGGAAACTGTGAGTCAGATAAACATGGGAAAAAACAAGACTCTCCAACTGTCTCCTCTCCTCTAGACCCCGTGAACCTCCCGCGTGCCCTCCCATCCCGCAGCAGAGCTGCTCTCTCTCTGCTTGGCATCCCGGGTGGGATGAAGCTGTCTTCGAAAGCAGGAGCCCACCGGGGTTCTTCTCAGGAATTTTATGAAGTAGCTTAAAGATTAATGGAGTAGATGACTAGTTTATACAGCGCTGTGATCAAAAACATGTTTTCCCAACTTCCTCAGTGAGTTTTAATAAGATGCGAATGAGAAATTGATCTGGACACTTTAGTTTACAAGGAGTATTTCAAGTAGCTTGAGGAAACTAGTTTATTGTCCAGTAGGCATAAAAACAAACACTATGCTTATAGGCCACTTTACCACCGCACTGACAGTGGATTTCTTTTGGGATACATACTTGAGAACCAACACTTACTCTGACACAAAAGTCTATAGGAAACCACTGGTTTAAATGTCACTTTTTTTTTTTTAAGGTTAAGGAAAAAAAATCTTTAGATTTCAGTTTTCATAAGGGGCAATAATACAACGTATTTAATTTAAGTCATACTCATTTTCTTTTAACTAACTTTAAAGTTGAAAAAAACCAAGACTTCCCCCCCTTCACTGTTCTTTTACATATGCCTCTAGTATTTCTACTTTAAAGAAAAAAATGCACAATTCTTCTTTGCCATCCCTCTGGGTCTATCTTTTCCTTGATCAAATCTTGCTTCAGTGCACCTACTACATTTGTTATTCAGCATTAGGAGAGAAGGATTTTTTTTTTAATCCTAATTTTCTCCTCCAATTTTAGTCCCTCTCCAAACAGGAGCATTACTTCCCACCCCTTGAATCCATTAAACTAATCCAGCAGAAGCACACTGGTATACAGAAATTAATCTAGTTTCCAAACTGATGTGCTGCAACAAGATAGTTGGTAACATTTTCTCACCCTGCTTTCCCTCTCCTCCTTATTTTCCATTTCAACTTCTTTCCAGATCTTTTTCTTCTCACAAAATTCTTATGTCCTGCCTTCAAAATCCTGCTAGCACAGTTATTTAACCCCTGTTTTCTGACCTCCAGATAGGTCGGTAAGCTCATCTCTGCTCTCCTCCCCTCCTAAAAATCTAGTCCCTTCAGTTAAAGAAGGCAACAGCTATTTCAGATCACTGTCATTAACGTTAAAGAGAATAAAAGGTTTTCAGACTGGGGCTTGTTTTGGAGCTTTTCAGTTTTATAAAGAATTGGGGGGGGGGGAGGGGGGAAGTGTAAAAAACATTTTAGTTTTCCCTTACAGTATTAGTTTCCTTTTTTGGAGGAAAGCCTGAGAAGACCCAAGGAGCCCAGAGCCGCGGGTTGCCAGCAGCGGTGCCCAGCATCCCTGCGGCGGGGCTGCATGGCCACTGCTCAGGCGGCAACGGGCTCGGAGCCCAAACTGACTTGCCGCAGGAAGGACGAGGCCACGGAGGAGTTGGCCACCCCACGCGCCAAGCAAGGGGCCGCTGCTGGGAAGGTGAGGGTAGCTGGGTAGTCATTGCAGCTCTGTCACCAGAAGTCTTCACAGAAGAATGCCAGAAAATCACCACACCTGAGCATTTTATAGCAACTAACATCGGTAAGATCACAACCCTGTAGCAAAAAAAAGTGCCCAGTGGAATCAGTCCAGCACTTCACAGAAGCAGAAATGCCTTAACAAGTTAGAATAGTCATCAGCTAAGTTAACAAGCATAAAAGGGGTGCTGGTTTGCATTTTTAGCAAAAATTTGGACATGGGCCTTGTGAAATCTAAAAAAAAAGAAATTAATCATCAGCTATTATATTTTTTCCTGGAAAGATATTGATTTGGTTTGACCTGATGCTTTGGTATCTCTCAACAATTAAAACACCACACAAGCTTCTGAAAGTGTCTGCTGTACGTTTTACATGACTGCAACAATTACTACCATATCATTATCCTGTACTGCAAATCTAGCCTACTATTATATTCATGATCCTGAATATGTCTATTAGCAGTTTGGAAGTGAATATACCATACTGAGGAAAACTGACTGGTTAAAATTACACTTTAGCACAGGCATGAGGAAACCTTTCCTAATGAATTACCATAGGAAACTTTTAAAAAAGTGTTGCATTATCTTCCTCTGTACCATGGGGATACTTTTGCCACTTACATAGTGGTGTAGTGCTACTTCCATACACCAGTGCATTAGCATTTCAATTCATACTATGTTTAGTATTATTTGAGTCACTGTACATTTTAAGCTCCATACCCATTTTGAGACATTTGTACTTGCTAGTTACAGTGAACCTGGCTTTTCCTTAGCTTTTTTGTTGTTGTTGTTGGCATTCCTTACTTTTGATACTTTTAAATGCCTAAAAGTGAAGGGAACAGCTTATATCTAAAAGTACTTTCAGTGGAAACATTTGTATCCAGGCCCTCATGAAGAGATATCAAAAAGCCTCACAATGTTTTATTTGAAACCAGCTGGCAAATGCAGGTGCATTTCAAAAATAATGCATTTAAAAAATCAAAACCAAAAAGGTAACTTGCAAAGACTTCTAAAGGGATAAAACCAGAAATAAGGCTGCTTTGGAAGTGTGTCAAATACCCCAAAAGGAAGGCAAAACTACAAAGTTCTGACAGGACATTAAAGTTGTTTCTGCTTTAAAAAAAAAAAAAAAAAAAATCAAACGGTAACTGAGTTACACATACTGCTTTGGATTGACAGCAGCTTCAGACAGCCAATTTTGAAGCAGTTTAAGTCTGACACTGAAACCATGTTAGTCCCACTCTGCCTGATTCATTTTCAAACAGTACTTGCGCAAAAGAACCAGCGTCAAAGGCTGGGGGATTTGCATTGCCATCCCTGCTAAGGAATATAATTTTTTCAAGTGTTTGTGCTGGAAAGAAATCATATTCCTACCAACATCAGCCAGTTCTACAAAACTTAGTTCTCACGTGGCTTCATGGACCACAGAGCTTTGCATTATCCCTTTAGCCTCCAAGAACAGTTACTTTTCCACTCCCAAGTTTGCCAGTCACTGATTAGTGTGGATTTTCAGAGAGAGAGAGTGGGTTTTTTTCAGAGAAACTGCATTTTCAAAGAGAGATAATCAGCAAGATACATACTTCAGCATTACCAAATTAAAAGACAAGAGAAAGTGTAAAATATACTAGAAGGCTACACAGTTCTTTCTGAACTGGTTCTTTGCCAAAACCCACATGCTTAGAGCATTTTATTATTTTTCTCCCCTCTAAAATGCATTTTAAAGAATTGAGCAGAAACATGAACCTGGCCTTGCAACAGGCTAGGGAGAGCTTCCAGAAACTAGTGTTATGATGACAGGAAAAAGACAACATGTTTTCTAAACCCAAGATGGAAACCAGTACTGATAAACTTGATAAAAGCCTACACAAAGCATCATCTCCCGATCACCACAAACATGGTCTATAATAGTTTTCTAGCTAACTCCTGTGATAAACAACTGCAGCCGGTATCGCTGTCATATCTGAAGTGAGGAGGAAGAGCACACAAGCATCCTTTATGTGAGCACTGCTAGTCATAAAGTTATTAGAACGACTGGGAAACCCTCAAAACAGCAACCAATTCAAGCCGGTTCCCTCTAACTGATATTCACACACTGTTCGTACTACAGCTGTAGGTTTGTCTGTCACAGCATCTGTGCTCCCATTTATACTTTCCAACTTGTCAACCTAACTCTCACAGTTAGGTCCTCCTAATTTGGCATCAAAACTATATGGGTTAGTTACAGCACTTCAGACAACTCGCATACTTCTGAACAGGGCAATTTCAATACTAGGAAAGGAATTTATCAGGCATGTCACAGATAAGAGCCAGCCCTTGTAAGAAGGGAGGAAGGAAGGAAGCCATTTAAGCCCACTTCACCTTCCTCGCTCCTCCTCTTCCCCACATTTCGGGGAGAAAGGTCCCAACCCACCCCAAGCAGAACTGGGGTGAGGAGGGCAACACAAGCGGATTTCCCCTTCTCTTTCATGCTAAACCCACATACCCCGTGTTCACACCCCCACATCGGCCAGACACACCACATGCTTCCGCTGCTTCTTCTCCAGGGGAGCTTTAAGCCAGAGGGTGCTCGGTAATTAACCACTGATGATTTCCTATTGCGCCCGAGAGTTTCGGTGCTGTTCCTTAGAGTGCGCTGCAGACACCTCACCTGTGAAACAAGAGCTCACACCGGCAAGGCAATCACAGGCTTCGCAGCCAGTAACCCCAGGTCAGAGTAAGAGCTCAGGATGACTACAGTGGACCTTAACAACTCAGAGCCAAAGCATCAGACACAGTATGCTCTCTTTACTCCAGACCAACCTCTCCCTGCCACTTTTGAAGCCTACTAGAAACATATGGAGAAAAATCAAGAGCAGCAAAAGAAGCAGCTATATGTATCACTGTGGTGAGTAAAAGCTCAGGATTCAGGTGAAGGGTGTTGAGAAATCGCTCTTGAAATGTATCCAGCAATCCTTAATTTTAAACATACATAAATGGATGCGCATAAAAAAAAAGAAGAGCTTAAAATACAGTGGTGTTTTAGGAAAGTCATTCATTTATACATTACATTTCTGACAGATGCAAAAGTAGTAATGGCATACACAGGCGCCAATTCGCAGGGAAGCCCCAGAGCTGTGGCTCCTTCTTTACAGCTACCAAGCACAAGAGTCCCAAATACACAGCCTCCTCTTCCTCCCACTGCCCATATCAAAAAACAAACTAAAACAAATGACAGCATCATCAGACCCCATCCTGTGCACTTCAAGGAGGAGAGAGTGAAATGAAGCACTGTGCTAGAGATAAGTCCCAGCTCAGAAACCACCCCAGCACCTCCACGAGATCTTTGGGATAAGAAAACAGGAAGCAAGCCAAAATTCATCCTTGCACTTCACCTCCCATAAGAGATTTCTGTCCTCCTCCTTTTGCAAGGAGAAGTGCTCCAGCATGTTACCTGAACAGCACCTACCAAACGACCCACCTACCCCCGTGGGCTGTGCACTACTGAAAAAGCTACGCTCAACCCCCCTCTCCTGCCCCCACCTTGAGGAAGCTTCACCAGGGGACTTCCAGTCCATGCTTCCCTGCAGATGACATTGGCTTTGTCTTCCTGGGCTCCTCTTGCTCCCCAATGGAAAACCATGAGAGCATTACAGGAGAAGCATCGGTTTCACACTGCTGGTGCCGCTGTCCGAAGAGAAGTGATTACCCCTTGCCAAAAGCTACACGATAACGCGTTATCCAGGCTACGCTACCCAGTTTAAGTACCAGAAACACTGCAAACCACATCAGCGCAGTCCACCACTCAGGCCAGTACAAGAAGCGAGTCAGAAGTCCCCAGGAGGCACTATCTCAAGTATCTACGCACAGGACTGTTATACCCAGCAGATGTCCCCTAAGCATACAGTGAAAAAAGTGTTTTCAGACATTGGTAAAGTGAATAGGGCTTAAAAATTTCACTCAGTTTCAATGTAATTAAAATGACCTGTCCTAGCTACAGAAGTGTACAGATGCATACAACAGGTAAGCATATCAATTAACTAAGAATTTATTGGAAATTTATACACTGCATCTGTGCACTACAACTTTTATTATTTCCCAAACCAAAGATGGCATTAAGAACACATCAAAGGCACTTGTCCTCATTAGGGATTAAGTCCTTAGCAAGTTTGAAGGTTTTCAGATCAACTAACTAAAACTGGCTGAGTGCAAAAGCATGTGAATTTCTAAAAGCCCAGAAGAGCCATTTTTCCTTGTGGATAATCCCCCAAAAACAACCAGAACAGAATTCAGTCATGTGTCTTCCAATGTTACTTTTAGATCAAGGTATTATGAGAAGTTCCAATCCCTTCCTCACTCCCCCCTCAAATGCCTGGAAGAGCATTCCCTGGAAACATCATTATATATTTTTACTATCACAACACTAATAAATCTCTCCTACATCAGATAAAATGCAGTTACCAACACTTGTCCCTTGAATCCAAAATATGATAAAAAATTATCTTGCACGTACATATTTGGCTACATGCCCTTAACGATTTCCTTCTGAAAAGAAGGGTGCATTTACTACTTCAGAAACAGAAAAGCAAGATAATAAGAAAGAAAGGACACGGGGAAAAAGATGAACAGAAGGGCTTCGAAAGTGACTGAAAATCTACAACATCGCTAATTAGGTTTCAGCTTCTAACACAATAGTGGGTGTACCATGGTCTGTTATCAAGTTTATAGCCAAGGGCACAAGACAATACAACCCACATTCAATTTAATTACAGCCTATGGCTTTTGCAGTAGTGGTGTGTTTCAAAGGGTTTAAGCACTCATTTATTTCTACACCACACATGAAATAAGGCAGCTCACTGTCATACAGACTCACCAATTAGACTGAACAGTTTCTGATCTCTTGCTCTCTAGAAGGAGAACAGTGGGCAATGGGAAATCTTTTACAGGATAATCACAGAAGACTTTTTGTTAAAAAAAAGCTCTCTGCTGCCTTTAAGTTTGCGCATTTTATCTTTGATGTGCACAGAGGAAAAGTACCAACACAGTCATTTCAGATTCCATAGAATTAAAAAGTGTCAAAATACAGCAGCACTTCAATGATGCTGTTTTTTCCTCCTAATTGTACTTAAAAGGTCATCTTCATTTGAGTTATGCAAAACAGATCACCTCTTGCATTCTTACCATCACTGGAGGCTGAACCAAGCAAGTTCTCTGACTAGCTCAAGATGCAACTAAATAAAAGGAGTCTAATTTCTAAAAAGTAAAAATATTTTGAAAATTAAAGTGATAGTGGAAGAAATCACCATCTGAAATAGTTACAAAACTTAATACCTCCAATATATCGTGCAAATACAACTAAGAGGACCTACAAAGACAGTATTGGACTTTAAACTCCACAACCACAATTCTAAATGCGAGTATTGAAACACCATTCTCAGATGTTCTGTGAAATACTCTCCTGAATCACCTTAAATCAACTGCCTCCCCAATAGCTGATCCAAAATGGACCAACTTCAGCTTAGGAAAGAAAAACCCGTTACCGTCATTCCTTTCAGTGCCCCCAAAGCCGTATAGGAGATCACTAAGCCTAATCTCCATTCTGCTTTTCTTGCACTCATCTTGGGAAACATTCACATGCCTACCAAACCTCATGTTAGTTATAAGGAACATAGCCTGGGATATCCTACTGTCTTCAAAAAAAAAATAAAAAACCAAACCCATCTCTGTTCAACGATCTTTAGAAGCATTCAGTTACAAACAACACTGACTTCCACTGAACAGAGCAATAGCCAGGATTCACATGTTTCACTCCAGAAATTGGTAAGAAAGCTGTCTTTGGGGACCATATTTGACACCCCTGCTACCCTATCCCCCACCTCCCGAGGACTTCAGAGCAATTTTGATGACTGTCAGGTATAATAGGTCCCTTCTATGGTTAATCACTTCCCACATCTGTAAGATTAAAATCTTCCCCATTAAAAAAACCACAAACAACAACCAAGAAGCAGTAGCCTCTGAGGTAGGCACAGTTTTTACAGTTCCTTTAATCTTCACACTTTTAAGATTTTAACCTCAGTGTTTCTTTTTAAAAAAGACACCAAGCAAATCCTAAATTCTCTTGCAACCTGGGATAACCCATTAATTAAAGAGGATGGCACTAACCAGGCAGTAGGGCAGCCTCTGAAACCAGATCAACAGAAGTACTGCCACAAGAACTAACAAGGTATTTAGCAGTCATCAGTCTTAATAGCTGCTGTACTTTAAGCCTTTAAGATAGGGATATTGCCCCATCTATTATCTGTATAGAAATAAAGCCTAGCATCCTAACACCGCCATCCTAAGCATCCTCCCCTGAAGCTGTCTGATGAGTTCTCCTACCCTGTATACTCGGAAAGCACCTAGCGATGATTCTAGTCAGAGTACTACAAACATTTATACAGAACAGAAGCCTTTTTTGTGGCCATTTTATGGAAACGTAGGATGTTCCCAGACCAAAGATCAAGCAGAAAGATTCTTATCCACCTCCAAGAAAACCCCAAAGACTAAAAAGAGCTAGACTAACTTATTAGTTACTTTGATTTGTTCCCAGTTGTGCCTGCTGCCTACTTATATTCATCATGTGCTATTGTTTTGCCGCCTTCTACAAAACCTGCAGTCAGAACCAGATTTCTGGTTCTGGTCAAAGTAAGCCCTTCAAAGAGAGCGTAAGGCAACGAAAAGACATGTGCCAGATCAAAAGAAAACAAAAACCCAGCTCTAGATTTAAAACAGGAGGAAAAATGGTTAAGGATTCCCTGGAACAGCCAAGACAAATGCACGTGGGTCATGTTTTAATGACTGCTTGGTAGATATCTTAATAGCTGATGAAACTCGTCACAAGCAGCCCAGCGAAACCCAACTGAGTTGGAGAACTGACATAACAGAAGCATTTTCAAGTGACACGCAACTCTCCTCACCCATGGCAGAAGCCAATCTATTTTCTTAGGCTTATTTTTGCGTATTACTACTATAGTAAGTTCAGTGTGTACCAGATCTATAAATCTCAACAGCTACCACCACATTGTAGCATCAAAAGCTTAAACTTTAGCTATTGTTCATCTTTCAGTAACACACAAGAGGAACAACATCCAAATTACATCCCTCTGTCATCAACTTGAACTGAAGTACTGCTGTCAGTGGTAGGAAAATTGCTACACTTCAGAGCAAACAGGGACTGAAAAGAAAGTTGTGCCATGATGGCACAGTGCTGTATGCTTAAAATACACTCTATAAATGCTGCTCTCAAGGCTGCAACCTAAAGCAACAGTTGGATCAAGATGAACATTTAACGTACCTTTCCCTAGCTCTGGAGGACGCTCTTACAAACCCAGCATTGAAAAGCCATCTTGGGACTAAAACAAGAGATGGGAGCAACCACGATAGAAAAGCATAAAATTAACATCCTTGCTCAGATTCTTACACTTAAAAGTTTCTAGTCAGTGCAAATTGAAGACATCCCATTTAGCGCCTTTGTTTAGCCTTTTCCATACCTTGCTTGATGCTATCAATGCTATAAAAAAAGAGCTTACATGCATGCTAAGAACCCACTCATCACACCACCATTTATTCACCAGAGTATTCCACAAGTCTACGAGGGCAGCAGAATCTGTCCCCTGGAAGAATAATTACACAGACGACCAATAAACCACAAAAGTATGACCTTCATGTTTTCAAGGAATCAGTAATATTTGTCAACAGCGGAATTTAGTGTCAGGTTACTTGATGAGATGTATTCAGTAAAGAGGCCTGCAAAGTCTTTGTTTATAATTAAGCAGTAACGATTGAGGGCCAGGGCATTTCCTGGGGATTAATGACCGGCTGGGAGAGTGGATGGCTTGAGGCAATGCCTTGGGCCATTAACCCCGGCCAGTCATTAATTTCCCCAGGAAACGCCCTGGACCTCGATTAGTGTACCTATTATAAAAGGTAGCTAGGGAGAAAAAGTTTAGCATTAACATTCTCCCAAGGAAATCTATTCCACAGCCAATATTTTTTCAGTTTGTCACATCCCAGAAGATATGCGTAAGTTAAAACTGACACAAGAAGAATTGGTGATTAAAAAAAAAAAAGGCACTTTTCCTTCTCTGAAAGACTTTAATGAGTTTTGTAGCAAAGGCAAGATTCAGCTACAAAAGTGGCTGGGCAGCTTGTTTAGCTCATTAAATTGTGAATGGAGAGGAAAGTTTCCATATAATTACTGAAAAAAGCCCCACACTGTCCAGTATCCTTGCTGATTGCTCATTTTCTTTCTTGATACACTTAAGAAAACAGCACATGCCTGTGTACTCTATCATCTATTTTAGATATTTCTCCCTTTCTCCCCAGAGCCCGCCACTAATGAGAATTACAGCTCCGAACGCTTCACGTAGGAAGCGCAGCTCTGCGACAAACAGTACAGCAGCTGGATTTCTCCTCACCTAAGCTTTATGCAAGTGTGAAGAGATTTGTGGGTGGGGGTAGAGACCCAGCTCTCCAGCCTGATGACTGAAGGTACCAAGACAGCTCATTTAACAGGTTAAAGACACGCAAACTGTTACCACGAACTGGATCAGAACTGCTCTGCCCGGTTCCCTCTTCCCCTTCCCGTACTCACGTTTGCTGCTGCTCTAAAAAAGCTAAACTATGCCTGAAGTTTCAAAATTCCTTTCAAGGTCATTAAAAGCAAGAGAAAGAAGAGTCTAGGGTTAAATACAGCAAAGAGCATTAGCTTATACCTGAAATAATGAGTAGAACAAAAACATTATCTGCACATAATCAAGCCTCTAAGCCATTCAGAGACACCAGATACACACAGCAGGAGATCAAACTACAGTACTCCACTGAAGTGGTCAAAAAAAACCCCCCTGCTAGAAAGGAGAGGTCACAGGTATTTTAAAGAACATAGATGCTTATGCAGGCATTCACTGGAAGACCCCCTCTGCCCCCCCAATTAGCCTTCAGGCTGGTTGATTAGCTGGCAAACTCTTTGAAAGGGTCAGTCTGTCCAGAACTGGTATTTCCACTTGGGAAACAGCTCAGGCATGTCATATACCTGTGCTCACCCAGCACCGCGCTCTCCAGCCGACGGCTGCGATCCCTGTTATTACTTGACACAAGAATGTCAGAGGGGTTTTGTAATCGTGTAGGGCAGCCAGCAGTAAAGTTCCTGCCTGAAACACGGTATTTCATGGGGCACAACGTAACTGCATACACTTTACAGATTTAGTTCGAATGACTTCCAAACTTCAAGCCAATTGCAGAGGTGCAGCGAGCCTTTAATTGAAGTAATTTAGCTCCAGCGCTCAAACACCCAAAAGGAAAGTACTTTTGGAGGGGACGGGGAGCAGGCACCAGCGCGTGCCAGCACACAGCAGAGGGGGTTCGCAAGGCACGCATTAAGGCACAGCTCAACAGCAGTTTTGACAAGACCGCTTTACCTCAACGAAACACATCTAATGAACTTGGGCTTGTTCCACAGTTAAGCTGCACCTAAACCCGTTTAATTGTGCTCTTACTGTATATTTCACCACTATGGCAACTAATGCAACTAAAGCCAACTTGCCTTATAAAAAAAAAAAAAAGGAAAAAAAGAAGAGGATCACTGCCAGGAAACAGAGCTATTTAAAATAAACAAGTACAAGACGAATGCAATTGCCATATTAACCCTCTTGTTAACTTCTGAAGTTTAAAATTACACCCTCATTACTAGTGTGTAATTGAGTATTCTCTTGGCTGTTTCCTGCATTTGAGGTTATTCAAATAGTTCATTAGCACATCAAGAACACCACACACACTAACGATACCTGACACTCTTATCTACTATTTTGGTCCAACTTTCATAATGCACACCTCCCGCAAAAAGAGAAAGAAAAAAGGGGGGAAAGAAAAAGGAGGGAAATGGGGAGCCCGCAGGGCCGAGCCATCGGTGCTGCTGCCGAGGGGGAGCACGGCAGCACCCGGGCACCACTCGCATCCAACCCGCTGGCACATGGCGAGCGGCCCACAGATCTGTGGCGGAGGGTCAGGAACTTGGGGGCGGGGGGGGGGGCGACATTGGATAACTCGCATCCGGGCTCGTTGGGTGCCTGAACAGTGAAAGTTGCCCCGGGAGCCACCCTGGGGCTGGCAGGGGCTGGCAGTGTGCATTGGTGCCCAGCCTCAGGGGAGATGGGGAAGAAAGGAGGGGTGCAGTGGGGGCTATGTGGTGGGGTCGCCACCTTGCTTTTTTTTTTTTTTTCCCTTTCCTGTTCCAGTTACCTGTGTGGGGGAAACAATAGCAGGTGAAACTACTGTGGGTGAGGTGGTGCTTCTGTGCCCATTGGCTTCAGGGAGGAGGTGAGGCAGGGGGTCGTGTTTCACTGAGACCACCACCACGGCAGGCGCGGCGGCATCCAGGGGCTCGGCGGGGCGGCGGCAGAGTCTTTTGGGGGAGGCAGAGGGCCCGCACGCATCGCCACCGGCTGCGGCCCCCGCCGGGAACACTGCCTCGTAGAGTGCCCGCTTGGCCGGGGCCACTGCAGCCGCTTCTGCCTTCACCGGCACGGCGTCACCGTCTTTGGGCAGCACGTAGGGGTTGGCGGCGGGCGGCCGGGGCCGCGGTCCACCATTGAGGGCGGCAGGGGTGTAGCAGCCCCCGCCAGCAGGGTGGTGGAGGAGGTGGTGGTGGTGGTGGGGAGGGGGGGGGTGGTGCGGCGGCTGCGGTGCCCCCAGCTTGGTGCCGATGCCGGCGATGCTGTTGAGGGTGGCGATGGAGACGGCACCAATACAGTGGTTGGTGTAGGTCTTGGAGAGCTTGGCCGCCTTGGAGAGCATCTGCATGCGGGTACCCAGGAGGTTCTTGCCGATGGCCTTGTTCTCATACCAGGTGATGTCACCCTCGCTGCAGTGGTCCCGCGGGCGCTGGAAGAAGGCCTTGCAGAGGGGGTTGCGCTTGGAGAGGTATTTGACGAAGCTGGCGTAGGGGCAGAACTCGGTGCCCGTCTCATACATGCGGGGCAGGTTCTCCTCGTCGCTGCTCTCCGCCCGCTTCTTGCTCCAGGACGACGAGCGCGACTTGTGGTAGGGCCCCAGCGCCTTGAAGTAGACGAACTTGCGTCCGTCCTCATCCACGGCCAGCCCAAAGGAGTCCTCCTCCAGCTCCCGCTGGTTCTCCCGGCCCCGGGTGCAGAAGTACATGCAGGTCTCGAACCAGACCTTGTTGAGGAGCCCGAAGGGGCTCTGGGTGCTGAAGACGCTGCAGGTGTAGAGCTTGCGGAGGTCGGCGCGGGTGATGGCCTGCTTCTGCACCACCGGCCCGGCGCCCTGCTCCTCCAGCTTGCGGATGACGGCGGCCAGGGTGAGGTTGGCGGCGCGGAGCTCGGGGTCCTTGGTGAGGTCGAGGGTGCGGCAGTAGGGCGGCTCGTTGAGGTAGCGGTTGAGGGAGCTGCGGATGCTGATGAGGGAGGACTTGGAGTAGAGCTGCCCGCTCTTGGAGCGCGCCTCGGCGTAGAAGGAGCGCAGGACGCGGCAGAGCGCCCCCTTGTCCATCGTCTCGAAGTCGGGGCTCTGCGCCTTCTCGCTCAGGTACTCGCGGAAGATGCGCACGGCGTAGCGGGTGGCCAGCCGCGTGTTCTCGCTCAGCCGCGCCCGCTCCGGCCGCTGCAGCAGCAGGGCCGCCTCCAGCTCCGCGTCCTCCGCCGCCCCCCCGGGGCCGCCGCCGCCGCCCCCCGGGGCAGCCGCCGCGGCGCCCCCCGGGGCCGCCCCGACGCCGCTGCCGCCGCCGCTGCCGCCCGGCGTACGGCCCGGGGCGGGCGGCAGCGGCTCCGTCTCCTCCTCGCCGTCCCACTCCAGACCCATCTCCTCTTCCTCCTCCTCCTCCTCCTCCTCGTCCAGCAGCAGCCCCCCATCGGCTCCGTCCTCCTCCTCCTCCTCGTCCCCCGTTATCTGCACCTCCTGGATCTCATCCTCCTCCTCGCCCTCCTCCTCCTCGCCGGCGCTGCAGTAGCGGTGCGGGCGGGGGGCGACGCCGCGGCCGCGGCCGGGCGGCCGGTCCCCCGCATTGTTCCCGCCGCCGCCGCCGCCGCCTCCCCCGCCGCCGCCGCTCCACTCTCCGCCGCCGCCGCCGCTGCCAGGCATTCTCGCCATATTGCCGTCTCCCTGCCAGTCCTCGGGCAGGGCGCATGCGCTATATTGGACCGCAGCGCTGGAGCGCTTTTGTGTTTTAATGACCTTCAGCTACCGGGAGGCAAAGCCGGGCTCTTAAAGGGGCCGCGCTCCCAGTGGCGGCGGCGGGGAAGGGGCGGGAGGGGTTGGGATGGATGGGGAGGAGGCTGAGCCGCGCAAAGGGGGTACCGCGGGGAAGGGAGCGGTACTTACCGCGCCCGCCGCTCACCTCGGGTCCGTCCCGTCGAGCGACGGAGATGGGCGCCGGGGGCGAGGTGGGGAACGGCCCGGCCGGGGCGCTCGCCCCGGCGGTTCCCCCACCCCGGCGCCCGTCCCGTCTCCCCATCCCCGAAAAAAACCCACTCCGTGTGTGGAGCAGCTCTTTCGGTAGCAACGGACCGCCACCAAGCAGCCGGGACGGAGGTCGGCGCGCCTCGCACCTCCTCAACCATCGCACGTCCTCATTTGATAGTAACTTAAAAACAAACATGGGGGGGAAAAAAAAAAAAGAAAAAAACCCACCCAACCCCAAACGGAAAACAACACCCAAAAAGCTCGGGCTGTGCTTGCCCGGCAGAACGGCTCTGCTCTTGACGGGATGCTGGCGGGGCGGACCCGGTCCCCGCCTGCGGGACCCCCGCGGCATCGCCTGCCGCCGGCCTCGCACCTTTAGCCGGGCGCCTGGATTTCGGTCGAGGGGCTCGGGAGGAGATGGACGCTCGGGGCTTTGCATCCGTGCGGCTCGGAGCCCGCCCGGGAAAAGCCGGTTGGTGGCCGCGGCGCTCGCTTGGATTGCGGGAGCCCCAGCGAGGTTGGTTGCGGAGAGAGAGAAATAAGGACTCGGGGGCTGACGGGCGTCCGCCCCGGGCCGCCCTCCCGCTCGCTTGGGCTGCAGACTTTAGGGCAGCCGGAGGGCCCGCGGCCCCCTGTGCCGCCGCTGCCTCCCAGGGAGCCCGGCTCCTTCCTCAGCCGCCCTCTTCAGCGACGGGGCAAAACCCGAGGGGACTCCGCAGCCCACGCCAGAGAGCACGGGGGCCCGGAGCCGCCGGACCCGGCGAGGCCGCTCTGCGGAGGCTTTCACAGAGGGCAGCCCCCGGGCAGCCCAGCGCGGGCGGGGAGCGCAGCCTCGGCCCTGCCCTCCGCCGGCTCCGCGCCCCCCGCCCCGTGCGCGCCGGGGGAGCGCCTGCCCGCCGCCCGGCTCTTCCCCCGGGAAGCCGTACCGGCGGCGCCACAGCCAGCCGCCTCGCTGCACACCGCCTTACCCTTCCGTCCCCGGGAAGGGTCCTTTGCCGGGCCGGGCAGGGGGGCGCAAGCCCTGCGGCCGCGCACCGCGGGCGAGGGAGCCTGTCCCGCCCAGGGACAGGAGGGGACGAGGCGGCCGTGCCCCACCAACCCCCCGCCGGTAGCACCCACGCCACACACACCAAGCTTCCCCATGCCGCCTCGCCGGGCGATTTCTTTTATTCGGTACGTTGAAATAAATATTCATTACGACTCCTGGCTACACCTGAAATTATAGCCTTAATTGCGGAGCTGCTGGCCTGAGTTACCACGTTTGGTGCCTACTCATCCGTAGGCAATTCCTCAGCGCCGGGCCCCAGCCGTGGTGGTTACCTGTGGGGCGGCTCGGTGCCGGTACCGGAGGCGGGCAGCGCCGAGCCCCGCGGCCGCTCCCCCGGGGCGGAGGCCGGCGGCCACGGACGGGGCGTGGGGGGCAGCCCCAGCCCTCGCCGTGCGGGCAAACGTGGGATCCCGAAGAAGGGATGCGCAAAGCGTTGAGCAAATTAGGCCAATTCGAAACAAATAAGCACTCCGGGAAGAGAACCTGCCACTCCCAGAAAATAATTGAAAAGAAACCCCGCACTGTTATATTGATGTAAGCCAGGAGTAATTACACCGAGGTCAAAGTTGTTGCATGCACTAAAGAGGTTGTACTAGCTCTGTAGTTTGAGAGCGTATTATGTTCCCTCTTAGGTCGATGGCATATAGATATATTCTAGAGAATTTTTTCCTATGCACATAAAGAGGATATAAATAACTTTTTTTTCCCCTGTCATATGCTATCTGCAACCCAACCCTGCAACAAAGTCTCAAAGACCTTCCAATGATGGATCAGATGCTGAAACAGGTAGCTAAAAGCAGCAAGACCATGTTGTGGCTAAAACCCAAATGCCCCAGACAAGCTGCTTTCAGGAGCTCTGACAACCCACCTTAAAAGACAGAGAACTGCAGGGCTTGTGGTGTATACCTTTTTATGGGGATCTTTTTTTTTCCTTTATTGTTCCCATAAATGTTAAAAATTACATGATTGGCATTAACCTTTGGACTTGACTCTGTTTTAAGATCGTAGAAGAGATTAAGCCACTTTCTTTTTTAAGAAGAGCTTTTCAGAGCCACATGGGTGCAAAAGGTAATTGAACATTTGATTTTTTTAACTTTAAAAAAGATGAACACCAGGCTGACAGCTTCTGTACTTGGATGTTCATTTAATCACCATTTCCTGATTACAGGAGGTGAACTATGTTGACAGACTTGGAGATGAATATGGAGCCCCGTATACTAATAGTAAGTATAAAGGACATAAAAAACTTGCAGTGAGGTTGGAGGGGAAAAATATATATGGAGCATCCATATTACACACATCAGTTGGAAGCACCTCAGCAGCCAGGGGGGAATTCAGAGAGTAGCAAGTGAGGTGTTTAGAGTGCTGCAGGCGTCCGTAATTGGGAAGACACCCATATAACGTATATACCTGTATAACCTATATGTATAGATGCGTGTGCATGTGTATATATACATACCTAAGTTAATCACATATATATGTTATCTGTCTACATTCCTAAAGATAAGATTTACCCTAGTCAGTTGTATTCCAGAAGTTTAAATCCTATTGTTCAAGCTCTCAAGTTATACAAGGTAATCAAACTGCATTCCAAAACTGCCCAAGTTGCACAAGGCTGTCTAATGGAAGTTGGCATAATAACATTAAACTCAGATCCACTCCACCCTCCATGTCATTAATCAGAGTTTTATCCTGCCGAGAGCTCCGCACAGGCATAGACAGCATTCTCCCCTAGGACTCAAGGTTTGAGGCTGATTCTAATACACATCCTGTCCACACTTGGAGGATACGTTTTATTACCGCTGTCAGTAACGAAGATGTAATACCCACAGAACACTAATAATGCACCTGCCCCACTAAGGTTGCAACCCTAGACCGGATTATCCTTCCTTGTGTACACTTGGAGATCAGTCCATATGCCACAGAATTAGCATGCCAGGTCAAAAACCAAAACCAAAAATCCTTCTTTGTGAGTCAGTTGGTTTACAATAAAGGTAATGCTTGTAACCACGTTACCAAATAGTTTCAGGCCTTTCCTCGCTTCTTTTTTAAGCTACTCTTTCCCCTGGCCCCCGGTCTCACTCCTGGCAGGCAGAGAACTTGCTAGAGCCACGCTCTTCGACTATCCAACTATTGTGCTAAAGCTCTCCACAGCCTTATTCTCCTTCAGACTAACACAGGCTACTTCTCCTGTAGCCTCCCTAAGTGGTTATTTCACTTACAGCCACCTAAACCTTCCTGGTTTGGTGTTTCTTGGTAGGTGTTTCATCATGAAGCTTCACTAGGAACTAAACTGGAATATCGCCCAAAAGCCAAGAAGCAAAGAAAATCCATTGGGATCGTTTGCTCTCCAGGATCCAGTCTAGGCATCTAGGAAAGATTTTAAAAAACAGTGCTTAAAACAACCTTGTTGGTTAACCCTAAGGCTCACCACATGGCATCTTTTTAAGAAAATAACTTTTTCTCCATGTATACTTTTACTGTTAGTTTAAATGCAAGAAACATGTTCTTAAAATGTGTTAATATGTTTTCTAAACACAAGATATTTTTGCTGTAGAGGCAGGCTATGTGGAAATTGGTATGAGAAATCCATATTGACACTACAGAACTAGAAGGCAAATCACACTTGGGACTCTTGGAAAATTCACTTAGGGAAAAAGCATGTCCTAGAAATCCTTCTCCCACCCAGAAACATGCAGTTTTGAGATAAGCTTTTTTAGCATTTCAGAACTGTCACTTCAAAATGCTAATTCTATTTTTATTTTGTATATGTATCGTGTCTATGATATTTCTAGTTGTTTCATTACTTCTTGATACTAGGGACAGCTGAGGCTGACCTATAATGTGCTATAATAGATTTTAAATCTCTTTTATTTTAAATTTTTCTTTTTTAGATTAGCGTCTCCTGTCTGCGTGGCAATGAAACGGCTTTATATAACTCAACAAAGGAGACATTGATTTAGGACAGTAATGATGTATCCATGAGCGCTAAGTTGCAGCTGTTCTTAATGAATTTTAAAATACAAAAGCTATTTCACCTCTTAGATTGTCATATTATGAAATGTTAGTGGTAGTTGTGCATATCAAAGCACCAGCTATTACCGACACGTTGTGAAACGTGAAGGCAGCATCAAACCAGCCCCCTCACGAAGCTCCATGGTGCCAATCGAAAGCGTATTTCCAAAGTATGCTCATATTTTTTTTTCCCGCAGGTATTTGCCGTTACTCACTTGACTGCTTTTTTTTTCTTTTACAAAAGCAATATTTTTGCTGCTGAGGCCACGATTTGTTTCCCGAGTGCTCCTTTTTCAAAACAAACCAGAGAAAACCTGAGCCATCATCTTTGTAAGAAAGCACACGTTTAGTGCTTGGCAAATTAAAAGTCAAGACTTTGTGAATCATCGTTATTTTCAGCGACAAGCAGCTGGAGCATTTTTGCTTCCAAAAATATAGAAGAGCTATGTTGGCAGTTCAGCGAGAGGCAGGTAATAAATTGCATTGCACTGCATAAAGGTTTTAAGGGTCTTTTAAAATGTGCTGGAGGTAAGTTGCCAGGAGATATATTAATGCTTTATTTAGCTGTGTTTCGGTTTATGTTTGTCTTTGCTTCTGTGGTGATGAGGGCACTTGACACAAATTGGCTGGTCTGTGAGGCACAGCAGTAGCTGGTTATAGTTGCTCTAGCAGTTGTCCGGTCCTGTCTGTGAACTACTGACACTGAGCAACCCACCATGTTAGCGGCATAACGTTTCTCCTCTGTGGAGAGAAAGAGCTCTTTCCATCCAGGCTGATAATTTAAGTTAGTTTTTAGACCTTCTCAACTGGGTCCATAAATTCGACATGAAGCTGAGGGAAATTTAGAAGGACCAAGCCAGTAACTCAAGAAAGGAACCTCCAAAGAGAGATCCCTTTGGAACCACAAAGCCTTGTTTATAGGTGTTGTAGGTCTGTGTAAGTACAAGTTTTCACTTTATACAGTGTTTTTAGTACTATGTAATAGAGCATAAATGAATGCTGTATTGGATATGGAGTTCTTAAAATCCTATTTTCCGTTCATAATCTTCCAATAAAAATTTATTTTGAACTAAAAGTTCAGGCTGGAAGTCACACGGGGCTGGATGAAGTCTAGAAATGCAGGGAGGGATGACTGGTTATATGACAGCAGGGTCTGGCTGAGAAGGCTCCTTAAACATTCCTTTAAGAAAAAAGGAAGAAAAAACCTGAGTCCTTACAATGTAACAAACAAAAATGTCATGTAATGAGACTCTGAAGAAATGCACTTTCCACCTTGTGTCTGTACCGTATGGATTCTGTCTTGTTTACTTTTTCCATCCCCATTGCATGACCCGAAGTTTCTGTGTTGCCACGAGGTGTGCTGAGCACTGATTCCCACGCAGGGCCAGAGGTAGGGCTTTACACCCCACAAAACTTATTCCCGCACAGGGCCAGAGGTAGGGCTTTACACCCTCCAAAACTTATTCACACCAGGCTTTTCTCAGAGCTGGGGGTCCTCAAGGGACAGGGCAACAGTTGGCCTTCAGCACAGCCTGGAAAAGGGAATCTTCCTCTGACTGTCAGCTAGTGGCTTTAACGCCTCTTTATACCATGAATTCACTGTCAATATACTTTTGTTTTGACTTAGTGACTGAAATAAACTGATTATTCCCCTTTTCCACCAGTATTATGTCTGTGTCATAGTGAATTTGGAAATTCCTTTTCAGGTATTTATGTAGCAAAAACCCCAGCACCAATGGCCTGTCTACTTGGATTTTCTTTTCTCAGTTGAGTTACCTCAGCTGGGTCGACACAAACCCAGTTTAAGCAACTTCAAAACTGTGTGAGTTCAAATGAAGCCCACAGAGAGCATAACCATACTGTTAAACGCTGTCACAGCCCCGCTCAGGCTGTCACCCAGACCCACCTTTCTGTTGCTGAAACGGTAACTTACAATTAAACACAACTCTTCAATTTTTGTACGCCTTCTCTTCATTCTCCCCCATTTCATTTGATATGATGTCAGCAAATCTGACCTGCGCAAATTTTGCATCTATTTTCTTCTAAACCATGATCGGGTCACGATGTTTTCTGGCCCTAATAATAGAATGCCACATTCCCTTCTCAATGTGAGAGATGCTAAAGTATTGCTAGTTATCCTATGAGATCTAAACATACAGGAACTGCCTAAATAACGTTTGCATCACAGATGACATGAACAGGTAAAGCAGCACTTGAATAGAAGGGAACAAATTCATAGATCATATGGAAGAAGAATACAGGGATAAAAAAGTATAGCACGTTCACCTCCAGCCCCCATCACGTCATTTATCAGACCATGATTTGATTCATATAAAGAAAAAAGTTGTAGAACATGTGGCAGAATATTAATATATAAAGAAAATTTGCATGCTTATTTTGAGTTGACTGATCCTTTATGCAAAAGCACTTTCATAAACTAAACTAAATGTTGCTAGCGTATGTGATTTCAGGTAAAAACTGGGGGAAAATCTTCAGGATATTGTCAGGACTTTCATTTGAGGTTTAAAGCCAGAGGCCATGAAGTGAGAGAGACCTGAAGGTGCAGGCTGCAATAGAGTGCTGTATTTTAAGTTATAGAGGGTAAAGCTTGGAAAAGTAAAGAAACTGAATTGATTCAGAGATAAGATAAAGAAAGCTTACAAAGTTTAGTGAAAAAGACTGGATGCATTGGATGTACCTTTCTTGGTTTTTTCAGTATCAGGTAACACTAAAACAGATGAAAAATACCTTCTAACAGCTGGTGAGCATCGGTATTTTCTTAGAGTTTGGCATTCTAAAAAAATTACACCTGCCGCTGTTGAGAATGCTTAAGTGTAAAACTTTTTTGTCCATCCCTGAGTTGTACCTTGCTTTGAATAGCCTTGTCTTTTTCTATCCATGAAAGATTAAGCTGTGCCCAATTCAAACTTTCCTTATTTGAAGATCAAGGCTAAAATTCAGGTTTTTTTCACAGAACTAAAGGTGTCATCAAATAAACAAAAATCATTTTAAAACCCCTCAGATTCATGGATTGAATTACTTAATTACAAGCAGGTAGTTATTTGCCAGTAAAGACCTTGGTTTTTAGGATCAATGAGCATTATTAAAATAAGCAAGAAAAAAACTGTAAGCTCTTCTTTTGCCTTGGACAAAACAAGGTCACATTTGCAATTTGCAGTGCACGATCTCTCCATTAGCAATCTTGGCAAAGGTTTATCAAGTTATTCTGAATAATTTCCTCCAAGTTATGACTGTGTCACTTGGCCTGTTACGGACCTGTCCCTGCAGTTTACTCTGCTGTTTACTTGTGTATTGTCAGATTCATTATTGCTGACTGGTGTCAAAGGAAAAAAAGCAGTTTTTAAAATCAAAGCTTCAGTGTGGAAGGATATAAAGTGTGAAATCTGGACCCATTGCTTTCATTCTGGCTTTAGTGATCATAGAAACCTGCTGTAGGGCAGGACTAATCTGCCAGAAAATTATTATTGAGCCCTGGTAACTCAGATATATGTCCAGACTTGAAAATGTTGTTCTTTGTGCCAACTCCAGGTCCTACAAGAACCTCACATGGTATCCTCCACCTGGCTCAGAAATATGCTGCATTCCACTGTAAAGAGGAGGAAGTTTGTTAATTCCCAGGCAGCTGTGAACAATTTAATCTCTTTCCAAACAGCCCGGCATCCTATTCCAATTGCGAAGTTTCTTGAGGGATGGATAGTTTGAAGAGCTGGTGAGAGATAATAGGGCCTTTACTTCAAGGTCGTTCCTATGGATTTGGCCTTGACAGTAACATCTTGATAATAGGGTTGCCAAATCTCACAGCCTCATGATACTTAGTGGGTTTGGAGTTTTCTCCTCCATATGCTGGAATGGAGGGATTGAAAATTAGCGTTTGGAAGACAAGTTTGAAACCTTGAATTACTGCTCTGTAAAAACTTGGAAATCAGGTGGAGAACCAGAGTTTTGTAACTTCAGGAAGAAGAAATCCCTGTGATTTTTAAGCTAGACTTCTTATTCTGAAGACTGGTGGTTGGCACTCCTGGGATTTCCCAGATAAACTTGCCTGTGAGAACTGAGCTGGTAACTTGACTTGGATTTCTGGACAAGTCTCTAAATTTCTGACTTCATTTCCTCTCAAGATTTCTTTATCAAAAAATCACCATCCAAATCCTACACAAGCCATTTTTGCCACCTCTTTGGCCATATGTTTAGAAGAGTCAAAGAATCACAAGGAACTACTTCAAGAAATTCATATCCAGATTTCTTTGAGTTCTCAGAACCAATAACTTTGTTCTGATTATTAGAAGGTCTCTGCATTCAAAAACTGTCGTATAGGTATTTAAGCCAGCTGTACTTTTAAACAGGCTTGCACCTGATATGGTTTCCATGGGAGCTGCTTTGTGCTTAGCCATTTGCAAACATGGCTGCTTATGGAGATAATTAAATTAGAGTTAGTGAACACAGTGTTCTTCTGAAAAGTTGACCTTCAGTCTTTCTGGCATACTGGTAGAAGAGTGAAGGAAAATATGTCCCTTCTGTGCTTTACATATTCTGTACCACACTTTTTTTTCCTCTAAAACTAGCTAGATGTGACTTTCAGGATACTTCTACCAAAAGCTCCTGCTATTTCACTGCATTTTCAGCAGTTACAGTTGGATTCTTCTGCCCAACTCTAAACACAGCATTTAATCAGCGTAGTTCTTCTATTTTCACTGGAGTTCCCAAATTGTAAAGCTTTTCTTTTGTTCAGCAAGATATATTGGGCTTTGCTTACACTAAAATGTTTAGTAATATTCTCTAAGAGCTAGTTTTCCTCCATCAGAAAGTACTGGTGTTTAAGTACTTATGAATCTCAATCACACATAAAATGGAGAGGCAGAATTACAGGAGCTTTGTTTGTGAAGGGATCAAAGTATCTGGATAATTTGTAATGTTTTGGGGATGGGCACTGCATTTGAAAGGAAGCTCTAGATCCAATTTGTTAACCCATCACTTCAAATGAGCTTGTCAGATCCCAAACAAGGAGGGACAGGATTTTGTCTTCTGAATTCCAGTTTGGCCACTAGTGCATGGGCTAATTAGGGCCAGGTAGAAAGAACCCTACACGCTGCTAAATAAACTAGAAAAATCCTGATGTCCCACCGAGGTCAGCAGCACTAATTAGCACCTACGGACAGGAAATCTGCTTGAACCTGCCTGCTGCACTTCCTGGCTTTGGCCACATCCAAAATCTTATGGGAAAATGATTCTGATGCTATATCATGGCAGAAACACGTGGTGGGTTGCTCATGGGCTAACCTGTCCACCTAGGATTTTTATAATCATTCTCACTTACTGGGGTTGCTAAAATATTGTTGTACAGAGGGTACAAACCCAGAGGCTTTTTGGCCACCCAACAGAACAGTAAGTTTGCCCTCTGCAGAGATACCTCTCTGCCTGGCTCTTAAGATCTGTGAGGTCCAAGAAGCCTGTTACCATTTTGGAAGTCATGGTGAGAGTTTCAGCTCTTTGCAGTAGTTATCAGTAACACACAGAAGCTACACAACCACCCCCATGTTGGAGAAGTCTGTCAGGTCTTCATTTCTTCATGCTTTCTGGCCACAAACTCTGAGCTTTCATGAAGGTTCTCCCTAATGCCATGGACAAACACCACTACCTCCCTTCCCTGTGCTGCTCAGAAGCCAAATCGAGGGACAAGCTGCTGAATTCTGGTTTTGCACACACTCTCTGAAGGGCTGTCCTGTCTCTTAGGCTTTATCTAGAGCTGGGTGACCATTGTTAAAACAACAAATGTACCTAAACCCAATACTTTTTCAGTATTTTTGGATATGTTAGTGAAGTAACACCTGCAAGCTTACAGTATTTTTATTTTTTTATCTGCTGGTCAGTAGGAGAATTTTGAAATAAAAAAGAAGAGTTTTCACCCTCTGAAAGCCTCAGAAAAGTCAAACAACATTTTTCATCATAATTTGAACATAAACGCTGTGATATTTGTATTAGGCAAGTCTCCTCCAAATAGTACATCAGTAATAATACATTTTTTAATGAAAGGTGGTAAATACTGGCCCTAGAGTAGTTTCTCAAAGTCCTATGCATAAACGTTTATTTTAATAGGCAGCAGGCAAGCTAGCACTTGCCTATATGAAAGGTTTACCCTTCATTTTAACCTCAGAGAGAGAAACATTCCTCTCAATTTCTTCTGCTTTGCAACAAGGACATGAAACAACCAAAAAAATGTTGTGAATGATCTACAACTTTGGATAAGTTTTAAAATAGGATGAAAACCCAAACCAAAACAAAAAACCACCTAAGCCTAAAATAGACTGATGTAAATAAGGAAACAAACAAAGCCAGGTAATAAAACTTCTGGCTTGGATGACACGAGTTTTACACAGTGCTAAAAGAGGATCTTTTCCCTCATGTGTATCTAAAATGTCACTGACTCAACAGAACAGTACGCAGAAATGGGCAGCAATTGTATTGTGTCGGCATAATTGGTTTGAAGACACTCCATGAGATAATGAAGAGGACACATTTATCATGTGGAAATTACTTACTACTGCAAAGCGCCCATTACCTAATACTGCAAAGCAAAGCACTTCAAGAAGCACCTCAAAAGCAAGAAAAGAGAAACCCCCGAATCTAAGACCACTAGTTGCACCTCTTCTTTCGCATCCTACCATGAAAAGTATCCTTGTGTTCTGGGCTGATGCAGTCTGGGTTGACTCTGTTGAATCTGCCAACAGACTATGGCTTAGCAAATAGACTGGGGAAAGGAGAATTCAGTCTCAGCTGTTTGCAGTCATCTGAGAGCTTGTGGTGATCCATGCCACACTGTTTGTGCTTGCTGCAAAACGTATACACCTTGAGGGAAAATGCTAGTAATCTGGGCACAAGAGCTAAAGACTTTCCGGTAGAATAATCTGCATCACATATTTGGCTTGGAAGAAATAAGAAGCCCCCTTGCTCTGTGCAGTCAACCATCATTCAACTTACTATTATATTTTTAAAGGATATTCTCAGTTAACAGCAAGGATGCCAAGACTGCTGCTGTGCCCTACTGATATACGTGAGACCTTAATGCTCCCCTGTTAATAAGGAGCTCAGAGTCATTAAGATTTTCTAGGAGAGAGTGGGAACTCTAGAGAATCTCCCACCACGTTTGCAAACCCAGCAATATCAGGGGGAGCTCATCTTGGACTCATGACAACCAGTCTGACATATGATGACTTGCAAAGTCATAACAGATAGAAGTACAATTTCACCATGGACATTCCTCTTGAACGCCCCCCCCCCCCCCCCCCGAAATCCAGACCAAACAGATGGCTATTTCCTCCATTAGCATCCTGTCTTGCTCCTTTTGAACCACTGCCACAGCTGTATCAGAGAAGATCTGATACCAGGATGTCAGGGCTGGGCTGGGTTAACCAAGGAAAATAAGCTGGAGCAATGGTGAATGACAGGAAAAGGTGGGGGGCTGGATCTGGACTACAAAAGAATATGAAATGGTTCTGCAATTACTCCCACTCAGGTTGTGCTTTCCTCCAACAATCCCTGCATGTCCCCTAAGTCTGTTGGCAATTATCCAAACCTTTACAGCCCTAAAGCCATCCTGTTGTCAAACTGTGTGCAATTCATCCTATACTTTTCGGAGAGGAACATTTAATAGAAGAAGATGTGGTCTGGCTGCCTGCAGTTTCTTTCCATCAGCAGTCCCAGTGGACAGAAAGAGTCACCGTGGGAGCATTCCTATAGCCCTGATCCATCTGTGATCCTTGGGCATGTACAGACATATTCATGAGCTCTATGCCCAGAACAGGTGAATGCTTCTCAGTAGCACAACTAAATTTGAACTCCGCTGTCTCAGTGAAGGGGCAGTGATGGACAGCGTTCAGGACCAGAGCACATTTGACACAGAAAAGGGAGGGGACAGATGTGACAGAGCCAGAAGAAGGGTGCTGTAGAGCCAGACTTCATCCCACAGCTGACAAGAGGTGGGATCTGACTCTTTCCCCTCCCAGCAGTGACCCTCTCTTGGTGAAGGCAGCAGTGGGAGCCAGTCCCATTTTCTAGGGCTCTGGCACAGACATAGAACTGGGGCCAGAGCTGGTTTGTTCCTCAAGGTAATCTGCTGCCCTCAGCAGCTTCTGCATTGCTAGACCCTCAGGTCAGCTCTGCTCAAAACCTCCAGCAACCTTGTCTCAAGTCAAACTGCTGGTGTCACAACCAAAGCCTAAGTAAATTTGCTGTGCCTGCAGAGGCACGAGAAGATTTCTCCTGGGACACTGATAAGGACTCTAGGCAGTGGTGCCAAGCAGCACACATCTTGCAAAGGTCACTCAAGTGTTGTCATTGGCAGACAGGGTCACTTCACCCTGAAGGTGACTGAGAGTGAACAAGAAGTCTGGTTTTAAGACACACCAAGGCTTCTTGCATTTGCCTTTCTTGCAACCTCCAAAGGGGCACAAAACCTACTAGTTTCTCACTTTCCACTCTATTTAAAAGCAACTGTGGAGAAATTTATCTTAGACACCTTCTCCTGCTTTTTTTCCTTTGATGCCATTCTCAGCATCCGGTCTCATGCTGGTAAAATTGGCTGATAAATGTCCTGGGCCTGGTGCTCTTCTTTCTGCTGTTACTCTTCTATGAGAAACTCCCTAGTTTTTCCCCTCTCCCTTGTGCATCACACCCAGGTAACGGAAATGCTGCACATCAGTCCCAGCTTGGACAATGCTTCCTCTCCTCATCTGTCCTCCACTCTCTCCAGATCACCTTGTTCTTTCTCCCATACCCTCTCCTTCACCACCTATTCTTCCTTCAGGAATGAGCAGAGATACATGCCCAGCTGCCTGAATATCTCTGTTGGTGGGGATCAGGAAGATGAAAGACAGGGAAAGGTGGGACGGAAAATATGCTGAGCTGAAATGTAAAACTACCTTGAACATCTCTTCTACTATCTCCTCCTTCTGCTTTATCTCTTCTCCTTTGCAATCCTCTGAAAACTGGCAGGAAAAAAAATGCATGCCTGTCAGCTTCAAAGCAGAAGAAGAAAAAAACCCTTCCTCTCTGAGCTGTGATTGTATCTCAGGGTGGACGACCTCCCAAACTTCTCTGGGAGAATCCCTGGCTGCTCCGTTGTTCCTATGGAGGCATACAAACAGCTGAACAGACAGCGCTAGTATCTGTGGGAAAGACAGGCTGATCCTCCTCCTCCTTCTCCAAGTTCCTCCATTTTTGTACACCCCTGCCTGCCTCCTCAAGAGGTTCCAGCTTCTCACCTTGGCACATGGCACAAAACAACTGTGATGCTCTACTCAAGGTGGTACCAAGCACTGCAGCAGTCTGCCATACTGATCTCCCTCACCATGCATAGAGGAATCTTCGTGCTTTCAGCCATGTGTCCTTGCAAGTCTTTGGGTACAACAGGGCACAGTGCTTGCCAATCTCAAGTATTTGTGATCACAAGATGTTCCCAAACAAAGCACGAAGAAAGAGAAAAAGCCTTGATTATTTTTTAAACAGTGTATTTGAGAGTATTTGCTTAACTTCTGGTTTTGAGTTTTCAGATTGCATTTGTTTTCAAGCCCTGTTCTGCCTTTCTCTTCTCCCACTGCCCTATCCATTCACCCTCCATCCCAAACATAAGGGCTAAGGATGATTGTTTCTTCCTTTGAAATCTGAGAATCTCTTCATTCCTGGATATGAGGCACTGAGAAATATACTGGGAGGTGAGGTGGGGGAAGAGGCTTGGCAACCCAAGAAAGAATGCAATAAACCAGTCATTTCCTTCCAAAGCATTAAACTCCACACCCTAGAGTTAGTGGTCTTCATGACAGCCTAGTCAAATAGAAAAAGACTCAGAAAAGCGGAGGAGAAAGGTCCTACGTTTCCAAACTGATGCATGGACAAGGTGCCAAATGTTTGCATTTCTTTCATTTGCCACAAACTGGGTTAGCTTTGAGCTTGAAGGAGAGAGAATAGCAGGTTTTTAAGTACTGCTTCTGGGCCTGGCATCAACACTTCTGTTGCCATAATGAGTCAGACATCAGAGGCAATACACACGAAAGGATGCAGGCCAATGCCTAGGCAAACAGAAGTGGGAAAGAAGGACTGAAAAATAAGTGCACATGGCAGGGAAGAAGGACTCCATCCTCACAATTTTTTTGAAATTATAAACTCAATTTCCTGCATTTCAGCAAATAAAGTCACTTCAAAACAAAACCAATGAAAAAAACCCTCTAGAATTCTGTGCAAGGTTAATTTGCCAGAGGCAGATTTTGTTCTGTTAATTGCCATTTGCCATGTACCAAAGCCACAGACCCGAAATGCTCTTGCACATTTCCCATCAGGCAAGCACACACACGATTAAGAACGTTTGAGCAGTCATCCTTAGAACTGTGAAAAAGATAAGCCGTTAAATGAAGGGAGATTAGTCTTCTCAGCCACAGAAACCACGGGCCCAGATGCTCCTTCCCCTTGCCACCTACCAGGGCTTCTGAAGGGCGGTTGGATGACTGGGGTAGATAACTGGCTCTGGGGACAGACTATGGGATGGAAAGTGCATTGATGGAAAACATTTGAAACTTTGATTTGCACCTTACTTGGGGGCTCCACCGGGAACTCAGGGCAGTCTAGAGACACGTATTTGGCACTTCTCACCTACCCCAGCTGTCAAGTAACTCCCTGATTTGTTCTCTTCTGCCTCATACTTCCACTGTTTTCTTCTTCCTCTTGTTTATTTTCAGACCATCCTTTCTTCTCTGCCTCCTCTTTCAACTTTTATCACCATGACCTGAAGAACTGATATGCATTGCCTGGTGCTCTTCTTTACTTTCCCTTGTTCTCTCCAACACTTCATCAAACAAAATTGTCACAAAGAAAATATTTACTAGAAGAAATTACAGCTATCTGCTAATCAACTAGTACAAAACGACCAACTACAGACCTCCAAAAGACCTCCCAAGTCCCTTCCATTCTCTGTTACTAGGCTTCCTGTACCATTTCAGGACTTGCCTACCCTTGACAATTTTACTAATGTGACTGATTAATGGAAGAGTTTTCATTTTATTTTGAGCAACAGTTGTACTGATAGAGTCTCATTGCCGTTATCACAGCTGCATTGTTGTGAAGATGACCTACACAAGCCACCTTTCTGATGAGAACACCACCACCCAAGTGCTGTGCAGCTACAAATGATCACTTCCTTGATCTTGGATACATCATGAAGCCTACCTACCATCATAGGAATTAGAGCTACATACTTTTGACTTTCTTACATAATTGTGTGACACTAAAAACATCTACTAAAGCACACAGAATTCAACAACCGTGTTTAAAAACCTCTGGTGCCTCCATTTCCACAGCGTTAGACAGTGCTAACATGATACAAGCCAAAATGGTGAGGTCACTGCTCCAACGGGAACACAGTAATGAGGTCCAATATCCACAAAGAATTCGCATTCACATGCCATTGTTCTGGAGTCAGTTAATGATTAACACGGATTAACTCCTGTGCCTTATGGACATAATATCAGGGTTTCTCTAAAATGCAGGAATACACAGATATACTATAAGGATTTTGAAACAGATTATATTCTTTAAGACTGCACAGTGGTAAAACGCAAAAATCTTACAGAATATTAAAAATGTGTACAATTCCTGACTTTGCTGCCAAAGACCAGCCATTATTTTACATGTAGTGCCTTGGTATTTCAGGTCACGCCTGCCTTGTGTGATCCACGTGCATGCTGCAAATAAAAAGAATGTGATAAGGCAGCAGGAACATGATTTAGCTTTGATCTGAGGGTGGATCTTGACTCTATTATGTTGCTGAGAGTTTGTGGGCACCAAAGAGAATATGGTAAGTTTGCTCAGCAAACTAAGGGTGTGACATTAATGCAAGTCACCCAACACTGGAGTCTTCCATACAGCCACATCTACAATAAAACCGTTTCCCTGCTAGTTAGATTAAACCCAGCATGGCTATGCTTCTTCTCCTACTGACACATTTTCTTTTGCACTTAGTGATCTAATCACATCCTCTTTTTTCTACGGGGCCTTTGCCTCATTCAGTGTCCAGGATGGATGGGACTCATTGAATAGGCATCTGTAGTCTGACAGTTTGTCTGCAGATTTGCTGGAGCTGAAGATACATCCTTTGATTCTATCCCTGGCTCTGCCACAAAGTTCCTATGTTAAGATACTGCACTAGTCACTTAAACCAAAGCGAAGTGGGCACCAAGAGCCTCTTTTTTATGCTGTAGATGCCTGACTCGAATCACTTGAGATGTCATTTGTGAAAGAGCTAAGCACTCATTGCATGCAACTGGAGCAGAATGCTACAAAAATGCTAAATATTCTGAAAAAAGATAGACACTCAGCAGCTCAAACTTAAAATCAGTAGACATGATCTCCCTGGACTTCCCTTCCTTTATGCAAAATGCTTCTTGCAGCATGGGGACAGTGTGACAGTTACAACCATGTCTTTGGGAAATGGTATTTCCTTTCCATAAGACGTTGAGGTTTCAAATCCCCATTAGGACAAAAAGAATACCCCTCACAGTTCTGAGTGGGGGACCTCTCATACAGCTTCCAGGTGTTCAGGTTATCCCATGTAGTTGCTCGAATCAGCAGACTTTTGGCATTTCTAGGTCATTTGTACACTCAGTTTAACTGAGAAACCTTTCCTGGTTAGGATTTCATCAAAACGGATACATTCCAGCAAAAAGCTTCAGTTTTGACAGAACTTTTCTTGTCAGACAACTGCTTTGTACACATTTCCTGTCTGGACTGCTGAGACTCTCTGGGAAGAGCATACCAGTCTCACTGTACAAGTTTCTGTTTCCAAAGGTTGTTGCTTTGGATGAAGTCAAACTAGGCTTGCAAAGGCACCTCTTTCATCTGAACTCTGTGGTACCAACTACAGATGCTCCAGAGCTCCAGGGAAGCTCACCAGGCTCAGGTCATTATCCCACACTACCAAGGGTGACCAATGTCCTTGGAAAGCCCAGTAAACCTGGGCCATCTATCCAACCTGCAAGGCCTTCAGATTTGCTCAGAAGGGTACCCTGCTTCAGATTTAAAGTAGTCAATCAGTACAAGATTATATAAACTATTTGAATGAAGCTGCAACCTATGTAAATATCAAAGGTTTATACCTTCTTCACATACATATGTCCCTGTCCACACTACATCTGAATCTCTTCATCTTTCAGGAATAGACAATCTCTCAGAAGAGAGATCACCTGTCCTTCAAGGCTAGTGTCCAAGGGCAGCAAGGAGCACCTTGAGTAGCCCTATTTACTAGACACTACAAAAGCAGGTGTAATCAAAGCTGTTCCAATGAGAGGAGACAGTCATTCCATCCCTCTTGGACTCCAGCCAGGTATTACTATATCCTTTTTCAGCAAACCTTCCCACCCTTGGAAGATGACAAAATTTAGGCAAGACTATTAAAAGAGATGGGAAGATTTCAGGAGGTTGTGGGAGCAACTACAGGCTTTGCTGTCTGGGTTCTGTGCACATCACTTCTAACAGGGATCAGTGCAATCTGGCATTTAAATAACGTTAGTGTAGGAGCCTTTTTTTTCTGCAGCATGCTACAGTTTCTTGTACAGTGTCAAATTTGGTATCATTTTGACATATGGTCCATGGCACTCATCCATCTGTTGTAACTGAGTAGGTGTTGGGTGGAGTTGGCAGGAGAGGCTTGTTTAAGTGTTTGTTTTCATCCTGTAGAGCAACTGCAGAGCCAACTCAGTAATTAATTAAATACTCATCTTTAAAAAAAAGTGCATACTAATATTCTAAAGAAATGGTGAATAAGGCAGCTGGTGCTTCTCACTGCTGAAATGCAGAGACTTTGTTCCCATTTTTCCTTGGTTCCATGTTGTTTTAAGAAGTCTTCCCCACCGGGCTGGCACTCTGGTTTCTATTCGTGACTCAGCCAAATGCCTCCTGGCTGAATTTGGATAGGTCACTCCATCCTCTGTGCAGCGGTCTCCCTCTCTGTAAAATGCATCCAAAGTTAAACACCTCTTTTTTAATAAACTTTGAAATCTGCTGATAAAAAATGCAACGGAAGAGGTGGCCATTATCATTACTATCATTATCTTGCTTTGTGGTTATTCTATTCAAATAATCATTGTTTCAAACTAATCTTTGGTGTCATCTGCTCATAGCAAAAGAGAGGGTCTCCTAAGCACAGTGGAAACACGTCCATAATTTCCATGGCTGCCTCTCCAGGTAAATCTGTGTCCTTTGGGAACTTGTTTCTCTCATTTCTCTCAGAACAGAGCACAAAAGCACTTCTCTCTGTTTAACTGCCTACCCATAACATTTCATAAATGCATGGTGCACCAAGCAACCCCTTCCTCCTCCGTGTGTGACTAGGGAATGCTCCACCTGCTCGGTTTTAACTTCTGGACAGACCCTGGTATTCATTTCTTTGCCTTGGGACAGTGACTCCTGCTGCTCAGTTTGCCAGTCTGGTGGGACATAGTTGCACTCTCTATCTAGCAATCAGTTTTACCCTGCTCTGTGATCAGTTTATGGATTGAAGAAGTTATTGACACCACTTATTAATGCCTTCAGCAGGACATTTATTTGCAAATGTAATAGATAACCAAGGAAATGGGGGAACTCCCTCTGCACAGCTAAATATAGCAGGTTTTGTCCAGTGTGGCTAATCTTGTGAGTTTCTAACCACCTCCACGGAAACCCTGGCACAGCAAGGGATGCTCAGAGCAGCTTGCAGATTGCTATTTCATGGCTGGCAGACATGAATGCCAAATTCATTAATACTCAGAATATATTTAAAGATGTGCACCCACCTATAGAGATTACACAATCTGCCCTTGAGAACAGAAAGGAAAACTGTGATCTGGCTGTTCTCTTTCCTCCCTTCTCCTTCTCACATACACATAGCAATAGGTGTTACCCTAGGAGTCTCTGTAACAGAATTTGTGGGAAGTTCACCACATATTTAATTCTTCTTATTTTCTGGTGGCCCCTATAAGGCCTGGCATCTCAGCACTCTCACAGGTTAGCAATTTTGCACCTAAGTTTATCAGTCCTGTTAGACAAAACCAAAAGTCAAATACTGGGCTTTCAAATGCAGTTTCTTATAAAATACTCTGTAAGAGCAAGAACAGAAGCACCCACTGGGGACACTGATTAAAAAGGACAAAATGTGACCTTCCTTTTTTTTTTTTTAGCTAAGTAACAAAAAAAATCAGTGTAGGCAATATCACCCTGAAGTCACCTACATTTTACCTATACTGTCACTCTTTACTGCCAGGGAAAGGTGGAGGAATTCAATTGATTTTATTTGTAGATCAGGTTAGGCAGAGAGGCTTTGTATTATTTCTTAGCTTGCAGATTAAAGCATGTACTGTATGTAGGAACAAAATTCATCTCCCATTTCTCCACTGTGATTTGTGTCACAATAAATTTTCAGTTTCTTCTCTAAATTATTTCCCTCTCTGTAATTTCCTCTGGTGACTCTTGGACCCTGAAGTGCCACCAGCCGCAAAATTACAAATAGGAGTATTTTGAACTCTAGTCATTCACAAGAAACTTGTCATCCTGACATGCCACAAATATTGTATTTGCTGTGAGATGAAAGGAGCTTACTCTGTGCTTTAATCATGTCTTATTCATTTCCAGAAACTAGAATTTCTTCTCATTCAAGTATCTCCCCGTTTCTCTCTTGCCCACCCCAGGACTGACAAAATTTCAAATAACCCATACCAAACTGAACATTTTTTGCTAGTAATTTTGCAGCAGAACATGACCACCGCAGGAGTAAGGGAAAGAAAATACACAAGAACAGTGAAAGGAACCTTTGAATTACACAATTTAGTAATTTTTATGGGCAAAAAATATGAAGGGACCAGTACAGTCCTCCTTAAAAGTGGATCACAGCTTTGTTGTAGGGCACTAAGTCCAGTCTTTGCACAGCCTTCTCTCCTGTCTCTCTCCCTAGGACCAGCCCGAGTGAACCTGGCTGTGCCAGCCCATGCTGAGCAAAATGGTGTTTGCTTTTAGTTATGTCCTGCATCAGGGAGTTTCCATTTGGTATCAAAATATAATTCCTCTTATCAGCTTTAGACTTGCTGGCTTTATGTTTTATTGTATTTCTGATCTTTGTGAGAACATTGCCCTGGCTGTTTCAGTTTGCAAAGGTAGGGAAACACACAGAAAAGGGCAGGAGTGATGCTGCAGCCAGTTCTGGGCAGAAATTCAGAAAAGCTGAGTCTTCCAGCAATAACACCAGTTTCTTTGTTACAAACTAACACTGCCACACAAACCTTTTCCTAATATTATGAAAGAGTGAAATGAAACATATAATTTATTTTCTCAACTGTATTCTTTATATCATCTACCTTTAGCATATTCTCAGTCTTTTCTCTAAACAAACAAGCTCGCCCACAGCCAGGTGGTGACTTTCCATGCCTCTCTGTTTTTGTATGTTTTGGGTCCCTTCTGTGTTTACTCTAACTCTTGTACAACAGGGTGACCAGACCTGCTCACTCAGGTCAGAAGCTCTCTCCTTGCAGGCCAGGCTTTGTACCCCCCTGGTGCTGGGCAGCCCCCCAGCACAGGGCGAGGAGCCCGGCTGCGTTACGGGAGCCCCCTCTCCAGGTCCCGGCGCTGTTTGGAGTCTCTGCAGCTCTGCCTTCAGCAACCGGGCACCACAGTCTGCCCCTTCCACCGCTGCTTCGCTCGCATGTGACGTGCAAGGCTAAAATAAGGCTTTAAGAGGTTTTTCATAACCTGATGGTGTATGCAGAGAACTCAAAATCTTTACTCTCACATTTGTCACTGTCTGCGTTATGAAAGTAAAAAATGAATGTCATCTTCCTCTTCACGTAAGTGTTTGGGTCCCCAAGCTTTTCAGAGTCTTGTCTCGCCCTGGGTGACCAAGGGGCCAGACAATTTTGACAATGTTGTTACCTCCAAATGTCCCAGCTTATTGTTCTGATAATTCATCAAAGTTTTAAAGATCACCCCTAGGGTCTATCTGTGGGTATTCTACTGCCTTTCTTGCTAATCTTTCACTCTTCGTTCCTGCAACACTTGCTTTCTTTTGTAAAACAGAAGCTAAAGCAGAATTTTGCATCTCACCTCATGACTGTTAGATTTTCTTAACAGCATCTTTTGAGAAAAGTTATCAAAAAACCTTATGGACTTTCCTCTAAAATTTATATTAAATGGTTCTGCATAACCCATGGTTTCATTGAGATACTTCAAGGTTTTTTTAGGAAGTTAAAAAAAGCATGCTTTTCTGTTACTGGATCAGTCATGCTTAGCATTAAGCTCATGTGCAGATTTTATAACTCACTAACTTATATTTCAACCTTTCTTTCTTTTTCATGTGGTTGAGATGATCTTGATTTTAAAATAAAATACATGCCATGTTCCATTGATTTGGTATAGCAGAATAGTCTATTTTTAAGGGAAACTCGCATGATTTTGTTAACAGCTATCAGCCTTCATTGATGCCATCTGCTCTGGGAGGTTTGTTACTTTAGCATGTCAATCCTGCAGCTTCTCTTCTGATACCTCAATGTTTGACAGGCCCCCATCTTTAGTAATTAAACAAAATATGTAGAGAGTGAATGTATTTCCAATCAGTAAAGACTGATGGAAGGATATAATGTAGTCTCTGCAATACCCTTGTCATTTTTAACTGCCCCTTTGATCCAGCAAATCCACTAATTCTCTTTCAGATATTTATATTTCTCATTTGTTTGCAGAAATGTGTATGTTTGCACTTGAGATTTCCTCTCAGTCCTCCTGTTTCCCATCTTTCATTTTTCCTTGTCAGTTTACGTTCCTTTCTTTCGGGTTAGCCAGGGCTAGATTTCCTTTTCCCAAAGGTTACCTGTTTGGTTCATCATACTGTGTTTGTTTTTTCTTGCCTTCCTGCTTCCTTTTTGGTTTCGGGGTATGCATACCTTCTGTGATGCAATTATGGTATGCTTAAGTAGTTCCATGTTGAGGCTAAGGATTGTAATGTCTTCACTTCTGACTCATTTCCTTCTCTGTACCTCTTTCCAACCCTCTCCTCCCTCCAAATCCAAGAAATTTAAAGGATTATATTTTAATTGCAGTGCAGTTTAAGTGTTAGCTAGCTATTAGATTTCTATCTCCACCCTAGAAGGCTTCGTATGATGTTTTGCATTTCTTGTGTTTTACTGGGGTGGGGGGTATTTGCATTAGCTTCTTTATTTAAGACTGGCCCAGACCCAAGTCTCTGCATTTCTAGATACTGCATGAAATGCAGTTGTGACACAAACAAGTGGCAAATGCAATTTCAAATAAAGGTCCTGCCAAGACACTTTGAAGAGAAATGACAAATTCAGATTGGTCAGGCTGTTTGATGCTGGAGTTTGATGCTTCAGTAAGTTCAAGGGCACTAGCAGGGTTTTGGAAAAAAACTGGATGTGTTATCAGGCTGGTGCTCTCCAGGAAGGGAGGAGTTGCTTTGCTTTTTTTACACCATGGTCCTGTCTAACCATGTTTGCTAAACAAGAAACTGGGAAAAGAGTAAGAAAAATCCTGGTTTAAAACCAAGAGACACACATGCTTTGCTTTAGCATCTCCCTGCCATGGTAGGACAAACTGCTTTAATTGGTTTCAAAAACCATGCACAGCTCTGGAACCTAAAGGAAGAAAAGAGGCCTTTAAAGGAAAATGCCAGGAGCACTGAGAAGGGGGGAAACGAGAGGATCAGGGAGAAAAGAAGTGGTATCTTGCCTTCTGCTGACACACTGAAAGCAGGAGTATGATCCATACAGGAGGTGAAAAGAGGGAAAAATAAGGAAAGGGTCAGGCAAGGCTCTGAATACGAACAAATGGTTTGCATATAGAGGCTGGCCATAAACGACACCAAATCACTGGACTGCAAAGCTGCAACCAAATCCACACAGGTCCAACTTAGAGCGGGGGATCTGGGAGTGTTTCAAATCTGGATGCCTGATCCAGTCCCACCCCAGCTCTTCTCTGGACAAGAACCTGCTTCCCTTCCCCGTGAGCCGGCACGGCAGCCAGGTGGGAGCCAGTGCACCCTTCAAGCCATGTCCCCAGTTTGGAGGTCTTGGGAGCACAGCAGGCACGAGTGCCACCGCACATGGCAGAGGTCGCTTCAGAAAGATGTCGTTGAGTTCAGCACAGTGGTATGGGGCCTATTTGGCTGTGGCTAACTGAAGTCAATGGCAAAAGTGTCCTTCCTGATGTAAGTGCAGGACTGCGACCGGCATGGGAGAGGAAGAAGCAACCTCCAGTTTTATATTAACTTCTCTGTGGCCTTGGCAGTAAGGCAACATTATGTTTCACTTGAGTTCGACTTTAAAAGGAGATGTATAAAAGAAGAATAGCACAAATATATTTTTAGGGCACAGAAAATTAAAAAAAAATATATGTTTTGAAACTGACCCTTGACAGCCTGTTTAAAAGAGCTTGAAACTATCTGAACTACATAAAGAAAAAAAAAAAAGAAAGAAAAACATGCCCATGAGGGCTGAAAAATCACTTCAGTAATAGATGACTTTTAACTTTACATCAGAAAATGTTTGGCAGGCATGATTTTAAAGTGTTAGGGAAATGTGTGTGATAACTACTTGGGTGAAAGAGCAAATGTAGTCCACAGTGAGATTTATCAAATGTTCACATAAGCAATCAGAATCTGGCAGGGCCAGCTGCCCATGGAGAGGGGCAAAGAGGATCACAGCTCTAAACTTTGAAAATTTAATGAAGCCCACTGATTTCTCACAGGAAATTTTTCTTTGAGCATGTTCAAGTGTCATGGGAATGCTAGTGAGCAGAAGGCTCTGACAAAATGCCAGCTATAAGGCATAAGGGAAACAAAACCCTCCAAGCCCCCCCAAAGGCCAAACCACCCTTTTCCTCTTTTAAAGCTGCAAAGATTCTTGATGCACCAAACCCCTGCACATCCTTATGTGTTACCCTTAATCACACAAACAGGCCTTTTGACATGATTGGGGTTATCAGGAGAGTCTTGTAGGATTGGCCCCTTTTCAAAGAGACCAGAAGAGCACTGAACTTCCCAGGGCTTGGGCGGGAATGTGCGCAGAGGCTTGAGCCAGCCAGCAAAAGGAGCAGGCAGTGCCATCTGGGGTATCCACGGGAGCAGTAGCTGACTATCTGCTTACAAAAGGGAGGAGGGACATCAAGGCAAAAAAGGAGGTACAAGGCTAGGAGGATAACAAGCAGACCAAAAAAATGCAGTTTATACCACAATTTAGTTATCCTTAGTTTTACCTTACAAATATCTAAGCAGCTAGCTTTTGCTATTCTACTGGAGTAGCATCCTATCAAAAAAGTGTATTCTTTAGCGCCTTTTGTGGCACAAGATGTTTTAAAAACAGTAGGTTTTATGGTTCAGACACCTCAAAGATCTCCTATACCAGTGCTTGAGACATGACTGTTTTGCAGCAAGCGATGACATTCAGGAACACGTTTGCTCATGAGATCCCTTGGAGCATGGGGCAGTGACAGCAGCGCACACCCAGCTGCAATGTTGCAGGCTCCTGTGTGCCAGAAATGACGAGGCACCAAATGACGCACCAAGGCAGCGAGGTGCCCCAGACCTGAAGTGGGCTTCTGGAGAGCGATAGAGGTGCTAGAAATATGTAACAGCCAGGCCTAGCTGCAAATGTCAGAGGAGGGAACCAGATGGGCGAGTCTTACGTTCCTTGCGAGAGTCTTGACAGGTTGTGGATAATTAGTTCATTTAGACTGGAGACAAGCCAGCAATACCTTAGTCTTGATCTCACATGCGCAAAGTATGAGTGGGAGTGAGTGGCACCCAACGCCTCCCAGGAATGGGCCACGTCCTACATGTAAAATGTCGGAATTTGATTCTGTTTTTCACTTTCGGCAGGACTGCGCTGGCTTTCCAAGTCCCCAAGGACGCATGAAAGCCATGTGTCTGTTTCGCCCAAATCGTTTGTAACTCATACTTTCCATACGAAGTTCACCATAAAATAACAAAGAGAAATTACTTAATTGAATTTGTTTGGAACTCAATATCAGAGCAGTGTAACAAATAGAAAACAGCCAAGCGCCATACAATCAAACAGTTAGGGAGAAGTTACAAATTTCAACACACATGCAGCTGCCTTGTGGAAAAACAATCGAAACTACTACATTTAATATGGCTGTGCTTCTATAACAATTTCCATCCAGGCGTGGAGAAACACTTAACATATTTTGCTTGAAATTTTCCCATACCATTTCCTGGGACTAAAAGGGAAACTGTGGATCTCTGCAGCTGAGTGATTAGCCCAAGGTCATAGGGCAGGAGATCTGGAAGCAAAACTTTGGACTCTTGGTGATGTACTTTAACCACAAGACTATCCTTCAGTCTCCTTCACACTGATGACTTTGGAACTAGCTTTAAAAGATCCAGTGAGACGCAATGATGGGAGTGCTAGATAGCTACACTAGATAGCCGGAGGCAACAAAAATTATTAGAGACATGTGGGGGTATTTCTAAACAAAAAGATTAAGACCAGAACTATTTCATTTAGAAAGGAAAACAGTAAAAGATGATAGAATTGAGGTATATAAAATAATGAATGGTGTGAAGGAGAAATCAGATGCCCTTCATAAAACAAGAGGCCACCTAATGGAATTTAAAAAGGCATTAGCTTATAAATGGATAAGGATATCACTCTCCAGCTTATCTCTAAGCAACCCATGGAACTCCCAGTTGCAGGACATTGATGTAAATTGTTCAAGAAGATTAAGGAAAAAAGGAAAGATTGTATGTAGCCAGTAATAATACAAAAGATTTTTGAGCTAAAGAAAATTCTTCTTCAAAGCTACAGTTTTCCCCTAAAAGAACCACCTCTTTCCCTGAGAAAGAGATAACTCTCTTTATTCCTGCTTGGGTCTCACCTGCCTGAGTGCAGAAGGCCCAGCAAAAACTGCAGCTGCTTTCTCATATGTCCCCAAACCATGAACACCCCTGCCTCCACGTTTTTCAGGAAGCCTCAGAACAGCATCGACATAATTAGAAATTCAGTCTTCTGCTAATAGCAAAAATCATGTCCTCATTTTGCCTCCAGGAATCCCAAGCTGTCTTTGTACCACAGAGGCCACCGTAAGGAAAAGCTAGAGGGTAAGGAAGGTTGCACCCTCTCGTTCTTTGTCCCTCAGCTCACATCTGCAGCCACCTCCAAACTCCACTGCTTCTTTCCCTCTTCTCTCTTTCTCCAGAGCTAAGCTGCAGATCCATGTAAGATCCCACCTGGATCTCATTAATGACCATCTCTTGGATGTCTAGGGTAAATCCATCAGCCTTTTGTTTGTCTACACAGAATGGAGCCCTAACTGTCCAGCTCTCCCTTTTGACTCTGAGTCCCTCCATTGGTGCTGCATCTGCCGATTTTCACCAGTCTTCAAGGTTCTCCCTAACTTCCCCGCATCTGTGAGCTCCCTTTGATAATCAGGGTGTTAATTGTCCTCTGTCGACCTGGTCTGCCCTTTTCTCATTTTCTCCTATAATGGTCTTCATGCCTTCACCTACAGTCACCAGCTGGTACAGCTGCCTTGACATCACCCGTAGGGCCCCCTCCGATACAGATGGTAAGCCTGTCTAACGCCTTTCCCCTTTTGCCATACCACTTACAGCGAAACAGGCTGCTATAGATAAATGGTGTGAAATTTGCCTGTTACTGGCAAGCTAGGAAGGTCTGTTTACCTTGTGTGAGTGGTCCTTAGTGCATGGATTCTCTCTCTTCAGTGTTTAGAAAAGTGTTTGGTATAATGGGTACATAATGGGCTACAGAAATGATAATGATCCTCTGAATTATTCAGCACTGGTCCCCGGTGCTGAATGGATGGACCATCAATCTCTCTTAGGACATCTTAACTAAACCTCTAGGTGAGTCTTGGCTTATTTAGAAAGCAGTACACCCTGGGGAGACTGGCATGGGTATTTTAGTGAGAGACCCCCATTTCATTCCTCCCTCTGCATCTGGGCGACCACGCCGCTCCTCCCTCCCTCCCTTGATGGCGGTGTGATCATGCTGCTGGGCCTGCACTCCCCTTCTAAGACGTGATACGCGCAGCACCTCTTCCATCTAATGCCACTGCCAAGTTCAGTTCACACGGGGAAATAAAGCTGGTTTTATTTCGTAAGAGCACTTTGCCTTAACTTTGAGCTACTTCAGCAGCCCCCGGATACTTTGGTTTCCAACAGTTATTTATATGTTCTCAATGTCTGCCACTCCTCTCTTCCCGCTGCTCCTCTGGCAACACTGATAGCAGGAGCTATTATTAATTACTTGTTGAATACCTGCAGTGCTCTGCTGCAGCAGGAGAGACGGTCCTTCCCCACCAGGATTTATAAGCTGGGTATACAAGTAAACTAGCATGCAGAAAGTTTGACAGGTGATCGGATGATGAAGAGGATCTTTTTCCGTTAATGTTTGTAAGAAGGTGAGAAAAAGAGAAAAGGGCTCTTTGGTCGCCTCTCTTTGTTAAATGTCTCCTCTTCTTGTTATAGAATATGATGAAAATAAAGTGAATGCCACTAAATACATCAGAAGAAAACGGTAAGCATTAAAGGTCTAACTTGGAAAAAATGAAGAACTGTAGAAAGAGAAATAGTTTTGCAGCTGGAACCGAGAAGAAATGATGGATCCTATCTAAAGGGCAAATCAGAAATTCCTCCCACTGACAAACACTTACACAAAATTTTCACTGATCATCAAAACAGACATTGAGGATTTTTTTTCTGTGAAAAATTCAGGTTATTTTTTTCATTTTTCTGTCAGATGGTCTTTTTCAAATTTCTGTCTAATGAAAATTCAAAATAGTGTTTTTCAGGTATGAGAAAAGTCTGGTTTCAGTTTTGTAAAAGAATCTCAAATTGCTTTTTGACAGATTTTTTTAATATATATTAAAATGTATTTTTTCTTTAAAAAAACAAAACCTTTTCTCCACTGACAGAAATGTTGATGAAAAAACTTAGTCAACTGTAGCCTACTGGGACTGTGCAGCTAAGGTCACTGAGGTAAAGGGTTGGCAGTGCCTTTTTTGTAAATATTCTCCAAGTAGCCCAGGTTTTAAAGACATGCCCAAAGCAGAGTATTACCAACTTCAAGGTCCACTTTCAATGCTGAATCTTCTAGATATTGTATCAGAAAGCGTTCTTGGAAACTATTGCCCAAACAGGGCCAGTTTATATACACATTTACTGTCCTTTACCTTGAACAGTTACTTCTCTCTGGGATTTACTACTTGTGTGTATTTATATAGAATAGTCATATCTCTTTCCAGACTACACTTTGCTAACATGGACATTCAAGCCTCTTCAAATCTCCTTTCACAAGACAGATACTCCATTCCCCGATCATCCTTCTAGCCGCAGTTCCAGCTTAAGTTCACCCTTCTCAAAGATGGATGCTCAGAGCTGCACACTGTGCTCTAGATTAAGTTTCGCCTGTGCCTTACACAGAATATTAACATTTCCCCACGTCTGCTGGAAATACCTCACCTGAGACAACCTCCCATCATTTCTGCCTGACCAAATCACAATGTGGCTTCACAGTTCTTGGGTGAGAACTCAAGGCTATGACAGGTGAGGTCTGGCAAAACCTACTACAGCAGCAGGAGACAGTTGTGTCCCCACACCAGCTGCCTGTTTGATAGAGGCAACCACACTCACACAGAGTCAGGAGTGGGGTGCACATGCCTGAGCCTACATACTACCAATTACAGTCCTGCCTGTTAGCTATCCTGCAAATCATCCTGAATCACGCCAGTGAAAATGAAGGAAAAGCCATAGATGCCTATACTGAACCTGAGGTTTGGGGCAGAACTGAGTCACCAGTGCTGGCTGAGGGGGAATGGCCACAATTGTAAAGGTCTTGTTTGAGATTCAGAAGCAGAAAAGCCACTAACCTGGGTGAGACAGAACTCGTTTCCCTATAGTCTTGGGGCCACCCTGCTGTTCAGTGTTACTTCTTGGTTTTTTTAAAGGCTGTTTCTTACTCACGAGTGTTGGGCAAGGAAAACCAGTTGAGTAAAAGCCACTTAATAATTTGTCAGGATGAGTTGTCCTTTGCCCCAACAAGCGCTTCTAAGGTTTGTATCCCTCACCCGTAGACTTCGGCTACATACAAACCACCTGCAAAGCCGCATCTGTGCTAACCTGCCAACCACATCAAACCAGTAACTTCCATTGCCAGTGGGGGTAGCCAGCCAGATGAAGAGCTATCAGGAAAAGGTTATCAGGTGAGCCATTCATTTCATAAACATGGCCTTACAACAGCTGAACATGCAACAGCATCAACTTTGGTTCAGTTGGACATGGGATGTTGTTTATTTGACTTCTGGATCAAAAGCATGATTAAAATACACATTAGAGAACATGAGATTATTAAAGCTACAACATACATCATCAATATGGAATGTGCTAATGGCTTTCACATCCATTAAAATTTTTTGAAGGTATTATCAGCTAGGAAGACAGTAGTTACTCCCTCCTCCCGCCTATAGACTTTCTCTAAATGTGTGTATATATATTCAACTTAATTTACCAGAGAAGTAGTGATAGAAGAGGTACCTCTGCCTGCTCAAGTAGTGAAGCTGGACAAAATAAAAATGAAGATGTGCATTTTATATTTTTCTCCTTCAAACTGAAAAAAAAAAGAAATTGTATTCTGTGGAAAGTAAGACAACAGAAATTTGTATTTTAACACAGGAAGGCAAATTAATTCTTTGTGAAACAACACAGAAGTCAATGGCACCATACCAGAGATGAATTTTACCCAGGCTGTAAAAAGAAAACATAAGTGCAATACAGACGAACAGAAGATATTCCATTTAAAGTAAGAATTATGTTTCTGTCAGAAAAAAAACAACAACTAACTAAATTTGTTTCCTGGAAGGAGATCCAACTTGGCTCCGCTACAGCAGTGTAAGAGGATCCAAAATAAGTAACAGCAGGCATCTCTGCTAAAATTTGCTTCTGATCGACATTATTTTTCCTCTGGTACCAGAGGAGAGCTGAACACAAGTGAGGCACAGTAGTTTACTGCTCAGAACATGAGAAAGGGGGCTAAAGCTCTGGCATTTAAAACTTGGCTCAGCCAGTGAGCCCGTACATAGTCTTAAACAAACCACATACACTCTGTGGGGCTAATTCCCACCTAAATGCTTTCTCTTTCAGAGACATATAAGCTCAAATTGGGGGGTCGGGGGGAAATATTCTTAATTACACCCATGTTCTATGTCTGCTTCCCTACTTGTTAGGATGTGGGGTCAGACCCTCATTGCAGCGGTGTTAGCAACACTGAGGGACTATCAGCTCCCTGAAGTATCGGCATCTTACTCAATCCAGCTGATGACTAGTTACACGAAAGCAGGAACTTTACATTATGCTTTAGTGGTGGCAGTTTGTATATACCAGCACACATTAATAAATGAACAGTAAAGCACCATAATCACAATCTGTGCATCTGTGCCTGTTTTATGGTATCCTGAAAATGTTTCTAAAGTAGTTGGAATACAGAAATTATCATTCCTTCCCAGCTGGGCTCATGTGAAATGCTGTCTGACTGTGACTGGCAGATTTGATATTTTGTTAATTGTGAGAGACCCCACTTTGAATAATGTACTCACATTTGTTATGATCAGTGAATATTTCCTTTCACATCGCATTTTCTCCATACATAAACTTATCATAATCCAATAAAAAGTCTATGTGCACAGTCTTCTACATGCAGCCTTTCCTCTATGCAGTGGAAAGGCTGGCTTTTTATATACGGTAGGCATGCAATTTTTCATTTCTGCCTGAGTGAGATCCACAATGAATGGAAGTCTTCCTCATGCAAAATCATTTGTTCTGAGGTTGTTCCGACCTAAAACTGAAGGCTTCATTCAGAGAAATGTAGTAAGAAGCGCTTCTCGGAAACCAGTAACAAAAGCTGCACTACACATGAGGAAATTGTTCATTAAAAAAAAAAAACAAACTAAAAACCAACTAGGGAACCACGCTGATGTGACAGAGGAAACTGTAATGAGGGGGAAAAAAAAAGAAGAATCAAGAACCAACACAGTCCTAAAGTTTCACAGTAATTTGTCTTTTAAAAATTAGATGTACACCAAATATTCCCCCAAAAATCTTGCATGTAATTCAGTCATGTTCAAACTGGAATTTAGATGAAGGCAGTGTTTCTAAGGGACAGAGCAACACCTAAGGCCTGAATCTGACTTAAATCCAGAAGAATTCCAATGGTTACAGCAGCGCAAATCAGCAAGAGATCTAAATCTGTCCTAGCTGATTCCAGATCTATCTTTTATTTGCTATATGGCTTTAGGCAAGTCAGTGACCTTCTTTTTATTTCTCAGTTTCTCCATCCGTAAAATGGTGATAATACTGCTTGTAATACATGAAGACTGGGGGGACTAGTTAGTTCCATAACATGGTCTGGATATGAAAATTGCTGGGGATCAATCATTTTTAGTCACCGCCATCACCTTTATTGACTCTTTATAATCTTAATAACTTGGCTTTTTGCTTGCTTGCATATTTCTCTTTTAGAAACCTTGAGCCATAGCCTGGAATCCTTATTCAAGTTTTATGCTGTTTACTTCCACGGCAGGATTCACACAAGAAAAGCGAGTACGAAATTTGGAACTTGGCCCCAACAACAACAAACTGCAAGGATATTTCAAACAAAACTCGTAAATCACAGCATGAAATTAGTCCCGTTTAGATTCGGTTTTTTAGAGTGCAGAGGAATGTGCATATTAACTGACCCACTGATGCCCAAACAACAAGGGGCACAAACAGAAACATCGCCAATCCTTCTTCACCCTTACTTGAATAACATATGCTGCACTGATATTTGCAGCAATAGTCAATGTTGTTCAAATAGTGAAACGGGGGGAGGGGGGAAAAAAAAAGAACATCCCAACCTGAAAACACCCTAGCGTCTGACAGCTCTGAGAGGGACCTCTAGTGTGTGCTAGAACATTTTGTGTTGTGCTTCGGGCGTAATTAATACACCAAAATCACCGCAGTCATTTTGAATAGGCGAGGGGAAGTTTCTCCAAGTGCCTCCGACCTGCGGGGCGAGCATCCTCGCACGGGCGCTGCTGAACCCATCCGGCACCAGGAGAACTTGCCACTTTTTTTCCGGACTCGCCGTGCGCAAGGCACCGACTTCCTCGCATCAGCCCGCAGTTCCCCCGCTGCGCCCGCCCGCAGCGCGCAGCCCCCGGCCGCGGGCCCCGGCCCCGGCCGCCTCCGCCAAGCCGCCCCCGGCGCTCGGGGGAAGATGAAGATGGAAAGTTGCGTTTCGGGCGCAGCCTTCCCACCGCGCTTGTGACAAGCCACCAGCCCCGAAGCGCCCGCACCCGCCTGGTGCCGTCCATCCCCGCCCGCACACCGAGCGATGCTTGAGGTGCACCGGGCGGTTCTGCCCCTGCCCTCCCTCGCCAGCCGGCGGGAAGAGGCGGAGGTCTCTCGGCAGCCCCCGCCGCTGAGAAGGGAGAAGCGTTTCGCCCATTTTTCATTTTCCCGAGCAGTCCGAGCACGCTCGGTGCCCGCCGGGCATGGTCAAATAAACTTGTATCTCGCTGATTGGAAACAGGCGGCGAACGGCTTTTTTCTTTTTTGGGTTTTTTTTTTTTTTTTTGGTTTTTGAGACGGCGGACGCGGCTCCCTCTCTTCCGGGCCGGCGCCGGACACCGGCGGACGGGGCAGCGGCGGCCGGCCCCGGCGGGCAACCGCCGTCCCGCCGCCAACGGTCGCGGCGCCTCATTCACCTCAGCCCCCGCGGCCGCGCGCGGCTGGCGGCAACGGTGGCGGCGCCTCAGCCGCCCCAGCCCCCGCGGCCGCGGGGGGCCAGCGGGCAGACAGGCGGCGCGGAGGAAGGGCGGCCGCTGCCCCGCGGCCCCGCCGCCTCGCCCCGCGAGCCCTGTGGGGGAAGGGCCGCGGGGCCGCCCTTCCCGTCGCCGCCCCGGCAACAAAGGGGGCCGCGGGGGGCTCCGGAGGGGGTGCGCCGCGGAGGGACGGCGGCGCGGGGATGGGGTGGGGTGGGGTGGGGTGGGGGGGAAGGTGCCTCCCGTTCGCTCTCTCTCTCACACACACACACAATGGCGGCCCCCTCCTGCAGCCCGGCGGAGAACAATGCCAGCCGCGCACCCCCCGCGCGAAAATACACAAATCGAAATTAAATACCCCCCCGCGCACACCACCCCAAGCCCCCCTCGAGAGGCGCTGGGGAAAGCGGGCGCCCCCCGCCCGCCGCACGGCCCCCTCCTCTCCCTCCCTCCCTCCCCGCCTCCCCGCGGCGCTGCGCGGGGGCGCGGGTTGCGCGGGGGAGCGCGGCGGGCGAGGCGGCCGCGCCGCGTCCCCGCGCGGGGTGCGAGCGCCCGGCACATGCGTGGAAGCGAGCGGCGCCCGAGTCCCTCCGCACCCTCCGCTGCAAACAACAACAATCCCGAGCAGCCCTTACCTGGAACATCGGAGCCGCAAAAGTGTCCCTCTTTTTTTCCCCCCCCTCTTTTTTTTTTTCTTTCTGCCCTTTCCCCCCCCCCCCACCTCACACTTCCGATATTTCTCTCTCCCGGCAGCGGTCTGCTCTCCTCGCTACACCAGAGAGAAATGCAATAGCTTGGCTAAGGTAGACAGAGCAAAATACAGAGAATAGTTGCTCCAGGGCTTTGAAACCCCTCAAGGCAAGGATCAGGATACAATTAGCTCATGTCTCTACCTCCAGTCTGAATCAATCTCCGAAATAAAAGTTAAATTAAATTAACTGATCACACGGGCATAAAATTGATCTCCTTCGAAACGTGCATATAGATAGATATATATATATCGCGTGTATTTTTTTTTCGGATTTTTTTGGTGGAAAAAACAGTCTCATTCCAGCCTCCAACTTGCTTTTTACTCTCCTCTTGCACAGAAAAGCTGATTTTAATCGTTGTGATTAGTTTTGATGTAACGTTTCCGCGGGCGATTTCTGCAAATGGATGGAGTGTTTCTTTGCCAGAAGAGGGAAAAGCAGCAGATGATGATAATTATAAGGATTGTTGGTTGTTTCTTTCTTTCTTTCTGTCTCTCTCTTTCTTTTTATTTGTATTTAGATTTGTCTCTTCACTTTCCCGACTTGACCCGACGTTGCCATTGCACTAAGGTCGCACAACTTGTTGATTAGGATCACCTCCCGTTTTGATCGAGGGATATGTGATAATTTGGCAGTGGAGCAACACATTTTCTGTTCCCTTGGCTATATAACTTCCCAAATGACGTGTATAAAAATAAGCACATGGAGTCTGCTTTGCCCCAATCAAGTCTGAATCAATGCCTGGGGGTGATACACAAACTCATTTCAAATGTTCAACCACGCAGAATTGCAAAAAGATTGAAGGAGTTGCACTGCATTTTTTTTTTTTTTTTTTTTTTTTAAAGCAGCAAAATTAAAAGAAAACAAATCCATGTAGGCAAATCCAGGACTTTACCACTTAGGTTCATGTGACATGGCTCGCAACTGCTACTAAGTTTCCCTCTCCAATTATCCAATGGAAATGGAGCCTTGCCTTTTTCCTTTTCTCCAGCCGGGAGCCTGCAGCTCCCTTCTCCTGAAGAAAACAAAACCGGGGATAACCAAATAATTTACAAGTCTTATTCTGGATCAGGGTTCCCTTATTCTACCATTCTTCACCTCCCACTCCGCTGTATATTGCTTTGTTCAAAGCTACTGTGTACAGAAGCTGTACTAATGTGGTGTTGTTAGGGTGGGCTATTTTGCCATAAACCCATGGGTCACCTCCCGTTAGTGTCACATCCTCGCAGTATACTTTTGCGAAACGGTATGTTTCTAAGCACTTCGCAGTCCATTAATTCAGAGACTTTGCTGACATTTCTTATGAAAAAGACCAGGCTGTGAGGCCAAAACTGCCCAATAAAGCCCCTGAATAGAACCGGACGTGTCCAGCGAATACCTACGATCAGCTTTTTATTCTATGTTTCCAGTATTTTAAAGAAAGTAATGCAGAATATAACAATAGCCTTTTTCTCCTCAGGCAGTTGCTGCAGCCTAAGGAATGACTAATTCTCTTGCTTAAAAATACATCCAGCCCAATACATTCTTTTTGTCCTTCCTCTTCTCTTTAAATGATAAGCACAATAACGTGGTAGGACTTCTCACGTAGGAATCACACCATTTGCACATGCTTTGTTATCGCGATATAACGAGCACAAATACGTCAGGTTGATTAACCAGGAATGGCTGACAGAAATTAAAAGGAAAAACTTTAGGTAACCACACACTTACATGCCCCAAGAAACACTCAACATGGCTTCATCCTCAAATATTGTTTTTAATATTCTTCCAAAAACTAGTAGCACACGAGAAGAAAAGCTCCCCTCAACCATTTATGCCTTCTCCAAGTGGGTTTGTGTGGAACAGGGTCATTACAACCCTCACTAACGTTATGCAGCTTTAGCAACAGAATCATTTTTAAGTACTCAAAGCTGGTTTAATAACTTAAAGATTCTCATGGCTTGTGAATTAAAACACAGTAAAGAAAATTCTTGAAATTTGCCGTCCAGATGAAATGAACCCTTTACAACGTTCGGTAGAACTGTGTCTTGACCGAACTTTATTTCTGTCTTACGGTGTGTCACCGCAAAAATTTTTATGGCTCTTTGTATGTGACTCCTTTAAATGCTTCACTGCTCTTCTCTTTCTAATAAATAAGTAAAGCAATGCCAGCAGCCTGGTACTCATTAGCGACCTGCATAATACAGAGAAGAAAAATCAGTAAAGGAACAATTTTTAATTTTAAGCTTGCAAGTGGCTATTATGGAGAAAGGTGAAGAAAAATAGCAATGTAAAATTTAAAAATGTGAAAAATATCCTTGTGCTGATATTTTACCTGCAGTGAAGAGTTTAGCAAATGATGTCAGCACTAGACAGAAAAGGTGTGTTATCTTAGGAAGTAAGAAAATGTAGTTATTACCTCGAGAAGGCTCATTTGGTAAAACTTTCACCTCTGAGTCAGATAATCATGGGCTGAAGTCTCACATCACGTTTGTGGGATAGGGCAAATGCCCACTGGGGTAGCTGCAAACCATTTTGGGTAGATATCGTTGCCTCTATTTGTCCGCTGTCATATCATGATGGGACTGCAGCCTGGTCCTTCCCTCTACATGGTGGTCAAAAATATAAAAGCGCATAAATGGAGGTATTCTCAAAGAAGTCGATGTTAACTCTTACACTGAAGTGCTATCTGCATCTCTTTTCGCATGCAAATTAAACATTTCCATAGTACTTTCCCAGGAGAGGAGAGGAAAGACCCTGGCTTTGCTTATTCTTCCTTCTCACAGCTTTTGGTATCCACAGCCTTCTTACCTTAACTCAGGCCTGAATTTACTACTGGTGTAGCCATACTCTGGTCTAGGGATGAATTTTTGTCATCGGGAGAGTTCACAAGAGATCAATATAACCCAGAGGGCTGTCACATATATCTAAATAAGTTAGCAAGGTTTACCTTTATTAACTGCTTGGAGGTAATTTGCATACAAAGGAAAACACATTAAACCAAATTCTGTTCTGTTTTACTCGGAGTTATCTTTTTTTAAACAGGTTTACATAAAACTACATTGTGTTTGTGCATTATGAATATTTTACCGATGCTGAATAGCAACCTTAATGAGCTCAAACTGAGCTCAATATTTGATTTCTGAATTTTTCCTCAAATCATCACCTGTTCATAATTAGCCTCTGGAAAACTACAGTAGTTTTGCCATACCATTGTCAATGTTAACAGTTTGGAAAATTGCAGCTTTTGAAGGTGCAGGTTTTCCAACCACTGCAGATCATATGTGTCCACTTGCTAAAGGGCATTATTTCTCATTTAGCTGTAATCCTGTCTGGAAACAAGTACAGGGGCTCTTCTCAGGAAGGCCCTCATGTCGGCTTGACCTTCTTTTGAAAGTTCTCTGCTGCAGTTGCATAGGCTTTGTATGTGTTGCAATCTTGTTTCAAAAATATTAAGAAGAGCAGCTAGGTGTGGAAATAAAAGCTAGCAACAGTTGCCTGCATTAGATATTTTGTCAGTGGCTCTTTTTTCTTTTTAGAAAAGTAGGAAGGAATTTACATTGCATTTGAAGGGGGAGATTTATGAACACAGTTTCTCCAGATTTGTTTTCCCCAAGGAGTGTTAAAAATAATGTATTTTTTCTTTATTACCAGTAACATTTTGATGCAGTATTTGAAGAAATAGATTTTGTTATTTAACTGTGAAATGGATTGAACAGTACAAACCATAACAAACAGTGAAGTAGCCTAAGAAATAGCATCCCTTCTGCATTTGTAAGAATAACAGGGAATCAAGCCACAGGTCTACTATAGGAAGGTGGCAGAACTAACGCAGCAACAAGTACTTCCACCCTGTTTCTATGTAGCCCTTATGTACCACTTGCACTTACACCACTTATGCCCTTTTGCTCTTAGTTAAAAAATGGAAGCTGAATAAAAGTATTTCCATATCCCACTACAGTTCCCAGTTGTGAGGTTGGCTCTGTGTTAGGCAATGCAAATGCATACAGAAACAGAAGTAGTGATGGATTTCCATGTGGATCTCTTAGCTCTGCCCTCAGCTGTCCAGATATGGCAGCTCTGCCTGCACTGTAAGAGGAGGTGATGTCTCTCTCTCACAGCACCAAAATCTCTTGAACTCCAAGCTTGCACAGTTATCTGCTTCAGAGAGTAAGACTAGAGTCTGTGGACAGCTGATTTAAGGAGAAGCAGCATCACTGGAGTGGGAGATGAAGGTCATTTATGTAATTTCATCATTGGTATGAAAACTCCCAGATTGAACTAGGTTCTTCTGCAGAAACATCAGTTTTTGGTTTACCAAAACCTCTTGGGAGTTTCTGGGTCCCTTGTGAAGATATGGATAAGCTTACAGACTGTACAGGCAATCGAGGGACCACGGAGTAGTTTCACAGAAAGCATCTGTTCAGGTTTTTGGGGCTCTTCCATGGGTGTCTTTCAGAAGCTTTTGGTGCCCCTAAATCCCTCTGCCAGGAATGGGAGCTGGAGATGCTAAGACCTCCACCAAATCATGACACTTGTGGAAAGGTAAAAATAAGAAGGGTTTAGAAGATTGTCTTTGAGCATGCAGGATTGAAAATATGAATCCTGGTGTCATTGCCTCCTATGTGTATATGCATTTATAATGAACTTTGGGAAATTCTCTGCATTTCTCTGATGTTCTCTGCTTCCCTCTTCCCTCCCCAGTTATTCCTTCCCCTGAGAAGCAGCCCCTCTGCTTGCTCAGTGATTGCAGAGGCTTTCTGAGAGGCACAACAGGATAGTACCACACTGGCGTTTTTTCCTGCCTTCAGACATTCATTGCACAGAAAAGTCTGTCTGTCTGATCTGCTGCAAAACAGGTGGGAAAGGACCAATTCTGTACAATATGTGAAGGCAGAGAGCAAATCAGAGTTCACCTCTGCTCCTGCTCCCTACTACTTTGACTGGATTTCCCCTATGCACATTTCAAACCTCTCCTCTCATTGCAAGCCAGATGTTTTATTCGGATTAGTCAGTATGCTTTACAAAAAGATTAATGCACCCTTATGGTCACTATAAGCTTTTCTGGGCTGGATCATGTGAAATACCAGCAGGGTTGAACATGAAAGAAACTTCAGTTGGTCTAACTGTTCAGATAAAGCGTGCAGAATTCAGGGCATAACTGATAATGTATCTCATGAGATTGTACAAATTGCTCTAAGATCGTTCCAATTTAACTGCTGAACTCATTCTAATTAAAGACTACACTGAGGAAAAGAGGGTAAAGTGTGCGTGTGCGTGTATGTGTGTGTATGGTGGTGGTGGTGGGGAAATTGGTAAGGAGAAAAACAAGCATTTGATTAACTTGGTTTTGCTATTTTATATTCCAGTACCCTATAACAAAAAACACGGTTTTTAGAGGTAGTATAATCTAACTCATTCTCGGTTCATCTAGCCCAGAACCACTCAGCTTTGCTTCACAGTCCTATTGCCTGAGCCAGAACTGCTCACAAGAAGCCCTATAATACAATGGAAGTACCTTCAGGGCACCATAGAAATTTATGTTAGTGTATCTCTTTGCGCATCCTTTGGGTGTCAGAATCTCTCAGCTTTCCTACCTATAAAAATTATTCCCTGAGCACACCTATATACATAGAGACAATAAACAGAGGTATTTGGTGTTGTTAAATAACAAAACACACCAACAACCTTCCCTCACGGATTTTTAACATTAAAACCACCATTCTCAGAAGCTTTACTCAGCTGTACCATGAGTTTTCAGAGACAAAATTGACATTGATGGTACAGTACTCTCTTTCAATATAGCTATATTTCTGAACACACTCTTCCAGAAAATGTGAGATACTAGCATAATATGGAAATACATTGAGATAGTTATTTGAAGTATGAATTTCTACCCAATAAACCATCCTATTCAACTGAGGAAATATTTCAGAGGGATACAAAACACAGCTTGAAGAGAAACTCAAGGTGTGAAATCTGGATTTTTACTTGTGTTTTGAATAGCCCAGAGTCTGGGAGTGCATATATTGGTCTGACCAATGATAAAGAAAGGGGCAGATGATTGCAGAATTTGAACAGGGCTGTTATTACATCCTCCCTTCAGAAACAGTCCGTTCCAAGATTTCAGACCTACAAATAATGATTGTCATGAGTGATTCACAGATTTTGGAACCAGACTAATTTTCTAGACTCATTGTAGAGCATATGTATCTTTTAAAAAGGATATTTGAAAGAGATACTACCCTTCTGCTGAAGAAGCAGCAACTCTCTGGAACGTTCCCTTTCGAAAATGAAAGTGTATTATAGTTTGTGTTATATTTCTGTGTGACAGAAACTACCCTATGCAGTCAATGCTATGCATGAGCTTTGAAAAACTGATGTTGCTAGCATCTCCTTGCTCTCTCTTTGTAGAAACGAATCCGTGGAAAGCAGCTGTACTTTTCTGTTTGGAGTAATTTGAAGAAATCCACTTTTAAATCAATGATGTTTTTCTCCTAGCCACTTCCTGAAAAGCAGCAGTTTTTCACTTCATACCGATTTTACATCATTGTCATTTCCCAGGTTTGCAAGGAACTATAGGAGCTGGGCTGCTCTGGCCATACTTGATGGATGAGTTTATGCAAAGGAGGAAAGGTGCATAAATGTTAAGCTACTACGTGCTTCGTTCTTCATTTGATATGTAGTGTATATATCACAGCTGCAGTTATAAGGATAATTTTTGTGTTTTAGTAATGTCTCAATACCTTGTTTCATACAAGAAACTTGTGAACACTGAGCAGTAATAGACAGCAGTGGGTTTTTGGGTAGTGATAGCAGGCACGGGGGGTATGAACCTTGCAGCCGCATCAATATTCTTATTTGTTCATTTCCTGGTCAAAAACAGTGGCTTGCCAGAAGCTCATCAATATTTTAATCCATGCCCTGCTGGTCCTGTCACAGCTGCTAGGAGGACATGAAGAGACCTAGAAGTTTAAAGAGGATTTTAGTTGACTGCCTGTGAAAATAGACACAGTCATCTCCTAGGGCAGAGGCTGAAAATGTCTGCCAGGGAAAAACGCCCATCTGGCAAAACTCTCCCTCTCATGCCACAGTCACTGAAAATCGCTGTGCTAGTTCATGCAAAGGCAATACTCCCATATATACCTCCAGGCAACCTTTCTCCATCCTGACTAGCATAAGGCAGATGTTGAGAGAAGTCCTACCTTGTCAGCCAAGCTCCTGCTAGCCTGCTTTGGGTTTTGTTGTTGTATTTCTTCCAGTCTTCAGTCTTCTTGCAAGTGACTGAACCACAGAGTGTACATGCTAAAGGGGAGCCCCTAGAAAAGAAAGGACATGATGATCACCAAATATAAATCCAAAGACAGTTCAAGGAAGGTGGCATGAACGAGGCATCTCACAAGTACACATCGGCAAGCGAGAGTTACTGCCAAGGCCACGTCTATACTAGGAACACTCCCCTGACAGATATAATAGCAAACAGTGCTGGCAAGGAGTCAGTGGCTTGATGTAGCTGGCATAGTTGCTGGTGCAAAGAAAGGAATAGGGCTCTGTGTCAAGGCAATTGACTGCTTTCTCCTCTCTCTGCAACTACACTACCTGTGCACACAAATAGCTACTCCAAAGTGAAAAACGACTACTGCGGATGCACTCACACTGGCAAAACTGGCATATCCCTCCGAGTCCTGCACTTCTCTTCCCCAGCAGAAAATGCAGAGTTTTGCTAATGCAGCAGCAGCCACCTTTGCTCTCCTGACATCAGCCAACAGAGAAAAGCAGTATCCAAAATGATCAGGAAAGGTCACAAATACTGAGAAAATATTCATTGCCCTTTGCCTGGGGATTTGCTGCCATTTATCAATGGCTTGTCCATGATATTGTCTCTCTTGATTTATCTCTTAGTTTTAATGAATGGCGTTCTCAATTTGCCTTTTTAACTCAATGGTCAGCTAAACCACCCACACCGATGCCTAGGACAGGAGCGATCCTCTCTCAGTTATTTCACTGTGCGCACATACAGATAGATGTGGACTGTGCAGCAAATTCAAGCCAAACTTAAAGTAAAAACAGTGAGGTCACAGAGAGAACCTTGCTAATGTTTATTACCTTATGCTCGTCCAAGATAAATTTCATTTGATCATCAATCACCCCCAAATTCAGGATACACCAATATTTTTTTATTCATCTCAGGCTTCTCACAATGCTCTTCAACTGCATGGGACAATGAGTACCATCAGCAAGTGTCACTCACTCACTGTTTATTTTCCTCTGCCAGCTCACTAGTGCAAACATTTGTTGAGAGCGGTTTCCGCATCCCCTTTGGGAGCGTTCCATTCTCCCTCCTTTCTCACCAGCAGTTAGACCCCAAAACCTGCAGGATGCCAAACACCCCCGGGGAGGTCCTGGGCTCCTTTGACAGCTGTAGCCAGGGAGTTGCTGTGTGCAGCCTTTTTCGGGAACAAGCTGAACTAAACCAGGTGTAGTCTGTCTCAAGGCTGGGTTCATTTTTCTTCTGGTATTTACTTTCTGTAGCATGCCTTAGAATTTATTGGTCATGACTTCCCAAGAAGCCGAGTGTCCCTGCTTCCCTGGGAGAATCGGGTCAATACTCTTTCAGCTGCTTTACAAACATTGACTAACTAATCCATGCAATACCCCTCAAGATAAGAAAATGAGGCAGAGAGATTATATGACTTGCCCAAAGCCACAGAAGGAATAAGTGTCAGGCTTATTATGAACAGGGCATATAGATCAAAGGAAATACAATGAGAACTCAGGAGTTCCTGTCTCCCAGTCTGCTTTTTACAACAGAGAATAACACTACTTTTCTACTGTACAGCTTTTACAGGGTTTTTTTAGTAAGGGATCTTGTCAAAAGCTTGAAGGAAATCCAAATAAATCATCTTAACTATCCTATATTGGTGCAGATGACTTACGTTTGTGAAAGGAACTTGCACGCTTGCCAGCTTTCAGTGAAAAGTGATGTCGTAAGATCACAAAGGCACAATCTCTTTCTCAAGTAAAGTTTATACAACAACTTCCCTCTATGGCCTTAGCTATACAGATGCAGGATTTTTTTTACCTATGTGTTTTAAATCTTCTATTCTTAACTAATTTAGTTGCAAAACTTTACTACCTGGAAAATTTAAGTTGCAAACTTCCTTGTAATGAATGCTTGCATTTTTTAATCATAGCACTTCAGGGAATGAGGAACTTACAAATAGATGTGTGCCACACACCACCCTTCTGGATTTTTCAGAGAGTTACTTGGTGCACTTCAGTGATTTGTAGGTCCCAAGAAAAAATAATTTTCATGCCAGCTGTACTCCTTGTCAAACTGAAGTCAACAGCAAAGTTCCTATAGATTTAAATACCCCAGGTTTGTACTTCTCATTTCTGTTTTGATGTCTACATTCATTTTACTGTGGGGATCATATCACAGATCTAAAGTGTAAGCTTGTGGAAACAAACATACTGCAATTTCATATTACTTTTAGTACCGGTAACAAATATACCGTGTTACATTTTTTTCAGGTTTTAAACATTACCTGGTTGTACGGGAACTCCTTTACAGGAGTAGTAGTACTGACTACTCTTCTGCATCTATCTATGTGTGTATATACACATACACATCTCTATCTGTGAGCAACAGACAGAGTCAAAGCTGTGCACAAACACCTTACCTCTGCATTTCCTAATTTGCAAATGATGAGCTATACAATCAGTGCTCTATTCAGAATGGCTTTCTCCTACTGAGTTTCCAAAAATAATTTCTTTTTTAGAGAAAAATGGGAAAATAGGAAAGACTGCTGGGCAGACTGTGGAGAGAATTACAGGAAGATATCTAAATGCCATACTCTGAAATGGCTGGGTTGGATCACAGGCTACCCAAGGCTCTCTCGAGGTCCAGGTGCCCGTCCCCCTGCTCAGCCATCGGGTGTTTCTGGGTGACTGCAGAGGGCAGCCATCCCTGGATGCAATGGGATCTCAGTGACGGGAGGTGACCTGTTTCCTAACTACCATTTGGAGACAATCTCATCTTCTCAAAGGGTGTTTCCTTAATTTGACTTGCTGGATTCTGCTGTGTGATGGTATTTGATTACTTTTTACAGTTTCTGTTTTGTATGGGAGTATGCCACTCAGCTCCTCCTTTGAGAGGCTGCTTGTAATAGTGAAAGTCATTCACTGATTTTAAGAATTTTATTTTGCCCTTCAGCCTGCTAATTCCCTTGCACTCTTAAACTTTACACTCAGAAGTTTTTATTCAGATAAATAGTATTTTCTGAAATCATATTATCAGTGGTCTGACTTAATCAGTGAACATTTACTCCTCAGTCCCTGTATCAAGTCACCGAACTAGCTAAACATTTAGGCAGAGACTTAAGTCTCATTAAGTGCAATGATACTTAAGCACATGTTTAAATGCTTTGATGAACTGAGGCCTAAAGCCTCCATATTGTTATTACACTAGATTAAGCTGGCAATTAAAATTTTCCATTTGGAAAAATGAGTTATTTCTGACATTATTGTTAGGATGAGCATTCATTTGAGCATACTTGCTACCATATAACTTGACAGAAATGCACGTTACGTTCCCCCAGCACAGAGTGAAAATAAACAGCAGCAAAAGGGAAAACTCTTGCTTGTGGGCATGCTGGTGTTTCCAGAATGTCTGGATCACAAGGTTTTGGAAAAAGTCTCTCCCAACCAGTCATGTATGAACAGGCGAAATAAACTGGGAGTAGGTAACATAGTTGCTGTCATGCCGTATTGAATTTTGTACCAGATTACCTTTGACTGTATAGAAAGCATTCCTCCTAATGTCACTTGCTACATCATTTGAGCTCACGGTTTGTAACACACCTAGATTCATAAATCTCTTAGCTATAGTGTTTAAATAAACACAATCCTTACCTGTTTTTTTTTTTTTTTTTTTCAGTTTCTTAGTGCCTGGTTATATCCTGTGCTTTCACAGGGTGAGTGCTTAAACCCTCCAGTTTTATTTAGTTTTGGTTCTGCTGAGCTTCATTTCAGATTTGAGAGGAATCCAAAAGGTAGGCAACACTGTGCCGCCCCAGGCACATTTTGGCAGGTGTTGGCACAATCTCCAGGACTCCTGGGCCCTCAGATGCCCTGCAGACCTGGGCAGGCCTTTTGATCCTTTCCACCTCCCTGGGATGAGACGTTAGCTGGCTCACCTCGTTTCCTAGTCATGCTAATTCTTTGCTCTTCTGCTGTGCTTCCTATCTGGAGAGTGCTGTTTTTTCTTTATTTAACCGAGTATCCTGAGCGGCAGTCGTTGCCTCCTTATGTTTACCTTCCCCCTGCTTACAAATGACATGAGCTGAAACCAGCTAAAAGGTGGACAAACAGATCTGAACCGTGTAGATACAGAGGTAAGACAGGTAGGTGTAAGAAGGAAAATTTTGCTTGGATGAATTTGATCAACACCTCTTGGTGTGCCTTTTGATTTGTTACTCTGACACCAAAGCCTTTAAGAGAGAAAAGAGGTCTCATCTGATTACGTCCAGCTGACTTCAGCCGTGATTTGTTTACTAAGTCGACAATACCTTTAATTTTGGATAACGTTTCCTTTGTAAATGACATTAATACACCCAGTGTGAATGTGTAAGTAAGTGCTGTTTCATTCCTCATTCCCTTACCGTTACAGCTGCGCTGATGATATCTTCCAGGAATCAGCAAAATCATTGTGAACTCCCTGTGAAGATTCACATGGCAGAGAGCTAACGCAGTGAAAGGGACAGCAGCATTAGTTGAACTCGAGGTCAGTGTACATCCACAGACACTTTGCGTCCATGGAAATGTGTAAATAATGGTAAGATGTTTTTATTTTTCAGGATGCCAAAAATAAAAGTAAGATCTAACTACCTGGTAAATGCCCCAGAGTGATGGCGAGCACAGGATACAGTCCTGCAGGATGGAATAGCCTCACGGCTGGCTCACGTCAATGACAGCACAAGGTTATCAGCACCATCAGCTGTCACTCAGCACCAGCACGATCAAGCCAAAAAAGAAGGGATTCTTCTCCTGGTGTAAGAAAACCGCTTAATGTGCATCATGGAAGCTTGTCCCTATCAGATGCCTGCCACTTTTGATTGCCCATTTGCCTCATCGTCACAGATATTAAGGTTCAAGTATGGGTTCTCATTTGAGACTGACTGTGTGTAATGACAAAGACACAGTTATCTCAGCGACCAGGGAGTATGGCATCAGAAATGCAGGTTTACGGCTCATGTCAGAACAGAGCGGAAAGAGAAACCAGACTGGAAGTAAAACCTTGTAAACACAGAAAAATGCAATTAATGTAAGCATTGCTTTGAGTTGAGCTGAAATCTCAGTTCCAAAGGTTTATAATCTTATAATCTAGTCCTGCTTGAATTCTTAGTCCTGAACTATCTTTTAGTTTGTAGCACTGGACTGGATGAAGTAGCTCACAACAAATTAAATGAAAAGTGTTATAAAACGATGGAGTTCCATAAGCTGGTCCTGCTCTTCTGGACCAAAACCTCAGGAGGCATCAGGCACCCTCTGTAAATGAAGCATTCATCACGGAGCTTGCTCTTACTTTTATTTTTGGCATCCTAATAAATAAAATCAATTTAACATTATTTACACAGGCATGCAATAAATGAAATTATCTGGGCTGATTTATTTCATCTGAAGATCTATCCCATTACTATTTGTGTTAAAAAAAATCAATGTGGAGAGAATCCTCACAATTCTTGAAATTTGGCCAAATGAACTTAAATTATGAAGGGGGTGTGTGAGAAGAATTACAGAAGAAAGGAAGAACGAGTATCTTGATAATTGTTCTTGTCCCCCCCAGCCTCATCCAGATGATCCTTAACTTTACTTCTTTTAGAAGATGCAATATTAAAAATCCCCAAAACCAGCCTGCCCTAATCATCCAGTGGAATTTACTGTACTGTGACTGTATAGTTTTATAGTGGAATCTACAGTGGACCATAAACCAGCCTTGTTGTGTCCTAAATTTTACGGCACAAAGATTGCTTGGAGGAATAACCCCTTTTGTTTGGCACATTGGAGCCCAGATTGCCATGACTGTGGCTCATGTTTTGTGCATGTGTATACATATGTATATATTTTCACTTTCCGCTCTTTTTCATTTCTCTTGGAGCACTGAGGCTTGTGTATTCGCTAGTTTTAAATTTCTGCAGCAGGGGAGCTGTGGAGTTTGCTTTTTATTTTTTTTTCCGTTTGTTCCCCAAACTCTTCTTGCAGTTTAACAAGTCAAATACAAAACACGGAGGAATAAACATCCATATGATGGTACTGTGCGTGATATCGCATCATTGATTGGATATACTGCATTGGAACATCACACAAAAGAGCCTGTAACCAAAAAAATGCAGTTGCCTGGAGCTTTGAGCTTTCAAATTAGGGTAAAGAGGTTCCCCTGATAACCAGCAGTGTTGAAGCTTTCAGTATTATTTAGCTGCCTGGGCATCAGTAACAGTTTTCAGTTAGACAGGGCCGGAGAGCTAACGCACTGGTGAGGTAACCCACCTGCCCACTCAGTACTTTGGGATCAAAAAGCCTATCTAAAAATCTTCAGTTTATCAAGCATAACTGGAAGCGAATGTGACTCTTCTCCCTTCTTCAACACTATCTCCGTCTGTGCAGCCTATTTTGCATCAAAAGATCCATTTGAAAGTAGAGATCCCTTAGAGCTAAATATTCTAAACTGACAGAAGAATTTCTAGTGGCACACCAGCCTAAAGCCATATTTTTATGAGGACATCACTTTCTATTTCTAAGCTTCAGTATGCACTCATGCTTCCTCATCGCCAGGAGCCATGCCACATCAAGTTGCCTCCTCCCAGCTTTTATGTTTTTTTAATGGAGTCTGGTTTTCTGCCTAACTTATGGCTATCTCCCTGACAAATTGGCAGACACCTATGTCACTAGGACAGAGGTGTCCTGGTGCGGCACAAGATGGAAAGGACATCGTAGGTGTCGTTAAAAAAATAGACAGGACATCCGTTTTTAAATCTGATTATTCTTGAAAGTTGGGAGGGATTTTAAAAAAAAACCAAAGCCATTAAAAAAGAGACAATATGCAGTATTTAGTCCTTAAGTATCAGATATGAGCTAGAGAGAGACAAGACAGTTCTCTCCCCAGCAAGCTTCATGGGCCTGATCCTGTATTGCTTGCCACCTCCAAGCATTACTGCGAAGGGGAGCTGTGCTGGACCCTTGGCACCAGCAATGCTTTGCACGACTGCCCTTGGGTTGCAGTCTCCTTGGGGCAAGGCTCCTGACTCCTTGTACATCTTATTCAGCACTGAGCAGACTGCTTGCACTTAAATAAAATGCAATCGCTTCGGTGTCTGGCTAGAGCCTGACATGTCATACTGCTGGGTTTAAAGAAACAATAATGGACCTTCCTCGATTTCATACCATGGGAAAGCACTGCTTTTACAGTAATGAAGCTCATTTTTTTTCCAGATGAAAAGGCATCAGGGTTTGGCTGCTCCCTTGCAGTGCCAGGGAGTTTAACATTCGCTAAAATATTCTAAAGGACTAGCACAGGATTTCAGTCCTAAAAATTCCGCACCATCAAAGAAGGTGGGAATTTTTACATTAAAAGAAGAAAGATGTACTGTTATAAGTCAGCAACTTAAATGCCTTTATCTATACAGCCTGCAAGACATCTGCAGAACATTCAGCAATTAAATATGCCCCCAGCTGAACAATAATGTTGCTGCTTGGTCTGCATATAAATTAGAGTGAGTTAAGGGTGGGTGTTCAAGCTGGGCTCTGTTGTTGTCAATATCCTATGCCATAAGCTGCCCTTGAAAGCACCCTGGAGTCTGCAAAAGGCACTCATAAAGGTCCCAGCCACACATCTCTTCCCCCTCGCCCCGATAAAACAGAACACAGATCCTTGAAAGAGGGATAAGTACTAGTCGTTCATCATCTTAGATAGCTTAGATTGTCTCTCAGCCTGCCAAATATGCCCATTTGGGAGGGACAGAGGAAGAAGAAAGAGAGCATGGAGTATTTCACCTCCAGATCCCCGCTCCACGTGAGTACCAAGCCAGACTGGGAGCTTCTGGAGAATCTCACCTCCCACCCCAGCACCAGGGTTTTCCCAGAGGTACTACCATGCATAGAGGTTGGTTTTTAGGCTGCTGCACTCACTGCAGCTTCCCCTCCTTGGCAATTTTGGCTGAAGGGCCAACAGACTGTGTTTTCTCCCCCCAGCAAATGGCCAGCTGTGGTTTGGAGCTCCCAGGCATGTGTCTGTGTGTGTGTGTGCACACTAGAGGGGCTGGAGAAAGCTGGCCAGAGAGGTGCTGCTTTTCTTCCACTGCATCGTTTCTGAGGGTGACTAAGGATGTTGGCACATCCGGCTACCCGTGGAATTTTTATTACAAATATATCTTTTCTCTAGTCCCTTCTGTGTAAGGATCCCAAAGTATTCTGAAGATGTAAAGGTATTTCATGAAGCTGCTGTATTGCTCTAGTGAAACAGACAACCTGGGGAAGGAACTACAGGTGCCCGCTCACATGTATAGCAGCAACAGCTGCAGTTGCTCAAGGGATAACAGCCCTTGCTCTGGTCACCGGCCCCTCTCCTCTGCCAGAGGTCATCACTTGCAGGAGCAGAGGCAGTGGGACAGATGCCTGTCCATGTCTCTGTGGCTCCTGGGGGGACTGGTGCAACGGTGCACCTCCATCCTTGTCCCCCAGGGAAGCACAGGGAGCTGGAGCAGTGAGGGTGCTGGCACACGATGCTTTCTGTGCCCCTGCTCAGAGGCAGGGACAGAGAGCATGGCTGGAGAGCTGGGGGCACAGACATCCACAGAGGCAGGGGCAAGATTTGCCAGAGCTCATCTTTCAGAACCCCGGGGCATAAACTCCTCAAATGACTTACACCTTCCTTATGACTGTAGCACCTCTTTGCTTACATTAAATTGCCTTGAGATTAAAAAAGGGGGAAAAAAAAAGCATTTAACTTTGCCTGTTGGGGCTTATCCTCCCACAGAGCAACAAAGGCCACATTTGTATCTGCGAAACAGAAACACTGACTTGCTCATTGCTCGCAGTAGGAACCTCGTGTGGATAACCTGGAGAGCACAAGAAAACACATAGCTACGTGGCACAGCACCTTGCATGTTAACTGGGTTCAGGCACGTTTGGTTTTATAGTAAAAATCCAGTTGGAGCTCTGTCTTCTGGGCAGAGCTTTCCATGTCACTTCTCAGCAGGAGAGCGCTACTTATTCTGTGCCTTGAATCTAATTTTAACAGCACCTTTCTTTATAAGCACTACAGAGTGTCTGTTTTCTTTCAGCAATTTTATGGCAACAAACAGCTTATACTTCTCTTTCTTTGTCAGCTTTTTTTTTTCTTTCTTTCTTTTTTTGGGCTATTTGAAAAGAAGCCCTGAATTTAGCCTGGTACAAACAGCACTTGACCTGTTAGATGTGATATAATGGGATAAAGGGACTTACAGTACGCAGGGTAACAGCTCTGCATGTCTTGCTAAGCATATATGCTTCTGGGAGAAAGGTACAGAAATATCCAGAAGCAGTAAATATAGCAAGGTATGCATAGGGCAACTACAGACCATTAGCTAGGGACCCATAATGGAACATTGCCATCTTTAAAGGCATTTTTGTTTCTACAATTTTTATGACAGTTTTATGGCAATTCTGTAACTACTGTACTTCACTGCTTCACAGTGATTCCTTTTTACCTCTTGAGATTATTCCAGGATGATAGGATGTAATATATGGAGAGAAGAGCAATCATTGCATAGCAAGCTACACATAAAAGAGTCATATAATCAATTGCTCTGATGTCATAAAAGTCACAGTCCACTGATCTGATGTCACCATGATGGATTGGGACTTTTAATGCTTCATTTATGGTGTTTAGAAAAAAGGGGAAAGGGTGGTTATGTCAAAACACATGCCATTCTTAATGTGGCATTAACAGAGCTAAATGGGATGCAGTGATATTTATTTATTTGACCGCAGAAGTGTGATCCAAGTTTAGTGTTAACAGCATAAATGTGGCTACTTCTGTGTGCTTTCAGAAAGCAGTGGGCGAGGGCCAGCAGCAATGAATATTTACTCCAGCTGAGGATCTCCTCCGATGTTTTAATTAATAATAAGGGAACGAAGGGCTCAGCCGTGACTTTGCCCCAGGTCAGGGACAGTACATGGCTGCGCTATCCAAGGAGCAGCCTGGGAGGCTGTGGCTGGTGGTGTTGCAGTCTGCTCCTGCTTCCTGCATGCTTTGGCAAAGGAAATACCCCCAACTTGCTCTTCCCTTGCTTGCAGTAACCAGCACGTGGGGAGAGGAGGAGGAGCGGGGGCTGGAACAAAGGTCTGCAAGTATTTTCATGGGCAGAAGTGAATGGACACAGCAGTCATGCAGAGGTGGCTCTCCTCCCTTCACTGTGGTCTGTGGTCTGGAAAATCTATTTGAAGGGGAATATGTCATGGCCCTTGGTTTCCAGGTGAGACAGTGCAAGATGGGTCAAGTGGGACCATAAGGTTCAAGGCATCCATAGATCACATACTGTTAGGGTTTAGAACTAGAAAACTGTCCTGTTTCAGTTTTTACACTCCTGAGGCCAGAGGGCCTTTGAAAGGGCATGGGCTGGTACCATTTTTGTGGTCACTGTGTGGTGACGAGAGGGAATATATTACTTTTTCAAGGAAGGAGCTTGAGGCTGGCATTTCCCATCCTGGCAGTCAGCCATGGCCCTCTACTGAAACGTCAGGTGGCTGTTCCTGCTCAAACTTTTATCGTCCTGGTCCTTGAAAGTGTCACTGACAGGTTTCACGGTCTGTACATGCTGAGGTCAGGCACATGTGCATGGCTAGGGACAGCTCGTGAGTCCCAGAAACTGCCCTAGGCCTGCAGGACTTGGTTTAATTTTGACTCATGCTTTTCTTTGCAACATAGAGAACTGCAAAAATGAAGTTACTCTAAAGAGTAAATGCCACAAGCCATGAAATCAGCGCATACATGGGTGTTACGTGTGAGACAACCACATGTGTGAGACTACCTCATTTTGTGATAGGCATTCACGTTTTTGCACCTGGCCAGGCTTATGCCTGGAAAAAAACAACTTGAGTCATTCCCGTGCAACAATCTTGCTCATCCTGGCTGCAGTTAAAAGATGATCCTTGTCACATTGCCAGACAGAGACATTATCCCTCTTCTGCCAGTGCTGCTCTTAGCTCCCCTCACCTCCCCTGCTCTCCAGCCTCCGCTTTGCTTTCATTTCTTTGCCCATAAAGTCCCCTCAGCCTAAAAGTGTCCCTCTTGGCTCAGCAACAGCGAACACTGTGCCCTTGGGAGCATTTCAAGCAGCCTCTCCAGGGCATATGAGCCCAACGCTGGAGAGGGCCCCTGGGGTCACAGCCAGGTAACACCAGGCGTCCCCTCCGTGCCCAGCGCCTGCCAGCCTGGGAACAGAAGATGTCACTCACAGAGTGGGATCCTCTGACTTCACTTGGAAACCTATTGTGGGTTCCCTGGGCAAAAGCGAAGTGGTTTATCTTTGTGTTCTGGCACTGTGAATCCTCTGAGGCTCGGGAGCAGGGCTTTCGCTGCCACCAGAAACCCCTAATGAAATCACTGCCCTGCGCTGCTCTGCATCTTGCCCATTATCCAGCTCCTCGAAGGCAAAGTTGGAAAAGAAGCCAAGGGATCCATTCCAGATATCTGTACTAGTGCATATTTTTTTCACCATCATTTTTAAAGTATCATACAGTCCCCTTCCTTCATGTTGAAAGCAGAGTAAGAGAACTCCAATTTCATGCCCTCAGGCCTGAATAAAAGAATAAAAACAACACAACATTTGCATCTGTTTAACAGGCTCTGTTCTAGAAGTCTCCATGCAGGAAAAAAAAATGGGGGGAAAAGCCCCATCACCCCAGGTTAAATGGAGCTGTTCAGAGAGTACTGTAGGAAGGAAAGGCAGAGAATAAAATTATTGTCATAAATGACCTAAGAATTCATGGCCTTACGATTGCAAACACAAAGTCTAAAAAGGTTACATTCTCTTGCTTCTCTGCCTACCCCTGATATCAATGAACATCAGCTAAAGGTGGCTGAAGAACCAATTTCATGCATCTACTGTAGAAGGAAATGAACTGAGCCAAGGGCAAAAATAAAATTATACAAATGTTATTATAGACTAGCCTGCTTCTGTCCTAGTTTAATTCAAATTTCAGTGCTGCAGGCTTTGCTGCTGGCAGTAGCCTTCCTGAATAAATCAACATTTGCTTACATCTAAATTATTAGAGAAACATGTGACTTTGTTTATTGTATAAATTATACGCAAGGTTAAAGCATTAACTGTTCAACTGGCTTTGTGCAGCCACACAATTGCTCCCATCCCCCCCAAACGTTTCTCCCCCAAATACCATTTTGAGGACAAGCCATCCAGGGAGGGCTCTGTGGGGGCTGCCCGGCAGGAGCATGCCCAAAGGCACAATTTCAGGGCCTTTTTTTCCATTGTGCCGCCCCGAGGGAAATCATTTACTGCCGAGGAGAGCGCACAGGGGATGTAAAGCACTGTCGTGCTGACTGGGTAGCGCTTCAGACCTACTTTGCAGGAGTGTTTATGGCTGCAGGAGGTGATGGAGAGAGTGGCCTTCAGTGCCTAGGCACGTTTACAGGCAGGAGCAAGAAACCTGCTGCTACCAGGGCTGTTGTGGTGGCTGGAGGGGTCCCCTCTGCTAGGACCTGGCTCACTGGGACCACAGCAACCCAGGGGCTGGGACCACCGAAACTTAGGGGCTCCAGCGAGCTCATGTGTGGATGAGCCCCAGAATCCCCATGGGTTTTCCAAGCCTTATGGTGACTGCTGCTGAATTTCAGGTGGGAAGATGCTCATTAAGAAACCCAAGCAGCTTCGTTGCTGTCGGCATGCATGTCCCAGCCCTGAAAGAGCCGGGGGCTGGTGGGGCAGCCCACAGGGCAGCCGACGGCGCTGCGGCCAGAGGCCCGTCCCCCAGCTGCCAGCTCGGGGTCTGTGTAGTAACAACTGGTATGATCCCTCCCAACGGGACTCCTTTTCCATAGCTGCTTTCCTTACTGCTCCCCAGTTGGTAAAAAAAGCAGTTTGCTTCCCCTTGGAAATACAATCCTATTGCAAAGAAAAGCACCGCTGTAACGGTCTGAAGCACTGCAGCAGTATAACTTCAAACTGCAATATCTGGGATTATTGCTACAAAGTATTGAAGGATCCTCTTTTCAAAAGAAAGCAAGCAAAAAACCCCAAGGAGCCCTTCTCCCCCAAAGCCAGCACCATCTCACAGGCCAGTTGGTACTGTGCTTCTTGTCAGAAGTATATCACCACATAGCAGCTGAGAAAATCTTCCCCACAAAGGTATCAGATGCTGCTAGCTCAGGGTCTAGGATATGGAATCCAAATATATGTCTCCTGGGTTCCTGCACTGAAATACTATCAGGAGGTTTCTGTGGCCATACTGAACTGAATATTTTATTTACATTTCATTTACACTTACAAATTAATATATACTTTCAATGCTGTTAAAGGGCCATTGAGCAGAACTGTAGTTTTATATTCAGCAACAGGACATAATTTCCCTATCAATAAAATTGTTGTTTGTTTTTCTCCGCACTCTATTATGGAAATTTCACAGTTTCTCAGCTACAGTGATGTCTAGTGAAATGAGCAGACCACAAGCATCTTTACTCTTTTCCATTTATGCTAATGTTATTTCATGCTAATAGCAGACTATATTTTGCTTTGATACTATTTAAACCTGGCTGGCTTGAGTAAAGGGAACATTTTTATAATGCTTTCTGGAAATGATCTAACACTGCAAAACCATCTCCATTAAGAGTGTGGTTTTGGAGGAGACGATGCTTCCCTGCCCTTCAATCCAAAAACTGAGAAATCCTTTAGACATAAATTAATTTCGCTGACTCTTTTTCCTATTTTCGTTCTTTGTAAATCATAACTTACTGTGTAATTTAGCTATGCTGCAAGGAGCTCTTCTTCCAAGAAGCATTCGGGAAGCATATATTGTTTATCTCAGCCTGTGAACATGAGGTTTACAAATCCCATTACCAAATAATGGGATTGGAATTCCTATTTCAATTTTTATGCATCCTCTTGCAAAATATGTGCCCTCCTTCTCCCTCTTGAGTAGCTGAGATCTTCCTTTTCCATTAGACGGGGCTCTGCGTTGTGATAACTTGTCCTGGTTTCCTTCCTGAGGATTGCCACAAACCTCGGCGGGCTGTGCCCGCAGAGCCAGAGCATGATCTTCAAACATGAGAAATTCACTTTCAGCCTGAAATGTAAACTAAAGTGAACACCAGCTCCATCGCCTGACGTGTATCAGATCCATGAGAGGGGACTAGCTGATTGAAAAGACTCAGTGCAGAAAATGTAATTAATATTTAGGCATTTCTAACTACAGAGTAAGGCTGTCTTCTATAATCGCTCAGCTCGAGCCTGCCTTCGGAGCCTCCCACCCCAGTGGCACTGAAAACGGTGCCGAGGAAAACAGGCTCAGGTTCCCTGCACGCACCCCACTGGGGAAGGTGCCTGCAAATCCCATGGCCGTTTTGGGGGAGATGTCCCAACGCGAGCGAAGTCTTCCTCAGCCTCACGCTGCTGCCTCCCAGCTCTTACACCAGGGATAAATCTGGCGCAGTGATGTCTTCCCTCAGTCGGAAAATTTGCCTCGTCTGACTGACAAGCCTGGGCACCGAGGTCAGCTGGGAGGCCTGGCTGAACAGAAGGCTGTAATGAAGACGTTTTCTCTCTCCTGGCTGACCTCCTACAGCCGACAGATTTGAATAGCCTCTTCCCCAGCTGACAAAATGAAGTACAGGCTAGCAGAGATCAAAAGCACTTACCATTTATCTATCTAGTTATTCATATTCATCTATCTAGTTATTCACCATGGTATCTGAAAGCCTCCGATGAACTGGGGAGAGTTCCCCAGGGCCAAGAGCCTCCAGTGCCTCCTCACAGCAATCAAAATTGCTTCCTGAGGGTTTTTTCTTTCTTTCCTTCTTTCTCCTACTCAGAATTTTTATCCATTACTGTGGATCATTGTGGGGATTAACGGGAAGATTGAATCAACTGGGCAAAAGGCTTTGGCTGAATTTGTATACAGTCTCCGCCAGCTCCAGTGTTCTAGCTTCTCATCAAAACACTCATTTTAAGTGTAAAAAAGTGGCTGAAAAGAGGAATTAAAAGTTCCCGACCACAAAGCCCTATATAAGAGGAAACTAACAGAGACAAAACTACCATTTTAAGACTGAGACTAGATGTGTTTTACACAGTGAAAAGACAGGTAAGTGCATGGTTGAAATATTTTTACAAAAAGATACAGAATTTCCCAGTGGGAGTTTTCTCCTTCCTTGTGATTTGCAGTCCTTTGACCATCGGTCATGCAAAGCCAGTAACTCAATGCCGTTAGTTAGGGAAACAAAATGCAGTGACTTGCCAAATGAGTCTCACTAGAGATGGAGGCAGTGGCAGGTGGATGTTGGTAGAGAAAGGCGGAAAGATCATCTGTTGTTACAAAGGATTTTAAACATTTTTGTTAGGAAAAAAAATGTCTCTGAACATGTTTCTACTTGGTTAGATATTGTCCTGTTCTGTATTCATCCAGCTTTCCCAAGTATGTCGGACCAAACAAGGGCTGTGTGTCATGGTATAGGCAGACAATGCTGGGCTTGACACATTTGTCTGAACACCGGGGGCTTGTGCCATGGGAAGCATGGAGGGCATCGCATGGGACCCCAGCTGATGCTCCAGGCTCCTGCCGGCCGTACCTGCTGGTTGCCCCAGCCTCGTCTAACCCACTGGCATCTCGGGGGCATCAGCCCACTCTGCGCAGGCAACCGCATCACGCCGCTGCCTCAGCAGCTCCTCTCTCACCCAACTTTGGTGCCAGCTACGGTGAGCAAAACACAGGGAAGTTAGCATCTGGGTGCTCACCCACTGCATCAGCAGATCCTGATCTTCTCCTCTTATTCTGGGCATTGGGTTCATAGCTAGAGAAGACCTGACAAGGCCAATAAGTGGCTTTGGAATCCAACCCTCTGTCTTGGCTCAAAAGCCAACAACTCAATATTATTGAAATTCTGTCTGAAATCTTCATGTTTGCCTACCACCAGGCTATATAAGGCATAATGCTTTAAGTTGCTAGACTTAATCCCCCTGCATAATCAATGCTATTGAATAAATACAGTACCAGCTCTAGCAATTTTTTCCATGAGTTTTACAACATTGAGCATTTGTCTTAAAAACCCAGCTCCTGAAGGCATTGTTGTATACAAATTTCAAGACTTTTTTAGAGCAGGTGTGAATAAAGAAAAAAATGAAAACAAAAAAGAGTATTTCTTTAAAAACATGCCTATAGTTTTTACACTAACCTTATGACTTCTTAAAATCTGATTCATGATTTCTGAACCCTCACTGCTAGCATTACTAAAAATATCATGGCATAGATTTTTCCAAGCAGGGATTCCAGCTTCACACAAAAGCAAATACATGTTCGGTATCTGATATCAAAAACCAAACTACAAGCAAGTTTGGCTGTCGCTTTTCATCTGCAGCTTGCTCTTCTTTCTATAGCCTTCCAATCTAAACTAAAAACTAAACCCAGGACTGTTGAGGGACTGTAAAATGGTCATCAGGTAAGACCAACTGATAAACAGCCTACTATGCCTTGGCATTGATGCTACTAGTTTCTTTTGAGACTACAAGCAAGTTTTTTAATTGGTCTTTGCTCTGTTCTCTGTTAGCCTCTTTTTACATCTCTCATCCACTTCTCTTCGGTATCATGAGACCAAATTCTTTATCGTTTGAGAGGTGCTGGGATACCTCAGTGATGAAAATCCTAGAGTTTCTATTAACAAACTATGAAAAAATTTAGTCAAGGGATACCAGTGCTTGCTTCTTCTGATTCACATTAACCAGTCAATGTTTTATTAAGTACTTGTTAATTAATAATGCGGCCAACCTGATGATTAAAAAAAAGGCAACAGAGAGGAGAACCTCTACCAGATTATCTTATGGAAAACGCAATCAGGCTATAAAAGCAAGCTAAAAATAAAACTAATATCTTCTTCATTGACCCCAGGCAGTTGCAATTGGATAAAGCACTCTTCAGTTTGTTCCCAGCAGTTTTATGCGGTGTTGCTCTATGATAGGACTAGCAAGTGCAGTCTGCTTGGAGGAAGATTCATTTTGGCTGTGTGTGGCGGAGGGAATTTTGAGTTCAAATGAAGCCTTAGAAGAATCGTATTTCAGGTGCCTACAATTTTATAAACACAGAGTCAGAGGGAAGTGGTTGCTGTCATGGAAGTACCTACTTACCCCTTTATTTAAACATCTGAATGGCATGAGCTATGGTACAGGTCATTAATGTGACAGGGCAGAAAAACCCGGTTTAAAATAAATCTGTCCTTTACTGCCCAGGCTGTGTCAGGCATCCCTTTATTTTGTAATTTGGCTGCATAGGAGACTGTGGTAGCGGAGTTCCATTTCAGTGGACCAGTTTGGGTTTTTACCACTGAATTTGTTTTGTCCTTATAAATACATAAAACTATTTTAAGTATAAGTTTACACTGAGAATCACTGCAGTAAATACATTAAAACTATACTATACCTGTCAAGGAAATAAATCTAATGTCCGGTGAAGTATCCTTTGCTGGCTTATTTGATAGTCTTTAGTGTCATAGTTGTTAATTTGCAAAAGTCAGTAATTCATAGTGGGGCTTCCACTAGCTAGCGCTAATTAACCAAATTCTGTCATATGTATAAAAGCTTATTGGAATGGTATTTTGAGCTCCAAACTGTTCTGCCCACATGGTATAAACATAAATCACATAAATCATGCACAGAGCGGTGCAAAGGGTAATAAGCTCCAGTGTCCTGTATGTATAAACAGTCTTGATTTTTTGGTTAGGAGCATAATGTTCTATCAGACGAGAAACCTGGGCTGTGGTGTTAACCTCACCTAGCTCAGAGTTTAGGAGCATCGCGGAGGTGATATTTTCAGCCTTGGAGGGATAATGTATCATACCTGAGCACCTTGTTCACAGCAGTGCTGCAGTCCTGAAATAGGCTATCATCACTTCTCGGGGCTGATGGCTTTGTGCTGCAAGGTAGCAGTGGCACCTAATACCATGAGGTGAGGGGACGTGGGTGTGGAAGGACAGAATTTAATGAGGAGCAGTACTTTGCAGTAGTGCTTAAAATTCCTCTGGCTTTGTGTCAAAGTAACCTCTGGGTAAGTGAAGATAGGCACAAACAGCTTGGACTTTCACATTAAAAAAAAAGAAAAAAACGTTTATATAGATTACAATTATGTAGGCATCATTCAGGGAGCTTTACTTGTAAGTGTCTGCAGTGACTGCCTCAGCGCTACACGATTACATGCAGCCACCCCTAAAGCAAGGCCTGGCTTTTGCTCAAGCTGGCACACAAACCTAAACCCTGCCCTGCCCAGGACAGAGCAGACCAAGTGGCAGTGCCATGGGACATGTGCCGTGAAGTCTCCAGTTCTCTGCCCTCCTCTGTCCAAGGGGATGCCACCTCCTCTCTCATTCCCAGTGGAAGGGAGCCTGAAGGATGAGGGTCATTGCATTGGCTCTCCCTCTTGCTGAGTCTTCCATCCGAGGGCAGCCCCAGCTGGGGAAATGATCTGCTCCTTTTCTGGCCAGCTGTTAAAAAAACAGCTGTGCCATGATCTCCTTGGGACAGGGTTCTAGGCAGTGAATCCTGAACAGATTTTAACTGTGTCTTACAACATATTAAATACCTCAGCCCCTGAAGAGGTAAAACCGAAGATACACCCGTTTGCCCAGAGTTTCGTGCCACGTTGCGCTAAGCCTGAGGAGGCTGCAATTACATTGCAAGTGTATCGACTGTTTTGGCTTCTGTTATGAGGTGCCTAGCTTTTGTCAAGCACTGTGTAGTTTGTTTTGACACAAACTTTTGCAGTGATCGGGCACTTAAAAGTTATCCACTAGCAAAATAGCATCACGCTGCCAGAAGAAATTCAAGACATCTTTTGTGCCTCTAGATGTCAAGCTTGAAGCAGCCCATAAGCATGTGTTAAGAAATTGGTTCAGCACTGACAGAGAAGTGTGGTACCTGATATGCTGGCATTGCAAAGCTAAAAAGCTCAGCGTGATGCTGCAGTAACACAAACACATCTTTCAGGCAAGCCGACTTGCAGGAGAGAACCATGTCTGTGCCCACCGATGACTCTTTGTCGTTTCAGGGGGGGATTCTACCCCAGGTGATCAGGATTGATTTTGCCTCACTGGGAAAAATGACAAAATCCAAATACAAAACATTATGACTGTGAGAAAAATGATTGCATGGCTTCTGTGCCAGTCCACTTTGAGTGCTCGGCATCCCTTTTCCACTGCCATAAAAGCAGAAAGAGCGGAAGTGGATGCCAAATCTAGACATCTCCATTCTTGTTGTAGCTATAGAGCTTGTGAGATGTCCACAGGATGCAGGGACCGAGGTGTGTGTCAGAAGAACAGGTGGTAGATGTGATTAGGAAACAGAATGCATGTGCAAGGATGGTTTTGTACCTGTGGCTGGTGCTGCAGAGTGAAGCTATAGGTACATGTTCTTTCTGCTGTGAACTGCACAGGTTGAAGATGTTCCTGTCCTAGTTGCTGGAAGTTGCTACTCCTGCCAGAAGACATGATCCAGTCAGAGCTCCTGGGCAAGGCAGCTGGGTGAGGTTACACAGCTGAGGAAGGCAGTTTTGCTAACTGTCTGGCTTGAAGCAGATGAGGAAGGGCTTGTGTGCCCTTTTCTTGGCAGAACTGAGGTGACAATGCTTTCTGGTAGGGGCATGGTAACCCCCAGTTAGGAATGATAGTCTTTGACAGGCACAGCTGTTTGCAGAATCCATGACCTAGTATGAAAACTTCAAGTGTCATTGGAAAATTAGCTAGACAGTGGCAAACATAATATTTACGGATGGGAAAAATCTAGCCAGGCTTTTAGGCATTAGAGGGCTATGGGACATGGTCCTGTGACAGCCCACAGGGTTGCAGGACTCCTGGCTCACATCTCCCTCCTCCAGCCTCTCCCCACTTCTTCCTTCCAGCCTCCTCCAGAGGCAGGGTCAGCTGGAGGGGTGACCCAAGGGATGTCCTTCCCCATGCTGGCATCCAGCATGGTCTGTCCAGCAGCAGAGCTCAGCAGCTCCGATATGAAAGCAAGCACACACAGAGCCTGCAGTTCTGGCTGCCTGCAAAAGCAAGTGCTGGCCCTCAGCCCTGGCAGCTGGAATGCAGAAGTGCAAAGTGAAAGGAACAAAAGCACTGTTTCCTTTCCCTCCTCTTTATCTGTTTATTCAGTTAGTTAATCTAGTTTGGGATGCTGTCTGTTCTGTGGGCAGCCTGTGTCATCCCCAAGCTACTGTAACCTTGATTAAATCCAAGTACTTTAATAAGGAGAGAGCTATAGCTCTGCATGGTGGTCCCACACTGTGCAAACAGCAGTAAGGGAGTACGATTACACATAGTGACAGATGCAGAGCACTAGCGTAGGTGTTAAACCCGCGTGCAGCTCATGACCCAACAGGGCTGGCTTAGCCCCATGGCTTTTCCAGGTGAATGGGCTGAAGAGCTGGAAGTTGACAGAGCGTGTGGGTCTTTCATGATAGGTCTTAAAACCTGAAGTCACAGCACCTGTTGTCTGAGTGGAGGTTTGCTTGGGAAAGGTCAGCAGTAATTTTTCCCTTCCTTTGTGGCCCTTCTTCCCAAAGGTGAGTCCTGGTTTTGTCATACTTTGGGCAAATTGTGCAAAAGGGATTTTGGTAAGAGCCCACTTCAGGTAGGTAAACAAAACAAAATGAAAGATGGCTTTAGCACTGAATTTTGTACATCACCATGTTAAAACCCCTTGTAAGAGTTGAAGAGCTATCTTCCTGATTTCAGCTGTCCTCTTTTATAGCATCTTCATTCTGAGCAGATCCCTCACCGTTAGCAAGTCTGAGACCCGTGAACTTGAAAAGGATAGCAAGAAGGAGTGAGAGGAAGAGGGAGAGAAAATAAGCTCAGAGGTAATTTTTTAATCTCTTGATCAGAGTCTTAAAAGGAGAGGCATACACAGGAGTTTCCACTGCATTGACCATGGTTAATGAGACTGCAAGGGACTTTTCCTCAGCAGGTGACAAGTCCACTTTTGAGTGCTCAGCAGATGACATTAGTAGCATCACGTACTATTTCCAGCCTCAGCTACCTGCCTCCCTTTCAGAAGCTGGGTTCAGCAGCACTCTCCAGGATGGCAGCTATGGCACATATTCCAGTGACTTTTAAAGGGCTCACCGTAGCTGAACAAGTCAGATTTTTCTCTGAGGATCTGTGGCGTGCACACAAGGAGAATGGGGAGATATATGGGAGCTTTTAATCTACAAGTGGTACAAAGAGTTTTACTGGCATAAGTACAGCTGTGGAAAACAGAGGGTTTATCGTTTAGCATGCCCGTGTTTCACACTCAGCCAGGGAAGTGCTGATGAAGCAGTCACACTTGGGGGAAGGGGAGGAAAGAGGACTGTTTATTCAGTAGGGAAATTATAGAGCCACAGAAAAACATTGCTCATACTCTTCAAAAACTCACCACCGCTCAAAAGGCAACATCTGAGGTCATCTATTAATAGGATTTACGCTACTGAGCAAGCTGTCTGGAGAATACAATAGAAATTAGTTCCAGGGCACCTTTGCTTCCTGATACTTTTGCAATCCAAACAACAAACAAAAAAGTCAAGATTGCTATCTATATTTCTTTGAATGCAGAATCTTCTGTCTGAAATTTGGCTGAGGGTAGGCAAACGCCATCCAACTGCGTTTTTTCTTTCAGTCTGCTTAAAAAACAGCACGAAGAATTCCTTGTTGGCTTTAATAAGGGTAGAGGGAAGGGGGTAGAGGAAGGAGGAAGCAGCCTTCCAGCTACCTCAGCCAAGCAGCTGGCCGCTGCCCAGGGCTGTGAGGGGCAGGCGCAGTAGGTGAAGCCATGGTAGGGTTCCCGGGATGCAGCGCTATCTCCGACCCACCTCTTGAATTGCCTATGCTGCCTGGAATGCTGCAGCTCCCGCACTGGAGCTGGAGTCAGGACATTCCTCCTTGCTGTCCCTGCCCTCTTCACTCCCTACAGAAAAATGCTTCCATATAGACCTTTGCTACAGTTAAAGAGCTGCCAGGCACATCTCTTTGCTTAATTTTTTTCCCATCTGCTTAAGTGCATAAATTCTGGATTTCGACTTGACTGTCTCAGTATGCGCTGGAGGGGAAGGGGAGGCCACATGAAACAGCTCTGCTGTTTGTGCCCTGGGGGTATGTCTACACGGCCTCCAGCGGGCAGATGTGGGCTTGCTTTGCCCGTTTGCTGAGACCAACCAAAAGCACACACGAGTGTTACCCCGCTGCGTGTCTCGGCTGCCTCAGGCTATGCAGCTTCCTGTGAAGAACCCAGGGCATGAACCCTTGCTCAAACCCAAGATTTGATACCTCCAACTGATCAGTCCCTTCTCAGTGGTACAGCTGTGTAAGGAGACCTCATCACTGACACTCTGAGTGGGTGAACAGAAGTTTTGAGGGAGACTTTAGGGCTGATTCTTTCCACCTAGGTGGAAGGAATTGGCATGTAGCAGAAGGAACAGCTTCTGGACCTGCTGTATATGTGTTATTTTTGCCAAAGGACAGAAAAGGTTCCTGGATCACAGCCTGAAGGCTCATGGAGAAAGTGCACAACTGGAAATACAAATTGCATGTCACATCACCCTGAAAAAGGTGTACCACAGACATTACAAAAGAGGAGGGGATAAACACAGCAAATCGGTGGTTTGTGACCAACAGGGGAAAGAAAACTACGAGACGTTAAAGATGATGTTCTTTAACATTTTCTTCAGTGGTCTGGAATAGCAACATCACTGCCAGCAAAATTTGCAGACAACTCTAAGTGATAAACAGCCGTGGGGACAATTACATAGTGATCGAAATTCCTTGGAAGGACAGGCCCATTTAAACAAAAGCATTTTTCCATGCTAAGAATACAAGCTGTACCTGAGGGGCATGGGAGGTGGTCCATAGGGTAAGGCAGCGGAGGCAGAGAGTGCTCAGAAAAGGGGCTGAAAACAAACTCCCAGTGGGGCTGTGTAGGTAGGAGCAGGGAAGGAATAGTCTCTTTGTGAAAGCCTTGATGAGACCAATAGGGGTGTCCTGCCGCAGTCCTGGTGTTCACACGGTAAAGGGGAGGTGAGAACAACTGAAAACAGTAGTGAAGAAAGTCACAGAAATAGTTGAGCTATGGTGTACAAGTATGAGGACTTTGAGAGGGAAGAAATACTGGCTACTAAAGGGCTCCCGAGTTACTGCTGGTGGCTGGAAGCTGAAACCACACAAATTCACACAGGAGGTTAAGTGCAGATTCTCAATACAGAGGGTGATGAAATGTGAAGTAAGGTAGGCAGGGAATTGGTGGAGTGTTTGTTTCTTGGTATCTTTAAATCAAAATAAATTGTGGAATAAATTACTTGAACAAATATATTTTTTCTTGTCTGCAATTTGATGAATCTTTGATCCTAGATGAGTCATCACAACTTGTGAGCATAAGGGAATGTGCTGGTTTGTGCTTACTTGGAAAGACAGTGTATCTAGGGTTCAGGGTCTGTGTTGCTCCAGGTAGATGCACACAGACATTTTAATTTTGTAATGGGAAAAAGGCAGTTAAAGGATATAGGATATAAGATGATCATAACCCAAGTGTCACAGAATAGCACTGATTAAAATATTCTGAACTGGGTGTAATGGCAACAGCAGATTCTTTGTTATAAAGGTAACGCTGCTGAAACTTTTCATGTTTGCTGATTTCTCTTCAGAGAATGTGGGGCACTGAAAGCTTTCTGTTCGAGGAAAGGATCTATTTCAATTGCAGGGAAATAATCACTGCTTCACCACTTTCCTTGCCCTCTTTCGAGCTGCTGTGGTTTCTAGCACAGGTTTCTTGTGCCAATTCTGCCCAAGTCTGTTGTGATTTTTGATGCTGAAGAGATAACACTGCAGATGATCTTGAAGGTCAGGTGAAGGTTGGAGAACTGCAAAACAGCGTGACTTTGCACCCAACTGCAAGCTGACTGGGAAGAAAATCGTTGCAACTGGACAGCCTGTGGACTGCTAGCCTAAACCTCACGGGGACAAATGCCTTTCTTCATTTAAAGGGTTAGCATTGCTTATTGGAACTGTAGAAAGAAAAGAAATGAAAACCCCTTGTCTGATGTGATGTTCTATTAGCCAGTATTACCATCTTTGTTTATCCACTCCTATGCCACAAACCCTGAACATGTGGGCTACATGTCCTTAGGCACTCATTGGTTAATTTACTTGTGTGGAGTAAGGCAACAAAATAGTAATAATAAATTACAAAACATAGTACAACTGGAACAAAGATACTCTAGAAAAATTCTTTCTGCTTTTTTTCCTTGGTATTTCCTCTCAGCCATAGATATAATATAAAACTACAGGTGAAAGTATGACCTGACACATTAATAAATCTTATGAGAAAAACTAAATAATTCATTAAAACAAATTAACAAGTTAATAAGAGCAGAAGTGAGTTAAAATACAATAAAATATTATTAATACATCTCAGCCTGTATCCAGAGCCTGTTTAAAGTGAATCAATGCACAATTAATGGGAAGCTGAGCTCCAGTTTCTGTATGATTATGTATGGGGCATATCATGCAATAACATCCAATCTGCAAGCTGTTTAATCTCTTTAGCACTTCTGAAATGAAACTAAATGTGATCTGGACTTCAGGCTGCTCAGTTACTGCAGTGATGGAAATTTTAGAAATAAGAGAGAAGTGGTAGTCAGAAAATAGCATATATTGTGCAGGAGGACTCTCCACAGCCCCCTCCTCCCCCAGCTGCAATTTCCTATCTTCATAATTTTTCAGTTTAAATAGAAACATTTGGTTTTGGACAAAAAAGCCAGAATTCTGTGTTAAAAAATGACAATTTTAATTGCAAGATAATCGTCATACATTTGTTTTGAGTGGATTGTTAGACCTATTATAACTGCAGCATTGATTCATGAAGTTTTCATTTTTTTGTAATGGGATTTCTGTGGTGGCAAAAAATTTGAACAAAGGAGACTGTCTGGGAGAAAAAGCTAAAGGCAATTTTGGAGGCCAGGAAAATGAACTACAGCGCAACCCTTCTGAGATTTTGGGTGAGGGCAGAGCTTGAAGGCCTGCTGAGTGTCTTGGTTTAACCCCAGCTGGCGACTGAGCCCCAGACAGCTGCTTGCTCACTCCCCCTCGGTGGGATGGGAGAGAGAATTAGAAGAGTAAAAGTGAGAAAACTCATGGGTTGAGATAAAGACAGTTTAACAATTGAAATAATAACAATAAAATAATAATAATAATAATAAAATACCAAAAATAATAAAAAGAGTGTACAAAGCAAGTGATGCACGATGCAATTGCTCACCACCTGCCGACCAATACCCAGTCAGTCCCCGAGCACAGGCCACCCCGGCCAGCTTTCCCCTAGTTTATGTACTGAGTATGGCATCATATGGTATGGAATAGCCCTTTGGCCAGTTTGGGTCAGCTGTCCTGGCTGTGCCCCCTCCCAGCTTCTTGTGCATCTCCAGCCTTCTCAGTCAGTAGAGCATGAGAAGCTGAAAAGTGTAAGCACTTTTAAAAGTGTAAGCTGATTTAGTGTAAGCACTACTTAGCAACAACTAAAACATCAGTGTGTTACCAACATTATTCTCATCCTAAATCCAAAACACAGCACTATACCAGCTACTAGGAAGAAAACTCTCTATCCCAGCTGAAACCAGGACACTGAGTCAGCCCATTTATGTGCTATCCAGGCAGCGATGATTTCACTGGGACTTTCCAGACTTGGCATTGAAGAAACAGTCCATCACTTTGAGCTTTTTGCACGGTAACAATTTGAAATGTTGAAGTAGATACTGTGTTTTTTGTGTGACTTCAGTTTATCATGTGTTTTATCCTTATCACTTAGGTAAATGATCCAAGAACTCAGAGAAATTCCTAATTTAAAAAGACATCAAATACCTCGTGTGCGGTAGAGTTTGTCTAAGTGAGAAAACTGCCAGATTTGTCTCTGAAAGGACTTACAGTCCATTCTTGAACCTTTATTTTGAGATAGGTGCTGCTCTTCTCAGGGGCAAGGCTGGCCTTTTGTATCTCCCCAGTGCTGTGCTCCCTGAGGACTTTTGTAAGAGGTAGTACTTGGATTTTCTTTTTACTTTGGTGGGTATTGTGGAGACCAAAAAGACAGTTGTGGCAGCAGAGAGAATTGAGATTGCTGAGTTTTCACTGCTGCGGAGGAGGCCACAACATGAAGGAAAGCTGAGGCCAAATCTTGGTTTCAATGAAAGAGGGACATTTCCCTCTTCTACTGTAATAAGCAATGACAGCTGCAAAGGCATGCCCTGCCTTGCAATGTGATAACTTGTTTGCCTTTCCCCTAGCCATGAGCATGGTCCTCCCTGACTGCCTGATGTTAAATACGGGTAGCCCAGCCTGGAAGGAAGCACAGCAGACGGCTCTGGACATAATCTCTAAGAGAAACATGTGGATCAAGTTGGTGAGTTGTGAGAAACAGGCAGCTCCTGAGAGCAGAGATGTAGAGGTAGGGAGTGTGAGGGCAGGAGCGTATAACTCACTCGGTACATGTCACCAACACCTTCAGCACCAGAAAGGTAGTATTCCAGGCAGAGCTGATTCAGAGGAAAACCAGGAGCAAGGATGCTCTCTAGAGCAATCTCCCAGCTTCCCTGTTTTTATGGGGTACGTTTGAGAGCGATGTCAGTAGATGTGCCATGACAAAGCCCCAGATGCTGCTCTGGGTGAAACTCATCTCTGTGGAAGCTGAAGTCAGAGGGAGCCGTGTCTCTGGTGCACTGTCCACTTGTCACACTGGAAGGAACCAAGCCACCTTCTGGATAGGTGTCCACAATGGATGTGATAACTCTGCTCCGGATGTGCCCTGGTCCTCCATGTTGGCCATACAGAGACTTAGATTTCTGACTTTTGTATAGTTGAGGAAGTTACCGCCACCTGTCCCCAGAAGCCTGGAGATTTTTAATACTGCCTCCCTCAAAAGACTGGTTTTTCATCAAGGGCTTGCTCCTCATCATGCACGTTGAGTTGGGGCAAACAGAAAAACAAGTTGGACATTTGACCTGTCTTTTGTAATTTGATGTCTCTAGGGGACCTATATGTTCCACATTACAGTAGTACTTGAGTTCCTGGCTAACACTAAGATACGATGGGACCAGTTTGAAACTCTCTTTGGGTCACCTCAACATCAAAAGAACAGATTCTGCCTGAATGGAAAGACAGGAATCCCCCGTGCAAAGGAAGTCCTGGCCCCATGTAGAGGTGCTTTATGGTTTCCCTACTTGACTCACCCCTATGGAAACTTCCAGGGCTCTCCAGGCCCATGGAAGGGTCTCCCCTTTGTCTGGAGCTCAGCAGTTTGGGGCAGTAAGGGCAGGAGGAGCCACCAGAGGTGCGAGTCTCCCCGCTGTGGTGCTGACGAGGGCCAGCTTCATGGCAATTTTGTTTTTTCCTCCCATGTTCAGTTTGAAACCTTTATCTGGGTTAGCCTTCGGTCCTGTGGTGCAGATGTTCAGCAGCCTGCATTCTTTTGAAAATAATGGGTTATTTGCAGGGCACTGATTGTCCCCATTTGAAAAAAATAACCCCTATCCTTGAAATTGAAAAAGTATGCCTCTCCTACTCTGTCATCTCTTCTAACGCATTGCACTGAGGGTTAAAGGCGTGTCTCCGTCTCCTCCCCAAATGTCTTTATTAATAGCTTTCAAATATTGGCCTCCTTAGGCCATGGGCAGATGCAGCTCTGGACATGCTAGAGGCTGCATAGCACTCAAGGAGATAAGACAGTTTAGTTTAACACAGCACGAATGATTCCAGCCTCAAGTCCCAATCAAAGAGATTTACAGCTGTTTTAAAAAGACAGTAATGTTGACTTGACTGGTGAAAGAATGCATGAAACCACTTTCAATAAAAGGCCTGGTTTTAACAAGTAAATAAATGTTGGAAGCACAACATACGTGACTTGATTATTATTTCATTAAAAATTAGCATAGTAGCCTAATTATAACGCATCAGCAATATTTGTACTTTTGGAATTAACAGTCAATACCCTACAAGAAAGACACATCCTTTAGTTAAAACAATTAATAAAACAGACAGTGAAACAGATCTCCTTTGTCACCATTTAGGAGCAATTTAATACACTCTGTCCCTAATATTTTACGATGCAGAAATCCTATTCTCTAATTTCCTTTTCAAGCCTCTACCCCAAAGGGCTATTAATTTGGTCTCTTCTACTTTTTTAATGTAAGAGACCTGGCTCAGCACCTCCCCGGATCAAGCCCTGGGAGAGGCATTAAAAGATCAGAACAAGCCAGCCATCCCCCTCTGCAAAGGGACAAAGGCGACCCCACGCCTTGTGAGGGGTGGCTCTGCCTCGATGCTAATGAAGTGACCATCTGCAATCTGCATCAAATAATTATAAGTTGCCTCCCCTGACTGCACTCCATGTGCTGGCACAGCCTGGTGGGAGGTGCACCGTGGGCTGCGGGCTTCTGGTGCCGCGGCCCGTGCATGGGGGCGGCGGGGGCTCGGAGGAGTGGATCATGTTTATCCCTTCACCACGAGGCACACAACCTGCTGAGCAGACAGGTGCTGGCTGTGCTGATGTCCATGGGCGATGAAGCCTGGTTGTCCTAGTAGCTGACATCTATATCTAGATCTATCTGGATTTTTAAACTGATACAACATGAAGAATGTCACTCTCTGTTACTGTATATGTGTGTCTTATGGATATCCTTTAAGCACAATGCCTTGACCATGTCTGCCCTGCTTTCTGCAGCTGATGGATTTTGCCATTGTAGTGGGCTATTGTTTTCCACAGTTTTTTTAATTTATCCTTCAGTTCAAATGCTTCTGGACATGATTACAGTTAGACTCTTTCCCCAGTACTGTAACAACTCTATTGTTTCTACTTATGCTTTTAAAAACTTTAAACTTCATCTTAATAAAGCTCAGCTATTGAAACCAATGTAAATTCTGCCTTAACATATACAAAAGCTTTAGAAGGAGCCTACTGCGCTAAGCATGCTTAAATCCTATTGATGTCAGAGGGAACAGATTACATTGCATGTACTACAGCACTACAATAAGTTTAGTGCTTCCTTTTTTCTTCCTTTTTCTGCCTTGTAACTAGCTGCCTCTCTGCTGGTATTAAAAAGATTTTGTTGGCTTTGCTTCGTCCAAAGTTTAAGCGAACACAAGTTTTTATAAAATCTACCTCTAAAAATATGTTCCCAAGATATTCTGTAAAAGGCAAGGATGACATATAATTTTACATCAATGTACTTTCTTTGGTAGTATTTGAGATCTTGCTACAATAGGACTAGAGCCAGTTAAAGAAAAAGACTGTGAACAGAAAAGAAATCCATTTGATTGAGTCTTCACCCCTCTTGCTCACAAGAGGAAACAATTAAACTGTATGTTCAAGGGAGTTTCAAGAAAGCATTGTGGGCATCACCCAAGGCAAGATCAGCAAGATAAGTCTTATCTAGGTTTTGGTCCATTTTAGGTAGGCAGCATCCTATAGCAAAGGCTTTTCTGTTACAGACCAGAGCTGAAGTCAGAAAAGGGAGGCGAGAGGGTGTTTCAGGTTTAAGCCCACTTCTGTTTAGCTGCAGTCCCCTGCAGTCCTGCTCCTCCGATCGCCTGGCCTGGAGACCGGGCTGGGGCGCATTGGGGGTGCACCGTGGCTCCATTCTGTTCCCTATCTGCCTGTCCCCTCCTCGGAAAACCAAGGCAAGCATTTTCTAGCAATATTGGCAGTGGCAGCCTTCTAGCGACATGAATTGTGCTTTGCATGGAGGTAGTGAAGATTCGGCGTGCTCATCAGCACCTGCCAGCATAGGTTTATGGAGGATGGGGCTGATGGGACCATCCTCCCCACTGCCAGCGCCTAGCAGGCACAGGAGAGGTGGTGACAGCTGTCGTCCGGCTGTACAGCTTCCCTTCCTCCCATCCTCAGATCACGGCACCGCTGAATCCAGGCCTGAGCGTACCGCGGTTTTCTAGCAACATGCCTGCACGCACAAGGAGGGGTAACTCCAGGCAAGTGTCCCTGGGAGATGATATCAGGCCCCTCGCTCAAAGCAGCTTTGTGCTGCGCATCCTCGCATACAATCTGATACGTCAGTCTTGTGCTTGTGCTTGTCTTTCGTACCACACCCTAATTCTTCCCAAGTTTTCCCTTGCCCACAATATGGTATCTGGCTGACATACAGGGAATTACAGGAACAGAAATTGCTACGGTATGTAGGAATAGTAGGTAATCTGTTGGGATTATACAGACATTGTCACATGCCTTTAAAACTCAGTTTCATTTTTCTCCCTTTAGGCTGTTTTCAGCATCCTTGATACCCTCATAGATCAAGAAAGCTGGCAGGGAGACCACCTCAATAAGCAATGCGTTTTTCATTTTTCTGGTAACCCAGCTGACTCTGTGCAGGCTCATCCACATGTAGATGCTCAGGTAAGGGCTAAAACAGCTGTGAAGACCTTATGTTGGTCTTTGCAGTGGAAAAGGCCACTTTAAAATTGAAGCTAACTTAAGGCCTGGAGCACACTCTTCTGTCTCTAGGATTTCAGCTGTCTTCCTAGGGCTCCCTCCCTTGGGAACTGCTTTTAGCGCTCTTGAGCTTAGCTGATGCCAGAGCTGCATTACACCTGCGTCACAGCCCAGCCCTTACTGAGAACAAAGAGAAAAAGAGCATCTTTCCTTCAAAGGAGGTTTTAAAGTAAAATGAGTGGTTTCAGCTAGCAGGAGGCAGATCCTACAGACTGAGTCCCCTCATACCTGTCCAGCTGCATCTTGCCTTCTTCCCTCCCACCATCAAGCAGATGGAGGCAGAGGGGTTGTGATCGAGAAAGGGGTGAGGAGAAGGCTTTGGGGAGGGTCCAGGTTGGTAGCCAACACTGGGACAGAGGTAGAAATTTGGGACAGAAACTCAGCTATCCTTCGGGTTCTCCAGCCCCACTAAATGACTGGACACTGCTGCAACATCCCTTCTTCCCCACAGCGAGTCCCCTTACACCAGTATTACTCGAGGTCAGATCTACCATGATCTAGGTGTGGGTTCTGCAGCCTGTCCTTACATGATCAAGAGCACATGCCATGCTGATCAGTGCCCACAGTCCTCTTGTTCTCCCTTCCCCTCCACTTTCTTTCTTATAAATCCACCACTGTGACTACTCACAGAGTAAGGCATACCACCATTTTTGAGTAAAGATATTGAAATCTGTTGTTAAAGGTAGCTGTGCTTCAGTGTTACTCATCTTTTATGTGACTAGGTGCTAAGCAGTACTTTTTTTTGCAAAAGTATCATTAACAATAATGTTTTTCAGCTGGAGCTGCTCATTTGGAGTGAGCATGACTGAAGTAGGACAAGGAATAATGGCTTTAAACTGAAAGAGGGTAGATTTAGATTAGATATAAGGAAGAAATGCTTCACTATGAGGGTGGTGAGGCACTGGAACAGGTTGCCCAGAGAAGTCGTGAATGCCCCATCCCTGGAAGTGTTCAAGGCCACGTTGGATGGGCTTTGAGCAAGCTGGTCTGGTGGAAGGTGTCCCTGCCCATGGCAGGGGGGCTGGAATTAGATGATCTTTAATGTCCCTTCCAACCCAAACCATTCTATGATTCTATGAAATCAGCAAAATAATTTTTACAATAAGATCTGAAAGTGGCATGTAAACCATGGATTGGTAGTCAGGGGATCAGGCTTCTAAGGGTTCAGAAAGGATGGAGAATTAATCCATAAAGTGATAGAATAAAGCTACCTAATATTAATTTTGAGAGAAATATGTAAACCTAAAAATAGTTTGGCATCTCATACCCTATGTTCTACTTGTACATCAACCTAGGGGGAAGAACATATGGTGTCAATCAGTTTAAAACATGAGGACTTAGCTTTCAAAGGTCATTTTTTTGGTTTTGGTTTTAAACAGATATGTATCATTATCATTAACAAAGGAACTATACTTGAATAGCAATAGCTGCCTCAAAGAATTGCAAGTCCTAATTCAATCCATTTGTATTAGTGGGAATATTTCCAGTGACTTCAGTATGCCATGGATTAGGTTTTTGTTACAATATGTGTCTGATCAAGAGCATCGTGCTTCAGGCACCACTGCAACAGCTAATCCTTATGTGGCCTTCTAGCAAACGGAATTATTATCCTAGGGCTGGGCTAGACAACTTAAATGTTGTGTGGAAGGGTAGCTGGTAATTTAGGGTACAAATCAGCAGAAACCAGCCTAGCAGCATGCTTACGACTCTAAACCAGCCTATACGAGGTGGAAGCAAAATGCAGAGAAAATAGGCACGGACTGGACTTGTTAGAAATTGGTTCTTCTTCTGGGCAGTATGTACTTTTTTTTGCTTTGATCATAAAACATGAGCCCTGTCTTGGAGCTGGGTGTAGGATTAGCTGCTTAAGACACCCATATCTGGTCTTTCCAGTTTTGAAAAAAATGCAGGACTTTAGTTGAGTGTTTTAATCCTTTTTTGTCTTACAGAACCCTACAAATTTTTCATTGGCTCCAAAGTGAATGGAAACCTGTTGAGAAAAACTTGCCTTTTTGGTCATTTTTTCATGACTCCACTGAAGTAGTCCGTTGATATCTAGATGTCCAGGTCAGGTGTTAACCTACTGTCTAACACTATGTCCATTGGCATTGCCACTATTTTCCCCCCAGAACCGCTTCTGACCTAGCCTGCTTTCAGAAGAGGTTCAGGGACATAAATCCTGACGAAAAGAAATGGCTTTTTCTAACTTGGAATTAGCCACGTTCATCTCTGATCCTTTAAGCTCTGCTTTTGTCTCTTTGGTGCTTGCTACTCAGTTAGCTGAGTTTGTCCTGCTTACCAGGAACCGTTCCTTTAGTGGGGAGCCTGGACACCTACCTAGGGATTGGAGATCTAATGGGGCACCTGAAAACAGAAAGCAATTCTAAGTGTAAACCCTCCTGGTGAATTTTATCTTCTAGACACTTAAGTCCTTAGTAAGGTTAGGTAGCAGCAGAACAGATTTTAAGAAAGTACACAGTGTCTTTAGATACTTAAGAGGCAAAACTAACTACTTTTTCAAACAGCCCAAAGCCACAGATCCAAAAATGTATTAAGTTATGTGTCATAAGAGATTATGGCTCTGTTAGATAGAGTAGCTATCCAGGATCATTCCTTTGGTCAAAATGGATCACCGGCTGTGGTCTTGGAAATGGATTCTGCAGGTGGATTATTTGGCAGCTGGTGGCTGCCCATGCACACATCTTTTTTCAGAATGAGGCCTCCTATAACCTAGAATTTACTGGCACCTCGCTAGGGAAGTGTCTGCTGTGTTAGACAGCTCTTAACACCTGCAACGTCAAAAGAAAACCATTATAAATGGAGAATATGCATTCTGCAGTGAAAAAGCTTTTTATATAGCTAGCTCGTTACTTATTTGGGGCACTTTAAGATGAAAAAAACCCACAGTTAGAGCAAGTTCATTCCTTATAATGGACTGTCAAAGTTGTCAGAAGCTCTGTGGCAAACATAGCCAATAAAGAGAAAAAGCTCAGCAGATTGAAAAAGAAGGTTAGCAGCTTTTCTACAGGGCTTTGGTTTTTTTCCCCAGCAGAAGTCAGAAATATACAACCAAATGTTCAGAAATAATTTTGATCAAGGATTTTGAGGATATCACTAATCTTTTCCACATCAACACATCCCAAAACCAGTTGTACCAATTAGTCAAGGTGAGTGCCTCAGATTTCTTCTGCTGAGCTGCAAAATAATATCTGGCATTTACTAACAAATGGAAAATTAGCTTTCTGCTTTGTAGAGTATATTTGTCTAGAAATAGCAAGCTCAGTAACAGGACCATGAGGTCCAGCTGTAAATCCAATCCTAAAAATACTCTCCCCTTCTCTTAAAGTGAATTTAAATCTTGTGAAAAGTTAGGGAATGCCAATATAAAAGAACAAGAACATTTATTCACCTTCAGGTGCGACAGCAAAACAGCATCATCCCACAGCGGCATAGATGGTAGAGGATCCTTCCAGCCTGAATGAGCCAGCTTAGTATCATTTTCTCCACAATTACTCAATCTTTAGCTTGTCCAATGAGATGGACGTTAAAGGTGCCCACTGAGCCAAATGTGTGTTTTGGGGATGCAAACATCTGCCTTCATCAGGTGGGTGGTGACTGTCAGTCATAACTGGTTCAATTCAGTGAACTCCAGGGGAATGTTTTATTCTTCTTAACACACAAGATCTCGTCATGACACCAAATATTGTCAAAGAACCCAATTGACATGCTCCTGAAATATCTTCAGTCACCTAAACTATATGCATAGCTCTTCTATCCAGTGGGAAATACTGGCCATATAATAGTTTGCAGCTGTATCCCTTGACTTTGACATAACTGCAGGAGCTAGCAACTCGTCTCCAGATGTCTAATCTGCTGTTGGTATTGATTGATTTCCCTACAACTGCTTCCTACAGTTTTATAAACATCCATTTCTCATCCACCCTCTCTGCTACTAAAATTTTATAAAACGTAGAAAAACAGCCTTGGTGTTTCATGAGCTGTAGTCACCGCACACCGAGCAGGAGTTTGTTAGCCAAGTCTGAGGTGTCAGTGCAATCCAGAGAGTGCCCACACTGCACACAAAGAGGCAGTGTCCGCTGGGATAACTGAAAATCAGACTGAGGCTTCTCTGCTGTGGCTAATAAATATCTCCTATCCACCTTCATAATAGCTTCTTCCTGTTCTTGGAACTTACGAGCTTCACAGAAACAGATGAGAAACTGGCCTCAATTTCTTTCCACACATAGTTTTGCGTGATGATGCAGGCTTGTTCTGCCACATTAGGAGCTGATATTTGGTGGTACAAATTAGAAAGAAAAAAATCAGAGATGCTGTTTATCAAGGATAAGGGAGAAACTAGAAGCAACAGCAACAATAATCTTTTTTTCCTACATCAGCATTTGCATTTTTTCTCTCCAGCAGATTTTGACAGAAAACATGTTATTGTGATGTGAGAATTGTCAATTTTTTTTGCCAAACTGTGGCTAAAAGTGAACCCAGCATCTTTCACAATGATTCTTTCCTGCCTGGCCATCAGTAATTCTGATAACCCATTCTGTGGTCAGGAAATGATTAAATCCAGGATGTGCTGTCAGGGATACACAAGTTCTTATTTTCCTTCCAGACATTAAGAAGGGATCAACTAGGTCTGTCTCAAAAGGTTTTCTTTCTGTGCTCACAGAGAATGATGGGTTTTAACCTTTCAAGTTTTTTTTTCCTTTTTTGTTTCTTATCTATACTCAAAAACAATTAAGAGACTGGCCATGGGGGAAAAAATCTGCAATAACCACAGGAACTCCTAATGACGGTAATAAAAGGAACAAGGGCTCACCCCTGGTTTATGCCTTCACAGTTTCTTCTAATGAGGTACAATGTTGGGTAACTGGTGTCATGTGTCGTGTCATAATGCATCATATTCATATGAGGGTCTGTCATGTCACAGAAAGTAATAGGAGATGACAGATACAATGAGAGACTGTCAGCCTAGAAATCTTTTTTGAAAATTTTTATGTATAAAGATTTAAAATGTATAAAACATGCTAGTGGTAAGTTAAAAGGATGAGGAAGGAAAGAGAGAAAGAGGAGGGAATGAAAAATAGTCTTTACAAGACAGAAAGCAGGGCTGGGCAAAAGGCTAAGTCTCAGAAACGTCACTCAGAAAGTCAGGCAAGCTGGATCCCTGTCACCTCAACCTGCAGGATTAGATTAGCAATAACATTGGAGGTGCTCAGAATTTGAACCCTAACTTTTGGGACTATTTAGAGTAGGTTCTAGTTCAAGCCATTATTTTTTGGTTCAGCCCACACCCTGGAAAATTGGATTCAGGTGTACATGCAGGTTGCTAATTCCCTGCAAGTTTAGGTCTCAGAGTCCAGCTTTGAACAAAAGATTTCACGCTTCCCTGTGCCAGGCCAGAGCTTGGCTCAGGAGAAGCTGTGGGCGAGGAAGGGCATGGAGTCATCCTTCCACACCTACCCAAGGGCCTGGGGCAGGTGAAGGGCTCGACCAATGCAACTTGAGGCACGTTCACATCTGGCACATATTGTGGTTTCTGCGTATCCTGCATTAACCAGTCTGCAGCCCCTATTGCACGAGTACTGTGCACACAAGTATTAGCAACTGCTGCCTAAGCTGCTGCCATGCCATACCGCCGTGTTTCGACATACGTGCCAAGGAAGTCTGGTCGGGTGCCCCACTGTGCATTGTTCTGCTGCTCTATGATGCCCTGGAGGGAGACAACACAAGCTGAGGACTGTGTTATATATCTCCCAGTGTTCCCCCAGTTTCATCCCACCATACATGTACTTCTTGTGAGGCAGTCAATGCCATTTTCCAAGTAGAGGAGACACTGTTGAGTGTTGCAGTCCTCATGGTGATGAACAGACAGGCATGGGTTAGCATAACTACCCTCAGGCTGTGACTTCATGGCTCAGGACACCTCTGGCAATGCCTGAAATCAAGCAGATATTCCTCTGGGATTTTTTTCTGGGGAGCCCCAACTTCAGAGCCAAGCCAAGATATTGCTCTCTTGGGGCAGGATGCTATTGCTGACCCTCGTGGCCACAATGATGGAGCAGCCACCACAGGCTTCACTCCATGTGCCAGATGCACATGGCCATCCTTGCCTGGAAACTTGTCATACTACTCACAGCATAGCTGTTACTTCAGCCTTTCAGAGAGGACAAGCTTACTGGCTGGGTAAAGACCTCTCACAGCATCTTTGGATAGTAGCAGGGAGATTTTGCCATACTCACTGGTACCCAGAGGACTGAAGGACAGACTGAGGAGTCTAATGTTAAAGTTGATGGGTGGCAAGAAGTAGATGTGTCTCATTGCAATGGCTCATTTTGCTTTGCAGAGCTTTGGTAAGCCTAGGAGTGAGACTTTCTGTGCATCCAAGAAGGGAGGCTGGAGGAGGTGCTGTGCAACTAGAAAGGAGACTTTGATAAAATGTCACCACTGCTCAGAGCATACCGCTGGGGATGTGTTATGCTGCTATGTTACAGTTGATGATAACTGAGAACTATGCACATTCCTCAGGTTTTGGCTTTAATCTTAAATCTGTTATATGTACTCTTTACATGTAAGTTCAACAGTGCAGATATTATGGTTCATGTGGGAATTTTTGTTTACTTTGTCAGGGATTTTATTGCATTAAAGGCTGGTGTTTTAATGAACTGCTTAGGATGTGGAACCATAATTGTAAAGATGTTTTCAAAGGTGTTTTAACTATAAACAAAACTATATGTTGTGAGCAGTACAAAATATGAGAAAGAAATAACAAGGCAAAGTTGAAAACTCTATCTTTTTTTACTAAAGATTTCAATGTGATTATTTTTATTTTAAGCTACACAATGCAGAGAAGCAAATACTTTCAAGGTTAAAGTTATGTCTGTGGAGGATGCTCAGGAAGTCCTCTATTTCTTGAGGTTTGGGGATAACGGGAGAAGGACCTATCTCTTCTGGTAGAGGGAGTAAAATCCCTCTCAACCACACTCAAAATTGTATAGTTTTTGGGTTTTTTTGTTACACTGTGAAGCTTGCAAATAACCTATTGCTGGTCACTGTGGCAGGAAAGGTTCACCCTAGTCTCTGGAGACATCCAAAACAGGGGATGGAGCGCAAGGAGTTTGTGGCAAAGAACCTGACTGAACGTGAAGAAACAACACAGGTTCTGTCTTAACATAGAAATTACAGTCAGGACAAAAGGGACATTGTCTTTTTATTCTCATTTTTCCCTGCTAGCATCTGCGGTATGGTGGGTGCTAGTGCTGATTTAACACCTGTCTCCATCCCTGACCGGATGAAAGGGGACTCAAGAGATGACATGTCTGAGGAATTCGCCCCTGCATTCCAGGGGCTGCTCTCACAGTGGTGGAGAGGCTGCCAAATCACCAGGCAGGGGGCCTGGGGAGGATAATGCCTCTGATCTCTGAGCCCCAGGCGTGGGGGGTGCTGCAGAAAGCCGGGCTCTTGGAGCATCTTTGCCTTCAACACTCCGTTTGCAGCACTTCTGCATCAACACAACATGCACAGTATGCTGCGGTAACCCAGAAGAGTGGGGTGGGTGACTGTGAAATTATTTAAAGTCTTTCAAAACAGGTTTGGAAGAAAGAGGGGAAATATTGTTATGGAATAGTCAGGTCTCATAACATTTCACATGAGCTCAAAGCTGAGGGAACTAGTGAAGCTGTGAGGCACAGAAATGATCTCAGTGCTTTTACTTTTCTGCACCTATTGCTACAACAGAAGGTCTTTCCTTTCAAATTCCTAATTAATCTGCATGATGCCATTGTTTTTGCTAGAAGTGGGCTTGGCAAAAACCAGTTGAAAAATAGAACAGGAGAGACACGGTCCAAAATTATCATCAAAGGGTGTATTACTGTGCGTTGTTGCTGACACTGCAAACTCACTCAGCTATGGTATGATAGTTTGGAGAAGAAGTAGATGGAGAATATATTTACTCTCTGCATTTTGAACTATATGTATTGAAAGCATAGTAGTTAGGAAGAGGCTAAATCAACATGGCAGCATGCTGGCTGTTCCCTGGAATAAGGTGTTCCTGTCCCCTGCAGCTATAATGCATCAATATAATACTATGCAATCAATAGCACAGGCCTGTAACTGTAGATCTAGTTAAGGCGGTATTTGTATTAAACATTTTACTATTACTAAATTTTACTATTACTGCTCTAAACTCTGAGGCAAACTTCTACTACTCTGCTATTTATGTCAGCTGAACTCTCCATGACCGGTAGCCTAGTTAACTCCTTTTCATATTTCCCGTGTCACTGACAAAAAGCTTTCTTGTTCTATGGTATGAATAACTATTCTTGGTACATATTTTCCCAGTTTATATATTTATTTGTTACTTTAAGGAAAATCGAAGAAGATTGCCCTACGACTTGTTATCATGCGTGCTATTGTGTTATTCTTCCCCTTCTGCTTATAAAATAAGGAGATGGAAATCCAGAAGCAGTTTAGGATTTTTGTAGTCAATAAATGGGGTATACACTTTGGTAGATAATCCTTCTGTTGAGTGAACTTGTCCCTTTCTCAGCTGGTGTGGCACTTGTATTGAAACCAAGACATGAGAATATGATAACTTTGTTGTTCTAATTAGTAGTGGTCTTTCATGTTTAATAAACTGAGCTGAGTCTGAGTGCCCCTTCCTCCTTCTATTTACAACTGATTTTTAATAGTCAACAAAATATATAATAGGACATAGATCCCCATAAAGCTTGGGTTTATTTGGGATTCAGGTAATGCCTCTGGCTGTGACTTCAGGTGTTCACGGGGAATTTCTCTGCTCCTGTAGGCCCTAAAGTTAGTCAGGTCAACAAAATCCTGGGATTACTGTTTTCAAGAATTGGCTACACAAAGGCTTTAGCAGCTGGGTTACATCTTATGAGGGTGTCCCTGGCACAGCAGAGGATACGCTGACAGCCTGTTAGGTGCTGTAAGTACTTAACAAAACATTGCAGGACAGTGGTGGGAAGCTAGAGTTGGCAGTGGAAAGGCATGTCTTCACACTTGTTTTGCAGAGAGCAGCTCATACCTCCAAAGCAACCACCACCAGCACCATCCACTTCAGAAGTCCAGGCCTCTGGAGTAAAAGATTTCCTGATGCTCAGCTGCCTAGACAGAGCAACTGTAATGTTCAGTGTTTCATCTAGGGGACAAAACCTATTCATCTATTGCAGCTTTTTGGAAGCACAATGTATCAGAAAGACCTGCAACTGTAAATTCGCCTCACATGTTCAGCCTCACTAGAATCAGATACTTCTATGGAACCCACTCGTTTAGATGGGTAAGGATAACAGTTAGACTCTTGAGAGGAAAGATACTCCTTTCAGAGTTTGAAATGGCTGACACTTTTTTGATGATGCCCTCGTTAGCTCTGGAAGCACATTTCCTTTACAAGGAAGAATGGCAGTTCCCTTTTGTTGCGCCAAGAGAAGAGAAAAACTTTACTTGTATGGAGAAGTGGGTAAACCATGTGCTCACTGAGATTTTAGACCCACACATTTGCAGAATTATGTGTAAATAGCTAGGCAAGCATTATCACTCCAAGGCAAAGCTGTGGTCCATGACACTGTTCTTCAATTGCTTTCTTCTTGTCCACTTGTGTGGAGAGTTTATTTTGGCAGACAGCAGGTGGTATAGGCCATCGTAACATCCTTATCCCTTCCATCACTGTTGCCTTGTCAGAGGTTGTGAGAAAGAAGTGGAACCAGCCACAGGTTTGATCTATGCATTTGCCTCTGAACTCTGGGGCACACAGTACTGTAATAAATACCTCACACGGCTAGCAAAAATTGTCATACCATAGCAACACACATCAGGAAGACTACTTGTTCTAGCAGGAGATTTCCAGTGAAACTGAGAAATAAATTCAGTGGAATCGGCTGGCAGTATTGCAACTAGAGCAGCAAACCCTGCCCAAGGGGACCTGGACATCAGAGCCATCAAGGGATGGGTTGGTTTTGAGGGGCAGATTCTTCACTTAGTCGTCCTCCCCCAAGAGCATTTTAGTAAAGAGAAAATGTGTCTGACTGATAGACATTGTTTTTGGGTATTTTGTCACTGTTCAGCCAAGAAAGAGAAAATATGAATCAATCAGAGAAAGTGCTTTAGAAAGACATACATGTTTATGAATAAGCCTAGTTCCTGCTTTGGACTGATTGCACTGCAAGAGTCGGTGATCTAAATCAGAATATCAACTTCAGAACAAATCAGTTTAGTAAACCAAATTGTATAATTGTTCTCCCTCTGTTTTTCCTTCTTTCTCTCTTTTAATGTTCTGGCTAAAATATGTTAAAGTTATTCTCTTAACTTCCCCGTACCTGTCGTGGTTTAGCCCCAGCTGGCAACTAAGCACCACACAGCCGCTCTCTCACTCCCCCCCCAGTGGGATGGGGGAGAGAATCGGAAGAGCAAAAGTAAGAAAACTCGTGGGTTGAGACAAGAACAGTTTAATAATTGGAACAAAATAATAATAATAATAATAATAATAATGAATTATACTGAGAAGGAATACAATGAGAGAGAAAGAGGAACAAAACCCAAGGGAGGGAAACAAAAGGGAAAGGGAAAAAAAAAAAAATAATAAAATAAAATAAAATTATACAACCGCTCACCACCCGCCAACCGACGCCCAGCCAGTCCCCGAGCGGCGATCGCAACCCCCCGACCAACTCCCCCAGTTTATATACTGGGCATGACATCATATGGTATGGAATAGCCCTTTGGTCAGTTTGGATCAACTATCCTGGATGTGCCCCTCCCATTTCTTGGGCGCCTGGCAGAGCATGAGAAGCTGGGGAAAAAAACAAAAAAAGGTCCTTGACCAATGTAAATACCGCTTAGCGACAGCCAAAACATCAGCGTGTTATCAATATCATTCTCATACTAAAATCCAAAGCACTGCACTATACCAGCTACTAGGAAGAAAATTAACTCTATCCCAGCCGAAACCAGGACAGTATCCACCCCTTATTCCATACCATTTACGTCATGCCCAGGTTCTACCCTTTCTAATACAATTAATCACCACCATTTTTTTTTCCTGTCTCTTGGTATATATATATATATATATATATGTACACACAATTATCATTCCCTTGGTCTATGAGTCATCCTTCTAAAATGTTTATTAAGGTCATTTAGTTCATGACTTTGGGCTTCATCTGTCATAATAGTCCTTCAGGGCAGAAGAGATGCTGCATGGTGCTGGATTGTTCTGAATCTGAATTGTTCTGGATTGTTCTGGATGCTGAAGCCAGTTCTGGTTCCATCACTTCTGCACTTTGCTTGCTTTCATCGAAGTTCATTTTTCACTAATCTGGGTGATCCTTATTGAAATACCATTGATATGGTGTATAATAACCATAAAAGTGATGACACACAGTATTATATAGCAATTAACATCATACCATTTAGTTCATTGGCTATTCTCACCCAAAATCAAATCCCCTTGAGGTACACATTGGACTTCCCATCCTTTCGCATTACCCACCAAGTACACCCGGGTCCTTGAGCAAAAGCAATCCCACGAATGGGCTTGCCTTTGCCTGAGGCAGGAGTAACCCAAACTGTCTTCCCCAGTATGTTTTTTATGTGTACTACAGGGACCTTATCCCCTTCTACAGTGTGTAAAAGTTTTGATTGGGCAGGGCCAGCTCGATTGACAGATCCTCTAATGTTGACTAACCAGGTGGCCTTTGCTAAATGTGTATCCCAATGTTTAAATGTCCCACCACCCAGTGCTCTCAGTGTAGTCTTTAACAGTCCATTATATCGTTCAATTTTCCCAGAGGCTGGTGCATGATAGGGAATGTGATATACCCACTCAATGCCATGCTCTTTAGCCCAGGTGTCTATGAGGCTGTTTCGAAAATGTGTTCCGTTGTCTGACTCAATTCTTTCTGGGGTGCCATGTCGCCACAGGACTTGCTTTTCAAGGCCCAGGATAGTGTTCCGGGCGGTGGCATGGGGCACAGGATATGTTTCCAGCCATCCGGTGGTTGCTTCCACCATTGTAAGCACATAGCGCTTGCCTTGGCGGGTTTGTGGGAGTGTGATATAATCGATCTGCCAGGCCTCCCCATATTTATATTTTAGCCATCGCCCTCCATACCACAGAGGCTTTAACCGCTTGGCTTGTTTAATTGCAGCGCATGTTTCACATTCATGGATAACCTGTGCAATAGTGTCCATGGTCAAGTCCACCCCTCGATCACGAGCCCATCTATATGTTGCATCTCTTCCTTGATGGCCTGAGGTGTCATGGGCCCACCGAGCTATAAATAATTCACCCTTATGTTGCCAGTCCAGATCCACCTGAGCCACTTCAATCTTAGCAGCCTGATCCACCTGCTGGTTATTTTGATGTTCCTCAGTGGCCCGACTCTTGGGTACGTGAGCATCTACGTGACGTACTTTTACAATCAGGTTCTCTACCCGGGCAGCAATATCTTGCCACAATGCTGCAGCCCAGATGGGTTTGCCTCTGCGCTGCCAATTGTTCTGCTTCCATTGCTGTAACCACCCCCACAGGGCATTTGCCACCATCCATGAGTCAGTATAGAGATAGAGCACTGGCCACTTTTCTCGTTCAGCAATGTCTAAAGCCAGCTGAATGGCTTTTAGTTCTGCAAATTGGCTCGATTCACCATCTCCTTCAGCAGTTTCTACCACTTGTCGTATAGGACTCCATACAGCAGCCTTCCACCTCCGATGCTTTCCTACAATACGACAGGACCCATCAGTGAACAGTGCATACTGCTTCTCATTTTCTGGCAATTTATTGTACAGTGGGGCCTCCTCAGCACGCGTCACCTCCTCCTCTGGCGATATTCCGAAACCTTTGCTTTCTGGCCAGTCCATAATTACTTCCAAGATTCCTGGGCGATTGGGGTTTCCTATCCGAGCCCGTTGTGTGATCAGTGCAACCCACTTACTCCACGTAGCATCAGTTGCATGATGTGTAGAGGGGACACTCCCTTTGAACATCCATCCCAGCACCGGCAGTCGAGGTGCCAAGAGGAGTTGTGCTTCAGTACCAACCACTTCTGAAGCAGCTCGAACCCCTTCATATGCTGCTAATATCTCTTTCTCAGTTGGAGTATAGCGGGCCTCAGATCCTCTGTATCCCCGACTCCAAAACCCTAGGGGTCGACCTCGAGTCTCCCCTGGTGCTTTCTGCCAGAGGCTCCAGGTAGGGCCATTCTCTCCAGCTGCAGTGTAGAGCACATTCTTTACGTCTTGCCCTGCCCGAACTGGCCCAAGGGCTACTGCATGAACTATCTCCCGTTTAATTTGTTCAAAAGCTTGTCGTTGCTCAGGGCCCCATTTGAAATCATTCTTCTTCCGGGTCACTTGGTAGAGAGGGCTTACAATCAGACTGTAATTTGGAATATGCATTCTCCAAAAACCCACAACGCCTAAGAAAGCTTGTGTTTCTTTTTGCTAGTTGGTGGAGACATGGCTGTTATTTTGTTAATCACATCCATTGGGATCTGACGACGTCCATCTTGCCATTTTATTCCTAAAAACTGGATCTCCTGTGCAGGTCCCTTGACCTTACTTTGTTTTATGGCAAAACCGGCTTTCAGGAGGATCTGGACTATTTTCTTCCCTTTCTCAAAAACTTCCTCTGCTGTATTGCCCCACACGATAATGTCATCAATGTATTGCAGATGTTCTGGAGCTTCGCCCTGTTCCAGTGCAGTCTGAATCAGTCCATGGCAAATGGTAGGGCTGTGTTTCCACCCCTGGGGCAGTCGATTCCAGGTGTACTGAACACCCCTCCAGGTGAAAGCAAACTGTGGCCTGCACTCTGCTGCCAAAGGGATTGAGAAAAACGCATTAGCAATATCAATTGTAGCATACCATTTGGCTGCTTTTGACTCCAGTTCGTATTGAAGTTCCAGCATGTCCGGCACAGCAGCACTCAGGGGCGGCGTGACTTCATTCAAGCCACGATAGTCTACTGTTAGTCTCCACTCTCCATTAGACTTTCTCACTGGCCATATAGGACTGTTAAAAGGTGAGCGAGTCTTACTGATCACTCCTTGGCTCTCCAGTCGACGAATCAGCTCATGGATGGGAATCAGGGAGTCTCGGTTGGTACGATATTGCCTCCGGTGCACCGTTGTGGTAGCAATTGGCACCCGTTGTTCTTCAACCCTCAGCAACCCCACAACAGAAGGGTCCTCTGAGAGACCAGGCAAGGTAGATAACTGCTTAATTTCCTCCGTCTCCAAGGCAGCTATACCAAAAGCCCACCGGTACCCTTTTGGGTCCTTGAAATACCCTCTCCTGAGGTAGTCTATGCCAAGGATGCACGGAGCCTCAGGGCCAGTCACAATGGGGTGCTTTTGCCACTCATTCCCAGTTAGGCTCACTTCAGCCTCCAAGACAGTCAGCTGTTGGGATCCCCTGTCACTCCACAAATACAGATGGGTTCTGCCCCGATATAGCTTGATGGCATTAGGGTACACTGTGCACCGGTGTCTACTAGAGCCTTATACTCCTGTGGGTCTGATGTGCCAGGCCATCGAATCCACACAGTCCAGTAAACCCGGTTGTCCCTTTCCTCCACCTGGCTGGAGGCAGGGGCCCGGTAATTCTGGTCATAATATTCATTACCCATTTCTTGTATATACGAGTCAGGAGTTTCTTCATTAAAATCAGAAGTAAGATCAGCCCTTTTACTCTGTCTGGGGAATTGTCCACTGGAAACTGGAGCAGCAATTTTCCTGGAAGAACCCCCTTTGGTGATTGTTTTTCCTTGCAACTCACGTACCCGTGCCTCTAGGGTTGAGGTAGGTTTTCCATCCCACTTCCTCATGTCCTCTCCGTGGTCACGCAGGAAAAACCATAGAGTGCCCCGTGGTGTGTACCCTCTATATCCTCTCTCTTGAGCAGAAGAACGCTGACTCCTAATAGCTGAGACACTGGTCCGTATAGGTGGGGAGTAGGACATATCTTCTTTGAACCGTTGGAACTCCTGGGACAGTTTCTCCACAGCTGAGACAAGGGAGGAAGAGATACTTTCTTCATATTCCCGGAGGTTACTAGCAGCTTCATTCACTGTTGGACCGTCTCCGTCTTTCCAGGTCAGTATTGCCAATGAGTTGGCACACGACGGTGGTGCGTTTCGTACCAACTTCCGCCACATAGGTCTTGTGCACTGGACCTCATCTGGATCTATGGGTGACCGCACGTCGTTCAGGTCACTATAAATCACTTCCAGCACAGCTAATTCCCTCAGGTACTGGATGCCTTTTTCCATGGTGGTCCATTTCCCAGGGCGATATACAACATCTTCCTTGAAAGGATATCTTTCTTTTATAGCTGACAGGAGTCGCCTCCAGAGGCTGCGGGCTGGTTCCCCTTTTCCAATTGCTTTGTCAATGCCCCCTTCCCTAGAAATAGATCCCAGCTGCTTGGCTTCCTTACCCTCCAATTCCAGGCTACTGGCCCCACTATCCCAGCATCGGAGCAGCCAGGTGACAATGTGCTCCCCTGGACGACGGCTGAAATCTTTTCGCATATCTCGCAGCTCACTTAGGGATAGGGATCGGGTGGTTTCTGTCTCATTTACGAGTTCTTCCTCTTCCTCTCCCTGTGATAGCCCTGCTCTTTCATCTTCCCTTTCTAAACGAGTTGACTTTCGCTTCCAGGATTTCTTTTTATGTATAGGGGCGACTGATACTGACACGGGTTCGTTCCCTGTTTGAACCGCAATGCTTGTAACGGAGTTATCCGGAGCAGCTGCAACTGCAGTGCCTGTCGCAGGGGTAGTCGGAACAGCCGTAGTGCCTGTCGCAGGGGTAGCCGGAATAGTTGCAGTGCCTGTCGCAGGGGGGGCTGGAGCAGCCGTAGTGCCTGTCGCAGGGGTAATCGGGACAGCCGCAGCGCCTGTCGCAGGGGTAATCGGGACAGCCGCAGTGCTTGTCGCAGGGGTAATCGGGACAGCCGCAGCGCCTGTCGCAGGGGTAGTCGGAACAGCCGCAGTGCCTGTCGCAGGGGGGACTGGAGCAGCTGCAGTGCCTGGCATTTTGCCACCGGATCCTTGAGGGTACTGAATAGTGTTGAACAGGGCTCGGTAGGCATGGGCCAGACCCCAGCACATGGCAGTGATTTGTGTCTCCCTAGAATTGCCAGGGTGACAGCATACTTTTTCCAAATAGTCTACTAATTTTTCAGGATTCTGCACTTGTTCAGGGGTGAAGTTCCAAAACACTGGAGGTGCCCACCGTCCTAGGCATTTGCCCATGCTATCCCACACACCCTGCCACTCATAACTATCCAGCCTTGGGGCAGATCTCTGAATTATGTTCTTAAATTGCTTACTAACCTTGGACAAGATCGAAACAATATTCCCAAGCAATACCAATAGAAGTATCTTAACTACCCAAGGTTGTTCAAAATACTGAAAAGTTATTGTAATGAAGGAGGAAGCATTGTAGAAGAAAGTAGTGAAGGTACAATTCTGCATTTCCTCCATAAAAAACCTCTCAGAGGCAGAGGTATAATTGCGAATTGTCTCCATAAGCTGATACCCGACATACAATAACGGTTTCAGTACAGCACTTAGATACCAAAATAAACCCAAGGTCACTGTTTTAATAACAAATCTCACAGGCAAAACATCACCAATTAAAGCAGAGCACAGCAAACTGCAAAAACCAACACCGATCTTTAACATGTACAGCAAAAAAATGAGCATGGTGCAGATCAGGTAAACCAATGCTAGGAACAGATGGATCAATATCACGTCCCACAACTACTAACAGATCTGAATTCCTTAATACACTCTGGTTAATCTGTTATTATCTCAACCCTTCGGGCCCCACGTTGGGCGCCAAAAAGGACTGTCGTGGTTTAGCCCCAGCTGGCAACTAAGCACCACACAGCCGCTCTCTCACTCCCCCCCCAGTGGGATGGGGAGAGAATCGGAAGAGCAAAAGTAAGAAAACTCGTGGGTTGAGACAAGAACAGTTTAATAATTGGAACAAAATAATAATAATAATAATAATAATAATGAATTATACTGAGAAGGAATACAATGAGAGAGAAAGAGGAACAAAACCCAAGGGAGGGAAACAAAAGGGAAAGGGAAAAAAAAAAAAATAATAAAATAAAATAAAATTATACAACCGCTCACCACCCGCCAACCGACGCCCAGCCAGTCCCCGAGCGGCGATCGCAGCCCCGACCAACTCCCCCAGTTTATATACTGGGCATGACATCATATGGTATGGAATAGCCCTTTGGTCAGTTTGGATCAACTATCCTGGATGTGCCCCCTCCCATTTCTTGGGCGCCTGGCAGAGCATGAGAAGCTGGGGAAAAAAAACAAAAAAAAGGTCCTTGACCAATGTAAATACCGCTTAGCGACAGCCAAAACATCAGCGTGTTATCAATATCATTCTCATACTAAAATCCAAAGCACTGCACTATACCAGCTACTAGGAAGAAAATTAACTCTATCCCAGCCGAAACCAGGACAGTACCAAACAAGGATTTCAAACCATCTGGAGTTTACTCTTGGATTCTGTTTGGGTAGAAATGTTTCACTTTCTTATAAGTTTATACAGCCAGAGACAGTACCTTTCTCTTAACTGTTTAGATATGAAGTATACATTCAGTCAATTAAACTTTAGACCAGATCTTTAAGTGTTATAATTCAGTATACTTTCACTAAGGATATAATAGTTTATTCCAGTGAAGTATCTAATGCATTGCCCAGTCATCTTTGAGATAAATCTGTTGGCACTATACTTTTGTTAAGATTACACATTGAGTCTAAGGTGGGCAGAAGAGCATTGCATTGATTAATAATTTGCAATGTATTATAGATCTTGTTCTGCAGGGTGTTCAGCCTGATCACTCTGCTCCCATCTGCCAAACATGAATCACTGCTCCTCGGTGGAAGTGCTTGTGGGAGCCAAGAGTTGTGTATGTTGAAATGAAGAATAGACTATCCATCTTAGACACTTTCATAAATTCTCTCTTTGTGCCATAGCACCTAAATAAGTTTAATATATTTATCCTTGCCAACACCCTGGGAGGTAGGAGAGTGTTATCTTTACTTTATGGGTGAAGAACTGAGGAGTAGTGATAGCAAGGAAACATTCAGGAAATCTAAGATGGAGAGCAATTAAATCCCTGTCTCCTGGGCACATTCCAGAGTCAGGTACTCTCTCCTAACTATCCTAACATCCTTAATGGGTCACATTGCTTTTAGGAGCAAAACTGCAATAACTTTATATGATCCATCTGCTTTTTATGGGAAGAAAGAGCTTCATAAATAGCATGTGTTCACTAGATTTTTCTGTGGCTTTTTTGCAGGTGGGAGAAACATTTGTTTAAATGAGATTCATATTATTGATGGAGCCAATGAACATGTTCTTTTCCACCAGTTCACAAAAAGGTATTGCAGTTGAAAAATGAGGATTTTTCTCTATTGTCTCTGAATTATCTAACACAAGAGAATTCATTTGAATCATTCACATTTCTAACAGCCTATGTTAAAGCAGGTGCAAACCTTACCCTTTTGTGGAAAATCTTCCTGCTAGGAAAAAAACAAAAGGTAGCATTTCCAGCAGCTTTCCTACTGCTGCCTGGCAGAGGGCAAGCAGAGCAACTTTCCATTCACTGGTTATTTGCTGAGCTGCACCCTCCAACAGTACAGGATCTATGCTTTGGCTCTTCCTCTCTCATCTCATGTTTTGAGTAATATGGCCTATCACCAAGTCTGCCTACTCAGTTATTGGCAGCTTGCTCTCCTGGAGTATTGCTGTCATCAATCTCGGGAGCAGAACCTCAGTCTGAGGCTCTTGTATTGTAATACACTTCCTACTTTATAACCACACTATCATGAGAAAAGGGAGAGAGAGACAGAGAGAGAACAGGAAAGGTTTTGTGCAACTCAAGATATTTCCTTCCAAGAAACAGTGAATACATGGGCAGATTAATCATGGATTAACATGAAAGTTATGTTGATACAGCAAGAATATATCTTGACATTAACTATATATTCTATTTCTCTGTTACACAGTAATAGTTTACCAGTCCATTTTTTAAGAATTTCATTTCCATATAAAAGGTATGGGGAAAAAAGTAGCAGCTACATTGTGGAAATCAAGCTTATCTCACCTGGAAATTGCAGTGGCAAATGTATGGATACCACACACTCTTTTAAGAAGACTTCCCTTGTAAATACATGAGTTCTGCACCACCAAGGAAGAAGAAGATTCTCTCCCCCTCCGTATCTGAATGGGCTAACTGAGTCACAACAGTGATTTCAGCTACTAGAAAAGAAGCACAGTCATGTCATTATTCTCTATGCAAAGGAAAAATTTTTCCAGAATTTGGGATATTTTTCCAAGGAGGTGATTCTGACTGCTAACATCACTCAGACAAACATATATAGGCATATATTTAAAAGAGCTTTTGTCTAACATATTTTCTTAGTCTGTGCTTGCTAATTGGTTGACAGATTAAAGAACAAGAGAAAAAGAAAGACTTCATGAAACTGAGTATGCAACATGCATGACCAAGCCTGGGTTTGTCCAGCTAGAGAAGCTGAACTTGCCTTAGGTTGTTCAGTTTAGCAATATTTTTTTCATTCAATTGGCACAGTTGGCAGGCTTTTGTAAGAATAGATACCCTGAATTAATTTATATTGTGATGCCCAAGAAGACATTATAGCGTTCAGTTTATTTGTGAAGTTCCTTGCAAGACAGAGGAACTGATACATGTCTATCTATGCGTGCATCTATTTATGAATCTATCTATGAATACATCTATCCACCTATCTATCTATCCATTCCATGCTGTTTATTGGAAAACGCCATAGACTTACTAAAGAAGGGGAAAAAAAGACAGGATTCTTCAAATTAGCAAAACAAAACAAGAAATGCAGTGTGATTTTCTTTGACAGACAAGATAGATCGATAGATAGATAGATGGAAAGTAATAAAGAACAATCTGAATGTAGGGGGCTTCAGTTGGTTTTTTTTTAATCCTGTTCAATGTTTCAATGGAAAGTACGGTAGCATTTTGGTGACCAAAACATGTCCTAATCCCACTTTAAGAAAAATAGCCCAGTGGGAGTCCCATTGAGCCTAAAAAGAGTTTTGCCTTTGACTTTCAACCAAACCATGCTTAGGTTCAAATTAAATACTTCCTAGGTTGCCAGGTTTTGCTAGGTTGCCAGCCTGATTTTGCTGTCATTGGTGTCAGCATCAAAATTAGCATACACTTTACTGTAAGAAACGCAGTTCAAAGGTTGAAATGGAGAGCTTCCAAGTAAATCAGTACTTTTTCCATTAAACGTACTTTAAGAGCTACATTAGGTGTTCCTACAGCTTTGTATAGAAGAAACTGGAAAGGGCTAATTTATAGTGCAGAGACATAATAGGAGAGTACCACTGCTTTTTTTCTGCTTTGTGATGTACAAATTATACCCACTCACCCTCAGTGCTTTTCCACATGGGGAAGTTAATGCACAGTAATGGTACAATGGACATACTAGGCTCCAAGGTGGTCCTTAATGACTTCTGCTTTGAAAGCAGAGGAAGGTACAGGTGGTACTAGTTGAAATGATGAATTGACAACATAGTATTTTCCAGGTCAGTCATTGCCTGTTTATTTGCTCCTTTTTGAACCCCACTGGACTCCGCAACATCTCATAGTGATTTCCACAGTATCATTATGTCTTCTGGGGTAAAATGTATTTCTATCAGTTTGCTTTAAATCTGCCATCTGATCATTGCTCAGGGCATTTTATAGAAAATATTGAATAACCATTCCCTGTTTGCCTTCTCTGTACCATTCATTATTTTCTACGTCATAATTAAACTGATTGAGTATTCAGATTTGACCATTTATTCCCCTTTACTTCTTTGCCCTTATCTTTTCCCATCATATATGCCTATGTAACTTCATTCTTTGACCTTTCCCAAATAAAGCCCATCCATCAGCTCCCCTCTCCTTCTCTGAAGTGTAACTTTCTGTCCCCTCACCAAGTCCTTGCATGCCAGTGCCCAAAAAAGACAGTCCTGGGCTTGTACCAGCTGCCAGAAGTAACTCCTCACTGCCCAGCAGAACTTCGAAGGAACCTCTTCAAAAACATCTGAACTCCTCTTGAGACCAGGATCTCCCCGTCCTCCTTGCTCTTTGCACTGCAGGGAGAAGGATAACTTCCATCCCACACCACCCTTAGCATCCTGGCTGCTGGAAGCCTGGCATTGCAGCTGCCCTGCCTAGCCTGGTCTCTGGCCAGAGGTAGGTGTTTAGCTCTGAGCTCACGCAGCGGACCCCAGCCTGAGCTGAATCTTTTCGTTCTGCTTGCTTCTCGTCTCCACAGTCCTACAAGCCAAACGTTATGTCTCAAACAGGTGCCACAAAGGAAAAGCAAATTACTGTGGACAAGAGAGGTGGAGAGAGACAAAAGTTATATGGAGTTTTCCTAGAGTTTCTGTCAGCCCCTAGGAGGTATTTATTACTCCCCTCTCCTGCTCCTGTTAGAGAGGTCCATTCCTACTGTTTGCTTTGCCATATACCCGCTCCATCATCTCTTTTTCCACATAGAAATGTCCTGACCTATTTACTCTCCCTCATTTCCCTGTAATTCTTCTCAGTATCTTTCCTAATGTTAGCATATCCTTTTGAAAAAGAGGTAACTAAAATTACCAGTAGTACTTAAGATGCAGACACACCATGCATTTATATAATGCTACAAGGATGCTATCTGTTTTATTTTCAGTTCCTTCCCTAATAATTCCCAGTGCACTATTTGCCACTTCACTGCCATGGAGCTGACTTTTCAAAGCACTATCCATAATGACTCCCAGATTTCTTGCTAGATTGGTAACAGCTAATTCCCCTAGCTAATAGCTAATTTAGAGTTCATCACTGTGTATGTAGTCATACAGATAGTTGTTTTTTCTCCTTCATGCATCTTACTTGCATTTATTGACATTTCATTTGTGATTTTCATTGAATTTCATCTGTGATTTTATTGCCTCATCGCTCAGTATTGTGAGATCCTTCCATAGCTGTTTGCAGTCAATTGCACATTTCACTATCCCAAATAATTTTGTGTCTTCTGCAGACTTCCTTGCCTAATTTTTAACCTTCTTGTCCAGATTACCTTTGACAATTTTGAAAAGCACACATCCCAGTACAGATCTTGTGGGACCACCCTGGTAACCCACCCATCATGAAGCATCGTATTTTATCCTTGCTCTTTTTTTCCTATTTTTCAGCCAGCTATTTATCCATGTCAGGACAAATGGACTTTTTTCATTAGCTCAGTTTATTTGAAGCCTTGGTGATGGGCTCTCCCAACAGACACCTCCATTATATCTTTCCAGCTGTCCTTGAGCTATATCTAGTAAACCTGTACCCTGTGGCATGTAGGCCAAGTCCCTGTGCCTCCTTGATCTCTGGAGAGATGTAATGGTTGAAGAAGACCATGAGCTGTCATGGGGAAGACTCTCTGGAGTCTCAGCATCATAGTGATATTGCAGGGTCACAGTGCCACCATACAATGCCACAAAGAGACCAAGAGGCCCACAGGGATTAGATCCTGATATCTCTCCATCCCCAAGCACTTATCTACACTGTGAAGAACTGAATGGCTTTTGGAACAGGGTACCAGCAAAGATTTTAATTTTGTTTTGGATGTGGCTGGTGTATTGGAGAGTGCTGCTGTTAGAGCAAGTATAGGTAATTCTAAGTCTTAATTTGTAGCTTGTGAGGATTCACTGAGCTCCTGAAACCTTTTGTTCAGTATACAAGGACCTGATAGAAATAAGTCTGTAAGATTGAGGGGAAAAAAAATAATTTATTAGGTCCCTATGTTGTATTCAGGTACAAGTAAATATGTGACTTTTTGAGTATTTATTTTAGAGCATAAGAAAAGCTCTGCATCTATGCTATCAACATATTTTCCTTGCACAAATGCCATACTTTTTTCCTTCTACTGATGAACTACAGCCCAGATCAGTCTTTTCTGAATTCTTTGTACCATCAATATGAGATTCAACTATACAAAACACAGTCTAGAAGGAAGATAAATTATTGCATGTGTTGAGAGCAAATGCAAGGCAATGTGAATTACACATTCTAGCTGCTTTGGACCTCTTTGCCAGTCTGCATCATACTGAAGAAACAGCAAGTTTTAAATCCTGGTAGGATTAGTCTATTATTTTAATGCCTATTAGCTTTTCCCTCTCAGTATGACTGATTAGTTGTTGTCCCTTTTCCAAAGCAAAAAATTATTTAATCCAAAATCTGGCACATTAAAAATCCCATCCCAAACATAGTCTCCCACCCTGCCTCAGCTTGTCATCCATGTAAGGCTTCATAAGTATAAACATGTTTAAATGTTTAAGTGAAACAGGACAATAAAGGACATTTGTCCAAACTTCTAGGGCATATAAACCCAAATATGGGACTTCTGGATAGAAAAAAACAATGGTTATATTTCACTTAACTTGACCTTTTAAGTTGCCAACCTTTTTATATATAAAACATCTTTATATGGTGGAGCTATTCTCACTGTGCTTTTCTAACATGTGTAATGTTTTAAGTGAGATCCTAGATGAAGGCCTGGAACAAGTAAACATCTACAGCACAATCTGAATGCAACAACATGCCACATGTCCTCACAAAAATGTCCAACAATGATTTTAGATTAGGCTGGAATTCCTAACCCATTTAGATTAATCATAATTGCGTGCATGCATTAGCAAGGAAACCTCCCTTTTAGATAAAATGCAACTGCATGTTCTGGCCTGGTAACCTTTCCTCCAAAAGTATTGGTACAGCTCAGCCCTTCCTTGAAATGGCATAGTTTTCCATAGCTCCTTTCCCTCTGGGATCAGCAGGGTCAAAAGTGGTTGGAAATGTACTGAAAATGCTATTAGTTTATTTTTCTAAGGAGGAAAGCGGTCGGTGATGCCAGGATATGAGTCCATTAGTGGTTTTTTTTCCCATATGCCTCCAGAGACATATGCCCAAATGATATTCTACACAACCATCTTCTGAATTTTGTCATGAAAGCAACATAAGCATGGAGGATGAATAATAGTTTCAGTAGCAAAAAACATGCCTTGGCTATTTGTGCACCGGACCCAGCTGTACATCCAGTGAAGGCAATGGGAAACCTTCTGTTAACACTAGGACAAGCAGCTCAGGCCTCAGAGTAATTCCTAATACCAAAGTGAATTAAATACTACCTAGTATTAGTAATAAAGAAACATGTGGCTCTTGGGGAAAATTCCCAATGCCTTTACTCCAATTTATAGCCCTCTCATCACCAAGCAACTGATCGTAGAGAGGAGCTCATCTGGAGTTTCAGTGGCTGCCTGAAGCAGCTACTGATTTCTGAGAAACGCTGGCGTTGAAGATATCTTGTATAGGAAGAAGGGAGATAATTTTCACAGGCTTTGATTTGTCTGCACCCGTGTTTTGATGTATCTAACGGGCTCAGAATCAAACAAATCTGGGGCTGAACTGCTGGAAAATTGAACCTAACTCCCTTGAGTCCAATGCCCTGCCTAAGAGGCTGGTTTTCATCGCATCAGTGAGAACTTTGTGTCCTCTGGGTTTGACTCCACATAACAATTTAATTCCATACAAGTTTCTTGCTAGAGTCCTATGCCTTATTTAACGTAGTGCTCCATTCACACATTTCTACAGCTGATGTATACTGGGATGTACGCTAAACAGCTGTCCCCATATGTGCATACAGCATCAGTGCCTGTACAGGTAATTAGCACTTGCAATTATGCTGCATTTTATGCTATGGGGACATATAGAGAAAAAGGGCAGTGACCTGGCCTGTCTTTGGCGTGCAGTGTATGAAGAAAATATAAGAGTAGGACAAACAGGGCTCCTGGCTTCAGGAAGGATAGGTTACTCTGGGCCTCAGGTTGTGCATCAACCACCACAGGTTTCCTTCTTCCTGCAGTTCCTATTCTCCCCCATCACTTTGTTGCTCTTGCTGAGGCCTGAACTTTTTAAAGTAAGAGAAGAAACAAAGTAGGCTTTTGTTGAGAATGTCCTTGGAAATAGTCAGAAAAAAACTACATTTAAAAATATGTTCCAGCTGTCTAGCATTTGGCCAAGTTAAAAGCTAGCCTGGGCCCCAGAGACCTTTCTCTTTTTAGTCACACAAATAGTACCAACAACTATGTTGGAACTATTTGTGTGAATGAATGCAATAGAGAGCTATCTCAAGCTCAACCTAAAGCTATACTTTAACAGGTTGCTCCCTCTATATGTATGTGTATGCACTGTATACCTTTCAACTTGGGTTACTGTTGTTGCTATAAATAGATTAATATAAACTCACCATCTTGGTGCAAAAGACTTCACCTTTCCAGTCCATTGCAATACTTTTGCCTGCAGCTTCCTGCCTTGCTGATTCCTGCTTCCTTCCCACATTTTATTAAAAAACTACTTACTTTTTTTCCCCTTTGCTTATAGCTTTTAATTTCTCTCTATTATTTAATGTTGTAACTGTTGAATTTTGCTGGATGTTGCAAATCATACAGCATAAAAACCTTCTGTGAAGTTTGGACTAATAATTTATTGTCATCCTCAGGGATACTTGTGTTTTTCCTTCCTGTAAATGAATAAAAACCTTTTTTTGCTCCTTTCATGTAAAAGGCAACATTCTTTGGTGGATAAGACCTGGGAAATTAAGGAGACTTGAATTTCTTTGTAAGTCATTGACTTGCTCTGACCTTGGGTGAGTCATCTGGGCATTGTGGGCTTCTATTATCCCAGTGGTCAAAAGTGAATATAAAACCCACATGTATCCAACTCTTCATATGATTGAGATATGTGGATGGAAAGCATTAGGCAAGTGCTTTGGGTGTCCATTAATTTACTTTTAAAATCTGGTTTATTACAGGAATAAACAGTCTTATTTTAAAAACATTTAAGAAGGGATTAAAGAAAAAAAAAAAGGAGGACAGAAACTGAAGGCCACCCAAGTCAATGGGGAGGTGCACCCAGATTTCAGCAGGTTTGAAGCAGGCTATCAGTGCCAAGTGTCTTAAACAGATGCTGCTGTAGGTCAAACATTCTATATCACAATATCCACAGTCCACATTACTGTAGGACTTGTATGATCCCAAGTAAATGGCCTGGCTGAGTCCTTTTTCTGCATATATCTTCACTGAATTCAAGGAGGGCGGGAACCACCTGTGCATCTCTTTTCAGGATCAGGACTCTATTTTCCTTCTGACACACTGGTTGGAGGAATGCCTCTTCGGAAGAATCTGAGTGTTTAAATATCCCAAAAAGTGGAAATACTGTAATTCAGAGACCCATTGTTTTAATTAGCAAAGCACTGAAGAGCACATTGCATCCCCCTTTAGCTGAGCTATTCTTTGGCTCTTTGTTCAATTCTCTGGATGTTCAGTCTATGAACATTATAAGCATGTGTGTCCTTATCCTTACTTTAAAAGCTTGTTTGTGGTTCATTATGAGCTATTAGGGAGCACACATCAAGCAATAGTTTTGGCAGGGGTACAGGAATTGTTTCACATTCTGGCAGGAACAATTATCTCCTACCGAACATGAGGCTTCATGGTCAGATCTGCTGCTCCCTCCCTCCTCCTGATCGTGCTTACATTAGGAGAGCACCTCTTTGAAGGAGAATATGGCAAGGAATCAGTCTCAAAGGGTCAACTGTAGCTTTAATGTGCAAGGTATTTTTCCCTTATCCCACATTTCCAAAAATCATAGAATCATAGAACAGATTGGGTTGTACTAGATGACCATTTTAAAGGTCATCTAGTACAAGCCCTCTGCCACAGGCAAGGACACCTTCAACTGGATCAGGTTGCTCAGAGCCCCATCCAACCTGACCTTGAATGTTTCCAGGGATGGGCATCTGCCACCTCTCTGGACAACCTGTTCCTATGTTTCACCACCCTCTTTGTAAAAAATTTCTTCCTTATGCCTAGACTGAATCTACCCCTTTTTAGTTTAAAACCATTACCCCTTGTCCTATCACTACAGGCCCTGCTAGAAAGTTTGTCCCCATCTTTCTTATAAGCCCCCTTTAAGTATTGAAAGGCCGCAATAAGGTTTCCCTGGAGCCTTCTCTTCTCCAGGCTGAACAACCCCAACTCTCTCAGCCTTTCTTCATAGGAGATGTGCTCCAGCCCTCTGATCATTTTTGTGGCCCTCCTCTGGACCCACTCCAACAGGTCCATGTCTTTCCTGTGCTGAGGACTCCAGAGCTGGACGCAGTACTGCAGGTGGGCTCTCACCAGAGGGGAGCAGAGGAGCAGAATCACCTCCCTCGACCTGCTGGCCAAGCTTCTTTTGATGCAGCCCAGGATATGGTTGGCCTTCTGGGCTGTGAGTGCACGCTGCCGGGTCATGTCCAGCTTTTCATCCATCAGTATCCTCAGTCCTTCTCTGCAGGGCTGCTCTCAATCCCTTCATCCCCCAGCCTGTATTGATACCAGGGGTTGCCCTGACCCCGGTGCAGGACCCTGCACTTGGCCTTGTTGAACCTCATGAAGTTCACAGGGGCCCACTTCTTGAGCTTGTCCAGGTGCCTTCTGGATGACATCTTGTCCCTCAGGCGTGTCAACCACACCACTCAGCTTGGTGTCGTCTGGAAACTTGCTGAGGGTGCACTCAATCCCACTGTCTGTGTCATTGATGAAGATATTAAACAGTACTGGTCCCAGTACAGACCCCTGAGGGACACCACTTGTCACTGATCTCCATCTGGACATTGAGTCCTTGACTGCTACCCTCTGGATGCAACCATCCAACCAGTTCCTCATCCACCAAACAGTCCACCCATCAAATCCATATCTCTCCAATTTAGAGAGAAGGATGTTGTGGGGGACCATGTCAAAGGCCTTACTGAAGTCCAGATAGACGACATCCGTACGACTTCGTTTGTCCACTGACATAGTCACTCCATCAGAGAAGGCCATGACGTTGGTCAGGCAGGACTTTCCCTGGGTGAGGCCATGCTGACTGTCTTGAACCACCTCCCTGTCCTCCATGTGCCTTAGCATAGCTTCTAGGAGGATCTGTTCCATGATCTTCCCAGGCACAGAGGTGAGGCTGACAGGTCGGCAGTTCCCAGGGTCCTCCTTTCTACCCTTTTTAAAAGTGGGTGCAACGCTTCCCTTTTTCCAGTCACTGGGGACTTCACCTGACTGCCATGACTTTTCAGATATCATGGAGAGTGGCTTGGCAACTACCTCAGCCAGTTCCCTCAGGACTCTGGGATGCATCTCATCTCATCAGGTCCCATAGACTTAGGTATGTTCAGGTTCCTCAGGTGGTCATGAACCTGATCTTCCCTTACAGTGGGAGGGACTTTGCTCCCCCAGTTCCTGTCTTGCGGTCCATCCACTCAAGAGGTGTGGGAAGAGAGGTTGCCAGTGAAGACTGAGGCAAAGAAGTTGGTGAGTACCTCAGCCTTCTCCTCGTCCGCTGTTACCAGTTTGCCAGTCTTGCTCATCAGGGAGGGTACGCTTTCTTTGACCTTCCTTGTCTGGCTGACATACCTGTAGAAGCCCTTCTTAGTACTCTTTGCATCCCTTGCCAAGTTCAGCTCCAGCTGTGCCTTGGTCTTCCTGACCCCATCCCTACACAACCGGGCAGCGTCCCTATACTCTTCCCAGGACACCTGTCCCTGCTTCCACTGCCTGTGCATTTCCTTCTGGCCCTTTAGTTTGACCAGCAGGTCTCGACTCATCCATGCCAGTCTCTTGCCTTCCTTGCCTGATTTCTTACACCTGGGGATCGAGAGCTCTTGTGCTCTATGGAGAGCGTCCTTAAAGATCTGCCAGCTCTGTTCTGCTCCCTTGTCCCTGAGGGCAGTTTCCCAGGGGGTCCTGTTGACTAACTCCTTGAAGAGATGGAATTTTGCTTTCCTAAAATTCAGGGTCCTGACTCTACTCTTCGCCTGACCCATATCCCTCAGGACTGTGAACTCCACCAGTGCATGATCACTGCAGCCCAGGCTGCCTCCAATCTTGACGTCACCAATTAGCTCATTTGCATTGGTGACCAATAGGTCCCAGTATCCCATGCCCTCTGGTAGGGCTGTCCATTACCTGGCTTAAGAAATTATCCTCAATGCATTGCAGGAGTCTCCTGGATTGCCTACAGCTCGTTTTGCTACTTTTCCAGCAGATGTCGGGGTGGCTGAAGTCCCCCAGCAGGACGAGAGCCTGTGAGCATGATGCCTCCTGTAGCTGGAGTAAGAAGGTTTTGTCAATAGGCTCCCCCTGATCAGGTGGCTTGTAGTAGACACCGACCACAAAGTTCCCTTTGTTGCCTCAGTCTCTGATTGTTACCCATAAGCTTTCAACCTGCTCGTGGCTATTATTCAGAGACAGCTCTTCACACTCTATGCATTTCTTGATGTAGAGGACAACACCTCTGCCCCTCCTTCCTTGCCTGTCCCTTCTGAACAGCCAGTAGCTGTCGATAGCTGCACTCCAGTCATGGGATTTGTCCCACCAATTTTCAGTAATGGCAACTATGTCATAGCTTTCTAGCAGCACAGTGACTTCCAACTCCTCCTGTTTGTTGCACAAATAACAGCACAAAAACCACTTCAGCACATCAGAAGCTCAAGAACTGGAGAGAGGTGTAGGTATTAGGAAGTTTTGAAGTAAAGTTGTTGTCAGCAACCTCCAGGCTTGGGAGAAGGGCTGGCTGAAAAACATTACAAGTGCAGTGTTAGCAAGCTTATATGTGGAGTTTGTAAGTTAGAAATTTGCAGACAGGACCTCCCATAATACGGTGCTTCTCAGATTGACAGTGGGTAGACATGAACAGACACCAACATAAGCACTATGTTATGCAAAAGCAGTTGTTGCAGTTCTTATATGCTTCTTCACCTCTTGCAAATTGGACAAGCTCCAAAAGGCATGGAGTTTTGTCAGAGAACTACCATAAAATCTTATGAGCTTTGGCTCTGGTAACTGCTACTTTTTTTGGCTAATATAACCTACTCAGAGTGTAGATACCTTCCAGATCTCTCCGTATTCCCCCAAATGAATTCCTTTTTTGGTTATTCTCCCTGTGTCCCAGGCAGAGGCTGTAGTTCCCCACTCTGAAGGTGGTGTGATGTGAAAGACAAGCCTGGCAAAGCAGAAAACACCATGCTCCCTTTCTAATCATAAAATCATAATCATAAAATTACCCAGCAGAAAATAGTAGAAGTATATTAAGTAGTCCTGGTTTAAATTCTTGACAGTGAGTTTCCTGAGGGCAGAGATGCTATCAGTGCTATATGTATGTCTGGTGGCCAGCCCAGGAGAGAGCTGATTCTCCACTGGGATCCTCTAGCAAAGCAATAACTTATTGGAAGGCACCAGACCATGACACTGCTGCTCCTAGAAAGTGTTCATCTCAATCCCCTTGGCTAAGGAGGAGGCTGAGGATGTGGGGGACGCTGTTTGAGACACCCTTTGCAGCACTGGCAATGAGGCTGTGGGTATGCACGGATATAACCACCAGCTGGAGCGGAGTGAGAAGCCCCCCAGGGCAGCCCAGGGCTTGGGACAGGCTAATGCCTCCTGGCTGCTCACCGACCCTCTCTGATGGTGGAGGGACAAAAGGGGAATGGGGACAAGGTCTTTTCTGCTGCCCCATGATGTGCTGTGCCTGGGGAGTTCACACCTCATGCAGGAGGCGTTGAACTGGCTGGTGGTGTGAAAACCGTGCCTGTGACTGCAGCGGTGGTTTCTGGTGCACTGCTTCCCCACCCGGGGAGCCGTGGCGGGGGTAGTTGCTGTTTCACAAAACCATCTTGGCTGGGGACCCTCAGCTGCTATGGCTCAGACAACCATGTAATAATGTAATAAATGCAGGTAATTCTGAACAACTTTTTGAAATCCCCAGACCTTGACTGAAACTCACTTAAGCCAGTTCCTATTAACTTCAGCCAGATTTGAAGCAGGCATTGGGATATTATTTTTAAACCTATAAGAAAGTCATTTCAGCCTTAATGTTGTTATAGACACAACAGAGAAAGGCACTAATGCCTTCAAAATCTCCCAGGCAGTTTACAGAAGCTGCGACCAAGGCAAGGAGCTGAGCACTGAGAAACAAATCTGATAACTTGATGCAATGGTTTGTATCTGTTAATCCAGCGTTCATGAACTGCTGCACTTTGTCCAGGGATGACTTCTGTGCAAAGCCCGTCTGCTGCGCTCCCTCGTTTCTTTGCACTGGAAAATGTTGCAAAAGCTACATACAGACTATTCCCTCCACGCACAGGCGATTTCTGTGACCAGTTCAAACTCTGGCTTTGTCCCGTGGCTACGTCTCAAGCGTAGAATTAGTTTAAATTGGTCTAATCTTCCCTTTGCACAGTTTCTGGTCATTTTGAGCCACTCCGTTCTGGGAAGCTGTTGAAAGGAGCCTTGTTCCCTGCCCTGAGGCAACCTGGCAGTTGGAAAAAGGGGGTTTCAAAGGAGGGCAGCACCCATTCAGGGTCAGGCACCCCCAGAGTATTTTGGCATGGCAAATATTTGGTTCAAATTGAAAAAAAAAACCAACCCAAACATCAGGCAGTTTACCAACAGGATAAAAGAAGACTCAAATCTGCTTGAAGAGGTGTGTTTAGATGAAGTCCTGTATCACACTGGTAATTACACAGACCCTGTTATCACAGTAACCCACTGCCAGGTGAGAAATCCCATGTAAAATAATTACACTTAAGCACACATACTTACGTAAGGCAAGGCAGTAGTAGCAAATGCTTCATCCTTCCATCTCAGAGGGTCAAACTGCTCTGTACTAGGGTAAAAATTAAGATTAAAATAAAGCAAGCCAGGCATTCACATACACAAGCCTAGTCTGAGTAAGTATGAAGCAGGGATTGCAACCCACTGCTAACTGGAAACAGCTATGCATAGAAAACAAGCATAAACTCTTTAAATATGTGTGTGGACTTAATAAGGTAGAGCCAGAAACTAGATAGTAGGGGAGGGGGGTGGGCTGCAGGTAAATAGGCTTATCAGGAGATTAATTATCTGCCAAACCACACTGATCCTTGTTTACAGTAAACAGCCAGTGCTTAGTATTCAAGTCATTCCATTTGCAAGAAGACCTCCACTTTCAGCCTAGTGGTGGCAGGCACTGGAACCTCCCAAGCTGTTGGCTGTTTTTTTCAAGTTCTCATTTTTGCCACCACTTGGACAGAGATAAATGTAAACAGCAGGCAGAAACTGCTCTCTCTCCAAAACAGTAATGTTCTCAAGGAATGGCTGCAGAACACATATATTGCCTGTATTACTGGAAGAACATAAGGTAGAAATCTGGCCCTCCCTTTCTGCAGTTTTCCCCAGAAGAAACTTAGCCACAGAATTAACACACAACATCTCTTCAGATAATTTCTTAGGTCCAAGGAAATGGTGCAGGGAAATGGAGAAAGCCTCAGTAAGTATCTGCAACTGTTTCATTTAGCAACCCTTGAAAGACAGGAGCAGAAAGTCCACTTTGATACAAGGTATTAGAGTCCAATATTCAGCCTCCTTCCCAAAACACATGACAAAATTTGCTATGTGGCCTGTGTGGAAATCAGCATTTAGTTTTGGTGTTTATTTTTCTGACCAGGGAACTAGCTGGTTTGTGGGCTCACCTGCTGAGTTTGCACACCGAACAGAGATGCTCACCAACTGCATATACAACCAATGACCTCTGCATCTCTCTGTGCCCAGGCGAGCCTGCAACTGATGGGCAAGCAGCACTGGAGGAAGCTACGCATCAGTCTGGTTCTACAAGCATGGCTACCACCAGCTCTGCTTCACTGCCACATTGTTCAGCTTCTTTCTTCTTTTGTTCTTCACATCTCTCAGTATTCAGATGCTCACTATCAATTTGACCTCGAGTCATTCCATGGAGGCCATCAGGTCTGCACACAAGAGGTGATACATTCAAACTGCTCATCCAGCTGTAAAACCTCTCTGTGCACTAAGGTTGCCAAATGGCGTACTTTCACAGTGTCATGACTTTGCAGAAATTATACTTCATTGCAATGTGCAAACAAATTCTTTGCGTCTGAAGATTTCAGACCAAAATCTTCTTGATTCGAAACAATGCTTGAGCCACTAGATGCTGCTGTTGGTCACCATCAGTCAAGACAGCACTGTTCAAACTACTACCAGCTCTCTTAGTGCTATACAGGGCAGAAGGATGCTAGCTGTGGTGTCAAAGTGGAAGGTCCTACCCATTCGCCTTCAGCCTCTGGAGGCCAGCAGTGGTAACAACGAAAAGGAAGATGTGCCTCATGCCTCGTCACAGTTTACAGCCTATTGCACTTTCTTCTGCCAGCCTGTCTTGCTAGTGCAAAGCTGGTAGAGAAGATGGAGTTTCCTAGGACTGGAGGCAGAGGTAATATGAAACAGCTTGATCCCAACAGTGTTAGTGGGCAGTGCCTGAACAGGGAAAACACCCCAGCCCTCCACAAAGAATCAGAGAATCTCTGCTCTGTTTCTGGTGGATTTTACTGCAAATTAGAAAAGGGTAATGCAGGAGTTAAAAAATAATAGTAATCCAGATGACCAAAATATATGAGGTTTCAAAAGAAAGTACGATGACCCCACAGGATCCTTTGAATGTATATCCTGAGTTTTCAACCTGCAAGCTTTGCAGCATTGGTATTCCATTAACAGGTCTCTAAGCTTTCTAGCTGCTTAATCCCAGCTAATCAATGTCCAAATTCTCTGGAGTAGCTCAGAACGCACATGTTTTTGGTGAGGTAAAGGATATCTTTATCCCAGTTTCCTTTCTCCTGCAAGGAGCAGTGTTGTTGGAAAGAGGCACAGATAAGACTTTGTGTGAATATCTCAGAGCAAAAACATTTAAATGGAGACTGAAGATGATAGCAGTAAGTGGTTTGCTTGCAGCTAACATATAGTGTGCCCAATCACTGCCTCATGATGCACCATGATTCAGGATATAATATATCCATGTGTACTTCACCAAGCCAATGCTACCCTTTACCGGTGCTACCACTAATAAAGCTGGACCTCAGAGCTCCTCAGCTGGAAATCTAGTGGCAACCAAAGAGAAGCTGACTCAGGAAATGAGGCAGTGGTTGCCGCAGGCTGTAGCATCTTCATCTCTGCCTTTGTTGCCAAGATGAGATTTTTTCAAAGTAGGGCAGCAAAGCTTCGGGATGAAGCCAACATCAAATAAGCACATGGAGAGCTGCTTTCTTCTACCACTGATCAAAGAACTGTGTCAGAAGATGGAGAAACAGCACTGCTGCTGAAACAACTTTGTCTCCGTGCCCCATCCCCAAGCCTTGGTACAAATGCTTCCCTGCTCCTTTTAACCCCTCGCTTCCTGAAAGGGTTTCCAGGAAACAGGCTGGAAGGTCCCATCTGGAGATCAGATGCACAGCAAAGATCTGGCTTCTCTATTCTGCATGCTCCATTTGACACTTCTCATCCAAAACAGGAGAGGCTGGGGAGCTGCTGAGCAGGAGGACCTGGAAATGCGGTGCAGAGCTCAGAAGCTGTTACTGAAGCTGCAGCATTTTGCTGCAGGCAGAGTTCCCTGGGTCCTGCATACTGGCTGATGGACCTCAGGGGAGCATATCTTGCAAAATGAACACCAGAGTTACTCCCTAAGGACCTTTATTAAAAAAAAAAAAAGAACTCTGTGTAAATGAAATGCTTGTTTACAGCATAGTCCCACAACTCTATGTGCTAAGTTTCATAGCCTTACTGGGTTATAATAATAGCTACATTATAGGTACACATGATATAGAAGTTACAGAAGATACAGAAGATATAGATAATACAGATAATATAGATAACAAAGATAATAACACCCACTCACCAAGATTTTACAAACAGTCGCCCTGATATTTAATTTTGTATTATGCTTCCAAAATACAGAACTCAGCAAAAATTAAGTCAAGGTACAAGTGTAGTAGCTGTACAAAACAAAGCCAACATATGCTCCTAATCTGTTACATTACTGCTTCTTAATTACCCCAAATGTTTCATCTACTAAGGGTGACAATACTGCAAGTATATCTAAGTCTTTGCATCTGTTGTCACATCTTAGATGTAGAAACTGTCTTCTCTATACACATAAAGGGATGGGTAGCCATAACTGGACTTATATAACTTAATATTTATAGAGAGTTTAAAGATGATCTGAGAAGTGCCTGAGAACAGCCAAGAACCTGGATTTAAAAGTATAAAACAAGCATTTAGAGCAGTTTAACGAAGGGAAGAACAAGTCAAAGAATACCCTGGTCTCCAACTGGCCTTGATGAAAAAAGCAGAATGAAAAGCAGGTACATAACAGAGGATTTCTGGGCATGATTTCCACTTGTGATGCTCTGCGAGAGACCCATGGAAGGAGGAGAGGGACACTGACTGCAGGATGTCAACAAGGACCTTGGAAGAAACTGCTCCCCAGCCTTTGTATCTCCAATCCATTTCACCATCTGTCCTTACCTATAGCACTTTCTCTTTCTTGTGCATTACAATTTTGTTTCTGCAGGCCCCAGGGCAAGGCTTGTGATTATGCACAGATAAGTGAAATTTTCTTAAAGTTATTTCCAGTGCAAAGAAGAGAGAAGTCTGAAGCTGGAAATCAACAGAGTTTGTATTTACAGAATGCTCATTTGCCTTATACAGAGGGGATCAGTCTGGCTAATATTTGGGTTTCTGCAGATGTTTCACCATCCTCCTGGGTTCAAAGTTGGCACATTGGAATGGCAGGAGTCGAAAAGATGTTATTTAAATTAAAGAAACCAAACCAATGGAAACAGCATGCAAACCCAGTTTCATTTTACTACAAAAGCAAAAAACAGGCCAAAAATGCATTAAAGTATACAGTACTGAGGGATGCACTCTAAATACTGCAACTGATTATGAGGATACATTGGCATTTTACTGAGAGGGTGGGAGGAAGAAAAGTCACCATTCAAATTGTCATCTTAGCTGAAAAAGTCTAATGTAACTGTGCAACATTCAAAACTTTTGAACTGAAAAGGTTTTTTTAAAGTGATTTAATCTATAACATTAGTTTCTAAACCAACTGTTCCATGAAAAACATGCAATATCTAGGACTTCAGGTAACAAAGAGGCTTTGCTCCAGTCTGTAACATGCCATTAAGAGTCTTGTAAAATCTCAGTTTTTCCCCAATGACAGAGGAATTGTGCTATTTACTGAATAGGAACACCTCATCATTGTGGGAGTTTCTAGAATGCTTTTGAAATTTCCTCTGAAATACTGATGTGAAGACAATATTTCTTTTTAATCAACAGGAGGCTCATGCCTACCCTGGGCTTTAGAGTCTGCCAAAATAGACTGCTGCTTCTCCCTGCCATGGTTCCCAGCAGAACTCAGAGCTTTCCACACCCTTGCACAACGCTGTGGTGCTGAATAATCCCCATTTCCCTCCATCTCCTGTTTCAGTAATATCCTGCCCTCAAACTCTTTCATCTGAAAGCCATTCATCTGGTGTTCTCACCTACTACTTTGCGAATTTTCCATGTGTTACATTTCTTTTTCTGTGGGCCTCAGAAGGAAACTTGTAAATAAACACAGTTTCACCTCCCCATTTCCCTCTCTTTTCTCAGCGTGCTCACCAACTTGCTACTTAGTAAAAGGAAACCCCTTTGCACTCAAAAGAAAAGGGCACCATCATAGCTGTTGGACATCAAATTACCATGATACTGGATGTCTATTAAAAAACCAGTCATATCAAGATAGCCATATAATCAGTGCCCATGTATACCCAGATGTTTTAAAGGGAGACAGGATAAGCCACTGAGATAGAAACATCAGAGTCTCAATAATTATCAGCTTTCCAAATGATCCCCAAACCTATAAGTGAATAGATCCCTCTCACAAAGTCATGCAGATATACGCTGTGTCCTCAAGTGGGTGGTGGAGGGGGGGACAAAGATTTTTGTGAGACACATGCCTTTGACAAAGGTTCCTTTGTATTTCTAAGAAGACGTGTTTTGCTACCCAGGCATCTCTCCATTACGGCTGTAGAACTTTATAAATTTACTGGAGCCCCAGTTGAAATGGTGTATACAAATGGGATTTCATGCTCTCTTTCTCTTAAAATTAATTTCATATGGAAGTTGCTTTTACCCTTAATTTCAACAGAATCAAGATTTTATCCCGACTGCTACTTACAAGAAACCATTCACTAAATGGTTTCACTAAAGTCAGGGTAAACTGACTTTTTTTTAAAATAGTAGAACACAGTGTCCTAGAAATAAATATCTTTTCTTCTGTCAAGAAGCTGAAAATCAGGGGATGTTTCAGCTTACAAGCATGCACACTACTATTGTTGAGTAGCCAAATTCAAATTAAACTCATTTGCCACCTAGCTTAAGCAGGTGGGGCAAGAAGATGGAGGAATCAGAAAGAATTATCTTCCCTAATTTGTCAGTTATGTGCACCTACATATAGGTACTGAAACACCACAGTTAGCCCCAAGACCCAGCTTATATCACTCTCTGAGGTACGTAACAGAGAAGAAAAGAGAAGAAAATTACTGCATAACAAACAGAAGCCAACTTTCCTGAGCTCCTAAAGGCTGTAGCTGAGGATCCGGCAGAATTAGTCCCAAGCCGTTATGCACTAGCTGCACTTTTGCTTACATTAAGCCAATCAACACTTAGGAGAATAATTTACTTCTATCAGTCATTCATAGCACCATAATGGCAGTAATTTAACTCCTTTGGGGTTTCTGTAAGATCTCTGCAAAAAGCAAGTGGAATAAAGTCTATGGCTGCTGCCTTAAGCCTTCTGTGGGTGTTAAATACATGTAGGCAAATAGCTGACAAACCACATATTCAAACTAGCATATGCCTATTCATCCATTTTACTCAGGTTTGCGTAGGACTGGTTTTAACTCGGTCAAGAAAAAGTGTTCTCCCTTCTTCCTTCTGTTAGTCCTACCACTATTTATTGTAAGAAAGTAACACCCTAAACTGTACTTGGTGGATGTGGCCTAAAGAATGATGAGAAGGAGAGGAAGCATATACATACCTACTGTGTGTATGTACCTCTTGTAGGGTCAGTTCCCCAGCATGTCTCCTCTGCACCTGGTGCTTTTTAGCCCAGGAAAAGATTACTGTTTTCAGCAACTTCCCCTACAGCATCTCTTTATTCTCACATTAGCTTCTGTAGTAAAATCCTCTCAAAGACAGTGGAGATGGGTGGCCACTGTCAGTGGGGAGACCGAAATATAAGGCAGTTAGCAGCAGAACTGCAGTCTCTGCACCAGGATCTTTCCAGGAGTACAGCAGAAAGGAGAGCTCCTGCACACCCAGCTCCCTGCAGGAGTGGGTGGTCACCACAGGTAGCCCTGAGATGGGAGACGGAGCCACAGCTTCGGAAGCAAGCATGGAAGAGATCAAGCCTCATGATCATGTGGTAGACTCTCAGGCCGTTTTTGTCATCTCTCCGCAACTATCTTATGCTCACATAGCATCATGATGATAAACCATCAGAAGTATAGGGGGCTGGAAAGGTAAAGGACTCTCCCTCCATCCCCAAGGAATCAGGAACAAGGCCAAAATAACTTAAAACTACTGGAGTGTACTTCTCAAGTTCACATGTTCAGGAGTCCTACCTGCACTGAGAGCAGACGAAGGTGAAAGTTGTTTTTGTCCCACTGGAGACAAGAAAGGAGCCCTGGCTCCTACTCTTCATTCTCACCTTTTCAGGAAGGTTTTAATTCACTAGATAGTTGGCATTTGTGGTACCTTGTTTCACTCTTTCCTTCCGTATCTCCCCTGGGCTTATTCCAGGACCCAGGCAGCACTAATAGCCAGGACTCAGGTATATTTGCCCCATTTTATTGTGTGCTGAGAAGGGCTCTGCAGGACACCCTGCTCCTGCTTGCACTGGATGTGATCAGCAGTCTTTCCAGCTCTTCAGGCTAGTGGTGACCTGTGCCACCTTGCTTCCTGCTGCAGTGGCGAGAACAGCTCCTGCCTCCGTTAGATTTAATCAAGTCAGACTTGTTCTTACCTCCCTGCTGCTGCTCCTTAGCTGCTCCCTCTTTCTTGTTGACCCCAGCTGGCCCTGTTCATCTTCAGCAGGGACCTCCTCTCTGTCCCCTTCTCCTTTTCTTCTGTTCCCAGGCCTCCCTTTCCCCAGTCCCTTCCCTCCTCTTCTACAATTCTGCTCCAAAGTATGGTTAGCTGTATACATACAGAAACGAAGATAGCATTTCCTTTTGTCTAGCATTTGTCTACCTTTCAACTGATGTAATCTTTTCAAAGAGGGCTACTGAGTATTATGTATAACACATACCGTTACTTCTAACCCACATAGAACTTCTGTCACAAAGGATCCTCAAACTAAGATGTGACTTGTTGCTGCCTGTTTAATATAAGCAAGCCTTTAATAATTATTGAGCACTTTTGACACTGGAATAATTTTATCAGCATTTTTCCCCATCCCTTGTATTTATATATATACACACACATATATATACAGGGAACACAGGGCCAAACGTTTTTTCCAGGTGCAGCCTCTTTGCCGGGTAGAAAATCAATCCTGCTAGTGGCCAAAGCTTATTCTTGGCTTCTGGGGATGTTTCTTAAACTTATTTTTTTCCAGTATCTCTTTCAAGTGATTGGATTAATAATCATGAACTTTCTTAAGACTTTCTACTTCCGATTCTTTAATTGGCTCTCTCCCCTGATATATTCCACAAAACTTGCAGTAACTTCTGGTTGGAGTGGCCTTCCTGCTGTGTTCCTGCCTACCACTCCAGTAAGGGTTGTTCAGCAGAGGTCCTCTCAGATCTGGAGAGTGTATACAGCAGTCAAGGTCTGCTGCATGCTTACTGCCTTGTACTGGCACCCAACCAGAACCTGTGGTGCTCACAGCTGCTGCACCTTTTTTGCCTGCAGCACATTCTGAATTAGCATGTACTGAAAATATTCATTTCACAGATGTTCAGCTTCACATTCCACTGTTTGGAAGACAGACTCTGTTAGAAAAAGAGCAGATTTTAAGGAAAGAGTCTGCCCATGGACAAGTGGAACTTTCCACCAAAGCTCTTACTTTGCTTTCTTTTTGGAGTAGTCTTTGACAGCAAAATGTCATTACCTGGAAAAGTTTATTTAATTCATATTAATTGTTGCTCTGTGTGTCTTACATTATGCTTACACTTGCACTCAGTGTACTAGCCCTGAACTAATTAGATCAGCCACAGTAGGATCTGAGCAGGGTCACCCACCTACATCACAGCCCATATATTAAACTTAGGATTGCTGTGGTGGGATGGCTACTGATACCCATAATCTGTATCCTCAGTCTCTTGATGCCCTTCTGGTATAAAATCCTAAAATAACTGAATTAAATGGATTTTTGCCATCGATTTCAATGGAATCAGGATTTCACTTCTAGTTTTTGCTTTGCCTTCGGTGCAAGGCTACAAAATCTCAAAATAGTCTGAAGATGTCTTTTTCCTTTCTGTTGCACAGCATAAATTTTACTTTTACCTTCATCACCAGGACAGACATTACCAGGAGCTATCCTTTGGACAGAAGGAACATGAAAAGAACTGCAAAATTCTAGCTTGATGAATGCTTGCGAGGAATATTTTCAAATGTATTTTTCCTCAAGGTTGCTGCTTCTGTGTGCAATGGTTGTTCATTTAATTTAGACAGCACCTGTCTCATCATTATTTTTTCAAGAGTTCTAGTAATCTATAAACTTAATCTAGAAAAGAAAATGTCCTGTTGCTAAAATACTCTAGTGGAATCACACTCCTGTTTTGATTACTCCTTACTAAGGTGCACACACTGAAACATTTTCTTCACTAGACACTAGTCTTTTCTGTGCCTTGCTGTGGTCTCCTTTCCCCTTTTTCCTTGTTTTGTAGGTACTTTTTCTTTCACTGCTTCAGAATTGCCTTACTGTTCTTACGGTGAAAATTCCTCTAATATCAGCAGCTAATATGAGCAGTGTGGAGTTTAAGGCCACCCCAGGAGCCGAAATTCCAGAACTTCTTATTGTTGTAGACTATAGGAAGCATCATGAAAATCACAGCTAACATGGTGCCCTTTTATTTAAGGCCCTGTCCCAGTTTGGATTGTGTCTCTGAATGCCATGAGGCACTGTGGATGGATAGGCACATAATGCTGAATTTCCTCTATGTCTGAGATTAAAAATGGTTTATGTTTATCTTCTGCTGATGGCTTTTATACTCTCCATCCACACACTACACGTGCTACTAAGATTGGCACTATTTCCCAGCTTTTTGGTGGTGAGTATTTGCCATGTAAAGGGCACTTGACTACTCCAGAAATGAAAAACGCAGCCACAAAAACTCCCTTTCTCTTTTAATTAGGAATGCTGGTATGGACCTGTTGACCTCTGCTTCCAGTGTTTCTTCTGCCTACTGGGGCAATTACTGAAGTTGGGAGTTGGGTCTCTGTCTCAGCCATGGTGTCCTCAAAGGCAGTGGCCTTCCTTCCTCTTCTCTGGGACAGCATGTCCAGCACCATCAGAGGAACAAGAGGACTCTCACGAGTCTTCTTGGTTTCCTCCTATTTTCTCCCTGTCCTGTGGGATAGGAGAGTAAGCAGGTTCTGGCTGGGTGCCAATACAAGGCAGTAGGTCGCAGCAGACCTTGACTGCTGTATACACTCTCCAGATCTGAGAGGCCCTCTGCTGATCAGTCCTTACCGGAGTGACAGGCAGGAACAGAGCAGGAAGGCCACTCGGAGCAAAAGTGACTGCAAATTTCTCAGAGCATAATATCAGGGGAGAGATCCAATTAAAGAGGGGACTGAGCGAGCAGCTGTGTGGGTGTTTGGCTGTTGGCCAGGGTCAACCCACCAAAATGGTGGTGTGAATAGCACCTCAGTGCTATTGTATGATGTGTAGGTAATAAAAACAACTTTATGTTTTCACTCGTTTGGGTTAAGGAGAAGTTTTTATGCCTTGGACTGTCTTCTGACTGAACTTATAATGAATTACAAAAACTCATGGGAAAAACAACAAAAGAAATCCTCTTATTATATCTAGAACAGCAACCCTTCAGCTGTGTTTCCATACATAATAGGATTCACTTATTTTGTTACTACTGAACCTTCAGTTCTTAGGACAGACGAGATACACGGCTATGAGTAGAATATACTGCAATATATTAAAAACCAGAATATTTTGATTCCTTACTTTTATGAAATGTTCTGGTGTGCTCAAAAGTAGCAAAGTTTCTGCTGTTAAGACACTATGAACTAGCCAAATCACTACTGGAGACTGAAATAATTTTTTATATATATATATATGTACACATACACACAATTTTCCAATGGAAGGTCTCTTCCCTGCAGCTAATGGGGAGGAAAACAAAAATGTGAGAAGAAAATTTTCATGAGTTAAGCAGAGTTGTAAGACAATAAAAGAAATTGCTTTCATCATATTTAGCAATTAGATGACAGTTTGCTTAGAACTACTGAGACCAGAAAGCAGTTTTCCACCTGAGCAAAAAGCTGAATATTTAAGTTCTCTCTTTAGAAACGCAGCGGTCCCATAACTGCAAGTGCTGAACTGCACTTCACTGCTTACAGCCTGGGACACTGTGGGAGAATTTCAGTGTAATGACTCATTTAGCTGTGACCTGTGATGGCTAAGAAACGGGCTCACCCTCCTTTTTGCTACACCTTACACAACATGGTGTAGTTTACTACAGAAAGATGTGGTGGGCTGCTGGAAGCAGTAGTTAAGTAATGCAGCTAAAAAGACCTGAGATCAACTATTATCACCCATTAAATTTTAGTGCTAAAGTTGCAAATCTCTAAGAAGTAAGTGTCATAAGCACACAGACAAGCAGTATTTCCTGAGCTCTGAATGTAATTTTCCTTTCAACACTCCTACAGTCCTGGCATTTATAATGTTTCTTTTGGTACTGAAGTCGTGGATAGAAGAATGTAAGAACGTCTGTGCATATTTAAGATATTAATCCCAGATTATTTTAAAAAGTCATCACTTACGTATCATTAAAGAAGAAAGAACTAATGAAGTGGTTTGGTTTTGGTGTTTCTGGTCATAAACTAATCATGCAGTGTTTGCGTTTCTCCTCTTAAGGATGGTGATTCTTTTACAAAGGGCAGAGACAAAATAATCCAATAATTTAAATATGAGATAATTCTATAGATTTGCACTCTAATTTACATGTAGCTCAAGTTCAGTATTTGCATTGGCTGAAGTGATGGGTAATGCACTGTATTAGCAAAAGCTTTGAAAAGCAAAATGGCCCACTATCTTTCTCATCTGATACAGTAGCTCTCTTACAGTTTTTAAGAACTAGGGCATTTTTAAAAGTCATACCTCTAATAGAGTTGAAGCAGAAGTTATCTCTAAGTACAAAAACACAACAGCATCTATTTCATTGAATCCAGCCAAGTACTGATTGCAGTTAATTCAGTTATGCTGACAGACTGATCCCTGACAGCTTTCAAACTCCACAAATAAAAAGCATTAACTTGCCTTCTGAAGCCTCTGAACTTGTCTGAAACCTGTTCTCTTGCCATTACCCAAGTGAGGGCCCCCTCAACTTCTTACAGTGTCAGGAGTGCTGTACTGGACCCACCTTTGTCCCCTAAGTGAAGCTGCAGTCACTGAGATCTTCAAAGAGAGTTCCCCAGTATGGGGGTTCCCCAATACAGGGGACAGTGGGAGAGTCAGGATGTCCTGAAATTAGTTCCCTTGACACTCCAGAAATGCAAAGGAGTCTCTTCCTCAGAATGGTGTAAGAAGGTGACACCTCCTTCCCTAAGGAGGGTGTAACACTCTTTTTCTCTTCCCACCTCTATTGCTTTCTGCATAAATCACCTGTTTTTCCCCTCTGAAGGCCCAGGCACAAGCATATAAGAATACTTTTCATTTTCTTTGGCCTTGCTCCACTGCTTCAAGTCCTTTTGCAGGTTTTATTGCGAAGCTCTCAGTTGACTGATGTCTCTCTATTACTGTTCTTCCTGTATGAAATTGTTCTTGTAGGAGTGGTTGGCAGGCACTGGGTGCCTGGATAGCTCTGAATTGTTTGATACTAGAGGTAGTGGGTATTAAACATAATTAATCTCCCTTCCTCCATCAGCCTTTTCCTTTAACCCATCTAATCGCACTGGTGTTGTATTTGTGTAATTCAGTTACACAGTCCCTGCTATGTATCTTTGTAAGCTGGTGTCTGGATGAGGCACCATCAGAAAGGGCTATTCAGTCAACCAGGAGACCACAGTGGGCAATCACTGTCCCTGGCCAGACAAACAGCAGAGTTGCAGCTCTGCTGAACACTGATGCTGACAAAGGTTCAGCTGGGTTACAGCAATTTTTGCCCTAATCAGGATGCTAACTCTAAGGTTTCCCTAGCAACAGGAATCGTAAGTCAAAAGTGACATCTTATTTCTACTAATCTTTTATTTCATTTTCAGTAGGTAATTGCAGGTAAATCCTCCAGCAGCTGTTCCAAAGCAGGATGAAGTGGTCAATACATTTCATTCTGCTGCCTGCAAATAGGAGTATGTTAGGGAATGGTGTCAACAGACTTTTATCTCAGCCACTTAATCTGTGTATTAATAAATATTATCTGAATAGGTAGGTGCTCTTTCTTTGCAAAATTATGACATAGACCAGCAATGAAATATCAGTCTTTTCAATTACGTGACTAAATAGAAGTGCAGCTCACATTACTGAGGCTGAGGTTTATCATTTAGATAAGAGACCTGAAAATCAAATTCTTATCGTGTGTCTCAGTAGCTCTGTGGACTTCCCTATCACTCAAGTGGTTTCATCCCTGTTACTATTAGCAGAAAGAACAAAAGTAAAAGGACTATTTAATTCCCCTTTTCTTTCTTGCCAGCACCCTCAATCTTTGAAAGCTGTAAAAAATCTGGAAGGAACAGTTAACGTTAGATAGGAGACTTACAGAGCATTTGCAAACATCTGGCAATAATTGCAGGAGTGAGTTGTTATAAAGTAAAGCACAGCACTGCTCATTCCACATTAGATCAGCTCTTTGTCATGCAGTTGCTTTGCAAAGGGAGCACTTCACAATATCTGCACTGGCTCCAATTAGTTTCTTGGGAAGTGTCAGATATAGATTGAAAGACTGTGTCTTGCTCTCTGGGTGACAGCAAGCAGTTGTGATTAGCAGCTGTGCTAGGGCTAAAAATCTTAACAGACATGTGAAAAGGGAGTAGGAAATTTTTCCTGTGTTGTCCTTAGCACTGGAACTCCTGTTTCTTGCTAGGACTAACAAAGCTTGGCTTTGTCTGGGGGATTTGAATTTGGTAAGGCAGAGGAAGCTTTCATGAGGAAATGACTTAAAAGACACATGATGGTCTGGTGTAAGCAGTTGTTACTTTTCAGAGTGTTGAATAAGCATGCCTTTTCTTTTTTACGAGAGAGGGGTTTGGTTTTGAAAGGGTAAAGTAATCTTGATAGACTTGATACTTCTTTTATATTCTCATTTTGTAGATTTTTCCAAGGAGTAGAAGCCTTGGTGAGGTGATTTAAAAACTGAATCTAAAGACAAAGAGACAGAGAAGCAGGAGAAATCTTAGTATTCATCTTACCACTAACTAAAACGAGGAGTTTGTCCAAAACCAGTCTCTGCTAATTTAGTTAGAAAAGGACAAAAGAACAATCTCACTTTATTGGTCACTGGTTTGCAATTAAGGATGAGTTTTGAAATTCCTGAATGCTATTCAAGGGGATGGAGGAGGAGCAGGGGGTAAAGAAGAGAGGGCAGAGAGTAAAGGACACAGAGCTTGTATTTCTGATCATCATGGTCTTCCAGGAATAGAAGTAGCACATTTCAAGCTGCTTGCCGGTTGCTTTCAGCGGTGGGAGTCCCCTCTGGCATTTAGGTCTCAAACACTCCCTTTGGCTGCTCAGCCTGAGACTTAATAAGCAAGGACACAAGCTACTAACAAAAGAAGAAATGTTCCACTTATTATTCAATCTTAGAGCAATACTTAGAGCACTTTCTTTGTTTATTTAACACAGGTAAATGTAGTGCAGGCAAAGCCAAAACAGCAGATACATCAATCCCACCCACAGAACATTTTTCATACAACTCTCAGGCATACACCTAGGTCTTAGCATAACCAGTGAGTAGCTGCCTGGAGTCTCCCCTGCTAAGGATTCAGACAGTCTGTTTAGTTGGTCTGAAGCTGTCCAGACTTCCTCTACCCATCTTTTTTTTCCTACACATTCGGATTCTCTCTACATATCTGTTTCCTGACTAACTTAAGCGTCTAGAAAAAGCATGCAAACCCAACCCATGGTTTTCTATCAAAGAGCATAGAACAGAAAAGCATCATGCTGGGACGGACATCAAAAAGTCATCTGGTCCTTTCCCCTATCCAAGACAGGATCAACTGCCATTTCTGACAGATCTTTCTCTAACTTGTTCCTGAAGATCTCCAAGGATATCTACTTGGAAAACTCTCCAATCAATACATTCTTAATCCTTATAATTTCCAAACTTTTCCTAGTATTCTATATGAATTTTTGATTGAAATGAAAACCATTATTTCCTAACCTTTCTATCACAAAGGACCCTGTTTTACATTTCTGTCAGTATCCTCTTCCAGGCCTCTCTTCTGGAGACTAAGAATTATTTAGGTCAGTCAGCTATCAGGTCAGTCTTTCCAGCATCCAGTTTTCTAGACCTCTGATTTGAGAGGATTGTTGCTTTCCTATGGACTATCTCTAGTTGGCCTACCTTGTCCTTGAAGTTCAGTGCCCAAACCTCATAGTACTCTGAGTAGAATGGAAAAACAAGTCTCCATCAAGTTTTATTTTTCAGGGTTATCATGAAAAAGCTTTCTCCTGGTTGCTCAAAATCATCTTTTCCTAGAGGATGCTCCAGCTGGACTCCAGTGGGAAGCAGTCTGCAGGGTCAACGCGCTCACAGAGCTTGGTCTGTGGGGCCCTCTGCAGAAACTAACAGACCCTGCAGGAGTCAGGTAGGGTGGCTAATGGTCCCTAACGTAGCCAGTGAAATTTGCAGTCTATTACATATATTGGCACTGATGCCAAGCTATACTCATTTTACAGTGCCCTGCTTAATTGTGTTAGCTAGAGAGCCATCACAGTAAGAGCAGAGCAAATGCCCATGATGGGCACAGTGAGGAGGCAGAAGAGAGGGGAAGCCAAGCATATTCCTCATTTCTGAGTGCTCCCAGGGACAGAACTGCATACAGGAGAGCCTTTTCCTCAGGGCAGCTGGTCTTGCTTTCAACCATGTGAAATTCAGGGACAAAATAACTGGTCTGTCAAGAAATTTAGCCAGTGGAAGTGCAGGCAAGCAGCTACCAAAGGACCTTTGTAGTCTCTAAGGTCATCGGTAGAGTCAGACTTTTCTCACAAAATTGTTTGTACATCCATGTCTCATTTGGGCAGAAAAGGCAAACATTCCAATCTGAAGGAACAAAGACTTTATTTGATTTGCTGGTTGCTGTCTTGAAAGGCTCTTGTCAGCCTGACTTTTGCCTAGGGGGAGAGAATTGCCATGGTGTGAGGCTTCCAGGCAGATGGCTGGAAGCAAGCGCCAGGCTCAGCACCTCCCCGTCGCCCAGCTGTAGCTTCCAGATTGGAAGGATCTCACACTCTTTGCCTCGAGGTAGAAAACGTGAATGATAACAGCCTGCCAGAAATGTCAGCTCCCAGCTGCGTGACAATTCCTCCCCAATACAAATTTAAAATAAGAGTCAGGTAAAATTGGAAATTTTCAAAGAAATATTATCTGATGGACAGTTATTAAAAGGGCATTTTCAGCAGAAAAGAATGACATCCTTTCCATCCTGACAGGAAACTGCCAACCATTTCTACTCGCTGATGCGTCAAAACCTTCCATTTCTTTTCCAGATGCTCTTTTCTCACCAATGAGCTGTTGGCTCTGATTCCCTCTTGCAACCCCTCTCACAGCCTCTCCTATGAGCCTCACCCTGCTCACTCCACCTGCCCATTTTCCTTGTTACCCTTTCCCCTCTCGCCAGTGCCCCTCTGCTTTTCCAGCAAGGGAAAAAAGGGAGCAAAGAGCAGAACTTAGCAGTCCAGTGTACCTTGACATTAGTGTTTGCAAATGATAGCACTGCCAGCTCAGTGACGCCAGCTTTCGTGTTTCTTTCTTAATTCTTTTGCTCCATTCAGACTTAAAATTTGTTAGGTCACTTATACTCCATATTTATACAACGTCTTGCATTTTGACATTTTGGCTTCAGCAGGAGTCTCTAAATCCACATGTAGCTGAACAAAGGGAAACCAGGGAGGGAAGGCAAGGAGAAGAGGGAACCGTAAGAAAGCTGCAGCTCCCCACTACTTCTGTCCCGGCGGTATATGTTTCCATGGCTGATACAGTCACAGCTGCACAAGCTCTCCATCAACGTACATTGGTACTGGATCTTGCTGTTCCTAGATGACATAATTCTATTAAAAGCAACCTAACAGCCATTTTTCTGAAATGGCCTGCCCTTTCCCTCTGCCACATTCCCTGGGAAGCACATTCCCAGCCCCCAGACCTGTTAGAGGTACAGTTCTGGGATAACCTCCCCACTGCCAGAATGTGCTCACTGCTGGGACATCGGGGTTCTTCATCACAGCTACACCCTCCTGGGGACTCTGTCTTGCTTGGCTGTAATTTACTGCCAAAACCATGGGCAACCTGCTGTCTACTGACTTCACGTCACTGTTCACATCCATTTACAATTATTGATCGGCACTTAGGTAGATCCTGAACTCCAGTGCTGTCCCATCAACTCACCAGGAACTCAGCTAGCATCCTGAGATACCATAGCATTCATCACCTGGATCGGTGTATCTGCCTGCTTTTTGCAATGCTTCCCAGCGCTAACACTCCCGGAGTGGAACCCCTCTTTAGTAGGGTGAGAAATAAAAACCCAAGTCCTATACCTAGCCTCCCTGGTTGCAGGCAGAGTGGGGTGCCATACTTTTCCTTCAGATTCCCTGTAAATCTAAGTCAGCTTCTCTGAGCTCCCTGCTGACATCTTCAGTAGGAATTTTTAATGTGTGCACTGCAGGCCTCACCTTCTGTACCTCTGCATCTGTATGTGTATTTATGTGAGGTCAAGTAATGTGACATTCAGCTGGGGACTCAAGTGCCAAACACAAATAGTGTGTCGGCTGGCTCTTGCTCGGGGCTCGGAGGGGTGAGCAAAGCCAGCACAAGAGCATCGTTTCCTTCCCTTATACATCCAGCTTCCTGCAAACAATCGACTGCAGAAGTCACCGCTTTCTGCCAGCTAGCAATACCCTGTTACCAGTAATTGCAAAAGCCATTAATAAAAGAGGGGAGGGGGGAAGCAAGACACAAAAGGGAATAAATACTGTACATAGCCGGAAGGCCTTTCCCTCCCACACATATGATTCACTGTTGTTCCTTGCCTCACATGGGAAAATGTTGTCCTGCTGAATATGTACCTTAAAGGCAACTCTGCCTCAGAGACATCGCATATGCATATTGATAACATGCACTTTGTAGTGCCTAGAGATGTTTTTAACGAGGCTTGCTGAAATGTACCAACAACTTTCTCTCTTCTCCTTCTCTGTGCCACAGATGATTTTTAAATGTGTTTCCTGGTGGTCTTTATCCCCTGTGAGAAAGCAAAAGGATGGCACAGACAATAATTCAGCATGGCAGGAGAGGGGAGAAATGGCTTTCCATTCTCCCCAGTCGTGCAGGCTGGCATGGGCCCAGGGACCCCAGTTCCCTTGAAACCTCCACATAAGCTCTTGGGGTTTTCCACACAGCGACTAGAGGAAGACACCGAGCACTGCTTAACTATAGGGAGAAGGCCAGGAGAGAGGCCACTCTGCCAGCAGCGGGGTGGGTGTAGAACTACTCCATGCAGGTCACCCCAGGGGCTCACACCCCATTAAACTCCACCTGCCTCTGCACCTTTCGCTAACCTTACTGCACGACTGGCAGAAGTCAGGTGAAGCTTCCGTGTGATCTCAAGGTGGTGGGAAGAGCAGTGGCATATACACCGAGTCCTTCCAAGCCTAAGTTTCCAGTCTCCCTTTGTGTAGCCCTTTTTAACTAACACTATTAAATTAATATAATTTATTTTCAATAGCTGCCTCATGGTGTCATGAGCAATTAAATTGGAGATTCAAAGCCATTAGAAGCACGGCCACAGAAACACTGAAATCCCGCACACCCTATTCTGTCCTCTGTGGAATAACTGGTACTGTTGTACCCATAAGATACCTTTCTGGTCCCTTTCTACCACTGGAAAGTACCTATAGTTGTAACTCCACTGCATTCGTACTCTGCAAAAAGTTACGCAGATGCAGTGCCTGCTCCAAAGTCTGTGCCTCCAGAGACCAAACCCATAGTGCCCACCAGCACACCGCTGTGGACATTGGCTGCTCAAAGCTACTGAGAAAAGCATGCTTGGTGACAGGCAGGCAGCAGGTCACATCTGAAAACAGGGGGAGGATGACTTTCCTTGCCCAGGACTGCATTCAAAGGAGGGCAAATGCTTGGCATGAGCCACACACCTTAATGACCAGCTAGCTGGGGGGGTATGCTGCCAGTCATCACCAGTAGTGCACCACATGCTTAATCTACCCCTTCACATACCTAAAGCAAACAGTCTGTCTATACTGCACTTTAAAGCATGATGTAACGATATATGAGCCAGCTTTAAATAAGTTTGTTCAGGCACAGGGATCAGCTGTTGGCAGTGGGATAATTTCACAACAGTGCTGCTGTTAGACTGTCCCCATCACCTGAGTCAGCTTGGTTAAAACTTGTTGCTGTGTCCCTCCATCAGGGCAGCCAGGACAGAGATGGCGGAGAGGTGGAGGGGCTGTGTGTGGCCTCATCTCTCCCTCATCAAGAGAGACAGTTACGCTGGGCAATGCTAATGGGATGCTGTGAAGCCTCCGCATTCCCTTAGTTATCCACAGAAAATCTATCCCACACGCTTTCTTAAAATCTTGGTCTATTCTTGCTTTTAACTGCTGAACCAATGCGCGCGTAGGGTGCTTTAATCATCTTACACACAGCTGCTGTGATGGCTCATAGATTATGATATCATTCCTGGTTTGTGGTAGAAACCAGAGAACTTGCTTAGTGATAGTTCCAGAACTTAAATATAACGATCCACTCTTGCCTGAAACACCCCTACTTTCATAAAATCAGTTACTATACATTCCACAGCTTTGCATTGTGGGCACAATCAGATTTATCTGTCCATTATAGCAGAGTATTTTCCTCTTATCTGAGAAACTGTCTTAATGTTGAGTCAGTTTAGAAATCTAGAAAATTTCAAATTCAGTTTAAAATACTTCTGAAAGGCAGTATCCATCCTTCCTTCCTTCCTTCCTTCCTTCCTTCCTTCCTTCCTTCCTTCCTTCCTTCCTTCCTTCCTTCCTTCCTTCCTCTTCCTTCCTTCCTTCCTTCTTCCTTCCTTCTTCCTTCCTTCTTCCTTCCTTCCATCTCTCCTTTCTCTCCTC